>NC_063174.1:36133261-36766832 GCF_023159225.1 Perognathus longimembris pacificus
ATAGGAAGAAGGGTAACAACCAGGTTACCTTTTGATTTGATCATCTTTATTTACTAATGTCTATTTTTATGTTCACTATTGATAAAGGTTTGGGAACATATACGAAGCATGCTGGGAGAGAAAATAATTTAGTGGTAATAGTATCAGTTAAGAATAGGATATTTGATGAATGACTAACTGAAGGGACTTTCCATATGGAGAGTAAAAATTAGAACCAGAGTAACCCTCAAAGTCACATCAGTGAATAGGAAATTGATGACCTCCAGAAAAGACCTCTAGGAAATTATGAGAATGAAGCAGAGGTTACAACAAAGCAGGTATGAGATCACCTGTATGTACTGGGGCCTTTGTCTCCATCCTGTTTCCTCACAATTTCTGTATTGGTCCTCTTCTGAGCCTCACAAGTTAGGCTTGTTTTTTTGGTTTAGTTTTTAGTCTCAAGGATCTTCTGGTTCCACCTAAATAGCATTACAAAAAAATGTACCTTGCAGCTGTGTGATGACCACAATATCTGTATTTCCAGTTAAGAATCAGCCAGAAGTAACATTATTCCAATGCAGACACTCTGCTCCAGTGTGTAGTATCCTGACGTTCATTGTATGCTCACCTCAAGTTCTAGCAATAAAATAATCACACTCAAAAAAAAAAAAAAAGAATAGGATATTTGAGGACAGGGAATATGGCCTAGTGGTAGAGTGCTTGCCTAGCATGCATGAAGCCCTGGGTTCGATTCCTTAGCACCACATATACAGAAAAAGCCAGGAGTGGTGCTGTGGCTCAAGTGGTAGAGTGCTAATTTTGATCAAAAAGAAGACAGCAACAGTACTCAAGCCCTGAGTTCAAGCCCCAGGACTGCCAAAAAAAAAGAAAAGACTAGAATAATTGCAGATAATCACTAAAAATAAATAGATTAGATAGACAGACAGACATATGATAGAAATTTTGAAAAGCTTGAAATCACTCATGGAACTAGTGACTAGCCCAAATTTAGACAAGATGATGTGTATGCTAACTTATTTTACTTTTTATTCATCTTCTGTTTTAAAAGTTTAACTATAATTTAATTTTTATTATAAAGTGATGTACAGAGGGGTTAGAGTTCTGTAAGTCAGGCAATGAGTACATTTTATTTTGGACAATGTCACCCCCTCTCTCATTCTCTCTCAGTTTTTCCCTCCTGTCCCCACCTACAAGTTGTAGAGTTCAATTTCAACATAGTGCCTAGTAAGTGCCACTGCTTCATTTGTTCAGCCTTTGTCCCTCCATTTTTGTGTCCTCCTTCAGCCTCCCAAAGAGGCGAACAACAAACAAGACAAAAAGAAAAGAAAATAGAAACAACAACTACAACAAAAAACCCTCTTATCTCTATTTTCTGGCATTTTCCTTTTAAAAAATGTTTGAATTATTAGTGTCTTTGTTTTTATGATGACTTAAGATGAACAACTTACACTAAAAATACACTTCCTGTTAGGAACAGGTCAAGAAACGTGGATAGTTAAAAAAAACATAAAATAAATATTTCCAAAATTGAACTTTCTACAATTAAACATTTTTGGTATATATCTGCCCAACCCTTTTTGTAAATACTTAAAAATTCATTGTGTGTAACATGCTGAAAAGGGATCATGGTAATGGTTAAAATGGTAAATTTTATGTATATTTTACTACAATAAAAGACCAATGCAAGCCAGGTGCGAGTGGCTCACGCCTGTAATCCTACATATTTTGGAGGCTGACATCTGAGGATCATGGTTTAAAGCCAGCCCTGGCAGGAAAGTCCATGAGACTCTTACCTCCCATTAACTACCAGAAAACTGGAAGTGGTGCTGTGGCTCAAGTGGTAGAGCCTTAACCTTGAGCTGAAGAGCTCAGGGACAGTGCCCAGACCCAGAGTTAAAGCCCTATGACCAACAAAAAGCAAAAAAGCAAAACAAAACAACCAATGCAGATACAGGTGGCTCATGCCTGTAATCCTAGCTTCTGGTGATCATGGTATTGGGAGGCTCATGGCTTGAGGGCAGCCTACACAAAAGGTTTTCTAAGCTCTTTCACAACCAGTAGTTGGACATTGTAGTGCTTTCCTGTCATCCCAGCCAGCAGGAAACTGAGATGGGAGGTTTGTGATTCCCTATCAGCCTTGGCAGAAAAGTGTGTGAAAATTATTTCATGGAAGAAGCTGGGAAAGATCGTTGATGATTGAAGTTCAGGTGTGAGGAAATATTCTATCTGAAAAGTAGCCAGTTGAAGGAGTAGCTCAGTGGTAGCATGCTAGTCTAGGAAGTACAAGGCCTTGAGTTCAACCACCAGTACTGTCAAAACAATGTAATTGTTTTTTGGCAAAAACTGATATACTCAGCATATTATTTTACTGCTTTTCAGGCTCAACAATGAAGAGAGAAAACTTTTGCATGTAAATTTATATACATACATACATACATACATATATATAGCCAGTCCTGGGGCTTGGACTCAGGGCCTGAGTACTGTCTGGCTTCTTTTTGCTCAAGGCTAGCACTCTGCCACTTGAGCCACAGCGCCACTTCTGGCCTTTTCTATATATGTGGTGCTGAGGAATTGAACCTAGGGCTTAGTGCATAAGAGGCAAGCACTCTTGCCCCTAGGCCGTATTGCCAGCCCTATATATGTTTGCAGCATGATTTTTGTAGCCAAATATTTATTTTATTTTTTGGATGTGCCATCTTTTATTGATGAGATTGTTGAAGAACATGAAAAGGTGTATTTGCTCTTTCTTTTCCTGTTAAAGAAGATTCATAGAGCTCTATCTTGGAGATGCATGAGAGGATCTGGGGAAATAACCAGATGTGGAAACTGAAACCCCCTGGGGTTTGTAAACTGTGGCTGTTTGTTCAAATGACTAAACTGCTTTGCTTTTCTGATGTCAACATGGCCTGCTTTTGTCTTCCTCTCACTTCCGATTTTATTTTTCTAAAAGGATGTTTATTCCAGACTAGTGTTTCTATTGTATTTCTTCCCAACTAAGTTACTTCATAGTAGAGGAACTGGGGCAAAGAGGAGCATGATTGGAGTATCGGGGTATCTTACTCTGAGAGATGGTTTTTCCACACCATGATGAGCTGCCAGTAATGCAGCATGTGTAGTTTCACCTTGGTGAATCATTCTCAGGGAGGACCTCTTTGATGGGAGGCTTAGCTGTCCCCTGAATGCCGCTTCCCTTGTAGCTAGTTTTGGGATACTTGACATTTTCCTATATTTCCAGGCTCTTTGTGCTCTCTACTCCTCTCAGTCACCTTTAGGCCATCACCTCCGCTCCCCACCCCCATGTAAAAAATCTTTCTTTGAGGATGTTTTCAACCTAGTTAAATTGTTGACCCCACTTTCCCTCCATTCATTCTGTTTCCTTGAACCTCCATTTTCTTCTTCCAACATACTTGTCTGTCATTTCTTTTAAAATCATATCTTTGATACAGTTTTCTTGCCATTTTTCCACCTCTCTTCTTTGGATTTTCTTTTTTGTCATTCATGGTGCTTGAATTCAGGGCCTGGGTGCTGTCTCTGAGCTTTTCAGCTCAAGGCTAGTGCTCTACCATTTGAGCCACAGAGCCACTTCTGTCTACCTCTCTTCTTAAATTCAGATTCTTCTCTTTTTGGTCATAACTTCCTTATCTTTACAGCATACATACCAACTCTTCAGCTTCATGGGGATTTGCATTTGTGTGTGTGTGTGTGTGTGTGTGTGTGTGTGTGTGTGTGTGTGTGTGTGTGTGTTGCCAGTCCTGGGGATTGAACTCAGGTCCTGAGCACTTTCCCTAGCTTCTTTTTGCTCAAGGCTAGCACTCTACCACTTGAGCCACAGTGCCACTTCTGGCTTTTTCTATATATGTTGTGCTGAGGAATTGAACCCAGGGCTTCATGTATGCTAGGCAAGCACTCTACCAATAGACCATATTCCCAGCCTAGGATTTTCATTTTTTATGGGATACATTTCTCACTATCCTTTCTTTTTGGTCAAATGCCACTCTTGTTGCTCATTTCCAGTCATGTCTGTCTAGTAAATTCCCATCAGTGGAAGCCTCAGCTTTTGTTTTGTTTTTTGCCAATTCTGGGCCTTGAACTCAGGGCATGAGCACTGTCCCTGGCTTGTTTTTGCTCAAGGCTAGCACTCTACCACTTGAGCAATAGCACCACCTCTGGCTTTTTTTTTATATATATGTGGTACTGAGGAATTGAACCCATGGCTTCATGTATACAAGGCAAGCACTCTAACACTGGGCCACATTCCCAGCCCAGCCTCAGCTTTTTCTGCAATTGTTCCTGAGCTACTGAGTTCATTTAGAGGAGACAACAGCAACAGGTAGATTCCTGGCATTATGGGCATTCACCTCACCTACCTCTCTACATTACCTAGTCATCTTATTGTATTCCCTAAACAGCTCTCTCCTCCATTCTTGACATGCTCCACATGTCTATTCTAGAGTCAGCTTGTGTCTACTACCTCATGCAAATATTTCCAGAGAATCTTATTTAAAATAGTTCTAATTTCCCTTAATTTAGCATCACAAGACAAAATTATCTTATTACTTACTCATTTTAGATAGTCCCCTACCAAAAAAAAAAAAGGAAGCACTTTTTCTTATTGCTAAAACCTTGTTCCTGAACTAGTACCCATGCATGACAGGCACTCAAAATGTTTATTCAGGGGCTGGGAATATGGCCTAGTGGCAAGAGTGCTTGCCTTGTATACATGAGGCCCTGGGTTCGATTCCTCAGCACCACATATACAGAAAATGGCCAGAAGTGGCGCTGTGGCTCAAGTGACAGAGTGCTAGCCTTGAGCAAAAAGAAGCCAGGGACAGTGCTCAGGCTCCGAGTTCACGGTCTAGGACTGGCCAAAAAAAAAAAAAAAAGTTTATTCAATGAGTAAATGATGTACCACTTCAGTTATCTTTCACTCTTCTTGTACATCTTACTTGCCAATTCTGTCTGGGTATTCAGCAAATAACTATTTCCTAGTCATCTAGTCATCTGTCATCAGAACCTCAATCTTTCGCTCATGGTAATTTTTCCACTCCCCCTTGAGTTTGGACATAAAAGGCTTTCCTTTTCCTAAAGCTCAGATCACATCCTCGTCTACCTTAGAGAGATCTTGATTTTTCTGTATTTCAACTTCCTTTTAAGTCCTGTATATAGTCTAGGGATTAGAGGCATGGATTGTACCATCAGACACACTTGGATTCAAATCTGGTATCTTGGGTAAAGTAAAAATGTCTCTCAGCCTTAAAATTATCAGCCCTTTATCATAGAGTTGTGGGATTTAAAGATAGTATCTTAAACTGCTATACACTTTTCCTAGTAAACACTCAATAGAAACATCCTTATATTCTGATTCTTTCCCTTTCTACTGGATGCTGATATCACCTTAAAGCATCCTGCTTTGTCTAGGATTCAGCATTACCCCCCTCTCCCTCATCATCACTTTGTTTTTTTTGGCCAGTCCTGGGCCTTGTACTCAGGGCCTGAGCACTGTCCCTGGCTTCTTCCCGCTCAAGGCTAGCACTCTGCCACTTGAGCCACAGCGCCGCTTCTGGCCATTTTCTGTATATGTGGTGCTGGGGAATCGAACCTAGGGCCTCGTGTATCCGAGGCAGGCACTCTTGCCGCTAGGCTATATCCCCAGCCCCTCATCATCACTTTTTACCCCCTAACTGAATTTGGAGCAACTTCAATCTAGCTCCCTACACATTTCAGCTTTTATTCCTATTCTTTACTTTTTCCACCTTTTGTCTCCAGACAGTGTTGCCTCCAGTGATTTTATCTCCTGAGAGATACTCTTGTCTCCTTCTTCCCCACATTGAATTTCCTGCATCGCATATCCACTAGAGTTCTGCTAATTCTATTTTCAACAGTTTCTAAAGTTTTCTACATCCTTCCTTCTTTGGATGCCACCATTCCAGTCAGAGGCCCTATCACTTCCAAAGGATTATGATTGAAAAATGCAAAACTGACAATATTCTTCGCTTTTCTAAGTATTTCATAGGGCAGAGCCTGTTGGCTGAGCTTATTTGCCTCTTAGCTTCATATGCCTCACTGTTGCCCTGTTCACTTCCTCATCCCCATTGAATTTCATTTCTTTCTAGTTCATCCACTATAGTCTTGCTTATAAGCTTCTCTTCCTCCATCTTTGTTCAATTCCTCCTTTGCCTCTGACATCAATCAAAAGTTAACTTCCTGAAGTAAGATTCTCTGTAGGTTAGTGTCCGGTATTACCCTGTCAGTGTAGTAATTCACAAGTAATAGCACTTATTACATTGATAGAGTAATATGATAAGGTTTATTCCTCTTCTCCCAAGATCCATGGCAAGAGCCATATTCTTTTTTATTTTTTTGTTTTGTTTTTCAGTTTGTTTCCTGCATTCTGTAGCATAATTCTGTCTGGGCTTATAGTAGACATGCAGCAAAACTTAGTTAAATGTTGATTGATAAATTCAGTCAGGAGAAGAAAACCATTTTACACAACAACATATGTTGGAGCTTACAGAAACATATGGTATTCCTGATTTAGCTTTGAGTATAAGTATGTGTGGAAAATAATAATGCTACTTTTCAACACATGCTTTTGTTCTTCTATTTTAACACATTTTCTGATTTTCAGATCTTTTCATGTTTGTTTCCATTCTATTCTACAAACATAGTCTTCCCTCTGGCTTTTTTTTTGGGGGGGGTGTCAGGGGAGTGGTCCTGTTTGGATGCTTTTCAGTGTGAAATGTCATTGTACATCAGCACTTCTGCCGAAGGCCATCCAGTCTTCCAGCAACACCTGGATGACACAAGGTTAATTTTGTGATATTATTCAACAAGATATTGAATTTATGCATGCAGTTTTCATTTCAGTGTATTCATTATCAGAGATGATGAAATCCACTGTGCTGTCTGGCTCCCCACAAGCCAAATTGCAGGCACTAGGAAGATAGAAGCCTCTGGTTTACCTTGCCGTGGCCACTTCTCAGCCCCTCTCCTCCATAGAGACTGCTCAAGGACAATCCACTAGTGGATTATTAATGACTCTCTCCTTCCCACCTACCACTGACCTAAGTAGGCTAGGCGCCTGACTCAACCCTGACAGAGGAACATGCATGCTCTGGGAAGACCTGAGGACTCTACGGTAGTCTTTGCTTATTTGTGGTTTGCTTATTTTCCATGATATTGCTCTTCCCACAGTCAACTGCAATCTAAAAATATGAAGTGGAAAATTCCACAAATACATAATTCATACATTTTAAATCATGTGTATTATAGTATTATTGCTATAATTATTTTTTATTATTAACTGCTCATCTTTAGTGGCTGCCTGATTTATAAATCAAACTTTGTCAGAGGCATGTGTAGAAAGAACATAATATAGAAAATGTTTAGAGTTATCCTTGACTTAGGGAAACTGAGGAACAGTTTGGAGTGAATCTTTCATGGATAAGGGAGGACTGATACCACTTGCTAGCCAAGAAGCATTTTCTTAGGAAAGGTTCATTGTGCAAGTTAGTTGATACTGACTGTGTTGTTCCTAAGAAAGAGGTCTTTTGCTTTTTACAAAGTCTGAGATACAAAGGGATTGCTATACATCAGTTTTCCTTGCTTTTCTTATGTGATCACTGATGATTTAACTATTTGATTATATAGTTTAAAGTGATTTGGGTTTTTGTATACTTTTGATCAAGAAATAGTAAGAAATATTCCTGATTTGGAAATTACTGGTCTTTTATACTGCTAGAAGATAGGCTTTATCAGAACTTTGGTTGGACCAGAACACATTACGCTTTTTTTGGTTTTACTTTTGAAAATTTCATTAATCACTTTTTTTGGGGGATAGTTTCTTACTATATAACCCAGGTGGCTTCAAATTTTTGATTCTCCTGTCTTAGCTTCCCAAGTTCTGGGATTATTATTGAGTGCTACTATTCCTGTCTATTTTTGGTTTTAGATCAGTTAGGATTATTTGCCTTTTTAAAGAATATAGCAAGAATTTTTGTTAAGTTAGTTTATTGATATAATCCTATTTTATTTAAAATTAGCATCAGATAAAACTAAATAATAGCATTAATGGGTGTTTTTAGGAAGATAAAGGTATCATTTTTAATGAAGTCCCAAATTAAAAGTCTCTTATGGAGAGAAAAATCATTCTATTTTTTTTTCAAATTTTTTATTCAAAGTATCTCCACCAGAGAACCTGGAAGGCACAGCTAGAGAGTTTGGAAGTACTCAGTGGGCCAGGGTTGAGCTAAACAAGGAGGCTGAATGAGAATGAAGTAGAGTCTGTTGACTTGCAAGAAACAGTAAAGCCTTTTAAATTTGCTTAAAGAAGGGAGTAAGGGGCAATGAGAGTGACATTGGTTGATATATTGGACACATGTGTGGAAATGTTACAGTGACCTCCTCCTCCTTGTATTACTACTTTGCACTAGTGAAAAGGACTTTACTATTCCTAGTAGTACAAACTGTGCAAATTAACCACTGCATTCTTAAGTTTCAAGCAGAAGGTTAAGAGAACATGACTGAAAGGAATTAACTTAAGGCTTCCAAATTAAATATATTCTAAACCATACTGAGGATAGGTCTGTTTTCTGATTGTGATATAATCTCTGGCTCTTTAGGATTCTGATTAATTTGCTCAGTTCTTTTCCTTTATATGAATTAAACTGGAGTCTTTTTGCTTATTTGTTTTACTGTTTCTAATGTCTGACTTTTTTTCTTTTCTGTTTTTTTTTTTTAAATAAGGTATATGCTTAGAAGATTGGCTGGATTTCAGTTTTGCAGTACTAAACTATGAGTGAAAATAAGTATTATAATTTTAAAAATGAGGTGATTTTGTTTTGGCTGTATATTTAAGTTCTCTGAAAATATCAGCTAATACAAAAAATTCAGGTCTTAAAGTGAAAATTATTTTCTTATAAATTAACATGCCTTGAGTTCCACTTTTGAATAGGATATGAAAATAATAAAATTTACATTAAATCTCTCCCATTGTTGAGTGCTAATATATAAGGAAAGACTTCTTCTTTTTTCAGCTTTAACACTCTAGAAAGTTGATTGTAGCTGCAACTTTATAGCACTACTTCTATAGGAAAAAAATATATCCACAGTTCAATAGAAAACAGTAATAATAACAGTTCCCCCATCCTATCACTTTAAATATGTCCTCTAAAATACTGTCTGGTTGTTGTATAGTATGTTAATAAGTATCTGCCATTTGGAATGTGTGCAGCTATTGTGATTTGAACTTCTGGGGAAATAAGAACTAAATTGATGCCATTATCATACTTTCATAGTTAAAAAAATTATGTGAATTGTAGACCTGAGAATCTTTAGAAAGAAGATTCAACTGAAAACACTGTTCATCAGTCCTTAATAACTTAAATGCAAATACTGGCATATATCCAGAGACTAAGGTTCAATTAAGTATAATTGTTTTGTCTTACAAAGTCATTTTCCCACCAAGAAATCTTGGCAACTGCACTGGTAACTTCTCATGAAAGAGGCAGAAGAGACTATAAAGAGGACTGAAACCAAATTTTAATACTTTGAATCCTTCTCCTCCTCTTCTTCATCCCCACTCCCCCTCCTCTTCTTTCTCCTCTTTCTCCTTTTTCTTTGAAGGCAGGAACCAGGCCTAGAAATCAATCACACTGATTTTTTTTCTCCCTCTTGTTTTCTAATTAAAGGGTTAATATCTCTAATTGTCTCTTACTGTTCAGTAGTTATACTTTATACTGATAGCACAAATGCATATTATAGAAATAGAAATTAGATATGATCTAGATAGCAGTTTCTGAGCTTGGTTTCAAATTTTTGGCTTATCTAGAAAATAAGTAAGAAGAGTTAACAGGTGTTTTCTTGGCATCGTGGTTGATCTGTTTCTTGACCACAAGTAGCAAGTCTCACAGCAACCTCTGAAACCCCTTCTGCCTTTGTTAAGGGTGCCCTCTCCCAGGAGAGCTTTCTTGTGCATTATTTATTGTAGCCTTATAATATTCTGGGAAGCTATGCAGAGGTTGTATGACTCCATCTGCTTCTAAAGCTAGTTGTGGAACAGATAAATCTTTCCACTCTGGTTCCAAAATGAGGCAGCAGTAGAGGCAGAAATAGATCCCTTCATCAGAAGCATCTTGTTTTGGCCCCTAAGTTTCAGATGCACAGACTGCTGGCCTTTCCAAACCTGCCTTTGACATTTAGGGTGTGGGGAAATTTGTGCAAGAGTTTTGGTGTTTAGTTATTTGTCTGTTAAATTAATGACTAGAGGACCAAAGAAATAACTGTCGGGCCTCACTTCAGTCTCTGCATTTTGCACATGTGAGCTTTGGATAGACTACTTTATTTCCTGAGAATTGCATTTTGTTTTTATACTCAATTTAGATCTCCCCCCCGCCCCCGCCTCCCCAAGGGCACTGCTGCTATGAGAACTAGAGGGAAAATTATTACTTTTTTATTTGGAAGCCACACTTTTGAAATAATGTGTAGACTAATATTCATTCACCCTCAGAGAGGACGCTGTAATATTGTACATTTAAAATCTAGATCGAGTATTTTCCTCTGTTAAAACCTGAAAGTGAAAAATGAATTAAATCTTAAATGTAAATATTGGCTTAATCCATCAATCTATCTTATAATAGTTTTGTGTGGTGACTTTCAAGTATCGCTCAATTTTATTTTTCCTCTTCTTAAGAATGATTTTCTAGTATCTATGATGATTGTTTGAAAGTTTTAACCCAAAATAAGAACTGTTTTTCTTTCTTGCTTTCCTTTTGTTTGAAAGGGCTGCTTCTCTAATGATCCCACATGCCTAAACCTGTGTGACAAGTCAAAGAGAACTGCTCAACCTATTCCATGCCTTCTTTTTGAAAGCCCAGGTTAGGCACTTCTGTTCTGCCCATCTCTTAAACACTTTCTTAAACATTTTGTAAACTCTTCCATGTGCCTCTAGCATCTTCAGTTTGTGGATGAATTTCCCCATATTTATCTCTGTTGCATTCTTCCACATTCTTGTTTTGCAGTGTAATCATACTTGACAGTTGAAAATTTTTCCATATGCTCCATCTTGTAGAGATAAACATTTTCCTCAGCTTTGAAGACTTTAGATATAAACAGTTCCATAGGGTTTTACAGTAGGGTTTGGAAAATTATCACACAAGCATGTTCTCTGAAAGGGAAAGTAGTTGACTTTTTATCCTTTTTGTGTAGACTGATTCTTTGAGCTTTTGTAAGGGGCTGGGAGGAGTAGCCTATTCTTTTTTTTTTTTTTCAGAGATTAACTACAGCAATACAGGCTTATGTTTGATAGTGTTTAAAAATACTAGTTAACATTGTAAATGTCCATTTTATGGAATATAAATTTGTTAATTCTCTGAGAAGAGTTTCTTGCAATTTCTCCTTCTCCTTCTCCTTGTTCTTCTTGTTCTTGTTCTTGTTCTTGTTCTTCTTGTTCTTCTTGTTCTTCTTCTTGTCAGTCAGGGGGCTTGAACTCTGGCCCTGAGGGCTGTCCCTGAACTCTTCAGCTCAAGGTTAGCATTTGATAGAATGCTTCAGCCACAGCGCCACTTCTGGTTTTCTAGTGGATAATTGGAGAAAAAAGTCTCCTGCCTGGGTTAGCTTTGAACCGCAATCCTCAGATCTGAGCCTCCTGAGTAGCTAGGATTATAGGTATGAGCCACTGACACCCAGTTTCTTCTTCTATCTTTTGCAAATTGGTAAGTTGATATGGTATATAATGGTGGCCTGTAAAACACTTATATGATGATTGTCTCAAACAGATCTTTGTGATTTGTTCTATAAGTAGCCATCCCCAATTTTTTTTTTTTGGGGGGGGGGGGGAGCTAGGAATGTGGCCTAGTAGAGTGCTTGCCTAGCATGCATGAAGCCCTTGGTTCAATTCCTCAGTACCACATAAACAGAAAAGGCTGGAAGTGGTGCTGTGGTTCAAGTGATAGAGTGTTAGCCTTGAACATAGAGAGGCTCAGGGACAGTGCCCAGGCCCTGAGTTCAAGCCCCAGTACTGTAAAAAAAAAGGGGGGGGGGGTTCTTTAGCAAATCAAATTACTCTGACAAGTTTTATTTATAAACATCAGTATATATATATTTTCATCTTAGCTTGAAATCCACCCCTCTCCAAACCAGTATCTGTTGTCTACATATCCTCCCAAGATGCAAAGGTACTTTATTACTTGATTTCCTAAAGTCTTAAGGACCCACGTTTCATAAATTTTTCGTTAACTAAAATCTTGATTCGTTGGTTTATTTTTGTTATTACTGTCATCTCTTGAACATATAAAATTTGCCACACTTACTTGAGAAATTTTTATCTTTGAAAACTCATAGTTGGTATGTGTATCTGGTGTTAATCACAACCACATGTGGAATACAATCCATGGCCAATGGTTTGTGAACCAGCCTCTACCATGCTCCAAGACCTAATGATTAAATGTTCAGAAAATATGAAGCTGGTTCTCATAGAATATTTGTCTATACAGACTTACAACTACATAAACTATTTCAGAAAACAAAATATTAGAACTGAGGGCATGGTTCAAGGGGTAGAGAGCTTGTCTAGCCTAAGTTCACACTCCAGTATCACAAAAAAAGAAGTAAACAAATAAAAATTTTAAAAGCTAAGTGTTCAAAAAGTACAAAATTGTGTATTTCATGAATTTTTTGTTTGGTGTACTGGGATTTGATCTCATGGCTTTGTATGGGACAGGCAGGTGCTCTACCACTTGAGTCACACCTCCAGTCCTTTTATCCGTAGTTATTTTTGAGGTATGGTCTTGCTTTTTGCCTGGGCTGATCTGGCCTTCAACCCTATTGCCATAAGCTTGATAACAGTTGCATGTCACCATTCCCAGCTTTCTCTACTGAGAATAGGGTCTTTAGAATTTTTTGTCCTGGCTGGTGTTAAGCCATAGTCCTCCAGATCTTCACTTCCCAAGTTCCTTGGGTTGCAGGCTTTTACTACCAACTCATGGCTTATCTATGCTCTGAGGTTATATCTATTGTATCTGTATTGGAAATGCTGTCTAGCGATCTATACTACTGTGCATTGCTTCACCGGTTTGTATTCGTTGCCGTCATGTTGGTAGCTTCGAATCAGCCCTGGTAGAAGTAGAAACTGGCAAACAGAACAAGTCAGGATTTGTTATTTTTATTGCCTTGACTTAAGAGAGTGATGGAAAATAATAGTGCAGAGCAAATGTAAAACTGTACCATGCTTTTGTAGCTATTGTATTATGTATATCACACCAATTGAGAAAATATTCTTTTTTTTTTTTTTTTTTGGCCAGTCCTGGGCCTTGGACTCAGGGCCTGAGCACTGTCCCTGGCTTCTTCCCTCTCAAGGCTAGCACTCTGCCACTTGAGCCACAGGCGCCGCTTCTGGCCGTTTTCTGTATATGTGGTGCTGGGGAATCGAACCTAGGGCCTCGTGTATCCGAGGCAGGCACTCTTGCCACTAGGCTATATCCCCAGCCCAAGAAAATATTCTTTAAGTGTTTGAAAACTAGCATCCAATTGTGAAAATAATTAATCTATGGACAAATGAATGAATGGACAAGTATAGACAAAGTTCTGGAGTGGTTTGCATTTGCTGTCTGCTTATTCATTAAGTAGAACAAAACTTCCAGTCATGCACAGCAGACAGCATAATGGTTACATATGCAAAAGATGTGAAGAAGCTTTCTGTACTTTTCTTTTAAGAATCATATTCCTCAACCTGATACCCCTTACAAATCATGCACATTTCAGATTCCCTCTTTGCTTGATGTGAAAGATTTTTAAAAATTGTTTATAAAGTGATTAATCATTCATATTTATTGTTTGTATTACAAAAGGTTTGCCAGAAAAGAAACGTCATAATATTAGGTATGAAAACACACCTTTCCTGTCCTTGGGGAAATAATTCTACTATTTAGTCTACTGTTGGCAGGTATTTTAAATTGGCTAATTTTAGTAGCAAAGAGGAAAATAACTATTGCACAGAATTTTTGTTTAATTTATGGATCCCTTGATGGTTTAGGATAGCCTATCTAATATATACCAATATATAACCATGGGTAAGAATATCATTTGGTTAACTGTGGATTCTGATACTTGTATGACCAAAAGGTAGTGAAATGAATTTAGAACTCTGAAACATACCTTTTCCTTATAAAGATCTTGCTAGGCAGCTGCCTTCAAGGAACTTGGTAACCTTGTGTTGATTAATATTTCTCAAACTTTAAGAAATAGAGTAGCAGCCTTATCTTTTCTTTAAATTTGTGAACCTTTATGCTTTTATTTCTTTGGTAATTTTTTTTTTTTTTGGCCAGTCCTGGGCCTTGGACTCTGGGCCTGAGCACTGTCCCTGGCTTCTTCCCGCTCAAGGCTAGCACTCCGCCACTTGAGCCACAGCGCCGCTTCTGGCCGTTTTCTGTATATGTGGTGCTGGGGAATCGAACCTAGGGCCTCGTGTATCCGAGGCAGGCACTCTTGCCACTAGGCTATATCCCCAGCCTTCTTTGGTAATTTTTAAAATGGAGTTTTTGCCAAGTGCTAGTGGCTCAGGCTTGGAATCCTAACCACACCAGAAAGCTGATATCCAGCTTTACCCAGCCTGGGCAGAAACAACTCCCATCTCCAAAATAACCAGCTAGGAATCATGGCTCAACCCAGCAAGCGTCAAGTTCAAAGCCTATTACCAGAAAAAGAGACCAAAAAAAATCTTAGCTTTATTCAAATTATAATGGTCATGAAATCTTGACTGTAAAGTGCTTATGTTTTTGACAGTTTCTATTCAAATATTGCCCAATAATTATAATTTTAAAAAGCTTTTCCTTCAACTATGACGGTATACATGCCACACTGGGAAGTAATGTGATTATATCAATGAGGCATTAGGCTGAGTTTATTCTTCACAGCAGTGTTATGAGTTAAGCATTGGTATCTCTATTATCAAATGAAAAAGCTGAAAATAAGAGATGTAAAGCGATGTGTCCAAGATTATGAGGCAAACCTGATCAAGATCCATGCTAATGTCTGGTTGTTGGAAATATAAAACATGTAGTCCCATTCTATCATGGATCAGACTCTGTATTTTCACAGGGTTCCCCCAGATGATTCTCCTGTGCACTAAAGCTCGAGGAGCACTGATCCCTGGCAGCTGCCCCTCATGAGAGCTGGATCTTCCTCTGTTGTTTCTTTATGCTGTGTTCTTCTCAGTTATGACTGTTTTAAAGGAATTTGGTATTGATGGCAAAATAAAAGATAATATTCACAATCAAAGTTTTCTCCATTGATATTATCCTTTGTACTTTTTGTTGTTCTTGCTGTTGTTATATTGGTTTACAAAGGTAAGGATGAGAGGTCAACATTTTTACCCCGTTTCCCACCATTTCCTTCCTCAGCAGCTACACAGCAACTTCATGCTCTTTGGAGTGATCTGGTCATTTGTTTGGGTTTTTTTTGCCTACTCTAAACCAAGGCCCTGAGAACTGTCTGTAAGCCTATAGTTAACTCTCAATTTTTCCTGGAAGGTTTCAGTAGTATATATATACTACTGTATGTATATACTCTTGTTCTCTTTCTATCTCCCCACAGATGACTAGCACTCAGCATTTTTACCGCTCACGTTTCCTTTTATTGAGGTATGCCTACCATTGCATCTATGAGGCCTATTTTTATTCTACTATGCATCCTCTGCTTCTCACATTTTCCATTGCTCTCATACTTACATGTTTAACATAATAAGCAGTCTCAGGAGACCCTGTAAAGCTAATCTGGAGATAGTTAATGTTGGCAGTTTGATAGTTGAAACTCCATAAAGATAATCTTGTGATGTTGAAAATTTGTGGTGGTTGGATCTGGAGATATCAATAATGTCTATGATAGGTATAACTGGTTATAGATTCTGAAGTATTCCAGTGCATCATCAGAATTTCATTAGTGCATTGTGGGTGGTTTTCTTCAGATATTTTTTTTTCCTTTGAAAGGAACCTCTTTCCTATGTCTGTAGGATTCTAGACACTGCATCTGGGTTATACAGTTATAGGTCCTCATTCTTGGCATTTCTACAGCTGTTTGTTCCATTTCAACAATGATTATTTAAGAGGAATAGAAATTGGACCTATTTATGAGATTGTTCTTTTACTTATTGGTAGCCAGGTATAAGTCATAACAGTGGTTCATCTTATGTTTGAATAGTGTGTAAGAGGAGTTGACTTACTTGAAGTCAAGAAGAAATGGAAACAAACTATATGATTCCTTCTTGTCAATATAATGGGAAGAAAAAAAGTATTTTTGTGCATTACACTTTGTAAAGCTTGAAACAAAGAATCATTATTGCCTACCACAGTAATCTCAGACTCTGAAAGATTTGTTAGTCAACTGTAGATACACCTTTCCTGAGTCTAGGGTTTTTTGAAAAATCATTTTCAATTTTGCAATCATTTTGAACTGACCCCCCCCCCACACTTTCTGACACATTTTTCTTTGTACACACACCTTTCCTCCCTCCTCTTTGCCGTTCTTTTGTTTCCTTGAGAAAAGAAGAGTCCGTAGCATATAGAATAAACATTTCTTTGTGAACTGTGACTTCTTTATGCTCTAGGGGTTGTCAGTGTTTGTACAATGGGGAAGGTGATGGTGGCTTGCAGGCATGCCAACTCAGCACTTTGTACATGTTGAGGCCAAAGAGCATGGTAAGCAGGCTGGAAAAAATTTTCACAAGTCAGAACATTTTACAATTTCCATATTTATCAAACATGTCAGGGGATGGGATCACTAAGCCTTCCAGGGATTAACTGCCTCGAGGACTTGAGCTGTTTTATTAAGATGGAGGAAGCCAAGTTCTCAACACCCATGATTTGCTCTAATAACCACAAAAGTCAGAATGTAGGTGATCCTTGTTGAATGAAAGGTAATCCTGAGGCTAAAATGTTCTTTGAATGAAAAAAAATACTCTTTCTCAACAGATGAACTATGTGTGAATCTTTCTGACAGAGCTTAGCAATTTGAAGTTTATTTACCTAGACCTTCAGTTTCATTAATTCTCTGGTTGGTGGCTCTTGACCTTTGACACCGACTGTGAAGTGTAAGTAGAAAGCCCTCTGAGACATTCAGATATTCTCAAACAGAGGTGGCCATTGGCTTTTTAGGACTTGGCAAGACATCCCAAGGTTCTTATTTGTTTTCAAATGTTTGGGGTTTGGCAGATCCTAAGATTTATTTTGCCAAGCACTTTTCCTTTGAATTTTAGTATAGGAATACCTTGGGCAGAATTTAATTGGTGATTCACTTGTCTTCCACTGATCAGAATGCAATTTTTGTTTTCCATGGAAAAGAGAAAATTTTTATTTAGCTATTCCTTCTTACCAAGGTTATTCACATAATATATCTTTTAAATTTCCCAGTAAGTATGGGATGTTACTGTGCATTTTGAAGGTAAAGAGTAGAGGCTCAGAGGGGTAAAGTGATTTGTCCCAGGTCAGGACAACAGCTATTAAGTTGAATAACAAGGATTTAAATATAGTTCTATTAGACCAGAATGCTATTTTGGGAAGTATATGTGATTTCAGAGAAATACTGGGAGGTCTACAAGTAATTGTGCATTATCAACTTTTTCCTAAATGGAGGCAAACAAGTTTCAAATATTTTTTAGTAAAATCTGAAACCTTTAAATAGCACCTTTCAAATCTGCTGTACTCTTCTCTCATAATTAACAAACCAGATTCTAGCTCTCTGGCCTAGTCTGTAAATTTTATTATTTATTTGCCAGTTCTAGGGCTTAAACCTAAAATCTCATGTTTTTGCTTGGCTTTCTTACTTACGGCTGGCATTCTACCACATGAGTCACACCTCCAGTTTGACTTTTTGCTGGTTAATTAAAGATGGAATCTCAGAAACTTTTTTTTTTTTTTTTTTGCTAAGGCAGGTAGAACCTCCATTCTCAGCCTTTTTGAGTAGCTATGATTTGCAGGAATGAGCAATCCCAGACTGGAGTCGAGTTTGGTTTGCAAGTCTTTAGAAAAGTTGAAGAGATGGCTTGCAACCTTGAGTCAATACTTGATTTGAAAATTAATGTTACAGAAGTTTTCAGTAAAGTAAATAGCGAAAGCAACCCACTTCAGGAGAAGGAAATTGGAACTAGAAGAAAAAAATAATAAAGAGACTAAGTATAAATAGATCTGTGGTATAAATGCCAAACTGCCAGGGATGACAGAAGCCCTAGGGGGACTGAAGTTACATGATGTGCCATGAGGTAGCTTTTCCATTGTTTGTAGGTATCATTATAAAAGAAGGAAGCATGTCACAACTTTACCAATGAGGAGTAAACCTTAGACTTTAAAAAGAACAGGGGAGGGTCAAATATGGCACCCATCAGGTTACAGATAAACATAATGATTAAAAAAAAGTTGGTTATTGTCAGCTTCCTGTCTTTTGTAACTGGCCCAGCAATTCTGACTGCTTATTGACTTCTTGAGAAAACAAGGGTGCAAATAAACCTATAGAAGGCAGAAACATCTTAAATAAATTGACATGGATAGTTTCATGTCCAAATGGTCTTGAAACCAACTTTGTAGGAAGTGTTGGAAAATTCTAGTTCTGAATTCGGCAACAACTTTTAAGAGAAGGGCCATGGTGTTGGAGACTGATTTGTTTAGATGATGTTTGCATGTTAGATGAAGGTTGCTAGAACATCATTGAGCCAATCTCAGTTCTTCAAACTGTTTAAAAGACCAGCTCTGTTTTTGGTTCTTAATATTATCCTGGTACTGACATAGCTGGTCAGAAGTTTCAGGTAGTAGTGTATAGAAATCTATACTGTTTAGATCTAAACTACTTCTTCTTTTTTTTGTTGGCCTGTCCTGGAGCTTGAGCTCAGAGCCTGGGCTCTGTCACTGAGCCTCTCTGTGCTTAAGGCTGGTGCTCTACCATTTGAGCCACAGCGCCACTTCTGGCCTTTTCTGTTTGTGTGGTACTGAGGAATTGAACCCAGGGCTTCATGCATGCTAGGCAAGCACTCTACCACTAAGCCACCCTCCCAGCCCTAGACTACTTTTTCTTTTTTTTTTTTTTCTTAATTTCTAAAAACAATTAAATAGTCAGGGTTGGGAATTTAGCTCAGTGGAAGAGCACTTGCCTGGCAAGTGCAAGGCTCTGAGTTTAGTCTTCAGCTCTGGGGAAAAAAAAATTAAGTAGTCAAATAAACTAGTCATAGTCTTTAAGTAGTCATATAAAGGAGTTACCATTTAACAAGGCAGTTTATGATTATAATGCATTTTGATAGACTTTTTATTTGGGTCAATTTCCATGTATTGCTTTAAGTAACTCCAAGTATTCATTTCTTTCTTTCTTTTTTGCCAGTCCTGGGACTTGAACTCAGGGCCTGAACACTGTCTTTGGCTTCTTTTTGCTCAAGGCTAGCACTCTACCACTTGAGCCACAGTGCCACTTCTGGCTTTTTCTATACATGTGGTGCTGAGGAATCGAACCTAGGGCTTTGTGTATGCAAGTAAAGCACTCTTCCACTAGCCCATATTCCCAGCCCCCAAGTATTCATTTCTGTATGAGAAAATTTTATATTTTTCTTCTTAAACTTTGGTCCTGGGTACTAGAAAACAGATGACTTAGTAATGATAACCTTTCATATCTTCCTTTCTCTAGCCTTTTTTTTCTTGTCCCTCCCCCTCTTCCCTTAACTTCTATTCTTCAATTAATTTTTGAGTGTGAGGGAAGGTATTTTACTTCTGCATCTTAATATATAATCCATGAAGGATGAGCACTATTTTCTGCCAAAAATCCATTAGCCTTACAGGAAACCCAGCTCAGCAGGATTAAGGAAAGAGTACCTTAACTGAGTTTTTACAGTATGTTATTTTTTTAGAGAGAAGCATAAAAGTGTCTGTAAATTTTGCATTTGAAATAAGAATCAAGAAGCAAAACAGTCTAAGTATGCAAAACAAAAATTTGAAAAAAATAGTTCTGTACCTATTACTGTTCTGTAATAGGTATTAGTGACTTAGTATCAGGCCCAGGTGTCACTTGAGGTAGAAGAAAATAGAGAATGATACACAGCCCTTCATAGTTAACACATTTACCACTTAGTAGATCTTAAAAATGGAGAGCCTTATAGATTTTTTAGAGTTGAAAATTATTCAATTTAAAAAATATAAATATTTTAATTCTTTCTTTAAGTCTGTCAGTAGATGCTTTCCTCAGATACAACAGCACCAGCAGTCCTTGTTCTTTCTATACAAATGGCAGCAAACCACATCCATAAAGATTCTGTGGAACCTCGTTTACCTTGTAATCTTTTAGAGCATTGTTCTAAACAACTTTTAAGTCCATGTATACATTTTGTAGTTTTTTATGATGAAATGAGAGGAACTATTGATACTTCCCTTTAAATCAGGTAAAATTACGTTGAGGCCCAGTTTAAGTCTGTTAGAGAAATGATCTTCTGTTTTAGTATGGCCTCACTTAGTGTACTGGAATCCTTTGAGAAAGTATGTGTTTTTTTTCTTCCTTCCTTCCTTCCTTTTTTTTTTTTTTTTTTGGTATCAGTCTTGGGGCTTTCACTCAGGGCCTGGATGCTTTCCCTAAGCTTCTTTTGTTAAAAGCTCGTGTTCTACTACTTGAGCCACAGCCCTATTTCTGGCTTTTTTGGGGATATTATTTGGGGATTTTTTTTTTCCTTTATTGTCAAAGTGAAGTAAAGAGGGGTTACAGTTTCATATGTAAGGCAGTGAGTACTTTTTTTTTTTTTTTCCAATCTTCTTTTGGGCCTTGGACTCAGGGCCTGAGCACTATCCCTGGCTTCTTTTTGCTCAAGGTTAGCACTCTGCCACTTGAGCCACAGTGCCACTTCTGGCCATTTTCTATATATATGGTGCTGGAGAATTGAACCCAGGGCTTCATGAATAAGAGGCAAGCATTCTTACCACTAGGCCATACTCCCAGCCCTGGGGTAGTTTACTGGAGATAAAGAGTCTCACAGACTTTCCTGCCTGGGCTGGCTTTGAATCATAATCCTCAGATTTCAGTCTTCTGAGTAAGAGAAAGTTTGTTCTTTTAAAGGATAGTAAGGTTCTAGATTGTTTTGTTTTTGTTTTTTCATATTTTATAACCTTTCTTGTATTTCCACAATATTGAGGCTATTTCACACCATATACTCACTCTAGGAAGCTTTATTATAGATTATCTACATAAGTAAGGGTTCTACTTAGAAAGAATTCTGAGAGCCTATTTTTGTTTTTCACACTTGTAGAATTTTTTTTCTTTAATACTAGAAAGAATATCAGATAGACAACTTTCAAAGAAGTAGAGGGAACAAATAGGAAGAAAATCTTGTTTATAAGAAGAGATGTGGTCTTGCCTTTGAGAGAGTCAAGGCTTTTAAACACAGAGAAAAATCTATCCATCTGTACTTGTCCAGGGATTGTAAATACTCCACTGAGCCCTCTTCTGTGTAAAATGCTATTAAATGTAGATGTTTTTAAAGTGATGAATATGAAAGTAAAGGGTTATCATTGTAGAAAATTTGAAAAGAGTAAGGAAAAGGGAAGAAGAGAGAACAACCACTTCTAACACTATTGCTCAGAGATGACTTAAATCTTTAGTGTATTTCTATGTTTTTCCATGTAATTTAACATAGTTGAAATAATGCTGAACAAACACTTGCTTGGCCTTCTATTGTTTTCATCTGTCACTGTTTTGGGATCTCAGTTGTAATAATTACGGTGTGACAGCCATCATGTTAAGCATTTTTACAAATATTTCCTCTCACCCACTGCAGTGTAAGGGGTGGGTATTTTATAATATTGAGCTTGTATTTCAGATCCCATTGTGTAAAGAGAAGGTAGACAGCAGGAAAGAAAGCTAGACATTTTTCATAGATACTTCTTTCTTTTTTGAAGTTTGAGACTATTTTGGAGGGAATGAAGCGGAACCTGTCGTCTTTAAAGAATGAAGTATTTTTTAACTGAAACCTTATCTACAGTATTTAGTGTGTCAACAAGGACTAAATGATGAAGAAGTCTTATCAGAATAAAAGCTACTTTGAAAGTGATATGGTAACATTTGTTTGCTGTTCACTCCCAGGATGCTTGGATAGAAGGGAGTAACTGAATTTTTCAGTATTTAGATAGTGAGTAATTCTTTTGGTAATAAGAGGTTAAGATGAGCCTGCTTGGACATTATATGCTAAAACTCAGTCGAGGCCACTGGGCTGTCAAGGACCATGGGCCAGGCCTGTGCTTCCCCCCAGGGTACCAGGGAATATCTGAGTGGATAGAGGTTGCACTGATCAGGCCTAGCTCCTCTGCTCGCACCTACCTTCTTTGCTCATTGCTCATGCACTTACATCCTGCCTACAGTCTTACCTTTCTAAAACGTTTCTCTTGGGTCATCCTTCTGCTCAAGAATGACTTAAGTAGCAAGCTTGAAATTAGTCTCAGCATGTTCATTGTGGCCCTCTGCAATCGGTAGCATGGTGTCCTGACACTCTTCTTTCTCACTCAACTATAGCTCCTTGTTGGTCCACTGGTATTCCTTTCAGCTTGCATGCTTTGGATAGTCCCTTCTTCCTCCATGTTTTGAAAATCCTTACTTAATTTATTCCCAGACCTTTTTCTTCTATGAAATATACTCTAACTCAATTCACTTAGATCTTGCCATTTTTTGTACATTCCTATGGACAACATCTGTTAGAGGATGTGGTTTTTTTAAATGAAAGTTATTTATTTATTCATTTTTGCCAGTCCAGGGGCTTGAACTCAGGGCCTGGGCACTGTCCTTGAGCTTTTGCTCAAGGGTAGCACTCTACCATTGGGCCACAGTGCCACTTGAGGCCTTTTCTGTTTATATGGAGCTTCATGCATGCTAGGCAAGCACTCCACCACTAAGCCACATTCCCAGCCTGGAAATTATTATTTTTTTACTAGAATATGAATATCATCACAGAAGTGATGAGAGTGAAGCAGGTACCCTCCACAAGTAATTCCTTTTTATTTCTTCTTCAGCTCTGTTCTCTTCTCCAACCCCCTCCTTGATCATTCACATCATTGCATTATATAACTAACTCTTCATCATCTTTCTTTTCTTTTTATTTTCCAACTCATCAACATACCAGTGTCTCTCTTGTGTGTCACTTTTTGGTCTATAACAAGAGCTACTTCTTTCTTTATGACTTGGATATAATGAGTTAGTTATGGTGGCATGCAGGAAGTGTAAATAGAAGCATCATGGTGGGCTAAAAGTGAGATGCTACATCAAAAATAACTAGAGTAAAATAAGGTGTGGCTCCAGTGCCTGCCTAGCAAGTAGGTACCCCTTAATTCAAACCCAGGACCTTGAAAAAATTTATTAGATAAAAAGATACTGAATATTTATGCACCTCAGTAGTTTTTCTCCATATCAATAGATAATCATCTAAAAAGAAAAGAATAATTGGTCTATATATACACTACCGTCAAAAAATATTTAAAATACTTAAGAATAAAACAAAAGAGAAGTGCTAGTATACTCTAGGACATTGTTTTCTGAAGGTTTTGCATTTTTAAGAACTTTGACCAGTATTGCACTTTGCCAATAATGAACTTTAAAATTTTTAATTTTGAATAGAATCTTTATTTACTAGAAAATGTAAATAAACTGTTTATGATCATGTTACATTTATGTTTTCTTTTTTTGTGTGTTTAGAATCAACATAAAGGAGTAACCTACTTACTAGCTTTCAAAAATAAGAAAACTCGGGGCTGGGGATATGGCCTAGTGGCAAGAGAGCTTGCCTCGTATACATGAGGCTCTGGGTTCAATTCCCCAGCACCACATATACAGAAAACGGCCAGAAGTGGCGCTGTGGCTCAAGTAGCAGAGTGCTAGCCTTGAGTAAAAAGAAGCTAGGGACAGTGCTCAGGCCCTGAGTTCAAGCTCCAGGACTGGCAAAAAAAGGAAGGAAAGAAGTTGAGGGCTGGTGCCTCATGTCTGTAACAAAAGGAAGCCAGGGATAGTGCTCAGCCCTGAGTTCAAGGTCCAGGACTGGCCAAAAATAAAAATAAATAAAAAAAAATAAGAAAACTCTCCTGAGATTTAAGGCACTTGAGATGTAAATGACACAGAAATGGGTGGACAAATTACGTATAGTAATTAATAATAGACTTCAGTTTTGTTGTTCAATTAATTCTCTAATGAAAGTTCCCCTTTATTTTGCTTTGTCTTAGCTTTTAGGACATTAACTATCACTCTTAAGGAGATAATTATAAGTAGCACTTTGCCATAGGAAGCATTTCATACTAGAGATCTTTAAATTAATATTCTTAAGTTTAGTTGGAGTAACAGCATGAAAATGTAGTTTTCAGAATATGCTATTAGCCAATAATAACAATATTAATAATAACTACCATTTACTATACCAAGCTTATACTAAATATCATGCACTGAGCATACCCAATCTGGTACATTTACACATATTTACTGTAAAGTCTATCCCCAGGAGGGCTCCATGCATATATCCCCCTCTGTTCAAGTCTGCACTCAGTACCTGCATTACCTAGGTAACTGGCATACCTGGAGGCAGTTACCTCTCCCTTCTCTGAGCTTGCATCCAATCTACCTGGCCATACCTCCTACCTTTCTCTGTATAATCCAGTTCAACACGAGTCCGTGCTTGCTTTCCTTTTCTCTCTTACTCTCTCTTGTTCTCTTTGTCTTTTTCTTTTCTTCCTTCCTCTGTGTCTCCTCATGCCTCTATCTTGTATCAGCTGGCAGGTTGCTCTCTCAGCAATAAATTCTTCTCTGCCTGAACCATGTGGCAGGTTTCCTTTCCAGTGAACCTTACATCTGGTGCCGAAACCCGGGAGGGGACCGAACCAGGAGTTGCTGGATCTCCTCCCTCTTCTCTTTCTGAGGGTTAATCCAACTCCTTGACTGCCGCCCTCCTTGGACTATACTGCTGAAAACCGGAGGAACCTCACCTTGGACTTCTCACATTTACCATCGGTGGCTATGTATCCAATACACCATCTCCTCTCTACAGCTGGTGAATGACTCCTGTCTACAGGTCTCCTGTTCGTCTGATCACACCAGAAGGACCCCCTTATGCCTTTTGGCCAGTCTGTTCTCATTTCAGAGATGCCTGAATTGAGAAGCTGACTCTCTGTCCTTGTGGACTCCTATGTCCTTATGGACCACCTCTACATCCTTATTGGACTCCTATATCCTCACCCGACTACTCCATAAAGTCAAAACACCTCATAGGCTCGAAAATCAGTTCCAAGGACCCTCCTCTAAGTTCTCCCTCAAAGGCTAGCCATTCTGGGTTTGATCTACTCCAAAAGCTGAAAGAAAAAGCAGGCAGTTTTAGAGAAATAACTCTGACAAGTATTTGTGGTCAATTCTTAATAAGTTACACCCCTGTCTCATGAAACTTCTTCCAGGCTTCATTCAAGGACTGGCATCTACCACCAAGTGAAAGCTGCTGCTTGCCTTCTCCCGGAGGAGCCACATCTCCACCTTTACCCCTAATGTCGACGCCCTTTGCCAGCAGGAAGTAGCCAGAGAAAATTGGCACCCTTTCTCATAAATATTAAAAGGCCCCCCAGGAGGGCTACATGCAGATATCCCCCACCTGTTTAAGTCTGCATTCAGTACTGCGTTGCCTAACTAGCACACTGGAGGCAGTTACCTCCTCTTTCTCTGAGCTCACATCCAATCCACCTGGCCATACCTCCTGCCTTTCCCTATATAATCCTGCTGAACACCAGTTCCTGCTCTCTTTCCTTTTCTCTTTCTCTTGTTCTCTTTCTCTCTTTTTCTCTTCTTTCTTCCCTTCTGTCTCCTCATGCCTCCATCTTGTATGGGCTGGCAGGTTGCTCTCCTAGCAATAAACTCTTCTCTGCTTGAACCTTGTGGCGGGTTTCCTTCCCTGTGAACCTTACACTTACCCTTAAGAGAGCATTTAGCCAAGTTATTAACCTGCTGGGTGAAAAGATAGAACCTTTGAGTTGGTAACTGAAATTACTTCTTGTGTTTAATCTTTCCTTACTCCTAATTCTTACTCCATCTCTCATCATTCCTAGAGCTCTTTTACACTTTTCTCTCTTGGTATCTTTCTTTTATTTGTCTCACTTATATAACTTTTTGTTGTATGGATTCCAAATTGTTCAATTCTATGCCTCTTTTCCTAGGTCTTATTACTCATTGATCTTGCAGGTGGCCAGGTTTGTATTTAATCTATGCAATCGATGTAAGCTTGATCTTCAGGTCTACTGACCATCAAGTTAGAAAGCATGGTTGTTTACTTTGATGTTTAATTAGGTTAGTGACCTTTGCCTTTTAACTAATTAGTTCTCCAAAAGAACAATTCTTTCAGAATTGAGAAGATAGAGGGCTGTTTTAAAAAATAATTTAATTTTATTGCAAAAGTGATGTACAGAGGGGTTAAAGTTACATAAGCAAGGTAACAAGAACATTTCTTGTTACCTCCCTCTCATTTTCTCCAAAGAAGGCTGTTTTTAAATCGCTATTTTTCCTTGACTAATTCTGAACTATCAGGCTAAGAAAAGGCTTTAGAAATTTATTTTGGAACCTTTGTAGTATAAATCGATTTATTAGGAATACCTAAGTGACTCATTGACATAAATAAGTGGTCCAGGTATTTTTTATTATTTAGAATAATTAAAAAAAGAAAAAAGAGGGCTGGGAATATGGCCTAGTGGCAAGAGTGCTTGCCTCGTATACATGAGGCCCTGGGTTCGATTCCTCAGCACCACATATACAGAAAATGGCCAGAAGTGGCACTGTGGCTCAAGTGGCAGAGTGCTAGCTTTGAGCAAAGAGAAGCCAGGGACAGTACTCAGGCCCTGAGTTCACGGCCTAGTACTGGCCAAAAAAAAAAGAAAAGAAAAAAGAAAGAGACAAAGTCACTGACTTTTCTAAAGGTTCTTAAGTTAGCAGAATGTTAGCATAGGTTCTACTTCATAGGAAGTGCTTGATAGGTAAACATTTCCTGAGTGAACATATGAATGAATGAGTGATGGTGAGAATGAGAGGGTAAAATGATTGCTGTAAGGTCATTACTTCTTTCCTAGTAGGTCTTTAACTCTTATCCATAACAATAGTACTTGCATACTGAGGCTAAACAATTCTAATCAACAAGAATCTTTTTACTTTTTTTTTTTTTTTGCTAGTCTGGTGCTTGAACTCAGTTCCTGGGCACTGTCCCTGAGCTTCTTTTTGCTCAAGGCTAGAAATCTACACTTGAGCCACAGTACCACTTCTGGCCTTTTCTGTTTATGTGGTACTGAGGAATCAAACCCAGGGCTTCATGCATGCTAGGCAAGAAGTCTACCATGAAATCACATTCCTAGCCTTCTTTTACAATTTTTGATGAAATAACTTTGATTTGTAATTTTCCGAAGAGTACCTGAGTATATTATTTTGTTTACTTGTTTTATTTTTGTTGCCAGTCCTGGGGTGTCGGGCTCGGGTCGCCTCCCCTGGTGTGGAGATCAAGGCTCAGCTACGATTTTCACCACTCCCTTTCTCACCCTCTCTCCTGGTCACCCGGCCCGCAGGTAAGGCCAGGATGGGGCAGGGGAGCCAGCACTGACCTCACGTGCACGCAGCCGGACGAGAACGCTTTGCCCACCTCCTTACCAGTAAAGAAAGCCAGGCATATGCAGGTCTTGGAGAAGCTTCAAGAGCTATCTGATTTATTATGGCGGGGGTAAAGGGAAGTGATAGGAAGGGAAGGCGATCGGCCAGGACGCTGATAGGCTGGGAGCTTATCACATGACCCCCTCATGAGCTAACGTCACTCGAAAGCGCCAGGGAGAGACTGGGGGGCACCTGGGCTGGCGAGAAAGTTGGGGGCTGGGTGCAAAGCCGGTTCTTCTAGTTCCAGACCCAGAGAACCGTAGCCTGCTTCCGCATTCCCCCAGGGCTGGGGGGAAGGGCAGCGTCTCGGGTATGCTCTCCAGTGTCCTTCACCCTGAAGTCCATAAAGCTCGACCCCAACACTGGGGCATGGACTCAGGGCCTGAGCACAGTCCCTGGCTTCTTTTTGCTCAAGGCCAGCACTCTACCTCTTGAGCCACAGTGCCACTTCCAGCTTTTTTCTATATATGTGATGCTGAGGAATCAAACCCAGGGCTTCACATATAGGAGGCGAGCATTTTACCACTAGGCCATAGTCCCAGCCCCTGAGTATATTATTTTGAAAAAGGCTAGTTAGGGTGCTTACATCCCTCAGATTATTTCAAATTCATCGTCTAAAAGTTTACTATGACATATTATAATCTGTCAGTGAGTATTGGTCTCATTTTACTCTGAGATTGGTCTATAAAGACAGAGACCACCGTTCCATTAAATAATAATCGTACTATTTAGGCTGATACATTGCTCACATATATGTATATCAGAACATATACACACACACTTTTCCCTGATCATTTTGGAATTTAAGACATGCTATTCCTATGCTTCTCTGTAGTTTCCTAAAAACAAGGAAATCATTTTATTTTATTTTATTTTATTTTTTGCCAGCCCTGGGGCTTGAACTTGGGGCCTTGGCACTGTCTCTGAGCTTCTTTGCTCAAGGATAGCACTCTACCTCTTGAGCCACAGTGCCACATCAGCTTTTTCTGTGTATGTAATACTGAGGATTCAATCGCAGGGCTTTATGCATGCTAGGCAAGCACTCTACCACTAAGCCACATTCCCTGCCCAAGGAGGAAATTATTTTATATAACTTTTTTGTAATTATAAAGAATTAGAGAACTAGTATTGATGTATAGACATTCCCCAACTTAAAATGATATAAAATGATTTTTTAATTGTTCTATGGTAGTGTAAAAACAGTACGTAGTATGTAGGAGCAACTTTGAATTTCGATCTTGTTTTTGGATGCAATCTGTTTAAAAACTTATTTTATAGTAAAAGATGTGCTTCCTGGTGTTTTGTTTTGTTTTCTTGGATGTGGGGCTTCAATTCAGGACCTGTGCACCGTCTCTGAGCATTTTTTTTTCTTCAAGGCTAGAGCTCTGCCAGTTCGAGCCATGACCCCAGGTGGTTAATTAGAGATAAGCATCTCCTGTACTTTCCTGCCTAGGCTGGCTTCAAACTTTGATCCTCAGATCTCAGCCTCCTGAGTAGCTAGGATTATAGGTGTGGAGCCACCAGCACCTGGCTATTTTTTGTTTTTAAGAGAAAGTGTGGTAGTTCTTTCCAGTAATTTTTGGATTTATCATATTCATCAGAATTACTGTTGATGACTATAGAATGTTTATATAGTATAAACTTCAGTGCATGTGCTTTTAAATGCTAATTGGTGACTTTTAAACATGTAGCTGAAATGAACTTCAGTGTTGTATATAACTTTCTGAAAACTTTTGCAAATTAGTTTAGATATAGGAGAAAAAGCTTGAAAATGAAATTGTAGCATAAACTTGGACAGTCTGATAATATTTATTTAACATATAAAATATGTCAAAATGCATTTATAATCATTTGATAATTAACAGAGTTTGAAAGTATTTTTCGTTTAACATTGCATTTGTAAAGAGCTTTCCCCTTTCTCTTTGTTGTCCTTTTCTGTATTTTCAGAGTTGATACTTTCTGTCTATGCAATTTTCCACCTGTCCATAGTGTTACTACAAATACAATGATGTGTCGCACTGTTATGGTATGCTACTGCCTCAGGAGAACCATATGAGATTCCCTAAATTATTTCCAGCATTGGATTGATTGTCAATACAATTCAGCACATATATTTTAAAAAATAGGAATTGTATCTCTGTTGATTATTTTCCAAGTAGGACATATATGATGTTGAAGAAAAAAATCGCATGTTCTGACACAATCACAATAAGAAAGAACTTCCTATGTATAACAGCAATTATAGATATGAAGTAAAGTGAAGTAAATATATTTATTAATACATTATGTATTTAAATTCAACTTATAATTATAGATTAAAAAGACACACAAAGTTTTTTTTCTGTATGCATGAAAGCGATCAGTTACAAGGCCGGCCAAAATTTTTCTAAGCAATACTTGGGAAAAACAAATTGGACACTTTGTATAATCAAGGAAAATGAGAACATTAGAACACCATCCTTATTGCTCTTACTTATTCCTTCCCTAAAAAATCTTCAACTCTTTCCCATGTTGTCCTTTCTCTACTTCATACCTTGACTCATTTGCAAAGCAAGATGGTTGCTTTCCTCTTACTCCATGGGGAATTTAAGGATGAATGGGCTAGTGTTTCCTTCCCCAGATGTATCAACTTAATCTTATTTGTTTATTTTCTGTCTATATTTCTGATTCCATAATGTCCAATTGTATATATGATCTCCAGCCTTTTATTTACATTCTTTCCTTCTCTGGGATTTCTCAAAATCAAACTATGTTAATTACATTTCATAATGCATTTAGGTACTCATGATTTCTTTATAGATATAGGCAAGTGTTTTGAATAACTGAATCTGCTTTTGAGTGTCTCTCAAAACCCAGGCTGTGGACCATCAAATGGTATAACAAGAGGGTGTCTCCAGTCTACAGTGCAGATCAGTCTGAAAACTTTTTCACAAAGTAATTACCTTTTCTGATCACCTCTCTGTTCTATGCAGATCTTCCTTTCCTTCTTTCCTTCCTTCCTTCCTTCTTTCTTTCCTTCCTTCCTTCCTTCCTTCCTCCTTCCTTCCTTCCTTCCTTCCTTCCTTCCTTCCTTCCTTCCCTCTCTTTCATTCATTCATTCTTTCGTTCCCTTTTCTAAACTAGATGATCAGCTGTGCAGCAGTGCATGATAGATATTGAGTTGATCAGTATGGTTTCTCTTTAAAAGTATAACCTGAAATATGTAACTTCAGTTTCGAGAAACAGTTGTTTAACCATAATCCTCAACATGTATTTTGCCCAATATGTTTGATACTGACTGAGAAAAAGGAAAATAGTGTAGTGGTATCTAGTGTCACCATCAATTTCAAGATAAACTATACTAATAGTTACATTTCACATCAGAAATTAGGACTTTGGAATGGGGAAACAAACTATATTCATTGATAGAATTTCACCAAAGGCCAGACCCAAAGCAATGGCTAATTGTTTATAAGGCATGTAAAACCCATGTTCCTGACCTGATTTATGGAGTCTTACGAGAATGAGCACTTAGTTCTAGACCCGAATTCTGGTAGCATGGCCTAAAGAACTTATCCTGTCCTGGACATTTTTAGAGACAGGAGTTAACAGTAGAAAATATCATTTTGAGAATTTGGAAGTCTAAAGGATGTAATTGTTTCATACCATTTGAATACAAAAGAGTACCTTGTATAGATGAAAGGTTTGGGCTTGGCACATGTGATATTGAGTTGTGGCTTATTTTTCTGTCAGAAGGTGATCAAGATTCAGCTATTTCTTTCTTTCTTTCTTTCTTTCTTTCTTTCTTTCTTTCTTTCTTTCTTTCTCTCTCTCTCTCTCTTTCTTTCTCTTTCTTTCTTTTTTTCTTTCTTTCTTTCTTTCTTTCTTTCTTTCTTTCTTTCTTTCTTTCTTTCTTTCTTTCTTTCTTTCTTTCTTTCTTCTTTCTTTCTTTCTTTCTTTCTTTCTTTCTTTCTTTCTTTCTTTCTTTCTTTCTTTCTTTCTTTCTTTCTTTCTTCTCTTTCTTTTCTTTCTTTCTTTCTTCTTCTTTCTTTCTTTCTTTCTTTCTTTCTTTCTTTCTTTCTTTCTTTCTTTCTTTCTTTCTTTCTTTCTTTCTTTCTTTCTTCTTTCTCAGTCCTGGGGCTTGAACTCAGGGCCTGATACTATCCCTGGCTTCTTTTTGCTCAAGGCTAGCACTGTACACTTGAGCCGCCACTTCTGGCCTTTTCTATGTATGTGGCACTGAGGAATGGAACGTAGGGCTTCATGTATAGGAGGCAAGTTACTCTTGCCACTAGGCCATATTCTCAGCCAGATTCAGCTATTTCTTGAGCTTCTTACAATGTTCCAGGCCCCTGCCCAGAGGGGCATCCCTCTATTTTCCTTTAACTAAGGTCACCAGGTACGTGTCAGATCCTACAATCCCAGCATTAAATAAAATGTGTATTATTATTATTAGTTTGGTTTTTTTTTTGCCAGTCGTGGGGCTTGAACTCAGGGTCTGAGCACTGTCCCTGGCTCCTTTTTATTCAAGTCTAGCACTCTACCTCTTGAGCCACAACACCACTTCTGGCCTTTTCTGTTTATGTGGTGCTGAGGAATTGAACACAGGGCTTCGTGCATGCTAGGCAAGCACTCTACTGCTAAGCCACATTCCCAGCCCAAAATGTATGTTTTGTAAACTTTTTTTTTTTCTCTTTTTATCCTTTCCTTCTTGGCACTGTGTATTGAATCCAGGACATTGCCTTGACTGGACAAGCATTCTTCCACTGAGCTACATCTCAGCCCATGTTTTCTGGTTTTGTTTTTAAAGGAGAAGACCAGGACATAGTACTATTTTATGGCATTTAAGTTTGGAAGCAATTGAATCAAAAACTTATTTCTCCATTTATATGTATTTGCTAATTTGTACATAAATAAAACATTGAATTAGAATGGAGAAAAATGTTTTTAAAAGTATTTCAATTTACTCTGAGGCTTGTGGCAACATTTAAAAGAGTGAACTCGTAGTTTCTTCCAAGAGACTCAAGGCCAATGGTGGACAAATAAGTTCAGCAAGAAGCATCTTAAAATCCTTTTCTTCTTCCACAAGTAGAGAAAATAAATCTACCAGTAATCACTTACTAGAACTTAATGCTGTGTCTTTTTAATTTAAGTACTGTGTTGATCTGAAGAGTGTTATTGAGGAGAAAGCTAATATTTTATTTTTTCTCTTTATTATAACATGCTAAGTATACCAAGGGATTTATTGCAATATTTCCATACATGCATACGTTGTACTTTGATCAAATTTGCTTCTGCTGATATTACTCTTCCTTGTCTTCCTCTTCCTCATTAAAAGTAATTCTAATAGGTTTTATTATTTTCATTATCATTCCATTTTTATCATTATGTATGAAGTATCTCAATCATATTCATCCCACTTTGCCCTTTTTTTTTTACCATCCCACCTGTTCTTATCTCCCCTGAATCCGCCATCTTATACCCATTTTATTTTGTAGATCTACATTCTTCATATGAGAGAGAATATACAATATTTTTCTCTCACAGTGTTATTTCACTTAACATGGTGATTTACAATTCTGTAAATACATTTTTTCTGTAAATAACACTTTCATTCTTAGTTTTGTCTGAATAATACTCATATCTATGTGTGTGTATCCGTTTATATATACACACACATTGATATATGCGTGTATTTACCAGTTGATCAACATCTTGGCTAATTCCACAGTTTGGCTATTGTAAATCATACAGCAGCAAGCATACATATGCAGGTATCTTTGCTATATGCAGACTGATGTTCACACACACACACACACACACACACACACACACACATATGGGAGTGGCATTCCAGGATCATATGGTAGTTTTATTTTAGCTTTTTGAGGAATATCTAGGTGATAAGTATAGTGATGGCACTAATTTATATTCGTATAAGGGCATCTCTCTCCCCACCCTTCTCTTTCCCACACCCTTGACATTTGTTGTTTGTTTTCTTGAGATGAACTCATAGTGTCATTTGCTTTTTATTTCTTTTATTGCTAAGGATGTTGAATTTGTATTATATCTTTGGAGAACTGTCTTTTCTACTCACTTGCCTGCTTTCGAATTGGATTGTTCTTCTGGTGTTTTAATTTTTGGATCCTTTTATATATTTTGTTCCCAAGTCCTGCGTCCATCACTGACTCACTTGAGTGAGTTAGTTACTGTCTGTGATATCCTCATGGTAATACTTGATATTATCCAACTTGTGTATTGATTATGATTAGGGATCCTGCATTTATACTACTAGTGCATTGCTGATGTTCAATAAATACTAGCCACTAGCATTTTAGTTATTTAGAGGTAACTAGACTATTACTATTACTGAGCCATTAGTTTGAATAATCTGAATTTACAGTTAGAATTTGAAATAAAAATTGAGGATCTCATTTCTCTGTGGTCTTCATGGTGATTCCTTTGGTCTCAATTTTGGAAGGGACGATGATAATCCTGGGCCAACTAAAAACAGTTTTTATAATTGGCCTACATGTTATCATAGTAAATGAAGAGAGGCAGTGTTCTAAATATTTACGTTTTTTTATTTCTTTACCTATTTCTTATTATTAGTACTGTTAAGCACTCTACTACCTGAGCCACACCCCCAGCCCCCTTTTTTTTTTTTTTTTGCCAGTCCTGGGGCTTGGACTCAGGGCCTGAGCACTGTCCCTGGCTTCTTTTTGCTCAAGGCTAGCACTCTGCCACTTGAGCCACAGCGCCACTTCTGGCCATTTTCTGTATATGTGGTGCTGGGGAATCGAACCCAGGGCCTCATGTATATGAGGCAGGCACTCTTGCCACTAGGCCATATCCCCAGCCCCGCCCCCCCCAGCCCTTTTTTTTTTGCTTTAGTTATTATTTAGTTAAAAACAGATTTGGTCTGTGTTTTTGTCTGAGACTGGCCTCAGATGGTGATCCTTATACCTATGCTTCGTCGTAGCTGAGGTTGGGAACTACTATGCCCAGTAGTGATGGAATTTCTTTAACTTTTTGTTCAGTCTGTCTCAAACTGTGATCTTCCTGATCTCTGCCTCTTGAGTATCTGGAATTACAGATGTGAGCTACCATGACTATGCAACGTTTTAGATGTTTGAGGAAAGTTGAAATAGATCAGGTATTTTGGATCGCTGTCATTTTCCATGCAAGTATTTGAGTATCTATGATACTTAAAGCTATAATAAATGGTATAATTTATTGTTGTGTTTTCCTTTGTCTAATCTTTCTCCCTCCCTCTCTTTTCTTCAGATTATTGGGCATTTTCGCATGTTGCAACATTTGTTATCAATTATGCTTCTTGTGTGTTAGCCATGTAGGGGTGTGTGTTTGTGTGTGTGTGTGTGTGTGTGTGTGTGTGTGTAAGAGAGAGAAGAGAGAAATAAGTGGGGAGATGGAAGAAGGGTAGGAGGGAGGGAGAAAGTCGGCTAATTGTACAGGTGGTTTGTTTCCTCCTTGAGAGAAGTTTCAGATGTCTGTCTGGCTTTGGCCCAGTTGCTCTACGTACATAGCTGAAGAACAGGGTTGGGGAGGGGCAGAGGCAATTAAAACCTTCAGTATCCCAAGCAGATGCCCTCCCTAATTAAGTGGTGAGGATAAAATGAAGTACCTTCTTGGACTTTATTTCTGTTTATAAGAATTCTGCTGTGAGTTCAGTGTTTATGCCTTTTAGAAACGAGAAGAACTTTTGAAACAACTCTGAAAAATAGTTGGTTTTTTTTTTTATCTCATTCTTTTGTCCTGTTTGTGAACTTCTCAAAGCCATATTGATTTGAGTTTCTGGGACCTTTTTTTTAACCTATGTCTTCCTTCCCTCCCCCCATTCCAATTTTGAAGCACCTAATTCTCTGGCGTATTAATGGAGACAGTTCAAGTATCTAACTCCTATGCTTCCTTTGTTCCAGTTGCTTTTGGTCCTTGCTGGGAAATGCTCTGAAAACTGAACTGGGAACTGAACACAAAGGCCAGACGCTGTTGTCCTCCCTGTAATGCATTGTGTGATGTGTTCCCACCTCCTGTTCACCACTCATTAGTCCCTAAGCACAGAAAAGGTTGCTCCTCTGGAATAAAACGAATAGACCCAGCTAGGGAGTCCTTTTTTTTTTTTTTTTTTTTTTTTGCCTTTTCCTGTGTTTTATTTGGGTGCACTCACAGTTCTCCATCTTCATTAGTGACCTGGCAGGGGGCTGGTATAGTGCTGCACAGTGCTGAGACTAGCTTTTGCTGGCTCCCTGGGGTGTATCAGAGACCTCAGAACTCAATACCCTACTATAAAAATAAAATACAGTGCTTCAAACGACCTTTTGATGGAACAAAGCCATGTGTCCAATCTGTCCCGGCCTCTCAAATTGCGTCCATGATAAACAGCTCTTTTGCATTTTGCACATACCCTTCCAGTCATCTCCCCTCCCCTACCTCTCCCATCTTTTGGTGAAGTCTGTGTCAGGTAACTGTGTATGTGCATGTGCACTCACGCGTGGGTGTGTGAAAATGCAGGCTTTGGCAAAAAGACCTTTTGTATTTCAGGCTCACTTACACATCAGAGTTTTTTTTTTTTTTTTTTTTTTTTTTTTTTTTTTTTTTTGGTAGTTCTGGTGCTTGGGACTCAGGGCCCAAGCACTGTCCTTGGCTTCTTTTTGTTCAAGGCTAGCACTCTACCTCTCCAGCCACAGTGCCACTTCTGGCTTTTTCTGTTTATGTGGTGCTGAGGAATTGAACCCAGGGCTTCATGCATGCTAGGCAAGCACTCTACCACTAAGCCACATTCCCAGCCTCCTTGGTCAGAGTTTCGGCAGCAAATGTTTGTCAGCTTTTATGTCCCAAGTGATACTTGTTTCAGGTTCATACAGAAAGTTAGGAAAATAAGTGAAGACTAGAGATGCTATAAAATGCATTACATATTATAGTTGAAGTTATTTTTTTCAGGTTTTCCAGATCAGCCAAATGATTGTTTTATTTAAAATGCCAGGCACCTGGATACTTCACTGGCTCCAGATCTACACGTGTGAGTGAACTCAGTAATGAAATCCAGAATCAAGCGTGACACTGGCACCAACATGGTATCCTTCCAAGATTTCTACTAAATGTCTGCAATTCTCAGAACATTGTACCTTGTTAAACCCCTAATATTTTCTTGTTTCACCTTTGGGGAACTGCTTAGAGTGCTTATTTTAAAGGAAGCACAGGAAAGTAAAAATAAGGATCTTTTGTTGTTGTTGTTGAATGATCAGCCTTACCTTAGAAAAACTCAAAGCCTTTTCTTCTTTATCATTACATCTTAGCTACAGTAACAAGGTAAGGTTTTTTTTAACAAATAGTTCTACTTTCCTTGAAGTTTCAGAATACATTGCTTGTGTATTTAATCAATAATACTAAGACTATAAGACATTTAGGGCCTTAGTTTATGCAAATTACTCTGCTACTGAAGAAAACTTTATTTTACTTCTATAGAATATAATAATATGCATGCACAAATGTGTGATACTGCTTTCGGTTTTCTACTTCAGATTTGCAAACACATGCCCTAATTTTCTATAGAAAATGTATTATAAACTATTATTTTTCCAGTGTTGGGTATTAAACTAGGAATTTGTGCATGCTAGGCAAGTGATCTACCACTGAACCATATCCCCGGCCCTATACTCTTTAGTTTAAAAATGTTTATAGGCATAAGAAGAGTGTATATTTTCATGTTCAATGCCTGTATGATTCCATACTGCTATAAAGAAATTGGATTATTTTTTTCCTCCCAGTTACCACAAACAATTGTGTGAAGACCAGCTTGATATTCCCTGGGTATGAACTCAGGAGCAGGACTGCAAGATCATCACGAATACATGTGAAAGGTCACTAAGTATTGCCAAATTGCTCCCTCATGTGACTGTACCAAGTATACGGGAGCGTACTTCCTTGCCAACGTTTTATGTGTTGACTTTCTGATTTTTCCAAAATGGAGTGGTGGTAAAGTCATATTTCTCTGTTTTCAAATGAACTTGAATACTCTAGTTTCTGTTCAGATTATATGAATCTTTTGACTTTTACTAATGAAGTTAAGCACCTCTTTATACACCAGTTACCCATTTGACTTTTACTATTGTGACTTTACTGTATGTTGGCCTTGATTTTAGGTTGATTAAACAGCCCATTTCTTGTAGTTTATCATTTATTACCCACAGGATTTTTCACCTTTTTGTTGTTATTGTTGATCATAGGGCTTGAACTCAGGGTGTGGGTATAGTCCCTAGGTTCTTTTGCTCAAGGCTAGCGCTCTACCACTTTGAGCTACAGCTCCACTTCCGGTTTTCTGGTGGTTAATTGGACAGAAAGCTGGCTTTGAATTGCAGTCTTAATACTCAGCCTCCTGAGTAGTTAGGATTACAGGCGTGAGCCACCAGCATCTTATTCACTTTTATATTGAGGTTTTACTTCATCTGGAAGTTATCTTTGAATATAGAGGCATTGTTTGGGGTAGGAGGTTCATATTTCAGACTACACTGGTACAGTTTAGTAGAACTATAGAGCAATCTGCATTATGAATATATTTTGAAATGAATTTTAGTAAAAAATGTGAGAAAATTATGCACAACACATTGCTGTTTGTGTTCCTTTCTTCCTTTATCCCTATCCACCCCGTCTCTCCCATTCCCTCTCTCTTCTTCCTCCACCACTTGAGCCATGCCCCAGCCCTATTTGACTTCATTTTTGGGTAGGAACTTGTGGTTTTTCTCAGACTGGCCTTAGATTGTGACCCTTCTACTTAGGACCTCCCAATGTAGCTGTTGTGCTATCACACCTGTCTTGTTTGTTAAGATGGGATTTTGCTCATCTATTACTTGGTCTGGTTTCAAATATCAGTTTTCTCAATTTCTTCTTCCCAAGTAGTTGGAGTTACAGGTGTGAGCCATTGCACCTAGGCACTTTATAATTTTCAAAGTAAAAAAGTCAGATGCCAGAAAAACATGTTTGTTTGTTTATAGAGGAGCAAGAGAGAAGCATGAGTGGAAATAAGGGGTAGGGGAATAAAATAACCCCACAGGGGCCTTATAAAGAATGATTATAGCACAGTGTGGACAGAGGAGTGTGATTAAGGGTTAGTATGATTAGGGAGAGATGTAAATAAGTCAGTGATAATTCAAAAAAGATTAATTGAAGAAAAGTAGATATGAAATATTAGTATTATTAATAAGTGAGACATTTATAAAAAGAGTCCTAATTGACTATATCTGTATGTGGAAGTTCTTTCCCCTTTGGCTTTTAAAGCCCTGCATGGGAGAAGCAGGGATTTCTCTTTTTTTCCCCCTTAGGTGAAGATATTTGTAAGAAGAAAGCAGATGTTTCTTTTCAAGTGCATGTGTACACCTGTTGTAAGACAAAACGAGTAGTTATATTGAGAACAGGCTATGGTTGTTTTTTTATGTTGCTCATTAAATTAAAATTATTTTCCTGGCAAGTAGAGGTTTATAATTAACTCATTTATTGTAAGTGTTCTTTTGGCTGTATCTCAAATTTGAAGATATACAGAAGCAATATGTGGGTGGTTTCTTAGAAATGAGATGAATGAGTTGTTTTATTGGCATTTATCAGTTGATGGGTATGTTCTTCCTGTTTATAACAAACATGGACTAATTATATGCAACTGAATGAAGGTGAAATGTTTTCATGGTCTTGAAAGTAACTTGAGAATTGTATTGTCAGTCTACCACCACTTTTGATGAAAGTGATATACCTAGTAGTCATATTCTCATGTGATCATACTGATTCATGTCCTCATACCCAGAGTTTATATTTCCCCACCATCAACTTTGTGTATACTACTTTTTTCTGAATTAATTTTGTTGGAATCAGCCATTTTTCTATGCACATTTATTTTTATGTCCACATTCTCAGCACATTATATTTATCTTGCTTATTCCTTACTGAAACCTGTATATTTTAGAGAGAGGAAACAGATTCATAGAGGCTGAGCTTATTTTCTAGGCTCATATTGCAGTAACTAGCAGAATTAGAATTTTGGGCTCAGCCTAACTTCAAGATTTATGTTTTCCTTCATGACTATACAGTATGTGTGTATGTGTGTTTGTGTATATATGTATATATGTACAAATATATATGTATATGTACATATATATATTTCCCTCCCTCCATGGGCTTGAACTCAGGGCCTAGGTGCTATCCCTGAACTTTTTTGCTCAAGGCTAACACTCTACTAACTGAGCAGCAGCTCCACTTGGGCTTTCTTTGGTGGCTAATTGGAGAATCTCATACTTTGCTGCCAAGCTGGATTCAAACCATAATCCTCAGATTTCAGCTTCCTGAGTAGCTAGGATTACAGGCATCTGTCACCAGCACCTTGCTGTATACCATATATTTCACAGGGTACATCTTCTAAAATTGGTTTTTATATAGAGTGCAATATCTTCACTCAGTTTTTTTAATTTTTGAAAAAAACATCCAAAGAATGTGGGCACATTAAGAAGACCTTTAGTCAAATTTATTTTTAAAATGTAGATGATTACCCCTCTGTTTTCCACTTGTTCAAAAGTCTGTATCTGAGGAATATAGAAGAGTATAGAAGCTTGTGTGAATGACTTGTTCTTTATCCACTCCTTTGAATTGCCTGCAGTTCAGTTTTAGGCCAAGAGAGCTATTTAGTTGGCCTAATTGCTTTTACTCCTTGAAGAAGTCATCTTTCCCTCCTTCCTCCTTGTTTTCCCTCCCAACCTCCTTTCTCTCTCTTAGTCTCCATTTTCCTTCCTTCCTTCCTTCCTTCCTTCCTTCCTTCCTTCCTTCTCCCTTCCCTCCCTCCCTCCCTTCTTTCTTTCTTTTTTTTTTCTTTTGGTATTAAATCATTGGTCCTCAATGTTGGATGGCTTAGTGATCAGCTGGATAGAATTGGTTACTCTGTAACTGAGTTTTATTGAAGAGGCCCACTCATATATTTCACTATACCACCTCACACTACAGTATCTTCCAGATGACCTAGAGATGGAAGACCTCTTAGATCCAAGTGTCAGCAGGAAAGAATGGTTTTTTTCTGTCAAAAATTTATGTAGGTATTATTAATTTTATATATTTTTCGATATTGAGGTAGACTCTATAAAATCTTGCTGAAATAATAAGACAAAAATCTACTAAGAATATAAGTATTTTGACCATCACAATGAGTAAACTAGGTTTAATGGACATATTTTAGGAGTGCTGCGCAGAGTAATTTTAGATATACTTTTTATTCCCAGTAACAATTCATTAAAAAATGGACACTGAGCTGTACTGGCTTGTCTTTAGCAATATCAAAAAATCACTGTCATTCTCTGGCAGTAATTTAATAACAAAATTTCTGTTATTAATTGTAACAGAAAGCTTGAGAGTTTAAAAGCACAATTCTAAATAGTTCCTGTGTCATGAAAAAGCATAAGAGGAATTAGAAGAAAATAGTTTGGACTAAGAATGTGAACCAACAGTAATAACTACCTAGTATGACTTGTAAGGTACAGCTGAAGTGGTATATGGAGGAAGTAAAATAGTATTGTGATACTTGGATTAACAAAATACAAGACAAGTTGCTATGAAAACAAAAATAACTAGAGCAAACAAAAGAAAATTGTAAAAGAGCAGAAGCTAATGAAATAATGTAACTTTCAGAAAAAAGGATTAACAAAAGTTATTGGCTCATTGATAAAAATATGAATAAGGTATTTGGTGGAAAAGCAGATACAAATAATTTTAATGTAAAAGAAAACATTGTAGACACATCAGCAATAACAAAGCATTATGAGCAATTAGTAAATTTTAAGATTTAAGGAAAATGGATAAATCTCTGGAAACCTATAGCTTAACAAAACTGAATGAAGAAACTTAAAATCTATATGGAATATATCAGGCCTGTACTTGAGCACATAGGTAACTGCACAGCCATTTGCTGTTTGCTAAGGGTCTGTTCTGATAAATTGAAGTAACTAATTGTGTGCGTGTGCGTGTGTTTGTGTGTACATGTGCATCAGTTCTGGGGCTTGAACTCAGCCTGGGCATTGCTCCTAACGGAGCTTTGCTAAAGGCTAGCACTCTACCACTTGAGCCATGACTCCACTTCTGGCTTTTTGGTCAGTTGGAGATAAGGGTCTCATGGGCTCTCTTGCCTGGGCTGGCTTTAAACTGCAATTCTTAGCTAGGATTACAATTGTAAGCCTCCAGTGTCTAGCTAGGTGTTTTCTGTTGATCAGCGCATGTTTTTTTGCTTGTACACAGCTTTCAACATTTAGTGAATAGCCAGTGCTTCTTTATTGACTGGCTGAAATGAAATAGAATAAACTTGTATGTAATAATCCAATCTAAACATTCATTCATTAATAATGTCTATTGTATGCGTATTATGTAGCAGGTATTCTTTGAGAGTCTACACCTACTGTATCTATCTGTGTGAGCTAACCACTTTGTACTCTGTTCTTCGGAGGAGAACTGGAGAATCTTATTGGTTAGAGGCCCCTAGCACAGTAGGATACTGGTTCCGGGAATAAATCCCCAACCTTTCAGTGTTTTTGAGGTTTGTCTTGGGTGATAGATAGATATAAAATTCTCTGATTGTAGCTAGGTATACGTTCTATTGATTATTGTCTTTTCCTTTTCCCAGCCAGGAACCCAACTAATGACCTCATGTCAAATCACTTTAAACATTTTATCTTCAGAAATAAATACACACACATGTGCATATAAGTTTGGATCTTATTATTGTCACCTGCTTACTGAGTTAGTTTTCCATTTGTATGCAGGAGATTTTTTTCAGTTAAGTTGTAAAAACTTATGTTTAATAAACCTCCATGCCCTTGAAGCATAGGAGCTACAGAAGTGTAGTCTGGAGAGGAGAGAAAAAGAGGAGAAAGGAGGAGAGGAGGGGAGAGGTAGAGGGGAGGAAACAGGGAGAGGAAAGAAAATTCCTAAGAAAACTGTGCAAATTTGCAAATTCGTTGTCCTCTGGTGGCAGCTGACAGGTGGAGTGACAACTCAACCCAATAACAGTAGGGCCATTGTGATGGGAGGGAACCTAATATTGTTATTGTTCCGCTTCGATGAAATTCATGTGAGGTTATGCCAGCTCTTGTATTGAGGAAGCCCAATCAAGCAGAAGAGTTTCTGGTTTCTGTGTTTAGAGCTGCCAAACAACTGAGGAAAACCGATTAAATCTGGAAGGTGGCGGCTCACTGGCAGGCTTCTCCAGGCACCTCTGAAGAGAATCAAAGATAAATAAATACTGCATTTTATGAGAGGAGTATGGGGTGAGAGGGAGGGTCTGGAAAGGAGTTAAAATTTCAAAGGAGGAAGAAAGTCAGGGAACTTTCTTGCTCATTAGACCCTTGTCTTATGACTCTGCTCATGCTTGTCATAGTTTGCCCAGGTAAACATGTGTGACTTTGATGGAGAAGGAAGAAGACAGAGTCTTTGGTTGTAGGAACATGATATAAAATATATTTATTTACTAGGAAAAAAAAACTCACTTTAAAAACTGTAAATAATCTTGATACCTGATTGCCAATGGAACATATTAAAATTCTCTCCTGCTATACAGAGGTTTAATTTTGAAGGTCTGTACTTTTTTTCCAGTAAGATCTTGGACTGTTAGTACAAGCACCATCAGGTTGTATTTGGCTCCTCTTATTAACTGCGTATAGGCCTCAGATTCTCATCCTTCATTGTACTTAAAAAAAAATCCTTATGAAAGAAAATCTTAATTAACGTACATCAGAGGGGCTAGATATTTTGTTGACTAAAGATAATTCATTGTTTTCACAGATTTATAAATCTTAAGAGATCACTTGGACTATTTTAACCCTCTCAGGCCCAACTGGCCATTTTGCAGGATAAATTGAAGTCCAGAGTTCAATGGCCTGCTTAGGGAATTCAAGCTAAGCATTAGCATACACATAATAGGCCTGTGGAAATTCTACCCAGAGTTTCACCTTTAGTTGTTTTTTTTTCCACCCATGCCAATCCATGCCTTTTGAGCTGCTTAGAATTTCAGCATACGATACAGTGACGTTACAGAACTTTAATGGCTTATACGCCATCATTAATAAAAATAATTAAATGAATTGCATATAAATTTCAAACCGCATGAGTCACCAAAGTAGTTGCAATCTCTTTTTCCATCAACTCTTTATGAGAAACTAGGAAATAAATTATCATGTTGCATTCCAATTGTTGTAATTTTCTTCCTGCTGTGGGAAGTGGAGTGATTAAAAAAAAAAGTAAACTAAAGCTGGGCGCTGGATGCTAGTAATTGAGGTTTTCAATTATGACTCCTCAGAAATATAGTGTGGGTTGTTGTGCCTGTTGTTACAATGTTTTGTGTCTGTCTCCACACCTATAGCCATTTCTCATTCTCTTTTACTGGTGTTCCAAGTTAACTTACAAAGGTAGGAATGGAGCCCGGCTCCAGTGGCTCACGCCTGTAATCCTAGCACTCAGGAGGCTAAGATCTGAGGATCAAGGTTTGAAGTCAGCCAGGGCAGGAAAGTCCATGAGACTCTTATCTCCAATTAACCACCAAAAAATGGGAAGTGCCATTATGGCTCAAAATGATAGCCTTGAGCAAAAAAGCCCAGGCCCTGAGTTCAAGCCCCATAGCTGACAAAATTTTTTTAAATGGTAGGAACAGAAGGGAGGCTTGTCTAGGCTTCATCAGAGTATATATTGTCCTAGACCCTAGGACAAAGAAGAGGAAAACATTTCATTGATTGCTTTAGACAGACCCCTTTATACTGGGAGCAAGTAACTTTAAATTTTTTTTTTTAAATAGAGGTTAGGATCAAATAACTCCCCAAAGGAAAATAACTTTATGGATGAAAAATATAATTAATTACTCTTGTAAAAACACAAGGGATTTTTTACAGGTTTATTATATTTTGTTTCCTTTTAGAAGTACTGGTTGTCATTTGTCAGAGTAAGGATTGGGGCTTGTGGGGGTGCCCTCCTGCTGTGTGGTTTTAGGGAGTCATCCAGCCACAGTTTTGAGAAGAGCTAAGAGTTACCTCCTTTAGTGTGGCACTCCTACTGTTTATGTTTGAGACAATTCCCAGAAACCCAAGGTTACAACATATGCTGAGTGAAAGAGTGTATCCTCTAGATTTTTATTTGGCATTTTTATTGCTGGAACAGTCTACAGTTTTAACATTTAATGCCCTGCCAGGCTTGTAGCATAGTTTCTAGTTTTGTGTGGTTTTGAAAGGTTTAAAGAATCAACAACAAAAATTATATGATATAGTTGAGAATAATAATTCTGGCTTCTATGGGACCTTATAAGATAGGAGGAAAGGCTTCTAAGTGTTTGTGTGTGTGTTTTGAAAGAACTCAAAAAAGTAACAATAGATATGTTGAGCAAGGCCTTTGTTGTCAAAAGTCTGTGGACACCCCAACAATAAGTATGATCCTGTTCAATTAAGAAAACAGGTAAACTGAGAAGCAGAGCACTTAGAAGATAGGCCAAGGGCGACATGGTAGGGCCCCTGCTGAATTCTGTGTCTTGAAGCTGTGTTATCTCATCTGCCCCTGTACTGTGTACTCAGCCACAGTCATAGAGTACAATGTAGCCCTTGTCATCACTGAGGAGCCTCACCAAACACAGCGGCTCTGGGCAGGGTTATCTCAAGAAGCTGTTGACATTTATATGTCTGCTCACATACCAATTGGGTGAATTTGGGTCCATATGATTCTCATCAGTGGGTTATGAGAAATTCAGCATAGATTTCATTCATTCTGATGAAACCAAGATCCCTAGTTTCTTGAGATAGTGTTTTTCATTTGTTACAAAGGGTGCAAGTTGGGGCTTGTGAGTTCTCTGAATTCTTAAGGTTGAACCAAGATAATCTGATCCAATTTTACTTTGCTTTACACAAGAGTTAGCTGAATTCATGAGCTTTACACTTGATTTTTACTTATTTTCTTAAGAAGATAGATGTGAATATGTTTCTTAAGTCTGCCCAGGAGGCAGGACTGCTGTTTTGGATGAAACTAAAGGAGCCCCTCACTGTAGTGACAGACTAAAATGGAAGAAACTGTAACAGTTTGTGATGTTTTCACTTTAAATATAAGGCTTTTCCCCTCTATGGAGAAAGGTGTTCTAAGGCCTACCAGGAAATTAACAGTACCTTTAAAATCATACAAAGAACAGAATGCCAGGGCTTCAAGTGGTAAGAATTAGGAACAGCTGTGCTAGTAACTAGTTTTGGACAATTTACCTAATTGAGTTTCCTGAACACAGGGACTAGTAAATCTCCAATAGTGCTTCTTGCTTCTAGTTTCTCTATTAGTCCGTTTTAACCATACACAGGTAATTAAAAAATTTGACTTGTGCATAATTTTATTTTGTATTAAAAGAGATGGTTTGTAGTTATTACTAAAGGAATTTAACTTTTTTCTGTGTATAACTGGTGATACTTGACTGTAGATGGAAATTTTCAAGTAGATAAGAAACTGTTTATGCTTCTGATTGCCTTTCTAAGTTCATATATCATTAAAAAACTTAAAAACAGGTTTGTTATATTATTTGTAAAGAATAATGGAAGAATTTCACATCATTATAGAAGGCACCCTAGAACGACAATATTTGGAATTTAATTTCAGTCTCCCAATATTACATTTAACCTTCAGGTATTATTTGTCATTTTAAGTAGACTTTTATTTTTATTGTAATAAGAAAGATCTTTTAAATCCTGTTTGTCGGTGAAAGAAACTTTGGTTTGGTGGAAGAGCTACCTTTAAAAGCATAAAAGCAGGGCTTAGCAATGTGAGTGACAGAATTATATCACTTCTAAAGAAAAAGTTCTTCTTATTTCTTTATTCTGTCTGTGACCATTTGTAGAATCATCTCCCTTTGGTTTGCATCTATGGGAATGAAATACAGGTGGAAAATTAGTTTTCAAACCATTTGGTTAGCAGGGACTAAGGCCAAGTTAAGAGTCTCGTTACCACCTCTTCAGCAGAAACAAGAGGTCCTTTTGAGTCTTTGTAGAAGACGAAACTAGAAAGGTCAAATATCAGAAGTCATTTTCGGAGTCTGTGTATGGCTACTCAGGCTTGAATTTTGGTTTGAGAGTTAATTTTTGTTCCATTTTCTTTTGTAGATGATTCTATGAAGTGTTGAGAAATTATAAGATTCCAGAAACTAGATGTTTCTAACCAGGCATATTTGTGGGTTTCTCTTTATTTTTGCCATTTCTAGTTTTCTTCTTGGAAAAAAAAGAACCCAAGAAAATAAGAATCCAAGGGACATTTCATTCTATTTCTGAAAAATTTGAGTTCTCGCCTGCTGTTGTTAATATAATTATTATAAAAGTATAATAGCCATGATAGCTTTTAAAGTATTTTCTGTTGCTTTATCAAAACTTGCACATTTTCCCTTAACAGGCAATGTTCCTCAGCTTTTCCCATATTCAATACTGTCAAGTAATCTAAAATGAATTTAAAGATTAACTGCAATATTTGTGCCTCTTTAGAGTTAAAGTGCTGTTCCTCTCCTCCATTTTTTTTCACATCAGATTTGCATTATCTATGGCTAAATTTATTCATACTTCCATTCCTTTCTGAATATGGTACCACTATAAGTTAGTTTACTTATTACTTCATTGGAATGTTACCTTATTTATGCTCACATCAGTAATCTTATGATGATGATAATGGCTGTTATTGAGCCTAACTTTTATTTAATACTACATTAGACATTTCGTTAAATCATTTACCAAATATTCATTGAGTGTCTTCTTGGTAAGTCAATGATGTACCGGTTAGGGATATAGTAATGAATAAGCCAAAGTGAAAGTCTGGGCCCTGAAAAGGCCTTTGCATATTCTTTCTAACCTATGTAATATCTTTAAAGTGGATATTGTCATAGTTTTATAAATAAGAAAATTTTATGGATATATTTCTATAGATATAAATTTTCAAATGTAGTTTTATTATTATTATGGTATTATACGTACCATTTCTTAAATCAGGAAATTAGCACAATTCTTTTTGGGCATTGCCATTCCTTCTTTCACTTTCCACCAATTTCTCTCTCCTGTCCTTGCCTACAAGTTGCATAGTTCATTTCCCACAAAGTACACACTGAACACCATGGCTATATTTGTTCACCCTTCCTTCCTTCATATCTGTGCTCCTCCTTCATCTTCCTAAAAGAGAAAAAGAAAAAAGAAAGAAAGGAACAACAAACAATAAACCACCATTACTACTACCACCACCATCAACAAAAAATTTTCCATTTCCCAGAAATCATTTTGCTAATAGTATTTTAAATATTCAGAGGAGTTGTACCCTTGGATTCTACCACTAGGAGTAACCTCCTTTAGTCTGACTGATTGTGTATAAGTGCCTAGTCCTGTACAAGTCATCATGGCTAGTTGTATTTTAGATCTAGCTTCCACATATGAAAGATAGCATGTGCTATTTGTCTCTCTGAACTTGACATGTACTGGGCACAGACTTAAACAGGTGGGGGGCATCTACATGAAGCTCTCCAGGGGATAGACCTTATAGATGGGTCCTAGGGATTCTATATTTAGTTTTTTGAGGAATCTCCAGAATACCATGCAATGGTTGCACGAGTTTACATTCTCACCAATAGTGCAATAGGGTTCCTTTTCCCCCACATTCCCATCAGCATTTGTTGTTTGAATTATCAATGTTGGCCAATCTACCTGGGTATAGATATATATTTTATAGATAAGAAAACTGAGGCTAAAGAAAGCGAGTACTTTTCCCAGCATGCTGTAGTCTAAGGGTTAGTTTGAGCCTCTGATTTTTTTTTTTTTTTTTGGCCAGTCCTGCGCCTTGGCCTCAGGGCCTGAGCACTGTCCCTGGCTTCTTCCCGCTCAAGGCTAGCACTCTGCCACTTGAGCCACAGCGCCGCTTCTGGCCGTTTTCTGTATATGTGGTGCTGGGGAATCGAACCTAGGGCCTCGTGTATCCGAGGCAGGCACTCTTGCCACTAGGCTATATCCCCAGCCCCTCTGATTTTTAATTTGTTTATAATCTACTCTTTTCCACAGGAAGTCTGTATTGTTTTTCTTGTGTGTGTGCTGGTCCCAGGGCTTTCACTCAGGACCTAGGTGCTGTACCTGAGTTTTTTTTTTGCTCAAGGCTGGTGCTCTACCACTTGAGCCATAGCTCTACTTCCAGCTTTTTTTTTTTTTTTTGCCAGTCCTGGGCCTTGGACTCAGGGCCTGAGCACTGTCCCTGGCTTCCTTTTTGTTCAAGGCTAGCACTTTGCCACTTGAGCCACAGCGCCACTTCTGGCCGTTTTCTGTATATGTGGTGCTGGGGAATCGAACCCAGGGCCTCATGTATACGAGGCAAGCTCTCTTGCCACTAGGCCATATCCCCAGCCCCTACTTCCAGCTTTTTGGTGGTTATTTGGAAATAAGAGTCTCCTGGACATCCCACAAACAATCTTAGTCTTCTGAGTAGCTTGGATTACAGGTGTGAGCTACTGGAGCCCAGCATGCACCAAGTTTTGATATTAAAAGTCATACCATTCTTAGGAGTAGGTTGACCCCAAAAATGTGTATGATTTATGTACTGAAAATCATAAAATACTGTTGAAAGCCATTTCAAAATCATAAGTAAATTGAAGAAGTCATATGTTCCTAAGTCAGATGGCTTCATATTGTTAAGATAAAAATATACTCATAATTGATCTGCCAGTTCAAGAATATCCCTATCAAACTTCCACCTGAAATCAAATTCACTGGGATCTACAATAGTCAATATATCGTAAAACATGTTTAAAGTTGCAAGACTCATATTTTCCATTTCGAAATCCACTACTGATAAATAGCAATCCAGACAGTGTTGTACTGTGGTACTGCGATAGGATAAAAATGAAAAAAAAAAAAAAAAAAAGATTTGCAAGTTGAAAAGTAAGCACTTTTCATATGCAGTCATTTGATTTCAGATAACCCAAAGAGAATTAGACAGCCACATGCAAAAGAATGAAGTTGACTTCTTCCTTTATACACATTACCAAATAGATCTAAAACTGTTTGAAGAACGTGTAAGTATAAATCTTCATGACCCTAAACTAGGTAATGGTTTCTTAGATGTGACACCAGAAGCAACCAAAGTGAAAAATTAGGTTTTATTAAAATTTTTATGCTTCATAGTTTCCTCATCACAACACTGGAAATCTGTAGAATGGAAGAAAATAAGTGCAAATTTATTTCTGATGTGGTTTATTATCCAGAAAATACAAAGAATTCTTGTATTACAACAACAAAAAGACCAATAACCCAATCAAAACCAAATAAAGGGTATGGGTATGGTGGTTAATTCCTATAATCCCAGCTACTTGGAAGGCAGAGAGAGGAAGATTGTGGTTTGAGACCAGTCCTGCCCCCACCCAAATGTTGATGAGATCCTATCTCAACAACAAGCAGGATGTGGTAGGTTTTGTCTGTAATCCCCAGCTATGTAAGAGTCATAGTAGTTGGATCTCATTCCTTGGCCAGCCTCAGACAAAAAGTGAGACCCTATTTTTCAGACAGGGTCTCTTGCTTAAGTGGGAAGCAAGACCCTATGTCAAAAAAATAATCAATTAAAAGCAGGTATGGAGGCATGAATCAAATGATAGAATTCCTGTCTATACAGTGAAAGGGTTTAGGTCCAAACTCAAGCATTGTCAAAAATAACTCCCAAAGCCTTAATGGTTTATTAATTCCAAGCCAAAAGTGTCATGTTATTGTTATTACATCATTTAGAAATGCTATTTCCAAGAGTACCAACTTGATTTAGAAACTGCTTTTCTCGCATTTTCTGTTATTCATGGCACTTAATAAGCATAGACTTAAAATGTTCTCTGGCCAGAGCACAAGACTCTTGGAGCAGGGAGAGGGTCAGTGTAGAAATAACACATCATTTGGTAATGCAGGCAGGTTGAATATGACTTTTAGAATGTGGTCATGAATCCAGCTTATCATATGAATTCTCACTTCGCTTCTGTTTTTGTAAACATGGAATTCAAGTAGGTTTTACTTCTTGAGTACTTGAGGATGAATGTCCTATCTAAGCATTATGCAACAGTAAGAAAAGTTTACTGAGGAAACTAAGGAATGTAGCCGAGAGACAAGATAAAAATCTTTTCCACCGGCATTCCCACTGCATTTTCCCTGGGGTATGGCTGGGGTTCCTGTGCCATAGTTCTTTCTTATTCAGGGCAATTGGATAAAGAAACCAGTTATTTGGGGCCTGGAGCATGGACAACAAGAAGCCATGGTTCTGTATGTGGTGTTCAGGCATCAGGCATTCTTGCTAGTGGTGAAAATGTGGGGCAGGAAGGAAAAGAGTGGGCAGCAATACTTGATAGCGCAAGGCACTGGCAACACCAACCTCATCTCTGGGCTTCCCTTTTAATATAGATTGTATTTTAGCCTCTTGTTAAATTGAATATGAGTATTCGTGCAGCCAATGCCTATCAAGTAATTGGCATAGTTGGATAGAAGTCTGTATGAGAGCTTCACTCTCCAGCCACAATTAAATTGCCATTTTTGAATCAAATATTTGCTCCTACAGACCAGCAATTTTTCCCTCTGAACTTCTTAGTCATTCTACCCAATTCAAGTGATGGAAACTTCCAATTTAGCTCCCAAATCCTTAATGAACATTTATGGTGGCTTCCATTGGCCCCATGTGTAGATGACATATCTGAAACATTTTAATTGTCTACTCTTCAAAGCAATTTTGAATCTTGATGAAAGGATGATCCATTTCACTGAATTTAGATTATTTGACTTTTTTTTTCTTTTGGTGCTGATCCTGGGGCTTGAAGTCAGAGTCTGGGTGCTGTCCTTGGATTTCTTTTTTTGTTCAAGGCTAGTGCTTTACCATTTGAGCCACAGCTCCACTTCCAGCTTTTCGGGTTGTTTATTGGAGGTAAAGAGTCTCACAGACTTTTTTGCCTGGGCTGGCTTTGAACTGCAACTCTCAGATTTCAGCTTTCTGAGTTACTAGAATTACAGGAATGAGTTTCTGATGCCCTTCTAGTTATTCAACTTTTGAGGATGATGGTGGAGAGTATCGCAAATAATGTCCATTTGTTCACCTGGATTTCTAAAAGCCATATGCTTTTTCACGTTGGAAAATATTTTAATTATTTCACAATCTTGATGTTCAATGGAGTCTTGACTTATCACCACTGTCTTCGTAGCATATGCTTTAGCTGAAAATATCCTAAGCAAATAATCCCTCTCAAGTAATTTTAAAAACTTGTTGAAGAGATAAGTCATTCTGTTTATTCATTTACAGATTCAGAGATAATCCACCCCATTCAGTTTTCACTGATAGGGCAGTTGTGCTTTTAAATTTTTTCCCTTGATTTCCAAGATAAACCTGGTTTTCTTATTTATTTATTCTCTATTAGGTAGATATTAAGTATACATGTACCTAATAAGAAGCTTGTAATTAGTTTCTACTTTCATAGGTATCTACCCCCAAAGAGGAAGATACATCTCTTAGAAAAATCACTCTACTGTTACCCGTTTGAATTTAAATTGTAATTGAATAAACAGGAAGATCACAAAGAGAACTCTGATGTTATTATAGCGAGAGATCACCATCAATAGATTGGAGACTCAGGGCCAAACTCCACTGAAGTTTATAATTAGTCATCTGCCAATTCCAAGGACCATCACATTTGGGAGCTACTGAGAAATGGAAAGAATAAGTTTGACATGTTGTCTGTGAGCGTTAGAAATTTCATATAGGCACAAAACTGTCCATAAGGGACAGCACAGGCCTGTTCCTTGAGGTTATTTGGTGGATTACACTCAGGGCATAGAGAAGTGGAAAGAGGGAGAAGATGAAGTGATAGCTGAATTCACATTATTCCAGATTCTCCTCTTCTTACTATAATTACTTAGGCAAGGGGATATAAATATAAATGGAATTTTCCATTCACATTGTGATTCAAGGTTGTTTTCTTTGTTTGAGTGGAAAAGAAATAGGGAAGAAGCAAAGTACCCTTACTTTTTATATTAGGTTATTATTATTATTATTATTATTTCCTTGGGTCTAATGCTTTATTGGTGCAAACTTTAGGATTCTATGAGAATAATTAGAAATGCTTATTAGTATTTGTTGAACACAAGAACTGTGCAAGCCCTTTTTAAAAAAAGAATTTTAGGGCTAGGAATGTGGCTTAGTGGTAGAGTGCTGGCATGCCTGAAGCCCTGGGTTCGATTCTTAGTGCCACATAAACAGAAAAAACTGGAAGTGGTGCTGTGGCTCAAGTGGTAGAGTGCTGGCCTTGAGCAAAAGAAGCTCAGGGATACTGCCCAGGCCCTGAGTTCAAGCCTTAGGACTGGCAAATATATATATAAAAGGTGATATACAGAGTGTGCAAGCCTTGGACTCAGGGCCTGAGCACTGTCCCTGGCTTCTTCCCGCTCAAGGCTAGCACTCTGCCACTTGAGCCACAGCGCCGCTTCTGGCCGTTTTCTGTATATGTGGTGCTGGGGAATCGAACCTAGGTCCTCGTGTATCCGAGGCAGGCACTCTTGCCACTAGGCTGTATCCCCAGCCCTCAGAATATTTTTTAATCCATACAACTTTAATAAGTAAGTACCTCTCTTTAAGATATTTAAAGCACTTAGAAATACCAGAAATAGTATAAGAGCATGAGAAATGTTATTGTTAATGCCCATGTTGTAGATAATTGAAATATATCTTATTTGAGTGACATTAGTAGGAATTGAATACATAGTTATTAAACTCTGAAGCACATGATCTAAATTATTATGCAGCATTATGTCTCCCTCAAGAACTCAGTTTTCTTTACAAAATTCTCCTCTGATATTCTCTCATATCTACTCTAAGATCGAACTTGTTTTTCTAACAAAGTATTACTATCTGACTACTTCCACTTTGTGAGTCCCAACTCTTCCCCCCCCCCTACTTATCTCTAGGGAAGTTTATTTTTCAAATGATCAAAATCTGGGCAAAATTTATTTAGTGAGAATGTGGAATTTTCCTTACAATATTTTAAAAAGACAAGTGAGATAATTACATGAAAGGATCTGTGTTGGCTCTCTTGGCATGGTAGGGGGTGTACCAATAACCTTTGGATCATGTCTGCTTGTATAACTTACCATTTCAGCAGGGCAGCAACCTTACAGGCCAAAGTTCAACTTTTCTTATTACTGAATTCTTTTATCATCACCAGGAAACTAGAAAAAATGAATTCTTCACAGTATGCTTGTGCCTGCAACTTGAAACGGCTTGCATACTAAATGAAATTAAATGAAAGGCAGCTGTTTGGGAAAGAGCTGTCAGGAACTGATGCAGTTCTGTTAGAGGAGAATAGAGGCTTGGAATACATTTTCAGAAACAGGATATCAGTGGTGAAAAAAAGCAAGCCGATTTACATACGCATAACCTCTCATGTGGTTGTGTTGTTGCATGTCTTTTCAGTTCATCCATCTTAAATTATTATTTGCCTTTGGTGAGTCGGTGTCTGCTTTCAAAGCTTCTTTTCACATATTAAATGTATGGCAGTTCTTCCCTTTTTCAGAAGTAAATACAGTATAACCCCACTACAATGCCATCTTAAGTGCTTTGGTTTTGGTTAAACTGAAAATCCAGTAATGCTTACCACACCACTTCCTTTATTCAGTACATCTCTGTTTCTGCCAAAATACGCCCAGGGAAGGACCACCTTGGAAAGGTTGCCAAAGTTGCCACCCAGGTCTCCTGAAATGGCTGCCAGCAAGAAGGGAGCAATTACATCCCGTAACAGACTCAAAGCAGATGGTTGTCTGTGGTGATAAGTATTACATTCTGAAGCCTTTCATTTGTGGTTGTACTTTGTGCTGCCCTGGCACTCAAGTTATGTTACCTGTGGGATGTCCCTCCTGCCCCGTCCCACCCCAAGCCTCGTTCCCCATGCTTGGGCATGCGTTGCTGTGGCTCACTCTGGGCTGGTCTACTGGTATACCACTTTATTCTTCTGTCTTCTAACCCTTTTGCTAGGAGAGCTCATAATAGGAACTCTATCTGCCTCTGGCAGTAAGTATAGTGCTATATTGGGACCTATCTTTAAATGATAATAAGTTTCAATCTGATGTATAGTGCACTTTGATTATATTCACCACCCATTGTCCTCTCTTGCCCTCCTTCCCTCCCACTAATAACCTTCCTCTTCTCAGAGTGTCTAAAAGGAGTGTGTGTATGTACATGTGTGTGTGTAAGTAGGTGTGCCTTTTCACTCAAGGTTGGAACTTGAGCCACAGCTCCACTTCTGGCTTTTTGGTGGTTAATTGGAGAGGAGAATCTCATGAACTTCCCTATACAGGGTGGCTTCCAACTGTGATCCTCAGATCTCAGCCTCTTGAGTAGTTAGGATTACAAACATGAGGCATCCACAGATGGCTTGAAGGAAACTTTTTTTTCCAGTCCTGGGGCTTGAACTCAGGCCCCAGGCACTGTCACTGAGCTTCTTTTGCTCAACGCTAGCACTCTACACTTGAATCACAGCATCACTTCTGGCCTTTTCTGTTTATGTGGCACTAAGGAATCGAACCCAGGGCTTCATGCATGCTAGGCAAGCACTCTACCACTAAGCCACATTCCCAGTCCTTGAAGGATGTTTTTAAAAAGTCGTTTGGGGGGCTGGGAATATGGCCTAGTGGTAAGAGTGCTCGCTTCGTATACATGAAGCCCTGGGTTCGATTCCTCAGCACCACATATACAGAAAAAGCCAGAAGTGGCGCTGTGGCTCAAGTGGTAGAGTGCTAGCCTTGAGCAAAAAGAAGCCAGGGACAGTGCTCAGGCCCTGAGTCCAAGCCCCAGAACTGGCAAAAAAAAAAAAAAAAAAAAAAAAAAAGTCTTTTGGGGTTTTACTATTGAAGTAAATTTGATGAGCATATAGAATTAGGAATCACTGTACAATGTTGCCCCACATGGCATTCATCTCTGGAGCTTCTCTTTACATTGTCTTTTTCTGTTTTTAGCCCCATTTAACAATGATGTTTCACAGTTCATTAGGATCCCATCCCAACTGCTTTCTTTGAGGTTTTCCTTTGCTGTTTCAGCACCTTCTTTCTTTATTTTTTTATGATTTAGAATGCAAGTCTGGCTGTCTCCTTCCTTTGAGATTAGGAGCTCCATGATTCATCAGGGGCCAATTTTTATCTGCTATCCTTTCCGCTACCCACCTTACCACAACCTGGCCCCATCAAAACTTTTATCTGAACCCAGGCCTCCAGTGCAAATGGCAAATGGTATAAAGCCACTCTCACATGTCAAGTACATAGGTACATTTCAAACTTTTAGGGAGTCCCACAGTCCTTAAATTTGGAAATAAGAACAAAAGATTGAAATATTAGTAATCTCTAGTTTCTTCCTTTTTTTCTTAATGCTGATTCTGGGGCTGCCACAGTTCTACTTCTGTTCCTTTGTTGGTTAATTGGAGATCAAAATCTCATTGACTTTCCTGCCTGGGTTAGCTCTGGCTTCAAACCTTGACCTTCAGATCTCGGCCTCCTGATTAGCTAGGATTACAGACATGAACCACCTGCACTGAGCTGCTCAGTACCATTTCCAGAGAGAGTAATTGGGCAGGTTCCCTGTCAGAGGCACCCCCAGGCTTCCCCAGCTTGAAAAAGACATCTACTGAAGGAACTGCCATTACTGAAAGTAAGCTGTGGACTTAACAATGTTCCTGTTGGTACAAGTATTTGCTTCTGAATTCTGGAACGGTTTCTGGTAACTTCTCTGATTGCTTCCTTCTCTTTCCTTCTGGTTGTGCTCCATAGTGGACTTGGCTTTGTGACCAGATACCAAAAATACTTCTACTAAAAATTAGGATATCACTGTTGTAACTACTTTCAATGTGCTATGTGTAACCGTAGCTTCTATTATTGATGATCTTCTTGTATCCCCTTCCTGTGGTGTACCTGCACTATCTCTGTATTTTATCTGAGTACATTGGAAACCATGTATGCTGGTATTAGAACTAGGAAACTGAAAGGGAATATCAAAATCGAGAAACACAGGGTAAAAAAAGACAAACGACTACAAAAGCAATACTTGCAAAACTGTTTGGTGTGAATGAACTGAACAACTCATGGGGGGGAAGGGGAAAGGGGGGATGGGAGAGACTGAGGGAGGAGGTAACAAACAGTACAAGAAATGTATCCAATGGCTAACGTATGAAACTATAACCTCTCTGTACATCAGTTTGACAATAAAAATTAAAAAAAAATAAAAATTAGGATATCCGAGAGCACTCATTCTCTGTGAATCATGGGTCTTTGAAAATGTGGAATATTCTCCTTTTATTTTATTTTATTTTTTGGTCCTGAACTCAGGGCCTTGTCCCACACTACCAATGCTTTTTGGTTTCACTGTTTTTTGAATAGGGCCTCACTTTTTTCCTGTGTGGTCCTGTTCCTCAATTCTATTCACACTCCTCAAGTAGCTAGGACGACAGCCATGTGCCAATATACTTAGCTTCTCATTGGTTGAGATGAGATCTTGAGAACTTTTTACTCAGGCTAGCCTCAAACCACAGTCATTCTGATCTCTGCCTTCTAAGTTGTGAGGGTCACAGGGGTGGAGCCACCATGCTGGACTGCAGTATTCTACGTCTTACTCTCTTGTCATCACTTACAGTTCAGTCACCAGCCTTGTTCAGTTTTCCTTTGTAGATATTTAACTACATAGGTGTATATTTACATATTAAAATAAAGTAAGTTAAATACTTACCTAATGTGTTCTGCCCTGGCTTTCTTTCCTTTCATTTAGAAAACATAGTTATTGTGTCCTTGTTCATTTGTGGGGCACTGTACACAGGCTAATGTCAGAAAAACTGGCAAGCCATGTCTTCTGTTCTTGAGAAAGTGATGGTCCGGCAATCTGTGAGGAAAGTATTCTCTAAATGTCAGGATTATCTGCTGTTAATGAATGGCCTTTCTTTTTTTTTTTTTTGGCCAGTCCTGGGCCTTGGACTCAGGGCCTGAGCACTGTCCCTGGCTTCTTCTCGCTCAAGGCTAGCACTCTGCCACGTGAGCCACAGCGCCGCTTCTGGCCGTTTTTTCTGTATATGTGGTGCTGGGGAATCGAACCTAGGGCCTCGTGTATCCGAGGCAGGCACTCTTGCCACTAGGCTATATCCCCAGCCCAATGAATGGCCTTTCTGTCAATAATAGCTTCTAATCATTTGTTTTTGTCACTTATTCAGCCGATATAATATTTATCCCCATCACAGCATCACCAGTCCTTTAGTCTGTAGGCTGAGGGTGAAATGACAAAACATGCATAGGGTTATATCACAGAGCCACAGATGCTGTTCTTTATGCAGATAAGGCTTTTTGAATTCTTAATTTGGCAACTTTTCATTTGTCATGTGGTGAGTTTTAGCGGTGGTAATTTGAATTTAATTATCATGTGATCAAGATGAGCTAATTGGTCTTCAGCCATAGGAAATTGAAGCCAGCAGCTGTGCTACAGCTGTGTCTCAGTGGGCTTTATCTGAGCAGGATTCAGAGGGAAGGTGGCGGCAGGTTTCCTGGCTTCCTGGCTCTGGGAGATGGTCTTTGGTCATGGCAAACAGTACCTACCAGAAGCCAGTGGAATTAACACTCAGGAAGTGACACTTCCATAAAAAGGTATTGAGGATCCAGTAGATACTTAGGGGAATGTCATCACTGTTCTTTACAGAAGGAATAAACTCACCACAGTGTTTTCCCGTAATTGCAGTTATGTTCTTAGGTTGGCTTTGTGTGTGTGCATGTACACTGGTCATGGGACTTAAACTCAGGGCTTGGCCTGTCCCTAAACTTTTGTGCTCAAGGCTAGCACTCTACCACAGCTCTACTAATGGCTTTCTGGTGGTTAATTTGAGGTAAGTATCTTAGGGACTTTACTGCCCAGGATTGGATTTTAACCATGAAGCCAGATCTCAGCTGAGTAGCTAGTATTATAGGCATGAGCCACTGGCACCCAGCAGACTGACTGTCTTTTAATCTTCTCTGAACTCTGTTAATATTTTGACAAATCAGATCTAAATCATGCCTGAAAATATTTTACATGCTAGGGAATACAGCAGTATATTTATCACTAAATTATATTTAGTTGGTTTGTTGAGTTTATTCTTACTAGGATTTGCATTTTTTTTTATTTTGTCAGTTGTGGGTCTTGAACTCTGAGCCTGAGTGCTGTCCCTGAGCTCTTCAGTTCAAGGCTAGTGCTCTACCACTTGAGCCACAGCACCATTTTCAGTTTTCTGGTGGTTAATTGGAGATTAAAGTCTCACAGAGTTTCTTGCCTGGGCTTACTTTGAACCGCAACCCTCAGGTCTCAGCCTCTTGGGTAGCTAGGATTATGAGCCACTGGTGCCTGGCACATTTTTATTTTTAACTTTCTTGGAGGAAAAATATTATTTTAACTAATATTACTTAATTTTGTATAATCATGCTGGAATCTCAAGTAAAATATTATGTTTAAATTTTACTTTATATGACTTGTGTCCATACTGTATCAAAATATTAATATCCACAGCATATTTTGTACAACATAATACCCACAATAATATCTGTATAATATTTGTACAATCTCTGCAGCATGGGTTCCCACTTTATAATTAGATTTGATTCGTGTGAGTAGAAATTGTGAATTTCAAAAATAACATTTTTCTCTCCTACATGAATGTTTCCATGCACATGAAGACTGATTTTCTTGATACCAATAATTGATGGAGCCATTAGCACTGTCGCTTCGTTGGTAGGCTTTATTTAAAATATGAGCATTCTTGGGTTTCTTACTGTTGATCTGTTAGTGAAGCCCCTTCTTCATGATTAGTTTACATATAAGTTTATTGCCTATCTAAATTAAATAAAACAGTCAAAGGTGCAATTTTTTAGTATAGGACATCTCATAGATATTGCATTCATGAGGTTTCAGTTCATCTACTGATGAGTGATCGATCAATTCACACTTCTATGCAAAGCTCCGCCAATGTTCAGAATGAACACTGAGTTTCTCTCCAATATGTATTTTCTAGCATGAAAGAAGATTTAATCTTGTGGTGAGAGTCTTGCCATATTGAGTACGTATATATGATTTTTCTCCTGTGTGAATGCTCATGTGTTGAGAGTTTTGGTACCCTGCTGGTTTCATTATTTTACTCTATACACACTTGTTTTACCATTGTGAGTGAAAATCATCCTATCCTGAGCCATGGAAGATCCTTTTCCTTATGGAACACACTTACTTTGCAGCAGATTGTGTGTGTGTGTGTGTGCATGCACGCACGCGTGTTTGAGAGAAAGAAAGAGGAGAGGGGGAGGGAGAGAGAGATGTGAATCTGTTAAGTTAGAGTTGGACAGCTTTCCGTTATATAACTGAAATTATAAATTACATAGTAGAAAACCATTTGCTATGTATATTTTACAAACTGTGTCTATAGAATAAATCTTTCATTACAGAATATGATATAATATAATTGAAACCAGGGGCTTAATGCATCCTAGGAAGGCATTCTACTACTAGAGCCATACTCCTACCCCTCCTTTCTTTAATTATTTTTTCAGCTAAAGGTCTTTTTTCCCTGCATCTAGCTTCATATTTTGATTTTCCTACTTATGGCCTTCTAAGTAACGGGAGTTGTAAGTGTGAACTTGAGATGGGATCTAGCTAATTTTTTGTCCAGATTGGCCTGAACTTGTCTGTTTGAGCCCTCTAGCCTATAAACAATGTGATAGTCTTTCATCAGATTTTCAGCAATATTTCTAGCAATTTTATTGTTAGATTTATGCAGTTTATATATATGTATATATATACACATGTATATGTGATGCAATGATATTGTCACAGCAAGAGCATTTGTTTTCTTTAAAAAAACTTTTAAAATTAGCTTTAAGTAGTTGCACACATGAGGTACTGTATAACAAGGCAGTTTATGAATACAGTGCATCTTGATCACTGCTCTCCACTTCAACATTCTCAGCCTCCTTCAGCCCAGCCCTTCCCTAAATTGCCTTTATTTTGTGTTATACACAATGAATTCTTGACTGCATTCTCCACCCCTCCTTCTTGCTTCAGTCCCTCTGCCCTCTTCCCTTGGCCCTTCCCTATCTTGGCTATACCTACTTGGTGTTGGTTTTTTTGGACTTTGACCTAGTTTTTCTAAAAGATTATACTATTTGTGCTGTCCATAGAGTCTATTTATACTTAAGTTAATTCATCTATAACCACTTGCATACTACACAACATTACTTATAGATTTATAGGTACCTTGTATCTACCACAAATGAAGGAAACCATGCAACCTTTGTTTCTCAGGATCTGGCTTATTTCACTTAATATATTTTTTCCAAGTATTTCCAAGTCTTACAAATCGTATTATGTCACTCTTTCTAATAGATAAGCCAAATTCCACTGTGTATATATACTGTATTTTCTTGATCCATTCATCCATTAAGGAGCATCTAGGCTGATTTCCTATCTTGACAATGGTTAATAGTGCTACAACAAACATGGAAGTCCCGATGGCTTTAGTGTAACCTTATTTGTGTCCCCCTAGCAATTTCAATCCTTCTTTCTTATGTATTATGCTCATTGTGAGTTTCATATTTTTAAACATGGTTTAAACCTTAGCTTGTATTTCATTACTAAAGGTTTATTAGGCAGAATATTGGTTTCCCACTTAAAGATAATAATAAAAACTTGATATTTCCCAAGTTTTCATTAACTTTATTGGATATTGAATGATTTTTCAGTTATTATTAACTACATACTTTTATTAGTTACTGCTCATATTTAACAGGAACTATATAGTATACTTCACATACTATCTCACTTAATCATGTTAATATTTTTCAGAATAAGACTAAAATTTTATATTCAAAATAGTTTCACACTTACTAAGCAAAGTATGAATAGCAGTAATTTGAAGTAGTTCATTGAAAAAATGTGTAAGCTAGAGCAACAGAGGCTATCTTAGTCAAAATGTATTCAAATATAAATTTTTCTTTTCCTTTTTGTCTTCAAAGGATCCTGAACTTTGAATAGTGAGAAAATATGGTCTTCTAGTGAAGCAAAGAGCTTGAGCCATGACATTACATTGAGAACATTTGCTTTTTTCCCAGTCTGTAAATTACTCTATTTCTGGTGAGATTCCCAGTTGGAAATGTTGAATGAACACGAATAGCTATTAGCAATGTGCAGATAGTATGTTCACTTGGTTTTTGGTGAGTTGTGTTTGTTCCTGGTTCTGAGTCCAATTGAATTGGACTTTGCTTTATATAAAGAAAAGTCTGTATAGCAGCAGGCAAAATAAGCTGAAATTTCTTCCTTAGGGAAATCTCAAGTGTAAAGTTTTAAGCAAATATGAAGGTTCAAAGTGAGCAATATAATGAACACATTCAAGAAATTAGTAAGTATTTATATAGCATTTCATGTTTGCAAAATGTTTTATAGCCCTATTATTAATTTACTTAAGTCCCCTGGAAAGTACAGTGTTATTACATCTGCTTTATATGCAAGGCAGGCGAAATATAGGCATATTAAATAGCAAAAGGAAGGAAAATAAGACATTGATTCTAAGGTTTGAACCTATATCCTAAACCACACAGCTTCATTTGGGGAACAAAGTGATAAAATGTTTCTATTTTGTCATAAATTTGGGCACAGTGTGCTTTTGGGCAATGGCTTGTGTATATTTATATAGTTTTAGATATTATTTTACTTTTTGTTATGTAGCTCAAAGTCCTTTTGATTCAAATTCTGATCATATCAATGGATGGATAAGATCTTGAGTTAGAAATGTTCCATATGATGTTTCAGATATTCTTTTCAACAAATGGTTGAGCATCCAATGGCTGTGCTCTTGTGGTCTAAAAGCTGTCAGGCCAACAGAAGTACCGCCTGAGAGAGCTGATGTTGGTGACTGCATACATTTCCTATGTCATTGTGTTTCTTTTGGTACTTTCCTTTTCCATTCAGAGAAAAACAAATTTCTGGTAGAATAATAAATTTCTTCAAAACCCCTAGAAGATAAAAGATATTTCATCACAGCAGAAATTGAAAAGAATGCAGACTCCTATGCTAGAAAACCAGGAGGAGACATGATAAATTATTGCCTTCATTTAACTTTTCTTTCATTTACTGAGTGCCCAGAAACTGCTTTAACACCCTGAGGTGTGACTGTAAGGTAATGAAGAGTGATTTTTAAAAATAAATATACCATAAAGGTACGCTGTCTAAATGAGCACTGTTCTTCAACATAGTCACTCTTTACACTAATCCAAGATGCTGTCATTGCAAAAAAAATATTTTTAGAATTTGTCCTTTGGAATGTCTTTAGAAGCCATTTATGAACTGTAAAAAGAAAACAGTCTTACATTGATTTAAAATCGCACTGTATTTTTAAATTCGAACCTTCACTTAGAAGGAAATTTATTGCCTGGATACATTACTGATCTATTCTCTAGCTTTCGTTCTAGGTCAATTTTTTTCTTTTTTACTTTTTCATAACTGTGTCTATAATTAAAAAATAACAACTTGCCATCAACAAGCATATTTATTCTTTAACTTTTTAGATTAAAATAATTTGGACTTATAAAAACATACTAGTGTTTCCATATGTCCTTCAACCCGCTTTACCTAATATTCACATCTAACATAAACATAGTAACGCTAACAAAATCAGGAAATTAACATCAATAGAATGTTGTTTGGTAATCTATAGCTATTATTTAAATTTCTCCAGTTTTCTCCACTAATGTTCTTTTTCTGCTTCAGAATGCAATCCAGGTTTCCACATTACATTTAATTGTCAGGACTCTAGTCTCTTCTAACCTGGGACACTTCCCAATGAGAACACTTAAAGTGCTCTTTATACTATGTGACTCTCAAAAGAAGAAAGTGGACGAGGGTGGAGGGAAGGTGGGGAAGGACTCAGAGACTGAATGCAATTCCATATAGCCCTATCACATTTTCTTAAAACTCAAGTCTCCAGCACCCCTATACTTCCTTTGTATTTCCTCTACTGTTACCTTGGTCCGCACTCCTACTGTGCCAACCCTATCCATCATAGTGATTTCTAACTGATCTCTTCTGTAATGATTTTTCCTCTTCCAACACCTAAAAATTAATCTCCCTGTCTCTTTTTTTCTTTCTCTATGTATACACACAAACATGAACATACATACACATAGTGTCTACTTTCAGTAACTCTTTGGAGGCTTTGCCAAGTTAAATTTTATGTTTTCCAATTGCTTGCCTTGGTTGTTCAGTATGCTGTTGATGACAGTGATTGCTCTCATCGCCTCCTAGTAGGTTGCCCCATAACTGTTCTCCTATCTTTTACATTGCAGAGTCATTATGCAATGGCAATCTGAGTGCATTATACTTCTGCTTAACCCTTTCACTGGCTTTCCAATGTGCTTAGATTACCATCCAAAATATTTAGCAAGATCTACTAGGCTGTATGATCTGACCATTAGCTACCTCTCCAGGCAATTTCTTTCTGTTTTTTAATCCTCTAGTTGTCACTAAAACTTGTTTTTGAGTGTGTGCCAGTACTGGGGCTTGAACTCAGAGGCTGGCACTATCCTTTAACTTTTCTAGTCAAGACTGGTGCTTTACCACTTGACCCACAGGTCCACTTCCAACTTTCCAGTGGTTAATTGGAGATAAAAGTCTTATGGATTTTCCTGACTAGGCTGCTTTTGATCCCTGATCCTCAGATCTCAGCCCCCTGAGTCTGTAGGATTATGGACATGAGCCATCAATGCTCAGCTTTCGAATTCTTTAAAGCCTCAAATATGCCATCCTTTACATATCACCTTTTCTATTTGGAAGATTTTATAATTAGTATTACTTTTCTTCCCAGTGGCTTTCATGTGGAAAGAGTAGAGAAATTGTAAGCAAGGAAAAGATTTACTGCAAGTAGTTGTTGGGGGATGTGGCATGATCAACACTAGTTTGACACAAAGGTGCTAAAAACAATTTCAAAATTTGGTATCTTACTATAGTCAGCATTTACCTTTGGTTTACCTAAGGCAAAATGAGAATGTTTTCTGGCTGAAGGAATCCTATAGCAGCTCTTTTCTGGGGGTTGACAAGGGATTTTGGATACTTTTTTCTTTTGACTTTCTTGTGCTGAATTTTTACATTAATCAGTAGGGAGCCTCTCATGACCAAGCCTAGAAGTAGCATATGTAATTTCTACCCCATTCTATTTTCTAGAATCCTCTCTTGGTTAAAGAAATCCTACCCTTTTCTTAATTTTCGATGAGTGTTTAACATTAACATATATTGCTTTTTTAAATTAAATACTTTACATTTCTAAGATTATTATATACTTCTTTTAATTGGTTATCCTGATTTCTTGTTATCCAAATAACCTTTTGTGTTTCTATTGTACCCAACTTGGCTGCAACATTATTTGGATTTTATATGGCAATCTTTTATTTGTAGTTTTTACATCCTATACTCATTAGTGATGTTGACCTTTCTCTGCCGTCCTTGTGGGGTTTTGGTATATTAAATTACTTAGGGTTTTACCCCATTAAATGAGTTGGGATTATTTCTTCTTTTAAAATTCTCTGGAACTGATTTGTAAGATTGAAATAATTTGTTTCTTAAATGTTTTAATGAATGTGTCTATAAAATCATTTAGGCCAGGTGGTTTTGTTTTTCTGTAAAGATATGTAAATAGTATTCAGTTTCTTTAATAGCTTTAATACATTTGTATTTTCTTTTTTTTCACTCGTCTGCTTTTTTGTGTTTTCTTTTCCCTGGAAATTTCTGTTTTGTTGTTGTTTTCCCTAGAAGTTTGTACCATAAAATGATTTTTATATATTTTATTATCTTTTAAGTTACTACTGCATTTATTGTTATTTCCTTTAGAGAATGCCTAAGTTTAAGATCTATACTCTCAATTTCACCAGTTTTGTCAGTCCTTCAGTCCCCATTACTCAGGAGCTGGACACAGGAGGATTAAGAGCTAAAGGCTATAACCTCATCAAATTTAGCAAGACTTTATTTCAAAAAGAAAAGAAGGAACACTTGCCTAGTAAGCAAGAGCCTTGGGTTCAATCATAAGTACTGTAAAAATAAAATAAATGTCTAGCTTTTTATTTATTTTTCTTTAAATAGTGCTAGGGATTGAACCTTGGCCTTTCCACATGCTATATAAGTGCTTTCCACTAAAGTATCTCCAAACCAACTTCTGGATTTAAAAAAATCTTATTATATCTTTTACCCTGTATTTTATTTGATTCCTTTGTTTTCATCTTCTTCCTACCTTATGTGTGAGTATGTGTGTATGTGTGTGTGGGGGTTAGTCTATTTTGTTTTGCTTGGACTCTTGGATCCTTAGTTTTAAGGTGTTTTTTTTTTTCCTTTTCTGAAGTAAATACTCAGGGTGTAAATTTTCTTCTAAGTACCACTGTAACTGCATCCTTGAAGTTATATAATTGTAGCATTGTTATTATTAACATTTGGCTCAACGGATCTTCTAAATCTATTATGATTTCTTTTTTACTTAATCTTCAGTTAAAAAAAATGGCTCATGAGCATGTATTCTAGGTACCTTTTGAGACCACCTTTTAAAGTACATTCTCTAATGAAAGATTATTTGTTCCTATCAGGTACTTGTGAGTATTATAAATCAGAATATTATAGAAACAGTATTTCTTGTTTTTTTTTTTTCAGTGTGGCATTTGTTTTTATTAGAAAACCCCATTTGGTAAGCACTTCCCTAACCCAAAACAGAGACTGGGTAGCCTTGTAGAGTCCCACAGCCTTCATCTTCCACCCTCTTCTTCAAGGAAAGGGCAGGGATAAGAGGTGGCGTCAGGCAGTCTCTGAAGGGTCCCTTCCTGGACCCCTGTGAGTTCACATTGCCAGCAGTATACCAACAGCACCTTAGTGAGGCCCTCTAGGCCCAAGGTTGTGGCTGAAGGCATTCTTGTTTATATGGCTTTGAGTGGAACCAAGCAGGCTCTCACAGACTTCCAGACCTGATCCTTCACTCTGGTTGTGAGCAGGGCAGGATCCAGGACAAGTTGGCTGTGGACTAAGAGCTTAGAGATCACATCTGAGATAACCTTTTTAGTCTGGAAAGCACCTGGTTTCTTGGGAGAGGAAGGCTGAAGCCCTCCTCAGTTCTTCTTGGTTTTGGGAGTGTCGTATTTCCTCTTGCTGGAGTACCACAAGAGCAGGGGGATGCCAATGGAGGGCAGGGTCATGACACCAAAGGCTGCCCAGTCCAGAAAATGAGGGGAGAATCTCCTATCAAACTCCCGCTGAGCCAGGATTCCTCCCTGTCCAGGTGCACTGGTAGAGCCAATCACAACAGGTCCATCTTCCTGTGACAGGTACATAATTGTTGCAGAAGTGAAGTTGAAATAACCAGCCTTGAGAGGGCGCAGGACCACAGTGTGGGAGACGTTGCTAGCAGGAGCAATCTGGTCCCATTTGACACTGAGCATACCAGAGACAATGCCAAAGTCTTCTGGAGGAAAGGAATCATCGGATAATTCCACATCTAATGCAGCACTTGAGCCAACGTTATAAATGTTGTACTGTAAGATCAGGTCTCGCCCCTCCACGGCATATCTGTTTAGCAGCGATTTGGAAGCCAGAAGCCTGGCTCCTTCCTCTGCTTGAGTGACAGCTAATAGCGCCAACACCACCAATTCCAGTAGCCTCATCGTGCAGCACCCCCGAAACAGTATTTCTTTTTTTTTTTTTTTTTTTGGCCAGTCCTGGGCCTTGGACTCAGGGCCTGAGCACTGTCCCTGGCTTCTTCCCGCTCAAGGCTAGCACTCTGCCACTTGAGCCACAGCGCCACTTCTGGCCGTTTTCTGTATATGTGGTGCTGGGGAATCAAACCTAGGGCCTCGTGTATCCGAGGCAGGCACTCTTGTCACTAGGCTATATCCCCAGCCCCCCGAAACAGTATTTCTTGATTTTAAAGTTTAGTCTATGATTATAACTTTAACTTTACAACTTGAAGCCCCATTAGCCAAGCTTTACTTAGAAATTTCTATGAGGAAATGGTTGCTGGTATCTCATTCTCGTAATCCTAGCTATAAAGGAGGCAAAGACCTGGAAGGTCATGGTTTTGAAGCCATCTCAGGCAGAAAGTCTTTGAGATTCCACTTCCAATTAACCAACAAAAGGCTAGACTGAGGTGTGGCTCAAGTGGTAGAATATCAGCCCTGAGCAAGAAAGCCAAGCAAAAGATCGAGTTTAAGCCTCAGTACTCACACAAAAAAGTAAGAAAGAAAAGAAAATCCTTATTAGGAATCTAGTACTATAAAGACAAGCATTTTTTTAATCCACACTTGACACAGAACATGTATTTTTGGATTGAAGAATGACTGAATGGGGAGATCCTCCCACTCCCACCCCTGATCCAGTCCTTAACCATCACTGAGAAGAGCAAGCCACTGTCTCACGGTGGAGTTTTTCTACCTCTTGAGACTACCACTTTTGAGATTCTCAGTTTAAAGTAGGGATTTTCATTTCAGCTCTTATCCTGATTGGGACTTAGCTTTGTCTTCTGTACTTCAATTCTATACCATGTTCCAATCCTCAGATCTCAGCCTGCTGAGTGGCTAGGATTATAGGGATGAGCCACTGGCGCCTGGTCTTTTGCTCATTTTTAAAAGAAGAAAATTAGTATTTTGTAAAGGCACATTGTGTAATAAACATACATAAAGACCGGAGACTTCATTTTTAAAATGTCTTAAATAGAAGGAGGAGGCAATGGCAGTTTGTAATCTTACCCAAAAGTGAGCATTCGGACTTACCTTTCCATTGCTACTATGCGGTAGCTGGATACCCGAATGTGCAGTTTCTTCCCCTTGTACTGCAAGCATGTGCATGCCTAGGAGAGAAGCAGTAGTGTTAGTGCCTTTCAGAAAGTGTCAGATTAATGAAACTGTAGGTGACTTCTAATTTCTAGCTAGATGAAGAAGGCTTTGATGTGCAAGGTGGTGCGAGTTTGCACTGAGCTATTTCATGTGACTGATGACTTTATTCTTTCAGGCTATACAAGTATTTTACCTAGGGTGAAAGAGTGAATTAGCTCCTTGGTATCGCTAAATTTGCAAAATTGTGTCTGTTCATTTTGAATGATGAATGGACCACACAAGTTAATGAGAAAAAAAGAAGACATTTTTTTTCTTACTTCAGTTTTAATGATGAGATAAAGGCACAGTTGAAGGTGATTATGCAACTTTTTCAAGTTCTCATGAAAGCAGGCGACAGAAGCTAAAATTTCCCATACAGTGTGTCACACTGGGGTGAAAAATGGATCTTTATTTAAAATATTATATCCATGAATCATATGCTTTATGGAGCATTTTCTACAACAGGCACATTATTGAATCCTATACTAGGTGCATAACAAAATGATTTGGAAACTGGACAAAGCTGTGGCCTTCACTTACACTGGATTTCAAACACTATTCTGGGTTAAGCAAGTGAAAGTGTACAGTTTAATGGGAAGAGAAATAGTTGTCTCCAGTTTACTTCTGGTTTTTTATCCACTCAATTTTCTGTAGTTGATGTTCTCAGATGCTAGAGACCAGTCAGTCATGGTTGCCAGGTGACTGGGATCAGCTTGCTTATCAAGGGCTGTGGCAGTGTTTTTTTTCCATGAGAGCAAGAAAAGAAGCAATGGAAAAAGCACACACAGTTGTTTGTAAGTAGCTGGCTTCCCAAGTCTCAGTGCCCCATGCTCCTCTGAATATGAGCTTCATCTTTGGCTCATAGAACCAGGGCTTCGGCATGCAAATTATGCTGTGGATATTAATGGGCAGAGGTAAGAGCACTTGGTTAACACGTTACTTATCCACACTCATAGGAATAATCTGTGCAATTTGACTTTGGTCAGTTTGGTTGCCAAGATGACTGGCTAGTTCTGAGAAAAGGCAAAAAGATGACTCATTTCTAGAGAGACGGTAACCACAATATCAGGCATTTAGGGGTGTGTGTGTGTGTGTGTGTGTGTGTGTTTGCATGTGTGCACACACTAATACTATGGCTTGGACTTAGGACTTGGGCACTGCCCCTGAACTTTTTTTCACTCAAGGCTAGCCCTCTACCACTAGAGCCACAGCACCACTTCTGGCTTTTTGTGGTTAATTGGAGATAGGAGTCTCGGAGTTTTCCTGCCCAGGCTGGCTTCGAACCTCATTCCTCAAATCTCAGTAGAGAGAGTAGAGAGGATTACAAGCAGGGGCCACTAGTGCCCAGCAAGAGATGTAATTTTAAAGACAAATTCTTCTTGGGTGATTAGTGAGTTAGTCTTAAATATCATATACTCTTGTCATAAGATTTGATGGTAGGTTGTTCTGAGAACTCTACCTCTCGCTGGGCATGACTGTGTCCATCTACAGTCCCAGCACTCAGCAGGTTAAATGTGGAAGGTCACCCCAACCCAGGATTTTGAGTCTAGCCTGGGCAACTTAGCCATGCCTCTATCATCTTCACAAAAGTAAAACTGTAAGCAAAACTTTAAAAAATGCTCTTCTTCCATCAAATCCCATTCTCATACCTTTATTTAGAAGTGTGATAAATATAGTAAAGTACCACTCCACCATAAGCTCCCATGAAAATAGTCTATAAAGGAGTTACTAAAATACCTGTGAAGTGAAAGCAAGATCTCCCATGGAAGAGCTTCACAGTCATTCCCTGTTTCCCTAAGAATTTTCTGGTGTTAGATCTGTCTTCAATACCACAATTGTAATGAAATGGAGGCTGGATTATATACCTCTATGGTTTGTGGCCAAATAGTGACTTTGTACAGATAATAATGTTTGCTTTTGTTTTAATAATGATAAAATCTCCTCTGTCAGTTTTAGATATTCAAAATTAATACTTTCCCAACTTATGTGGCTTTATTTCCTAGTCTTTTTCATTGCCTTGTTTTTGTTGTTGTACATGTTCTTTTTGTTATTCTGAGGGTAACACTTAGCACTTGTATATAAAAAAATTATGTTCCTTTGAAATGGAGTAATTGCTTGCCATCTTTATAGATTATTCTCTAGTCTTATAGTCCTAAATCATTGTCAAGGAAGATTACAAGTTACGATCAAAAGTATTCTCCTTTGAACAACAGTGTAAGACTGAGTAACTGAAAATGGGTTCATATTGTGATACCTCTAGTCCATATGAAGTAAATTGCTGCACTGGACACCAGTGGCTCAGGCCTCTAATTCTAGCTACTCAGGAGGCTGAGATCTGAGGATCATGGTTGAAGGCCAGCCTGGGCAGAAAAGTCTGTGACACTCTTATCTCCAATTAACCACCAGAAAGTCTCAAGTAGTGCTGTGGCTCAAGTACTAGAGCACTAGCATTGAGCTGAAGAGCTCAGGGACAGTGCCCAGGCCCAGTTCAAGCCCCATGACTGACCAAAATAAAGAAAGAAAGAAGGAAAGAAAGAAAGAAATTGCTGGACTAAGGAAGAGGCTGTGTGGTGACTCTCTTGACAGCAGAGTGCTTTTTACTTTGAATACTTAAATCACAGCATCTGGTTCATAACCAGGAGTGTGCAGCTTGTTTTCCAATCAAGATGTGCTCTTCTGCAATTTGACCTTTTTTGGAAATTAGGTATACTTTCCAACATATATGCTTAGAGGCCCTTGGGTATTTGAGCCATTTCCTACTCTACTTTCCCAGACATAAAAGATACCATGTGTGAAATATGTGGAATGGGAATGTCAAGGTGTTTGGGTGGATTCTTTCCACAGAAATTATATTTTCTTATTACAGTTTCTCTGTAAAGACTTGAAAGTGACTCAGAGAAAGTCTAAAAGCACCTCTGCAGAACTGGAATAATTTATGTGTGCTGTATAAATAGGACCTTCCAGCGTATAAGCTGATGAGCCACCTCAACTCCCACCTCTTTTATGAAGCCTTTCTGAATGCTCTTGTTAAAAGAAAACAGTCATCCTGTGCTCTGCTTTTCCACAGCATTTTGACCTTTCATAAAGTGCTTATCTCATATCTCACTGTGTATTGAATTGCATTTTTTTTATCTTTCTTCTCGTCCACCATTGGAATTGTGGTAACGACTTTTGCCTTACTCTTTTTTTTTTTTTAATCCCTCCCACTATTATGCCTAGTAGACTTCCTCTAACTGACCTGGCTTCCTCCTCCGAGCAGGTTTCTCACTCCTTCCTCCCTGCTAGGATTATATGCTCATATAAGCATTGCTCACACAATATTCAATGATTTGTTTATAAAATTGTGTCTTCTCTTAGACTGTCAATTCCATGGGAATCACACTATGCCTTCCATCTGCATTTCTTCAGGGCTTAGCATACTGTTAACACACAGATTTGCCATTAAATTTCTATCGAGTGAATGCTGAATTCTATTCAGTGGATGGTAACCTTGAGTATATGAATTGAAAAAACAGAGAGAGGCTCATTTCGCACAGTTTGATATATTGCATTTTAATAAAAAGGCATACAATTGCACCTTAAAATATTACACTTGCTATAGAGCTGCTTATCCTCGGAGAACCACAAATATTAATGAAGTATTCTACTTTATTATTCTCATATTTGTATGACAGGAAGTCTTACTAATTTTTACTGTATGTGTGCATGTGTGTGCGTGTGTGCGCGCGCGCAGGTGTGCGCATGCCCATGCATGCCCGTATCAGAGCTTGAACTCAGTGTCCCATGCTCTTGTTCAGTTTGCTTGTTCACAGATCGCACTTGAGCCATGCCTCTAGTTCAGCTTTTTGCTGGTTAATTAGAGATAGATCTTGTAGTCTGAGTCTGTATAGGACAGCATCTTAACCACAAATCCTCCCAATTTCAGCCTCCTGAGGAGCTAGAAATACAGCCATTGACACTGAGCTTAATTCTTCTAAAATCCAAATCTATCAATTCTTTGAAAATTCAGTAGAATTGGTTGCTATGCCTCTTTTCTTTGATCTGCTACTGGATAGACTTGAATTTTTGAGCTTTCACCATATCTAAGGATGAAATCTCCTGTAAATTAGTTTGTGTCCCTGTGTCCACATTCCTCCTCTAGTACCTAGAGAGCACGGGGGCTGATCAACAAATATTATTAAATCAAATGGTAAATTGAATTTGTACTGCAGCTAGAAAAAAATAGAATTTAATTTAAATGTGAACATTCTTTTTGCTACTTGGGGGCAGGATCACTGTGACCAAATTGCTTTTAAACGAGATTGCTAAAAGCAATTTAAAATGAGACTGAAACTTCTTGAAGATGATGATATTTAGAAGCTAGAATATGGGTCTGGTGTTGGTTGTTCCCAGGCTCTTTTTTTTTTTTTGAGATGAAACTTCATTCTTTAGATGCTTAATCTCATTTGTTCCCCTATCTCTTATAATCTCACCCAGAGAAAAATAGACCTAGAGAAAAGGTATTATGAGGAGAACTCAATTAGATCACAAGAGTAAAGTTTCTCAGCAATCAAATTTTCTGTAATTTTCAGATCAAATCTGACAGGAGTACAGGTTTCATTATTAGGGGGCTTGTAGATCCTACTCTCTATCTCTGTTCTCACATGAAATAATCTAGGTAACAAGTACACGGCTCTTAGCAAGTCATTCCCAGATTCTTAAAGTGGCATTGAACAATTTTTTTTTTTTTTTTTTTGCCAGTCCTGGGGCTTGGACTCAGGGCCTGAGCACTGTCCCTGGCTTCTTTTTGCTCAAGGCTAGCACTCTATACAACTTGAGCCACAGCACCACTTCCAGCTTTTTCTATATATGTGGTGCTGAGGAATCAAGCCTAGGGCTTCATGTATATAAGGCAAGCGCTCTTGCCACTAGGCCATATTCCCAGCCCCAAGAATTTGTATTACAAACTCCTAGATGAGACTGATGTTAGTTGGGAGCTACAGTTTGAAACTGGGATTCTGCCATTCCCCACCCCCATTGCCTCCCCAAGTATCATTGAATATTTTCTTTGAATTTATGGGCACTTTTCCATTTTAATTTTAATCATGGCTTTAATCCAAGTTCTTCAATACAATGAGAAGTTTGAAGAGCAAGTATAGTTGGTTTTGGTTTATAGTGTGTGTGTGTGTGTGTGTGTGTGTGTGTGTGTGTGTGTGTGTGTGTGTGTCCTATGCTATGCAACCACACATTCACCAGCTTAAAATAGCCTTTATATATTCACGCACAGCTCTTCATGTCAGGAATCTGGGACAGCAGATTTTTAAAGTCAGTCTCCTAAACTTTTGTGTGTGCATAAGAATTAATTCTTTTATGGGAGCCTTAAAACATCTGAGCACCATAAAACTTATGAATGGAAGTAGAATCCTGAAAATGAAAATGTAGAAGGCAGCAGCTTCCTTACCCATCAGCATTCCTACACACATTGGGGAGGATCCAAGGGCAGTTGAAAATGGTTGACAAGGGCTGGGAAGATGGCCAAGTGGTAGAATTCTTCCCTCACATACATGAAGCCATGGGTTCGATTCCTCAGCACCACATATATAGAAAAAGTCAGAAGTGGCACTGTGGCTCAAGTGGTAGAGTGCTAGCCTTGAGCAAAAAAAAGCCAGGGACAGTGCTCAGGCCCCGAGTTCAAGCCACAGGACTGGCAATAAATAAATAACTTAATTAAATTAATAATTTTTAAAAGAAAATGGTTGACAGCAATCAATTAAGGTTCTGTGATATATTGGTTCTGAACATCTGGACGATCATGTATGTGTGAATTCTATTGACCTTATTTTGTTTCCTTATCCACTTGTGAGTTCATATACTGGTGGCTCAGAAGTAGTTTTGTTTACATTTACTCTGCTGATATCTCTATAGACAACTCTTACATGCAGATTTAGGATTCTTAAATTCAATTACAGAAAACTGATAAATAGGGTTGTTCACACTTAAGTTCATTGTCAGATCAGAATAGGCTCACATGATCAGAGAATAAAACTTAATGTCCATTTGAGTTTATTCTTCAAATCAGTGACATCTCCATCAGAACATTGGCAAGCTATTGCATACTTAACTGAGACTACATAATATTTAACAGGCCAAAATATAATTTAAATTTTAAAAAGTTAAATACATAATAAAGATCAGGAAATATCCCATTTTGTTGTAGTTGGTAGGAAAAAAGACAAATTGTAATTACCTATAAATTCACTGCTATCAGTGCATGTGCTTATGACACAGACTTTGGTGTTGGATTAACAGAAGCATGTGTCTAGATCAACTAGTCTTATTCCTGTCTCTGCTCTGGTGAGACCACCGTTTGCTTATCTCGCATGTGTTTAAGGTAATTTTGTTTTTGTTTATGTTTTTGCCAGTCCTGGGGCTTGGACTCAGGGCCTGAGCACTGTCCCTGGCTTCTTTTTGCTCAAGGCTAGCACTCTGCCACTTGAGCCACAGTGCCACTTCTGGCCATTTTCTGTATATATGGTGATGGGGAATTGAACCCAGGGCCTCATGTATACGAGGCAAGCACTCTTGCCACTAGGCCATATCCCCAGCCCAATGTTTACGGTAATTTTGATAAATGAGTTTACTTAGGAAGAAACCAATCTGATTGCAGATTGGAAATCAAATCACATGAAGTACATTTCAAAAAACTAAGATCATGGGCTGGGAATGTGGCTTAGTGGGTAGAGTGTTTGACTAGCATGCATGAAGCTCTGGGTTCAAGTCCTCAGTACCACATAAACAGAAAAATCCAGATGTGGTATTGTGGCTCAAGTGGTAGATTGCTAGCCTTGAACACAGAGAGGCTCAGAGACAGAGCCCAGGTCCTGAATTCAAGCCTTGGGACTAGCTCCCTCCCCCCAAAAAAAAAATAAAATAAAAATAAGATTACTTTGCCCAAAACAATGACATGCCTGATTATAAGAATTTCAGAGTTTTCAGAGTCAAAGAGCACATAGAAAAATCAAGCTTAGAAATAAGGTCAAGAGCTGTAATCCTAGCTACTCCGGAGACTGAGATCTGAGGATTGTGATTTGAAGTTAGCCCTGGAAAGAAAGTGTGTGAGATTCTTATCTCCACTAAACTACCAAATCTGAAAGTGGAGCTGGGATTCAAGTGGTAGAACACTAGCCATGAGCAAAAAGAAGCTCAGGGACAGTGCCTATGCTCAGAGTTCAAGCCCAAAGACCAGCAACAAAAAGAACAACAAAGAAAGAAGAAATAAGGATTGAGACAGTTTAAGAGGTCTCTGTAGACCTAGTCGTCTTATTCTTCAGGGCCTTTCTATCACAGTGATCGCTGTCCAGGGATTTCAAGCATTTTTTGTCTTAATTCAAAACTATGGAGTGGGGAGGTCGTTTGCTTCCTATGTTCACCCTTTGACTAAAGAAAGGCAGAGTTCTGTGACCTACTTCCCTTAAGGGTCATTTGTTTCTATTGTTGACTAATATTTTGTGGTAGGGATATTACTATCGTTTCTTTAACCATTCATACTTTAAGGAATTTGGATAGTTTCCAGATTGGGACTATTGTGACTAAAGCAGATATATGTGTATATACGTTTTTGCATAAAAGTAAGTTTTCATATGTATCTAAGTGTACCATCTTTTGTTATCTGGTAAATTGATTTTTTAGTTCTATAAAGAACTATCAGCTGTCTTCCAGAGTGGCTATTGCATTTTACATTTCTACTAGCAAAGTATCTGGGTCACAAGATCCAGATACTTCTGATTCTTTCGAGCATTTTCTGTTATCAATAATTTTTAATCGACTTGATAGATATATACAGATATCTCATTGTGATTTTTTTAAAGAAAATTATTTTGACCATACTAGTGTTTGGACATAAAGTCTCACATTTGGTAGACAAGTTCTCCTACTTGAGTAGAGCTTGAATCATTTCCTCAGCCCTTAAAGGTTTTGGGAGGCATTACTGGGGTTCAAACTATCACTTGTGCCACATCCCTTTATACTTTTAGTTTTTTGTGAGGGTCTTGCACTTTTTTCCCAGGGCAAGCCTTAGACTATGATCTGATTATCTACACTTCCCAAGTACCTGGATTTGCAAGCATGCACCATCATGCTTGGCTTTCTTTTGAGATGAGGTTTGCTAACATTTTTCCCAGGCTGGCCTAAAACTGAAATCTTCCCATCTCATCTTCTCACTTAGCTGGGATTACAAATATGCACCATTAAGTCTAGCCCTTATTTGATTTCAGCTTACATTTTTTTCTAATGGCTAATGATATTGTGGCTACTTACTGTCAGTATATCCTCTTAGGTAAGATGTCTATGCATGTATTTTTGCCTCTTTACTAACTGGATTTATTTTTACATTATTAGTTTATTTTAGTTAATCAGTGGAAGTTTCATTGTGGACTTTTTATTTGATGTTGAGCTTTGAAAGTTCTTTTTATATTATATATTCAAGTCTTTTGTTGGCTTATGTGGTTTGCAAATACTTCAGATGATAAATTGTCTTTTCACCCTTTCACATAGCAAATATTTTCATTTTAACTGAATAAAACAGGGTTTTGTTTTGTAGCCCAGTCTGGCCTTAAATTTATGATCCTCCTACCCTAGCCTACTAAATGCTGGGATTCCAAGCATGTGCTAACCTACCTACCAAGTTTTCAGTTTTGATGAATATGCCTTTATTCAAAGTAATAAATGATAGATTTTGCATATTTTATTAGTTTATATCAGTTATACATAGATGAATTTATCGTTGTATTTCTACACCAGTTCACAGTATGTTCCAATCAGTCTTACCCCCCCATTCCTCTCCTTTCTTCTCTTTCTCTCTTCCTACCTTTCTAAAAACAATTTCAATGGGTTTCCTTGTTGAATTTAAGTATTTAAATTTTGCATATTTTGACAGATCTAAAAAACTTTAAATTGCTAAATTACCTACTCCAACTTTACTTTCAGTTCAGATGTTTCACCAATGTGTAGGTATTGTTAAAATAATTTAGCATACCATGTTCAAGTGTAGTAGCATACCTATCTGTTTAACTCTGTTCAAATGCCCATTTTTCTCTTAGTGGTGTTTCAATTAAGAGAGAAAAGGGAAATCCAATTCTGTCAGGAAAATAATTTTATATTGACTCTAGCAAAATTTCATTACCAACAAGAAAGAGGACATGTACATCTAGTTGTACCACTGACATATAAATAGGCACCTCATATGTAACATTTAACAAATGTTGACTTGTTTGTATACATTTGCCTCTAGGTTTTTCCTTAAGTAGTTCCCTTGTGTGTTCTAGAAACATTGTATATGTACCAATGTGTCAATATTGTGCCAGGTTCAGGTTATGATGGAGAACAGAATAGATGTCGCTGCTGTCCTTAAGGAACTTACAGTTTAGTTCTTATTTTTAAAATTTTTATTGTCTAGGTGATGTACAGAGGAGTTATAGTTACATATATAAAGTATTGAGTATGTTTCTTGTCACACTTGTTACCTCCTCCCTCATTTTTCTCCCACCTTCCCTCCTCCTCAACCTTTCCCCCAGTTGTTCATTTAGTTTATAACATATTATCTTGTATTACTGTAGTTCTTATATATATATATATATATATATATATATATATATATATACACACACACACATGTGTCTTGCCTGTCAATGTTTCATTGATTCAGTTGAATGTCCTTAGTTTCTGTTGACTATCACAGAATCTTCCTTGCTCTTCTGGAATACAGAATGACCAAATTTAGTGAATGGTTTTAGTGCTTTGGGTGTGGCTTCATTCCATTAAGATGAAAACCAAGCCAAGCAAGTGATACTTACAAGCATGTACATGAGAATGTGTTACAAGGGAGAAAATCCTCATGTTCAGTTTCTTTTCTTGCCAGCTGGGGATTTTTTTGTTGTTGTTGTTTAGCCTTCAGTTACTTCAAGGATGACTAAAGTTTCTAAATATGAAATTCTCAAAGCCCGTCACTCACTTAATTATCTTAAAAGCACAGCCATTTGAATGAGATAGATAACTAAATGCCTTTTACAAAGGTCTTGTTTTTTAAAATCCTGGTCTTGTATAATTTACAAATGGATGAAAATTTGATTCTATTTTAGTTTTATGATATAAATGGGATACTATTGGTCTATGAACTAGCTGACTTATTTGTATTCTGACTTTAGTGTGAAAAAAAATTAAACTAGGATTTAAAATACTAGTTAAAATCATAATTGATTAAGAATCAACATTCTGAACTGAAATTTAATTTTAAGTTAAATTATTTGCTGTTCAATAGCCTTTACTATTTGTTTAATTGTGAATGTTTCATATGTGAAAAACTGTGGACTTATTAGCTATAGTTGAAATTTTATTATAGCAAACATGTATTGCTTTGTACTGGCATGGTTTGTGTTTTCTTGCAATTAATAATTGATTATGTGCTCACCATAAACTGGTAACGTAGAGATTAATAGCCTCATTTTACAATGAATAAACTGAGGCACAAAGAGGCTGGGTGGCATGCTCAGAGGTACCCAGCTGTCAAGTACAGAGCCAGGCTTCAAAACCAGTGCCCTTGGCTCCAGAGTCTATGCTTTTAACCTCTGCCTGGTAGTCCCCAGTGTGTTCAGTCATGTTATTTTCCCATAGAACACAATAAAGTTAAACTGAAAATTTCTTTTCTCTGAGAAATAAGTTTAGAAATGAAATCACAGAAAGAAGGAAACCAAGATTTAGATTAGAAGGTTCATGTGCTCACATAACCATAGCATCATTTACCTTGGAGAAGGCCACTACATTAGTCTCCTATTGGGCACTCTCTTTATTATATCTTACAGGATTTTTTCATGTAGTGAGGAAAGATATTCTGTTCCACACTGACCTCTAAAAACTTTTTTTTTTTGGCAATTCTTTTTAAAAATTTTTTATTGTCAAACTGATGTACAGAGAGGTTACAGTTTCATACGTTAGCCATTGGATACATTTCTTTTTTTTTTAATGGTTTTATTATAAAACTGATGTACAGAGAGGTTACAGTTTCATATGTTAGCCATTGGATACATTTCTTGTACTGTTTGTTACCTCCTCCCTCATTCCCCCCTCCCGCCTCCCCCTTTCCCTCCCCCCCCATGAGTTGTTCAGTTCATTTACACCAAACAGTTTTGCAAGTATTGCTTTTGTAGTCATTTGTCTTTTTTACCCTGTGTCTCTCGATTTTGGTATTCCCTTTCAGTTTCCTACTTCTTTTTTTTTGGCCAGTCCTGGGGCTTGGACTCAGGGCCTGAGCACTGTCCCTGGCTTCTTTTTTGCTCAAGGCTAGCACTCTGCCACTTGAGCCACAGCGCCGCTACTGGCCATTTTCTGTATATGTGGTGCTGGGGAATCGAACCTAGGGCCTCGGGTATCCGAGGCAGGCACTCTTGCCACTAGGCTATATCCCCAGCCCAGTTTCCTACTTCTAATACCAGTATACACGGTTTCCAATGTACTCAGATAAGATACAGAGATAGTGCAGGTACACCACAGGAAGGGGTTACAAGAAGATCATCAATAATAGAAGCTACAGTTACACATAGCACATTGAAAGTAGTTACAACAGTGATATAACAATCATTTCCATAACATGGAGTTCATTTCACTTAGCATCATCTTATGTGTTCATAAGGGTATAGCTATTGGGCTCTTGTGATCCTCTGCTGTGACTAGCCTAAACCTGTGCTAATTATTCCCTATGAGGGAGACCATAGAGTCCATGTTTCTTTGGGTCAGGCTCACTTCACTTAGTATAATTTTTTTCCAAGTCCTTCCATTTCCTTACGAATGGGGCAATGTCATTCTTTCTGATAGAGGCATAAAATTCTATTGTGTATATGTACCACATTTTCCTGATCCATTCATCTACTGACCCAGATGCCCCTCTGAAAACTTTTATCAGAGTTTTATAAATTGAGACTTTGGGGTGACAACACACAGCCAAAATAAACACTTAAAGACGGTACGTTATTCTTCCAGCAAAGAGACAGACATTATGTACACCCTACACACACAGCATAACAAGTTAGATGCCTCTCACTTAGTGAGCAAAACCCAGGCTCAGAGGAATAAAGTAACTTAAGATCTTAAATTTAAAGATCCACAGATGTTTGTGTGTACAACTTATATTCTGAAAGTATGGGTTAGCTAGTAAGCTATCTTTGTACTCTAAATGGCATAGTCATCACAGGTGTGTTGCAGAAATTCCTTCGCATCCTTTCCTATAGGTGCACCCTTTTTTGAGAATGCTTTCACCCAATATGAGGCAGGTGAGTTAGCACTTAATAGGTACAGAAGTCAGCAAACTATGGTCCCATAGACCAAGGCCAGTCTACCAGTGGTTTTTATAAATCATATTTTATTGCAACTCATTTACTCATTTAAGTATTATCTGTGGATGTTTTTGTATCATATGACCAAAAATTAATGGTCTCAACAAAGATTATATAGCACACAGAACCCTGAAAGTGTAAGTATCTGATCTTTTCCATAAACTAGTTTCCTGATTCCTGTCTTAATGCACTAGAAATATAGAAGGATGTGGTATCCTATTACAGTGACTGCTTTTCTTCCCTTAAAGAGAATCGTTAACAACAGCAACAGGGTGAGAGGGACTTCCCTGTAGTAGGTGTCCAAGCAGTTGATGGGGATTTTCTGATAAGTGAATAGGAACAGTCTGTTTCATAACATCTGAAGGTCCTGTGAGCAGGCTGAATGGTGTTTCCTAACTTGGCCTTGGCCTTCTGCGTTGCCCTGACACTCAGCCTGGTGCTGCTTCTCTGAGATGGAATGTGTATTCACAAGTGAGCACTGCATTAGTCATGGTGCATTTCCTGGGCCCTGGAGACTTGGGCATGACATCACCAAGGTCCAATGAGAAAGCACCTCCATAGCCCTCCATCCATTTTGGAGAACTGTAAGACTGTTTTGTTCCTTGCCTTCCGGCTGTGATTTGAGACTGCCTTCCCCATCCAGCCATATTCTGGGCACAGAATTCTAGCTTCCAGACCTGAGAGGCCAGGGCAAGTTTGAAAATCTGCAGAGCTGGAGGCAGATTCCCATTTAGTGTTTTTTTCCAGTGCTCAGGTTTTTATTCTCAGGGTTTTCCACTTCTAATGACGTTGTTGCTTCATGTGGTGAAGGGTGGGTGGTGAAAGATGAAGTCTGCAGTAGATAAAAGACACTTGGCAGTTAAAATTTCTGGGTAAGTATAGGTTGGTAGCATAAAAAATCAGAAGCATATTTTGCTGTTTTGTTACATTGCTTTTGTGTAGTTTAGCATAATAAAACAACAGCTTTTAACAGCACAGGCTCCTAGCAAAATTCATGTAGTTTAAAATAGGGTAATTACCAAAAGAACTTCACTGAGAGGGATTAGTACCTCATTAAATCTTTTATCTTCAAGAAGAAAAGACCCCCCTCCCCCCGACTTTTTTTTTCTTTGTCCTTTTTGAGCATTTAGGGTTAAAAAATCTTTCTTTCTTCTTTCCTTTTCAATTTATGAAACTAATTTGTGAAATTTTAGTCTTAGGATCAACTTTCTTAATTCTATATGTCAGAATGTCTATTTAAGCACTTGTTTTCTGATAGGCTGAAACTCTTTGCTAACAAACTATAGTGAGTGGCAAATTTCCCCTTAAAAATGATTTGAGGAAGCTAAAACTCAGAACTCAGTGTGAGCTTATACAGGACAGACTTTTGTATTTAATTTTGTACTGAATCCAAAAGCTATGTTTTCCAATCTCTGTAGGTGATCTATGGCTGAATAGGAATGAATCTTTATGATGAAGTCAATGAGAAATTGAGAAAGGCAGCCATCGCCATTAGCCTGCCATCTGTGGTTGCTGTATTCATGAGAATCCTGCCTGAACTGTAAAAAAGATGAAGATTATTTTGTTTTGATAATTTTATAGGCTTTTTAATTAAAAACTCACTTGAAAGCATACAAATTCACCCTTACTTCCTAAGAACATATAAACTAAAAATTAGAGAACCTCCCTCCAGAAGTGAGTAATGTACTATAAAAAAAAAACCACTTTAGAGATATCCTCAAAGATCTTTATGCAATGCAAAATTCTTTAAATTTCAATAAACATGGCTTAAATGGTAGCTAGTGTGAGGCTCTTGAGTTCAAACTACATACCACCAAGAAAAAAGAAATTCTTAAATTTCTCTATTTCAAGGTAGAGGTAAGAGTAATCGAGAGGATGAATCTGATCAAAGTACATTGTATGCATGAATCCTTTCATACAATTAATATATGTTAATAAAAATGAGGAAAACAACTTTAAAAACATCTCAGCAATGCCCTAAATAATCTCTTTCTCTTTAGCTTTTATAGATGGGGAGACTGAGGAATAGAAGGGTTGAACGGATAAGTCATTATTTTATCAAAACCCTTAAGAGGAAATCTCATTGTATCTTTTCATGAATTTATTTTTCTTTTCCTTTGGTAGCTTCAACCTTTACCTTATTAACAACAACGCTTATTTTTATAACCCTTTGTGGTGTAGAAAAGCAAGTTGATCTAGCCTAGGCAGAACTGGAGCAAGCCCTATAAGAGGTGAATTCAAAGGGGTGGCTATGTGGCCCTGTGAGGCCCTGTGAGTTGTCTCACATCCTTGTTATTGGCATAGGACTTTATTCTCCTAACTCATTGCAGTTCTCCCACCTGAACTAATATTTACCACCTCTCTACTCAGATGGCTCTCATGATCCTGATAAGCCATGTGTTTGTAGCACACTTGCAGCCTCTAGAAGAAAGACTGTATAGAAGTAGACAGTGAGCACTGGCCCCCAAAGCCAGTCACAAACTTCTTGAGTAGTCACTAGGTGCCCTCCAATTAAGCCAACCACTTTCCTAACTTTGGCAAAGGCAAGGTTTCCTGCTGCCTTGAGAGTATTTTGGTTTGAGATGTTGAAAGCCAGGTAATCTTTAAAGCAACCATCTAGTAATGTTTCTTCTCTGATCCTTTTGGCTGCTAGTTTGGGGAGCACCATGTATGTGCTTCCCTAAAAAAAAAAAAAAAAAAAAAAACCCTTCCAGATGGTTATTGGTGTGCTGTGCAATCATCTCACGAAACCCTTAAAGTTTTTCTGCAAAAGAAAATTCCCTGAAAGTGATTCCAAAATATGACACAAAGAGGTCATGACCGAAAATCAGATGTGAATTCATGAAAAGTTAAGGATGAGACATGTCACTCCTAAAGGAGTTGCCATCAGTTTATTTCACAAAACCAGTCACTAGAGGAAGAAAAACGTTTAGTCTCATTAAGGAATCCAGACAAAATTCCCACTTAATCCATCTTGCTTTTCCTTTTCCTCCCATTCAGCTGGTGTGCAGGTGTAGCACGGCTTGGCAAGTGGCTTTGAACATTTGGAAAAGGGAGTCATTACTGAAAGTCACTGACACACACTCCTCTTGGAATGCTGCTGATGTCATGGAAAACCAGGACCTTAGCAATAACCCCTAACAACCAGAGCTACAGTAAACAGTGAATGTTACCTCCACCAAGGCATTGGTTTTTAAAGAGTTTTAACAGGCTAGGGCTTGCCAGTCACAACTCATAAAAATGTTCTTATAATTTTGCCCTACTCTCTAAAAACGTTGGATAGAACTGCTAAAGTTTCTTTGCCATTTGGAGATGCAAAGCCAAATTCACGTCAGTTTCAAGGTTGGTTAATCAGACTTTATAGCCCTTCTTTTCCACTCTTTTTCATACCCCCCTGCCATCCCTGTGGGGTTAACTCTGGTAGATTTAATATTTTTTCAAAGAAGTCTCTTGTCTTCCTGAATTGCCTCAAATTTTGGTGATGAAGTAAATTTGTGTGCTGGGTTCGTTTTATGAAGTCTAGTGGACAATCCAGTCCACTTAATTGATAGCCCTTAATCTCTATAGGTTATATAACAACTGATTTGGGACAATTGGGCAAAGTGACACCATATAGTTCCAACTCCAAACTAGGTACATGCCATGAAAACAAGTGACATAAGCTGCCATGTAAAAGGGTTAAGAATGGTCACAGCCAACAGAAGGTCAAAAATGACAGAGAAAAACAAGAGATTGGAAGCAGTTTTCTCCTACAGTTGATGGGCTTCAGAAAAAGAGGCTGGTAGAATATTACTATGTAAAGCAAACCCAGCATAGCTTTATTTAGACCTGCTCATGTGGGACAAAGTAGAATGCCAACACTTCTCTCAAATGACATAATCAAAGTGGCTATATCACTTCCTATCAATACTTTTGAGAGTGAAGGAGCTGTATTAATAAAGATTCTCTTTTAAAAAGAACAAATTGGGACTGTCCTAGCCAAAAGAAAAAAAAAAAGGCACATTGTAACCCTCACCATTGAGCCAAAACTTATCCATCTCAAACTCCTTGAAACGGCAGTCTTCCTAGTGCCAGAGTATGAACACATGCCCACAGAACTGAGTTGTCTCAGGGACAAGAAAACAAGTCTTAGGCCTGGTTTCACGTCATTTCCCTAAGTCAGAATTACAGCAAGGTGAGCTTCCACTTATAGTTCTGCGCATTATTAATTATCTGGGTTCTTGGAGGCCTCTCAGATCTATTATAGGGTCTTTGAGGTCAAATTATTTTCATCATTGTAAGACATTACTGTATTTGCTTTTCAATCCTTATTGTCTTACTGTTGTCTATCTCTGTAATAACTCTCATATGCATAGCCCAGTATCAGAATCCAGCTGTCATTTATAATCTAAACATTAAAGAGATATAAAAGGTACAATACTTTTTTTTTATTAAAGTTTGTTAGTTTAGAAAATAGTTGTTTTTCATAGAGATTCATGGATGCTATGTTGTTATGGGCTTATTAGTATTCCTTGGAATGAATTAAATGCTTTAAAAATTCATCAGTTTTAATTTCTAATATGGTGAACATAAACTTTATAAACAAAAGGTTGGAAAAGCATGTCCTAGACTTCTGTCATTCTTGGAGGAGATAAGATGAGGTAAGATGAGATAAGTTCTCTGACAAGGAGGAATAGCTTACTCATTATTGTTTCTGTGACAGCACCTGATACAGTGCCTTGCTCGGGTTCATGTTCTATATAAATATAGGTAGGCAAAGCTTCTGTGACAAACCAGAACTAGGCTTCCATGCTCCCTGTTTGAATATTATATTATTATTTTTTCATAAGTCAGCTGTAGTAATCTTATTTTGATATAACAATACAACCAACTTTCTTTTCAAAATTGAATGGCATCAATCAAACTCTGAGGTTAGATAAGCAGATATAAAGAACAATCAAAATAGGATTTTTTTTTTTTTTTGCCAGTCCTTGGGCATGGACTCAGGGCCTGAGCACTGTCCCTGGCTTCATTTTGCTCAAGGCTAGTACTCTATCCCTTGAGCCACAGCGCCACTTCCAGCCTTTTCTGTTTATGTGGTGCTGGGGAATTGAACCCAGGACTCCATGCATGCTAGGCAAGCACTCTACCGCTAAGCCACATTCCCAGCCAAAAGAGGATTCTTAAAAGCAAGGCTTGCATATTTTTTTATTTCATCTTAGCTGTCACCTTCTTCCCTTTTCCTTTTTTAGATTTTTCTAGGTTGGCCCTTCCATGTGCTTTGGTAGCATCCTTTATCACTAGGTTTGCTATCTTCCTTGGTCCATTCATATTTTGATCTTTCTCAGTTCACTTTGAACACATTTATGTGTAAGAGAGAATCTTTCTCAGAAATGAAGGTCATAGTCCTTCCTTGGCTGCAGGACATATTTCACAAGATGTTCCTCAGATGTTGAAGCCCTTTGAAGGCATACATATTTTTTCTGCACATATGTACCTGTGAGATTAGCAATAAAAACTACTAAGAATATATAAATTTTATAATACTGTACTGTCAAGAATTTATTTAAAACATGGGAATTGTTTATGGAATTCCCTCTTTAATAGTGTCAAAATGATTGACTGAAACCACAGAGAACTCAACTGTGGATATGTAGGGATGTGGTATTTCATGGTAAAGATATACTACAGAATATCTAAGTTGAAATGTATAGGAGGAAGGAAAACTTAGGTTATTGAGCTAATCAGTGAAGTGTTGTTTTCCTTAATGTCAGATGAGATAGTTTCCATAGTACTGAAGAAAAGTTTTAGTGTAAAACAAACCAGTTTGAGAGATGATAGATTATACTGTTATGACTTGGTGGATACACACTGGCATATTTCTTCTTTTTTTTATAATTTATTTATTGTCAAAGTGATGTACAGAAGGATTACAGTTTCATACATGAGGCAATGAGTATATTTCTTATCAAACTTGTTACCTCCTCCCTCATTATTCTCCTACTTTTCCCCTCCCCAATTCCTCCCCTCCCCACCCTGAGTTGTACAGTTGGTTTATGGCATATTGTCTTGTAAGTATTGTTGTTGCATTGGTTTGCCTTTACCTTTGTCTCTCCATTTTGATGTTCCCCTTCCCTTCCCTACTTCCTATAAACATATATACAATACCCAGGGTACCAAAATCAGTTACAGTGACATCAAGGGTAAAGCCATGGGGAAGAAAGACAAAAGAAAAAGGCACAATTTCACTTGGTATGTTGAAAGTGACAACAACAATGATAAACCACTTATTTCCATAACTTGGAGTTAATTTCTCTTAGCATCATCTTATGTGTTCATATATACTAGCTATTGTGATCTTCTGCTAGGACTATCCTAGACATGTACTAATTATTACCAATGAGGAAAACCATAGAGTCTATGTTTCTTTGAGTCTGGCTCACTTCACTTAATATTATTTTTTCCAAGTCTTTCCATTTCCTTACAAATAGGGCAATATCATTCTTTCTGATGGAAGCATAGAATGCCATTGTATATGTGTACCACATTTTCTTGATTCATTTATCTACTGAGGGGCATCTGGGTTGGTTCCATATTTTAGCTATGGCAAATTGTGTTGCAATGAACATAGTTGTGCTGGTAGCTTTAGTGTGATCTTGCTTGTAATCTTTTGGGTAGATGCCCAAAAGCGGGGTTGCTGAGTCATAGGGGAGCTCTATGTTTAGCCCTTTGAAGAACCTCCACACTGCTTTCCAGAGTGGCTGAACAAGTTTACCCTCCACCGATAGTGTAGTAAGGTTCCCTTTTGGCCACATCCCTGCCACACTAGCATATTTCTATGTACTCTTGACTCTCACCAAGTCCTCTTCATGATTCTAAGCCCTCTGTGGGTGGGTCCTTCTTTCCTTCCTTCCTTCCTTCCTTCCTTCCTTCCTTCCTTCCTTCCTTCCTTCCTTCCCTCCCTCCCTCCCTCCCGCTCGGCCCGGCAGGCCTCCCTCCCTCCCTCCCTCCCTCCCTCCCCTCTCTCTCTCTCTCTCTCTCTCTCTCTCTCTCTCTCTCTCTCTCCCTCCCTCCCTCCCTCCCTCCCTCCTTTCTTTCTCAGTTATGGGACTTGAATTCAGGGCCTGGGTGCTCTTCCTGAGAGTTTTGCTCAAGGTTAGTACTCTACCACTTTGAGCCACAACTCTACTTCTGGTTTTCAGGTGGTTTCTTGGAGATAAGAGTCTCATGGAGGACTAGGAATGTGGCTTAGTGGTAGAGTGCTTGCCTAGCATGCATAAAGCCCTGGGTTCTATTCTTTAGCACCACATAAACAGAAAAAGCCAGAAATTGTGCTGTGGCTCAAGTGGTAGAGTGCTACCTTTGAGCAAAAAGAAGCTAGGGACAGGACTAATGACAACAACAAAAAGTCATGGATTTTCCTGCCTAGGCTGGCTTTGAACCAGGATTCTCAGCTTTCCCCCTCTAGAGTAGCTAGGATTACAGGCCTGAGCCATCAGCACCTGGTCAGAGTTAATTATTTCTCAATATGCAGTTTCTCTTGTTATCAAAAATCTTTTCCGAGGGGCTGGGGATATAGCCTAGTGGCAAGAGTGCCTGCCTCGGATACACGAGGCCCTAGGTTCGATTCCCCAGCACCACATATACAGAAAACGGCCAGAAGCGGCGCTGTGGCTCAAGTGGCAGAGTGCTAGCCTTGAGCGGGAAGAAGCCAGGGACAGTGCTCAGGCCCTGAGTCCAAAGCCCAGGACTGGCCAAAAAAAAAAAAAAAAAATCTTTTCCATAGGCACAAAGGAAGAACTGTGAAATAACTTTTGTAATAAGTTCAGTTTTGCCATAAATTTTCTTCTTTGTTTTCATTCTACTTACTCTCAAAATATTTTTCCTCTGATTTTTCCAACTTGTTCCTTGAGTCAGAAGTACTTGAGTTTTAATACCTGCTTAGTTTAACTTAAAAGATGTCTTCTGGGTCTGAAACCATCCTGCTACATTTTAAATCAACATGATAGTATATACATAGGCTGCAGTGTGAGGAGTATTACCTTCATGACTTATGTATGTGGCAATTGTACATGGAAAGTGAGAATAAACAAAATCTAAGTGTTTACTGACATGCATTCTGCTTGGTTTTAGCTGTTGTTGCTTCTTCCTCCTCCTCTTCCTCCTCCTTCTCTTAGTCTTCCTTTTCTATAGGGATGTAAGTAATGTATGTCCCCAAATTTGTTTCTCTTTTTGGAGAAAAAAATGTTTTGGATAAATACCAAACTTAATGTGCAAATTTTCTATCAGAAAGTGGAGAAAGAGTAGCCAATTCTTATCAAATCACTATTAAAATGGGGACTAGGAGTAGATTATTTGCAGTCTTATTGCCTGCAGCTGAGCCCCAAGGAACTATTGTGATTTCTTTGGACAGGCCTGGCTGGCTGGGAGTGGGATTTTTGGGTCAGCATCCCAACTCCGCTGCTCTCTTAATATCACTTTCCTTCATAGTCGCATCCCAATCTGTAAAAGGAGACTGGTTTAGATGGCCTCGAAGGTCTCCTGCAGAACAGCTAATCCTACTGTTTGTTTTACAGTGTCAGAATTCCATGTTCTTGAAGGCCCTAGTTGACAAATATGGTATGTGAGGAAATGCAGCACCCGGTGGTCTTAACCCAAATGGATTTTTACCACATGGATGTGCTAATCCCCAAAAAAGAAGAAAATACAAAATGGGCCAGTGGTTGAACATGAAAATGCTAACAGTGAGAAAAACACTGAAGCTGAAAGCTTCATTTCCTGGCCCTCCTGCCATGAGAAAGGCCAAGCCTGCCAAATCCTTCAGGCCATCAAGGCCCAGAACTTTGGCTAGCTCTTATTTTGAGTTCTCCATACCACATACACAAACCGCACAGGAAAATTGTCTTTCTGCCTTCATACTGTTCCTTTTGGCTACCCTTCTATTTATGCCAAGGCCATGCCTAATTCCCTTCCTTCCAGCTGTCGGTGTATCCTGGCTGTTGCATCTCAGGACTTTGGGAAGTGGTTACAATCTTCAGAGGAAGCTCATGCAGGCGGGCTTGGTGGCAGGGTGGTATAAGGGTGTGTGAACTCTGTCAGGAGCAAGTCACTTTTTCTCTGGTGTACAGGCAGTCTGTACTCTCCTGCCTTGACAAAAATTAGGACTGATGGCTTTCATTTTTACCCCTCCTATGCCCTCCCTCTTTTGTTCCCTCTTTGGGGAGTTTTTTTTTTCCTCTGTACAGTCTTCGGCATTTTTGTCTTTGAACATCCTGTCAAAGACTTGATTTGTCTTTGGTCTTCTGCCAGACTCTTGTTCTTCTTCTTCATCTTTTCTTCTTTCACACAGAACACTATTAATCAGTTGAGCGAGCTTAAGATATAACAAGAGATGTTCTACACTCCCAAGTTTAGAAATTTGACCCCTACTGAGCTCTAAAGATCTGTCCTAAGCCATGAAGTCTCCCAAGGGTCAGAGAGCTCTTGGCCATTTGTTGTTTGTTCAGCCCCAGCTGTGGTGGTGTTTTGTTCACCTCTGGCCTGTGATGTTATCCCATAGAGCATGGTTGCATACATCTCCCATTGGCTCTTAGTGATGGCAGCTGAGCAACAAGGAACTTAGTTCTCATCATTTTAGAAAACCATGGAAGAATCAGGAAATCTGAAGAATTTTGGCAGAATATAAGGAGACACCATGTGTTATGAAGGTTTTTAATTATAACACTGTGCATAAATTGACTTACGGTTCTGAATGTTGAAAGCAAAACAAAACAAAAGCCCCACGCAGTCATTGTCTTTTGTACTAGGCCATTGTCTTTGGTTGATGAGGAGAAATTTTCTAGATACAATAGATTATTCTTCTGTCTATTACTGTGGAACCTTTATGAACTATTGTACCCCTGACAGGGGTACCTGACAGGGACAAGCCACAGTTCTGTTTATAAGAGGAACTCTACAATAGGCTTCAGAACCTCATATAATAAAAACTCAAAACATGTCTGTATCAGACATCAGTGTTTTCTCATGTCTGTATGTATTTTATGTATATTATCACATTTAAATATTACTTTTTAGAGGTAATTCTACTTTTGAACTCAGGGCCTCATGCCTTCTAGACTGACGTGATACTACTGAAGCATACTTCCAACTTTATCACTGGTTATTTTTAGGATAAGGCTTTGCTAACTTCATGAGCCACCATCTGCCTACTTTAGGCTTCCTGTTTTCCCTGAGATTACAGGGGTGCAACTGTATGTAGCTTCCCGTCTATGAAGATAGAGTCTCAGAACGTTTATGTCTAAGCTGACTTGGAACCGTGACCCTTCTCATTTCAGCATCCAGCATTTAGCTTGGGATAACAGACCCCCACCACGGTGCCACTTATTGGTTAAAAAGGGGTCTTGTGAGATTTTCTGCTTAGAGTAGCCCAAACCATGATCCTCCTGTTTTTGGTCCCCTACGTAGCTAGAATTGCAGATATGAGTCTTCGGTACCCTGCTTAAAATATTTCTTGATGGTAAATTCAGATGTGAATTCTATTTGATAAAATTACTATTTTTCTCTCCATTGCATTTTTTGCATTGTATACAATTTATAGAATCATGGTAAAATATTAGAATTGGAAATGCATTTATATTTTTGTTATCTAACCACCTCATTTTCTGGATGAGAAACAAAGGCAACAGAAATAGATTAAACCAAGATCACAGTCCCACGAGAGCCCAGGCTTACAGCCTTATGTGAATATGAAATTACATAACTTACACAAAATACCTATTATACATATTCTGTTCAACAGAATGTGAGAATTTAAATGATTTTAAGTAGATATCTTATTGAGTAGTCTGAGTCTCTCTTCTTCAGTAGTGACTTTCTAAAGTTAGTATTGATGTATACATGGAGTGAGTTGTCTGGAATGAATTCTTGAAATTATTTATACCATAACTGTGATTCATGCATTTCCTTTCCTTTATGGCTTTCATTTATACTTAGCTACAGTGTGTCTTGTCAACTTTTGCATAAGTTGAACTTACCCAAAGAAGACATCTGGCGTATTCTTGGATCTGGCTTCTGCTTTTTATTTAGCTCAACATTAGCTTGTAAATCTAGATATATAATCTGTATAGATTTTTCTTTTACATTTTTCAGAAATTTGAGATATTTACTATTATTCTGATACTTACTGAACTTTATGAGGAACAGTTTCAATGTAAAATTATACATGCCTGTTTGGAGTATAGGTAGAAGTTATATTAGACATGAGAGGGACCAGGACTGTTTTGTTAAAAGAAATCAGGACTTAATTGTTGAGCTTTACAGTATGGAAGAAAAGAATGGGGTTATGAAACAAAAGCTAAAATGGTCTTATTAGCAAAGACTACAAGCAAGAAGAGAAGTTTAGAAGCTTCAAAAGAGGAAATTCGAGGAATTTCTGTTAAGGGCCCCTCTCACATTGCCTAGATGTTGTTGACTGCCTGGAATGCACTTAAGCCTGAAAGAAGGATCTTGAAGGAAACTAGACAGAAAGAATTTGGTTTCTCTAATAAAGAAAAAGCTTAGAAGAAAGAGCCATGGTTTAGATTTCAGACAGAATTTAAGTACAATATGCTAGGAGCAATGGCACAGGCCTTTAAAGGGGCCACTAGGCAGTAACATCTCTTGAGTCTGGTAGTTCAAGGCCAAGATGGGTAATATAGTGGGTCTCTTAAATTAAAAAAAAAAATTACAACTAGAAAGGGGTAGTATGTTGTACCTGTCATGTTATAGACTCTTGTTAAGGGCCCCTTAATTGTCAGGGAATTTTCAAAGGATATAATTTATCCCATAACCATATTTAGGTGAGTAAAGGCTATAATCATTCCTAGGAGGTTTTGATTGAGTTTTTAGTTGAGTAACAGTGAAGTGCAGCCTAAAAATGGTATGGATGTTCCTTGTTCCTGTTTGTACCTAATATCATAGATTAAGAGCCTTAGGGTAGCAGTGTCTTTATGATTAAAAACAAGCATGATTTTGGAGAGATATTGTATAATCAAATATGGCCAGGAAGTAGTAGGTTCTATTTGGCTATATTTTGGGTTTATCCCTATGGGATCAGCCCCGAGGAATTTGGCAAGCACTGAGACTCACCACTTAGAACCACACTCAAATAGTTGTGGTAGCAAAAGAATTTCTCCAAGAGTCTTATTCTGCTTGAGGCATAGCAGCCGGAGGTTTCTGGCCCTTAAGGGGCAATTGCCAAAGTTGATAAGTTTTGGAAAAAAATTAACTGAGATGTATAAACTGAAGCAAAACAGTCCAATTGAATGAGACTGGGCCATGCTATTTTCGTATAGAATGCATACCATGAATAGATGTGTTGTGGTATTCATTGTATCAAACAAACTCTTCTGTAACCTTGTGTCCTCCCTTTGAGATTGAATATGTTGAAATTTGATAAATGAAAAGATTACAAGAAAATTTAAATATTTTTGATAATTTTTTTTTTTGGCCAGTCCTGGGCCTTGGACTCAGGGCCTGAGCACTGTCCCTGGCTTCTTTTTGCTCAAGGCTAGCACTCTGCCACTTGAGCCACAGCACCACTTCTGGCCATTTTCTGTATATGTGGTGCTGGAGAATTGAACCCAGGGCCTCATGAATACGAGGCAGGCACTCTAGCCACTAGGCCATATCCCCAGCCCTGATAAAATATTTTAAAAACTTAAAAAAAGAATTAAATCTTGTGTTTGGTTTCTTCTGTGTTCTGCTTGGAATTGTGACATATTAACCTTTACTTATTTACTTTTTTTTTTAATTCTGAGGATTGAACTCAAGGCCTGCCTTTTGCTAGGCAAGAAGTCTGTTATTTGAGTCACATACTACTTTTAGTTTGTTTTTCAGATAAGGTCTCACACTTGTACCTGGCCTGGCTTCAGATTGCATTACTCCTACATTTATCTCCTGAGTAGATGGGACCACAGGCTCATGATATCATGTCCACCCTTAATCATTTCACAGAGTTTTCTGGAAGAAGCTATCGTCATCTTAAAATGGGCTTTCCTTACTTATTCATTCCCCAAGCCTTTTCCCACTCTAACAATGTAAATAACACCTGCCAGTACATTTCTTTATTATCAGTAATATCTCAGTTATCTGACATCCATTCTAAAGTACTCAGTATTACCTAGGCAATGCTTCAATTCCTAAGCAATATTTCAATAAATATGTTCAACTTAATGAGGAATGAGGTAGTGTTAAGCTATTATGAAGAGGCACTTAACAGAGAACACAACTATTGTGATTAAAGAATAAAACATGGAACCAAAAAAGGTAAAACAAGGTAACTTTAAAATAAAAAAATTTAAAAACTATACTGAGTCATAATTGGCATCCAACAATGTCTTTCCTGCCCATGGTGGCTTGAACTAAGAGTCTTAGATTTCATCCTCCTGAGTAGCTAGAATTATAGGTGTAAGCCACTCATACCTGGTCATTTTAGTTGTTTTTAGGTGGCAAGATCAAACTTATTACTTATACTCCATCTTGGTCAGAAACCAACATTTTCTACGGATCTTCTTTTAGGTTTCATTTCACAGAGTTTTCTTTTTTTTCTTGTCAAAGTGTGATACAGAGGGGTTAGAGATTCATATGAAAGACAGTGAATAAATTTCTTCACAGAGTTTTCTGGAAAAAGCTATTATCTACATGACCTTTACAATGTCTTTCATATTTCCCCACCTTATCATCCTCAAGCAAACCACTGATATATATTTACTTGCAAAACTGTTTGCTGTAAGTGAACTGAACAACTGAGGGGGGGGGGAAGGGGGGGAGGGAGGGGGGCATGAGGGACAAGGCAACAAACAGTACAAGAAATGTATCCAATGCCCAACGTATGATACTGTAACCTCTCTGTACGTCAGTTTGATAATAAAAATTTGAGAAAAAAAAAAGAAATTACAGTAGAAAAATTATAATTTAATTTTATTGTCAATGTGATATGCAGAAGGATTATGGTTGCATAGGTAAGGTAAGAAATGTGCAATAGAAATTTGTGAATATGTGAAGAAATTGTGAAAGGAAATGTGAAAAAAAAGAAAATAATCTGCCTCCATGTTTATATTAAATACAAAGGTCAATTATTGTAATTATATAGTATAATAAATATAATAAAAAAGAAATGATTCAAGTTGAAATATAAGGATAATATACAGTAACTCAAGTAAGGATCACCAATCAAAGTAACTTCACAAGCATAAGTATAATCTTGCATTTGGGTTTATAAAACTACTTTATGTAAATATAAATGATAAAGGCATAGGGCTGGGAATGTGTCTTTAGCGGTAGAGTGCTTGTCTAGCAATCATAAAGCCCTGGGTTCTGTTCCCCAATACAATATACATCAAAAAAGCCAGAAGTGGTGCTGTGGATCCATTGGTAGAATGCTAGCCTTGAGCAAAAAGAAGCCAGGGACAATGCCCAGGCCCTGACTCCAAGCCCAGGACTGGCAAAAAAAAAAAAAAAAAAAAAAAAAAAAAAAAAGTATAAATAATTGTGAATGTCTCACTGTGCACACACAAAAAAATAAACAACATAAAAATAAAGAGTAAAATAAAAAAAACAAAACATTTTTATTGTTATTGTAGAGGTGATATACAGAGGGGTTACAGTTACATGGGTTAGGTAATGAGTAAAATTCTTTCTCAACCATGTCTTCCCTTCCCTCACTCTCTCCCAGTTTTCCTTCCCATCCCCACCCATAAATGTATTTCCACATAGTGTCTAGTGAGTACCACTGTTGTATTTGTTCACTCTTTGTTCCACCTTTTCTGTGTATTATCAGTTCTTAATCCAGTTCGATTGGCTTTTCTCCTAATTATTTTCTTGGCTCTTGGCATGCCTTGGTTATTTTTGACTAGATATCAGACATGAATTTTACCTTCTTTGTATTTTTATGACTTTTAAGCTTTGAGATGCAATTAAATTATATGGAAACCATTTGATTCCTTGGATCTTGTGAGATTTGTGTTTAGGCAGGACTAGAACCATTTATTTCAAAGCTAATCCTCTCCAGTTTTGCCCTGTGCTTTATAAATGATGAAGCTTTCCAGTCTTGTTGGTAGGCATGGTCATTATTCCTGGTTTCATGCAAGTGTACTACCTTATCTCTCAGGTCATTCTTTTTCTAGCCTTACACATTTTCCTCACATGTGTCTATAAATCTTTACTACATTGAGTATTTGAGGGACACTTTTCATGAACTTTAGCCGCCTTTTTCTCCAGATCCTCAGGGACGTCTCCCCAGCTTGGGGAGTCTGTTGATTGCACCTGGATTCCCTCTGCCTGCACCACAACCCAGAAGTTCTAGTAATTTAGGGTAATCATATAGTTCTCCTTTTTTTTTGTTTCCTGCCACTTGAGGATCATTGCCTTTCATTGCCCCTGTGATGTTGTGGTCTTGCAAAAAATAAAGTTGCATGCTTTGTTTTTATTTTTTTTCAGTATTCTTTTTCTTTTTTTTTTCTTATTTATTGTCAAAGTGATGTACAGACAGGTTACAGTTTCATATGTTAGGCATTGGATACATTTCTTCTACTGTTTGTTACACTTTTTTGTTGTTTGTTTTTGTGGCAATACTGGGGCTTGAACTTGGAGCCTGGGTTCTGTCCCTTAGCTTTTTGTCACTCAAGGCTGTACTCTACCACTTCACTTCCAGCTTTTTTGATGGTTAATTGGAGATATGAATGTCATGTCTTTCCTGCCCAGGTGGCTTGAACTAAGAGTCTTAGATTTCAGCCTCCTGAGTAGCTAGAATTATAGGTGTAAGCCACTGGTACCTGGTCATTTTAGTTGTTTTTAGGTGGCAAGATCAAATTTATTACTTATACTCCATCTTGGTCAGAAACCAACATTTTCTAGGGATCTTCTTTTAGGTTTTTAATATTGATATAGAAATTGTAGTAAAACAGAGAGTCTCTGATGTAAACATCATGTTTTATCATAAATTGAGAAGAAAATTAATTTCAGAATTACCATTATATGTTCTTCCTCTCACTCACATCCTTAACAAGCATTTATATAACAAATTTCCCTGTACATGTTGTGGACCATATCAATGGGTAGATTATTGAGTTTGAGGGGAAAACATGTATGTACTCCTAGAATGATAAATTTTAAAGATTGTCACATTAAAAAGGAAATGATCCCTGGGTTCGATTCCTCAGCACCATATAAACAGAAGAAGCCGGAAGTAGCGCTGTGGCTCAAGTGGCAGAGTGCTAGCCTTGAGCAAAAAGAAGCCAGGGACAGTGCTCAGGCCCTGAGTCCAAGCCCTAGGACTGGCAAGAAAACAAACAAAACCCCAAACTTTAAAGAACTAGTGAAGAGTTAGATAAGAACTTAGAAGTCTCTCCCCTCCTTCTCCTTTTTTCTGTCTTTCCCTCCTCCTCTCTTCCTCTTCCTTCTTCACTCTCCCTCTCTCTTCCTTTTCTTTCCCTCCCTTTACCCTTCCTTCCTTTCTTTCCCTCCTCCTCTTCCTCTCTCCCTCCCTCCATCCCTCACCCTTTGCCTCCCTCTCCTTCTTTCCCCCTCTCCCTCCCTCTCTCCTGTGTACTTCTTAGAAAAGGGACTTAGAGTGGAACAATTAAACAGAATTTCTAATTAAGCCCTAACATGCTGTTTGCTCTCCCAACACTGCTGTGTTGTGGCTGTACCATTCCAGGGAGAGAGAGAGAGAATGCTGTTTCTGTTTGTTTGTTTCCAGACAATTTCCTGCGTCATCACATTTTTTGGTGAGCTAAGTGTTTGAGGTTGGCGGTGTTGACAGAGCCCTTGCAGAATGGAAGATGTTCGTCTTTACAGAGAATGGCTTTTGGGCTTCAGGTTTTAAAGTTTCAGAATGCTTTGCTACTGGAGTGTCCTTAGTTTCTATTTATAGTTTTTCCATGCCTGTTTGTGAGAAATATTGATCCTCCCTTTATCTACTTATCCATCAGCTTTCTAGAGCATTGTTTAAGTCAAGGAAGAACTTGAGGAAAATTATCTCAGTCTTGATGAGACTCACATCAGCTTTTCTTGTCCTGAGTGGGTCTTCGTTTGGCAATTAAGTTGTACTTACAATAGGGCCAGAAAAGGTTAAGGATTTTCTTAGTGTAAACCCTATAACTCATATTTGATTTTATCCTAATAGGATCATTTCATACTAAGTGATTTATTCGTGAATTATTTGGGAATGTATATCTACTGTCCATTATATTTGTTTCCATAAACAACTATTTTTGTGTCTCTGAAAATGCTCTGACTGGTTAAGCTAGATTTAGATAACTAGATAATCTCCTCCTCCTCCTCCTCCTCCTCCCCCTCCCCCTCCCCCTCCTCCTCTTCCCTTTTGTCATTCCTAGGGCTTGAACTCAGGGGCTAGGAGCTGTCCCTGAGCAATTTTGCTCAAGACTAGCACTGTACCACTTTGATCCTCAGATCTCAGCCCCCCCCGCCCCCCCCCCCCCCCGCCATTAGCTAGGATTACAGGTGTGACACACCAGTGCCTGGTGGTGGTGGTGGCAGCAGCTGCAACTGCTGCTGCTGCTTCTCTCCTCTTCCTCTTTCTCCTTCCTCCTCCCTCCTCCTCCTCTTGTTCTTCTTCCTCTTTTAAAATTGTTTAATCTACACTCGTAAGTGAGTGCTGTGTATGAATACTTGCTTTTTTCTGCTTTGGATTTCACTAGTTTTTCCATAAGCTAATCAATACAAGCTTCACATTTTAAAGCATATTATGGGAAAGAGGTGGCAGGAAAGAAGTAATGGAATAAAATGTAAGGAATTGGGTTGTCTGATATTTTTGGACTTAAAAAAGAATCTTAGACATCTTTGGACCATGTTAATTAACTAATAGATGAGAAAAGATTATCCTGAAGTAAATCATCTATGCGAAACAGAGCTAGTCTGTGATGGCTGAGTGTGGAATCCCTGATGTGAACACTTGGGACTGGTAGTGTTTTGATTTCAGATTATGTGGGGGGCGGGGAGGGGGTGTAGGTTTGGAATGTTTGTGTATACACAAAATGATATCTTGGAGATGGGGCCCAAATTTAACTTTGTGTTTCAAATACACTTAGTCTGGAGATAATTTTATACAATACTTTTTGTGTGCTTGTGTCTTGTCTGCCACAAATCACACAAGGTCAGGTGTGAAATTTTTCACTTGTGACATTAATCGTGGCTCTGAAAATATTTTTGATTTGGGGATTAAGGATGCAGAGTTTGTATATTCTCATTCTATCTTCTTAGTTTAGAAGCGGTCAAATTTAAAATATGACTCAATCCTGTTTGTTTTCTTTCGATGTGGGTTTGTTTCTTTGTGTTTGGTTTGTCAGCCACAGGAGCCAGGTATTGGGTAGCTCTGGTCCTCTCTTATTTATGAAGCTAGAGAAGAGTCTACTTCTTACATAAAATGTTAAACTGTTCATCCAAGAGTCTGGGTAGCTGGGAAAGAGAACTCAAGCCACAGCTGGCTTGTTTTGAGCCCATAGAAGGAAAGAGCTTTTGCCCTGATGTATCCCAGGAAATGAATAATAGGCAACATTCAGGAAGAGGAGCTTGTGGCAGATGAGTCTCAACCACACCCTTCATACGGCCTTCTTTATTTTCTTTTTCTTCTCCCACCCCATCTTAACATGTCTTGACTAAACTCAGTGAACAAGAACCATTGTATGAATCGGAAGGAAAATGTCTTAGTAGATGAAGTTATAATGACTTGGTAAATGCTATAAAAATACTCTGTAAGTGAGCTAGCAGTTGCACCATCTATGCCTGTGGCATTATGGACAGGGCCCAAATGGTATAATTTTTTCAGTGTAATACTGAAATAATTTTTGCATCTGCCAAGTAAATGGTTTAGATTTCAAACCTCTGAAATACCAAGATATACTGTTCACTTCCAGTGATCCACAGATGTGTTTAATTTTCTTCCTTCTTGCTGTCTTCTTTAGGTAAGCCAAACCAACTGAAAAGTGTCCTTGTAATGAAGTGAGCTTAAAATCAGTTACTGTACTTGAACACCTATGTATTTTGTAACACTTGTCTTTCAAATGTATGAAACTCCTCAATAGTGTTACTCCATTTCCTTTACAGAAAACAATGGTTTGTGTATGCAAATATCATAGCAATAGAAGTGACATATAATGATAGAACCCCAGGGACTTAGATAGTATGGCAAAACTAAAAATATTCAGGAATCCAATTTATTTTTTTTGTCGTACTGTTGATTGTTGGTTTGATCTTGACTTTTAAAATATTGCAAGTGAAGTTTTGGGCATCCTCTACTTCTGGGGCAGGTACTTCACTTGATTTCTGCTAGTTCCAGCCCTGTTATTTTGTTTTAATGTATTAACTATAAGTATTTTCCTTCAGCCATCTGGCAGTAATATACACTAAACCAATGCAACCTTTATAATGAATCCCTTAACATTAGCCATCGAAAACAAAATAGCATACTAAACAGTTTGCAAGTACTATTCATTGGCTTGCTGATAAGAAACATAGGAGGGGTTTTAGCTTCATGAATTGAAACTCTTTTAGACTGTCTAATAGTTTGTTGAAAAGAAGTCAAAGCTAATTCAGAAGTTTTGTTGTTGGATCTTTACTGTATTGTGTTTTGAGTTCTTGTATAATTGTGTTTGTTTTGCTTTCTATTAATTGGGTGTCAGAGGAAGGAAGTTCTTTTACAGGCTGATTATTATGTTCATTATTTTGTTTTGTCCTTTCAACAGCTATTTGAGATAGATATTTTATTGGATTGATTTCTTCCATCCTAACTGATAAAATTCAAATTTAATTTAAAATGAAAGGGAATTAGCTTGCTAAAATCAACATTACATATCTAGGGGTAGATATGACTTCCATTATTAAGGGTCATTTCAGTGGGGTTTGTCTTTGTTGACTCTGCTTTCCATTGGGTTGGCTTTGATAATGTTCAGACTTTCCCCACTCAGATGCTCCAGGCTTATACTCTACTAGCTTAGCATCTAAACAAAAAGGAGATGACTCTCTCTGATTAACTCCAGCAGAAATCTCAGAACTGAGTCTGATTGGTCCAGCATTGGTCGCATGCCCTTTTCCTACACTAGAGAGTAAGGTCTGGAGGGCAAATTTATTTCATAGTTTAATCTGGTTTGTGGCCCTAACCTTGGTACATGATTTGGATTGAGAGTTAGAGCTATTTCCTCTAAAGGAAGCCTGGATACTTCAGCCTCCTCTCCAAAAAGGGACTCTGATCAGGCAAAAAGAAATGTCTATAAGAGGGCCTGGGAATATGGCCTAGTGGCAAGAGTGCTCCGCTCCCATACATGAAGTCCTGGGTTCGATTCTACAGCACCACATATACAGAAAATGGCCAGAAGTGGCACTGTGGCTCAAGTGGCAGAGTGCTAGCCAGGGACAGTGCTCAGGCCCTGAGTCCAAGCCCCAGGACTGGCCAAAAAAAAAAAAAAAAGAGTCTCAAGCCCCACGACTGGCAAATATAAATGAATGAATGAATGAATAAATAAATAAATACTAAACAAACTACCTTAAAAATGTCTATAGAAGGTATATTTCCTTTTCATTTATGAGGAAGTTAAGACTTAATTTAATTAACATAAGGCTATACAGATAATTTTATAGTTGCCATTCCTTAATAACAAGTGGATTCTAGAAATGGGTGATTTTTTGCTTCCAGAGGAAATACGGCAATCTTTGGAAACAGTTTTGGTTGTTACAATCATACTGTGTTAGACTACAGACTTCGGTAAACATCTGAGAGTATACAAGTAAACATGACAACTCCTAAAAAAAAAAATTCCCAGCCTAACATGCCAATAGTGATAAGTTTCTGTATGAGTTGTATTCTTAGGTTATTACTATTAACAAAAATTTGAAAAGAAAGCAGCAGTAGACAAGAAATAATTTAAATATCTAGGCACAATCAAATAGCTTCATGATCCAAAGAAAGTTTAAGGTTTTTACAGCGGCCATCTTGAGGACATTAAAATTTCTTGTTTAATGGACACATTGAAATAAAATATAAATAAATTTTAGCCACCTCCGTAGGAAGAATTTTCCTTCATAAATAAGCCATATAATTTTCCTCAAAATTTAAATCTAGGGATATTTCAAGCGGAATATTGAGCTGGGCACTGCTGGTTCATGCCTGTACTCCTGTCTACTCAGGAGGCTGAGATCTGAGGATTGCAGTTCAAAGCCAGCCAGGCACCAGAGAACATGAGACTCTTATGAAAAATTAACCACCAAAAAACTGGAAGTGGCACTGTGGTTCAACTAGTAGAGCACTGGCCTTGAGCTGAAGAACTCAGGGTCTGCACCCAGGCCCTGAATTCAAACTCCAGGACCAGAACACACACATATAAAAAGTTGAAACTTGAAAGCTTTTTGAAAAAAATACACATGTAGGCAATCATTTCTTTTCAAATAGAAAATGCTACAACAGTAATAATTACTTTATAAACTCTTAGATAAAGCTTTTTTAAATTTTGAGTGATAATAGGACATTGTATCCTGGATAATAGTGTACAGACATTTTGTTCCTATCAGTAAATGGTGAAGTCTACTTCACTGAGGATCTGCTTGAGCTAAACCTGACCCTAGAAGTAGTAGGTACTTTCTGAGAGAATAATGAAGACAGAAGAATGCATCTGAGACATTCTAACAGTTGGTACTTGAATTGAACACTTGAGAAATCAACCTTGTTTAGTGACATGAAAATATTTGAACTGTCTACCTCCTTAAGATTACAAGTGGTGTCTCCATTGTGCAAATTTATGAATCCTAGGAAAGCTGCTTTTCTGAAGTCAAACCCCAGTAGATTTCCAGCAGAACACTTGGAATGGCAATGATATTGCCAGTGGCATTCCTGTAAATTGTTCACACTCCAGTAAATCAAATTCATTGTTACTGTTTAGTATGAGGCTTACCATTTTCCAACTTTGCCAGTCATATGCAAGTATTTTCTTAGTATTATATTCTATATCTTTGTGATTATGAATGTACAGGATTACAAATTTATTCCCTTACTAGATTCTTTTTTAATCCTATTGGACTTTACCCAGATCAACTAACATTTTTCTCTTATTTCAACTAAATAATTTCTGTTTGCCTTGGTATCTCATATGCTGACTTTCCTCTCTCCTAACCACTTTGGTCTTTTTGGCTCAGGCCTGTCATTCATGGTTTGGCCTTACTTGCTTGGTGTGTGTGTGTGTGTGTGTGTGTGTGTGTGTGTGTGTGTGTGTGTGTGTGTGTGTGTGTGTGTTACTTGCTTGGTGTGTGTGTGTGTGTGTGTGTGTGTGTGTGTTACTTGCTTGGTGTGTGTGTGTGTGTGTGTGTGTGTGTGGTGTGTGTGTGTGTGTCCCGGCTTGGACCTGGTCTCTGGCCCTAAGCTTTTTTGCTCAAGGCTAGGACTCTACTACTTGAGTCACAGTTCTATTTCTAGCTTTTTGGTAGTTAATTGGAAATAAGAGTTTCTCGGACATTCCTACCTAGGCTGGCTTTGAATGGTGATCTTCAAGGTCGCTACTGGCGACTGGCTGGCCTTACTTTTTTATCTGGGGTATTACTTAATTCCAAACATATTCGTTGCCTTTTCTATTTCTTATGACTTTCTTCACTCCTTGTATTAAATGTCCTCCATGTCTGTTATCCCTACTTCTCCTTTTTCTCAAGCCATGTTTACTGGCTTAATAATAATAAACGGTGGAATAGGATGTTTACCTTAATAAATGCTGGGATAAAATATCCATAATTTATTACAAATGTAGCCCTACTGTTTTCTATGAAGTTTGTTTTTTTTGTTTTTACTTTGTGTGTGTGTGTGTGTGTGTGTGTGTGTGTGTGTGTGTGTGTGTGTGTTAGAGAGGTAGGCGCAGTCCCTGAGCTTTTTTGCTTAAGGCTAGCACTCTACCACTTAAGCCAGTTTCTCTTTTTGGTGGTAATTGGAGACAAGAGACTCAAGAACTTTTCTGCCTGGACTTTCCTGCCCTGGTTGGCTTCAAGAAACATTCCTAAAGTATCAGCATCCTGAGTAACTAAGATTATAGATGTGAATCTTAGATGCTCAACTGAAATGTTGTTTGTTTTCTTGATGATTTAGAATTTCTTTTCTCTTTATGTACATTTTCCTAGCACTGTCAGAACTTTATTCCTCTCTAGAGGCTTTGTGATGTGGATTTTGCAGAGCATAGAGATGAGAGGTCCCTTTTAACTAAAGTAACTTGGTTTATAGTTTCACAACAAGCTAATTGCATAGCCTTGAGTTTCCTGTCTCTAAATTCCCTTGACATAAAAATAAAACCATTTATTTTGTATTGCTTATTTATATGAATGCCTTAAAGCATTTCCTTTCCTTTAAAAGAAACTAGTCACAACATACCTGAATTTATTATTGCCTTTTCAGTTGACTAATAAAGAGGGCTATTGGTTTTTAGGTTCTTCTTTTGAACTGTGAAAACTAAAGCAAACAAAAACACAACAAAACAAATTTGAAGTACAGCACATTCCCACTGGTTAACATAAGCTGACTTGTTTATTTGCAGAGTTCTCCTGGTTTGTTAGAGCTGGTGACCCTCCATCTAGGGTTGGTGAGGAGGGAACCAGCCATGTCTCAGTGATTTCTAACAAAATTTCTCTGCTGAGTGAAAATAGAGAATTAGCTTTGTGCAACTGCTTTTGGTGTTGCCAGGAATGTGTTTAGGAATAAAGAGTATTTCCATAGCATGTTAGGGGGAGGTTAGCTGTTCAGGAAATATAACCCTTACCAAAGGTAATGGCTCCCACTAGCATTTTCAGTAACAAGTACCAGATGTGGGTAGTTAATTATTCTCAGATCTGATAAGTACCTGCCAGCCAAGGCTAATTTTATTTTCAGTAAACAGTGGCCAAAGGTCCTCGCTGTTCATTTGATAGGATAGGGCCTGTTTGCACTTATCTATTAATAAACCCACAACACTCCTTTCGTTTTCCTTTCCCAGGGCCAGATAAAACATTTCAGACACTCAACATATTTGTCTTAGTAAATCAGACAAAGTAAACAAATCTAGTAGATTAACTTGGTAAACAGAGCATAGTTAAGTGTTACCTTTGGAGTTTAACTCAATGCTATATAAATAACATTAATCGCATGGTATTTTCAATAACCTTTATAGAGTTAGACAGGTTTTTTTTTTCTTTCAACCACCAGGAATATAAGTATATCTCTTAAGTACTTTCAGATGTCTTTCTGTAGGGAGATTTGGAAATGATGTTAAAATGAAATTTATTCTTGTGTCCCATGAGTAAAACTCATGGAGAACTTAGCACTAGTTAATATTGCATAAACCTAGATAGAAACCTTGGTGGTTTGTCATGAAGGAATGTAAGACTGCCAGTGGAATACAAGCTTTGCCACTCTGAAAAAAAATGGCCAACTAAAGGACAGAGTAATTAGAAAGGGGTCAACCTTCATGGTAGAAGGAGTAGGTATATATAGGCTCTCAAAGTTGGTACTCTACCATTCTACCACATCTCTGCTTCTGACTTTTTGATGGTTAATTGGAGGTAATGCCTCTGGCTTTTAGGTGGGTAAGTGGAAATAAGAGTCACAGATTTTCTTGATCCAGCTGGCTTCAAAATATAAACCTCACGCAGATCTTAGCCTCCTGAGTAGTTAGGATTACACATACTAGCCAGCATTGCCCAGCTAGAAGTGAATTTTTTACTCATCTAGTTCTTTTTTTCTTCTTCTTTTGGATAAAGGGTTTCATTGAATAGGTTCATAAATGCTTGTTTTGTGAGAACTGGCGTGAATTAAATGACTTATGTCACTGTAGTGATCAACACTTTAGTATAGCAAAGTAACTTCCAGTCAGTCCAAGTCTAGACTAGATTTGTACTAGTAACCTGATAGTATAGTACAGGGCTCAGAGTTTCCTTCTAGCTCTCGGTATCATTCAGTCTCCAAACAACTTGCTCTTCCAAAATATATTATCTTTAACATTGTCCTTATATTTGAGGTTTTAAATAGTTTACAACACTCTTTGTAGATTTTTTTTGTTTTTGTTTGTTTTTTTGGCCAGTCCTAGGGCTTGAACTCAGGGCCTGAGCACTGTCCCTGGCTTCTTTTTGCTCAAGGCTAGCACTCTACCACTTGAGCCACAGCGTCACTTCCAGCTTTTTCTGTTTATGTAGTGCTGAGGAATCGAACCCAGGGCTTCATGCATGTAAGGCAAGCACTTGAGCTCTAAGCCATATTCCCAGCCCCTCTTTGTAGTTTTGAGATCTACTCAATTTGGTAAACATGCGATATCAAAAATTGCTAAAATGCCTTAAAGAAAATTTCTTACACCTTTCCACTTGTAATAATCTCTGCATTTGTCTTAGCAATAATCTCTGCATTTATCTTATTCTATAAAGTGAGTGGTCTGGCACAGTGCCATGAACATCGTACCAGCTACCCAGTGGTAACAGTCTCAGGGTGATCGATGGTGATAATACTGTGAGGGAAACAGTGGAACCCAGAACCCTGGAGACCTATGTTGCTCCCAGCTCACCTTAATGACACGCAGGGACACCAGGCACATTATTTCTACTCTTTTTGGTTTCTCTCTTTCTTTTTTTTTTATTTCTGTAGCTATACCAAGAGGATAAAAGTCTTGTTCATAGGCCTACCTGACATATTGTTAACACTTATCGAAGTATAAAGTTTTTTTAGTGTGAAGGATGAAATGTACTATAATAAGTGCAAAGTATGTGTGTAGTTCAGAAGAATAAAACTTTTTTTTTTCTTTTGTCAGTCATGGAGCTTGAACTCTGGGCTTGGGTACTATTCCTGAGCTCTTTTTGCTCAAGGCTAGTGCTCTACCACTTTGAGCCACAGCACCACTTCCCATTTTCTTTGGCTAATTGGAGACCAGAGTCTCAAGGACTTTCCTGTGCAGGCTGGTTTTGAACCATGATTCTCAGATCTCAGCCTTTTGAGTAGCTAGGATTACAAGTGTGAGCCACCAGTGTCCTGCTTTGAAGAATACAATTTTGAAGTAAATTTTTTCTATTGTGTTTCTGCTAGTATATTTATTGTCTTTTTCCTGTTACATTTGCTAAAATTTTTATTATGTTTACTAAATGAATATTACACTTCTTTTAAAATCATTGGCTATACTGAATTATTTTCTTTCTTTGAGATGGTGTTTTGTTATGTTACCCAGGCTAGCCTCAAATATCTGGGTTGAAGTGACCCTCCTACCTTAGTTTCCAGAATATCTGAGATTCTCTTTAAATTAGACCCAGATTCTAGTCAAATCTATGGCACTGCTTTCAGAAGGAGCTGTTTTGTTACTTGTAACAACTCTTCAATTAAAAAAGATACTTGTCAATCTAATTGAATCTTCAATTTTAGATGATGAGAGAATATTTGTTTGGTGGTGCAGGCATAACTACTGCAGTAGGGACGAGGGTATCAGAGAAATATTGTTGAAGGCACAGTTCTGCTAGAACCAATATGCTAGTGAATCCCACCTCTGTATCCTTATGCCCAATCATAAGTCCAACTAACTCATCAACTTTACCTGGCTGTGCTATAATGACTTCTAGAATAACATATAAACAAGTTAATATCATACTCTTGAATACACTCTCTCTAGATGAAATCACCATATCCCCATCTCTCAAGCCAAAAACTCTTCACCTTACCTCCTTAATGTCTATACATTTGACTACCTTACTATTTGATGCCCCTACTCTATGTCCCTATTATTACCTTGACTAGGCTCTTTGTCTTTGGTCTCTTTGCCACCCATCCTGTCCCATTTATATTTACTCTTCATATTGTATCTAGAGTAACCTATCTGAAATACAAATCATAATGTATACTTTTCTACTTAAAAATCTTGGGTGGCTTTTCATGTACTATAAGATGAAATTAATTCATCAGTTATGAGGCCTAATTATTATTACCTTGTTTCTAGCTTTACATCCTTTTTGTAAAGTCTCTTCCTCTAACATGGAAATTTCATGGGTTACTACATATGCCTTATGGTTGGACACCCTGCACTCTTTCCACCCATTTCTCTGATTGTAAATTACCTATTTTATTTTAAGCACACATACACACACACACACACACACACACACACACTCCCCCCAACAATTCTAGCATGTAGTCTTTTGTAATTCAAGTGGAATCAATTAATCCCTCTTTATGTCCTGTCATAACTTTTATATACTTCTTTTATGGTTACTATGAGCCCAGTGACATTTGCATCTGTCCTTCCTATTGGTTATTTGAATGATTATATCTTATTCATTTTCATATTTTAGTGTGCAGTTCAATGGCTGGCACAGAGATAGGATATGGTTGGTTGACTGATTTATTGGGTGGATGGATGGGTGGATGAGTGGATAGAACAAGGAAAGAAAGTGGTAGGACATATCTTCCTGCTCAAATTGTATTTTTCTTTCAATGTTGCATGAAAATAGCCTCAGAAAGAACTCAGATCATAATTTGATATGATACATAGATTAGATCTCTTATTACTTGGTATGATTGAAGGACCAGTAAAGATTTTCTTGCAATGTCTACATCTTCCCAAAGATTTCATTGTCTAAAATTTAAATATGAACTCATGTATTAGGATATTTCACTTATACTTCATGTCTTCTTCAGAACTTTATAGTTACAGTCATTCCATAAGCATTTTGTTTCATTTTTTCCCCCCATTGGTTATGGGGCTTGATTTCTGGGCTTGGATTCTGTCTCTGAGCTCTTCAGCTCAAGGCTAGTGCTCTACCACTTGAGCCACAGCACTACTTCCAGTTTTCTGGTGGTTAATTGGAGATAAGAATTTCATGGACTTTCCTGCCAGGCACTGATGGCTCACACTTGTAATCCTAGTTACTCAGGAGCTGGAGCTGAGCCTACCAACTCTAGCATCTTTTTCTTCTTTGCACAGAGCTTTAGAAGGAGACATAATCTATTAGCAGTTAAACACCAAAGTATGCATTAGTGGAACAGATAACCTTTTTTCATGCCAGCTTACCATGAGCAAGATTCTAAAGGTATGAGAGCTTTGATTGCTATATTGGGAAGGAAAAAATTGTGTAGACAGAAAATTTAGAGCCTAGGACAAACCTGGGAAAGATAAGCTTTTGTTAGATTTGCCAGTGGGTAGATGGTGATCATGATCATAAATTTACTAAATTTATATTTTTTCATTGGTCATTCCTCTGCTAAAATACATTTTAATTTAATCATAATAAAATATTTTGGCTTTAGCTTGATAAAAACCCAGAGCTATCCAAGTTCAATACTTGGAATGTGGAACATCATACCCTTAATGTCCCTGAAGTGTTCTTAAAATTTTTAATATAATTGTTTCATTGGGAGAAGAAGCTTGTGTTAAGCTGTGATACAGATGAGGTTATGATTTCCTTTTTATGTTTTTCATGTTAGAGGCCTTCTTCAAAAGTCCATTCACACTGGAGATCAAGGAGTGCGTGCATATGCATGCACTTCATTCATTACACAGTTTTGATGGGCCTGCTGTTTCATGGATGAACCTCCAAGTGTCATCCCTTTGTTAGAAATCTTCAAGTTTTCCTTTGGAGGTTATGCAAATGATTGTCAGAGTGTGGCTCACTGAAGGACTGATAGGGACTGGATGTGAGGATGTTTTCTCTAGGAGGATGTGTCTCAGTTCCCAAACCCAAACCTCTGCTATATCTGGTGTCTTTTTGTTTAGAATTCCTTTATTTCTGGAGAAATGGACTTTTGAAACATATGTCGGACATAGAGTCTAAACTTGCGAAGTTTAGATTTGAACACAAGCAGATGAAGGGATCTTTCTCCATAACAAAGAAATTGGAAAGAAAAAAACCAAAGAGAATTGGAAATTATGAATAACTCACTTTACCTAGAGTACAGCATACAGGAAGAACTGTATTAAAGGAAAAATAAAGCTACAAACAGGACCTGAAGCTTCTCCGTCAAAACCAAGGCATTTAAACTTCTTTTTCTGGAGGAGTTAAAAGTGCCACCTTGTACATATTTTTCCACTAATTTACTGGGTAGTTTGAGTGCCCTATGTAGTGGGAATGTAAAAGACAAACTAGTGCTATTGCTATGCTATTTTTCAGTTGAAGTATTGAAGGAGGGGAGACTCTATATGAATAATGCTCATAAATCCTAACGTTATTGTACTTGTGAGGCTTGATTTTTTTTTGTTATTTGTGCACAAAAAAAGACAGTGAAGTTTTTATTTTTTTGTGCAGGCCTTGGGGCTTGAGCTTGGACTGGGCACTCTCCCCATACACTTTTGTTCAAGGCTAGTGCTCTAGCACTACTTGGACCATGGCTCCACTTCTGGCTTTTTGCTGCTTAATTACAGCTAAGAGTCTCCGGGCTTTTCCTGCATGGGCTGGCTTTGAACCTCGATCCTCAGATCTCAGACTCCTGAGCAAGCTGGGATTATAGGCGAGAGCCACTGGCACCATGATTGCCTGTTTTAGAAGAATATGACCACTTGGAAGTGCCTCCTGCCATTTTTTTCCACTAGATGTCACTAGTTAGAATGTGAATGTCATGCGTGGTGTGGGTCATGGACCTGTGGCACCAGAGATCCTCTCTGTGAAAAATCTTTGGAGGATATTACCACTTCATATAGGGAATTTCATTGAATTTAATTCACGTCTCTCTTATTGGGCTTTACTTCATTGACAGGACTAAAATATAAAGTATCACCTTTGTGTATTGCCAGGCATAGTGTTGGATTCTGCAAGTCTTTTCTATGTTTAATAGTGATAGTGGCTGATTATTTAGTACCCATTTTGCGTATATATGTATCCAACAGTAAAGTAGTTTTCTCCTTTTTTCAATCTAGGAGGAAAATTCTTTTTATTGATTTCAGAAACAAATTCTTTCATTCAGACTGTTTGCCTGAGCCTTAAAGAAATGTGGCATGATTACACAAGCACTCCGGAATTTAGATTAAACAGCATTCAATTCACAAATCTAATCACATCATCTAAATATCATTATGTTATAATAGACTGATTGATAGGGACCAAAGCTGTTTTAGCCTGGTGCTGAATGCCTTTCACTCAGCCAGCCTTTTCAAACCAAGATGTTGATAAAGGGGTATATAAATCTTAATAGTTGGAGACAGTTTAAAAGCATAGTTCACTGGGTAAGGTCACACCCACTTAAGTGACCTATTTTGTATACTTTTCAAAAATAGGTTAATTAACTTAATAGAAATAATAGGTCTCTGGGTTTGATGTGCAATTATTACTAAAACAGTTTTTTTTTCCTTTCCAAGTGAACATGATGTTCATGAAATTGAGGACATAATAGCTATGACAAGAACCAGGCTTTACAAGGCAAGTCATGTTCAGCAAGTACATTTCAGACTTGCCCTTTAAAAATCTGCCTTGATTTCAGGTCCTAGGACATGGGCCATGGGCATACATCCACCAAAGCATTTTGTCCCTGGCACTCCTGTTTCAGTTTTTTTTTTTTTTTCAAGGAGGGATTATGGTAGCTGTTGTTTTCCTGATCTCTATAGCAGCAGTTTATATAGTGCCTGTTCCCTGTAGCTTCCAGTAGGCATAGAAAGCTCAGTGAGTTTTGATGTCATCTGAGGGCCATTTTGTCATTCTTTTTACAGATGTTTCATCTGCTATCCTGGAAGAACCAGAGTGTAGAAGGGTAAGACAGTGCTTAGACCAGTCATACTTGGCTCAGGTTCTAGTTTCCTAAAGTAGCCTGATTCCTCTGTTGTTCCTTTGTGTTAGTGTTTGATTCAATGTTCTTCTTCTAAAGCATTGTATCCTATCCTTAAACCACTTGTGGATAGTTACCACCTAATTCACGCCTGGGGGCAGAGTGTCCATACAAGGTAATCATAGCGGTGCATTTTGAACTGGTGATCTTGTGGTTCACTTCACAGTGATACCATTTCTCCACTTGCTGATGCTGCTCTGCCAATGCAGCCCTTTCTAACGGGAGCAAGTCTTGTTTGTATGTGTGTGCACAGGGACATAGAAGGCAGCAGATAATTCTGTGGACCCATAGCTGTGATGAAAAGAACTTTTAAAAATCTTCCTGCCTTGGTTTCTTACTGGGAAGAGACCGTTCTTTCTTTTCTTTTCTTTTTTTCAATATATACATTTTAATTCAAAGTAAATCAACACCATAAATTCTTATTTTGACACTCACCAAAATAGTCACCTGGAAATTTCGTGACAAAGTACAGAAGACTTGGTCACATTTAAATCACTAAGAACTAGAGAGAAATACTATCACAAACTGTAATAGACATTACATCCATAAAAATTTCCCCAGTCCTTATTGTAATTTTGCACCGTGCAGTTGCTACATGGCAAACTAGTGTAGCATAAAAGTAAAAACAAAAACAAATCAAAGAAAGCCACAAATGTAAATTTGTTAAACAGCTAACAGTTCAAACTTAGTAATCAAATCTATATCACTGGGTTCATTAAAACAAATCTTTCTACACCTTGCAGTATATGATTTAACTTGTACTTAACACAAACCACTTGGGAAGAGGCCTTTCTAACAGAAGGTTTTAATGATTTCTTGGTTAGAGCACAGGCAGTTGAGAGAACTCTGGTTTTATATTGAGGGATAGTCGCACTCCAGTATGGGACAGAACCCAGAATTTGCTGTATGTCTTTATCTCCTAGGTTCATGTTGGATTTCCTTCCCAAGCATTCTTTCTTGGGCTTACCAGCATCCCTCCTTTGAAAGAAAAGACCTCATCTCCTATTTCTTTTACATCCTCTAATTTACCCAGTACAGGATCCAATTCAGAGCAAGCATTCATTAAAAGCATTTTAGTTAATTAACTACAAACTGTCTGGTTGGGTTTAGGAGAGAATGACAGATTGAGCAAAGGAAGTATTGGCCTCCAGGAGAGTTAAAATTAGGAGTTAGATACATTTCTTTATTACTCTTTTTTTTCTAATAATAATAGTACTACATGTGCTTGTGGAAAATTTGGGAGAACAAAAGCCTTGAAGAAAAGCATTTATTGGTTCTTAGATAAGATCATTCCTAAGTGAAAACGAGTTGTCTATAAGTGTACATAGCATTATTCATAATATCAAAAAAGTTGAAACAACCTAAAAAATCTCCATCAATAGGTTTTGAATGGATAAATACTATGTGGCATATTCATACAATGAAATATTGTTTAACAAATAAAAAGTATGGAAACATCATACCATGTGGATAACTTGAAAATGCTAAGTGAAGAGGCTGTCCACAGAAGACCGCATGCTGTATTCATATGCATGTTGAGAGATCTACACTGACAGAGTGGTTGCTGTGTACTGGGAGAGTGGGATTTGTGCCTCCAATATGCTTGGCATGGACTCTACCCACTATACCAGCATTGGGGTTCTTTTCCTTCCTTCCTTCTTCCCTTCCTTCCTTCCTTCCTTCCTTCCTTCCTTCCTTCCTTCCTTCCTTCCTTCCTTCCTTCCTTCCTTCTTCCTTCCTTCCTTTCTTCCTTTCTTCCTTCCTTCTTTTCTTTTCTTTTTTTGGGCGGTCCTTGGACTTCAACTCGGAGAGTGAGTGTTGTCCCTGAACTTCTGTGCTCAAGCCTAATACTCCACCACCACTTGAGCCATAGCTCCACTTCTGGCTCTTTGCTGGTTAATTGGCATAAGAGCCTCATGGACTTTTCTGCCTGGTTTGGCTTTGAACCATGATCCTCACATCTCAGCCTCCTGAGTAGCTAGGGTTACAAACATGAGCCACTGGTGCTTGGGTAGAATTCTTTTTGAAATGATAAAAAATGTTCTAAAATTTGATGGTAGTAATAGTTTTGCAAGTCTATGAATAAATTAGAAACTTTTGAAATATTTCAACATATGAATAATCTGTGACTTATATCTCAGTTAAACTGCTATAAAAATGAATCACCTTTGAGCTAGTGGCACCCAAAACCCAAATTCATGCTTCAGCTCTACCAAACAGAGTCCTAAAATCCCACTATGAAATGTCTATGGTCAATAATATTTGTCATATTTCCTTCTAGTATTATTTTATACAAATTTAAGTTTTTGGGTTTTTTTTAACCTAGTTCAGCACATAATCTACATAGAGTTTTCAAGTAATATTTCTCACCATTTTACCATGCACATTTTCTCATCCTAGTAAAAACTGTTTTGTTAGCAGACTTGTAATGGAAACAGAATGGCTTATCTCACAATTGTAACATAATTTCTATAGCCATTCTTCTAGATGCTAGAAGTTTAGGTTGGGTCTGTTTTGTCACAATGTTGAAAAGCAAGTTATATTTCACTCTCCTTAAACTTACAAGGCTGATTGCAAAACAAAACAGAACTACATAAATACAACTTCCTCATTGAGTTATAAACCAGGGTTTCCAAAAATAAAAGCTCCATGTTTTGGTGTTAGCCTTTGGGTAGAACAAAAGGAATTTTCATCTGGCATCATGAAAGGGAAAGTCCTACTGCCTATGATTTTCAGGCTCCTCCTCATCCTCTAACTGCAGAAGTCTCTGGCCGTCCTATATAAAAGGGGCACAGATTTTTCAGCCTGAGTCAGCTGGTCTATAGAAGAGGCTCCTTTTCTCTGATTATTCTATAGCAGGTTAGCGTAGAAAGAAAACTGTGTGTGTAGTTAAAATCATCTTTGGGGAAAAAAAGTATTTAAGACCAATCTTTTTCACTAGAAATTTTTTTTTATTATTTTTGAAGAATATATTAAATAGGGCTTTGCAGGCACAGAGTACCTTTCATTTTACACATTGTATTTTATATTCATATTTTAGCCTAAAGGAAATGTTTAAAAGATTCAACACCTCTGTATTTGAAGTGTGTTTAAATTTATATATCAATTTGCCAACGTTTTTGTTGTTGTTTAGTGCTGGGGCTTGAACCTAAACCCTGGCCTACACTTTGGCAAGCACTCTACTGCCAAGCTATACCCACATCCCTGTAAGGTCCACCCCGGAATTGTCTTGAGTAGGGAGGTTGCCTTTCACTAGCTAATTTTAATATGCTTCTTTTCATTACATTGTGTTAGGTCTGCAGTTGAACAGCACGTGCCATGATTTCACTCAGTACCTTTCCTCATCCCTTAGAGCACCCAGTTCTCATTTAGGAGAGGGAAGGAAATGCTCTGACGTCACTGAGTGGAGGATGTGGATCCTGTCTATTTTTCTGTCATTAACCTATTGCACGCAGATTGTGCTTCCTTTACTGACTTGACTTCTGCTCACACCACAAAGCATAAACATATTTAAGGAAAGGAGAGCTGAGCACAAATGGATTTGTCCCTTTATTAGCCAGGACCCAACTCACAATTTCTGATTTCTAATGTGTGTGTAGGAGGGGGTGGAGCTTAACTAGATTAAGAGACTTTCTTTCCTAGGTCACACAACTATTTGTAAGTATTGCGAACTTCAGTGAAATTCTTCTATAAACATTCACAAGCTTGTGGAGGCTGCATCATATGAAAGAAGCTATATAGGCAAGGAAAATAATTGAATCTCTGTATATCCATATTAAACTGATACCTCCTGAATTCCAAGGGAAGAAAGACTCTTAGAGAAAGAACTTAAGAGAATTAAAATGATGTGAGCTGAAGCATGGTTCCTTTCCCATTCAATTATTTTCTTTTAACCACTGATGGCTTTTTGTGCTTGGCTGGGTGCTTCCAGCTAGTCAAGCCTATGTTATGAAAGAGAAATAAGACACTTAATCCTGTGAATGATTAACCTGCATTGGCTTCCTTCCCCAGTAGCTTGCCCTTCCTTTATTGTAGTCTGTTTACTCATTTCTGAGCCAAATCTCCAAGGGCTCTTATTATTGAGTGGGGGACACCTGGATCAGAGGGAGTCCATCCTTTGTTTTAGTCTGAATATGATGGAATTGATTATGCAACTCCAGACATTTGTCTCTCCTCCCCTCCCTTCTCTTTTTGCCTCCTCTCTCCCCTCTTCTGCCCTCTCACCTCCCCTGCCCTCCATTTTTTTGAGGCACTGTCTTGCTATGTAGTCCAGACTGGCCACAGGCTCAGCTATATTATATAGTTCAGGCCAGCCTCAAGTCCTCAAATTCATGATTCCCCTCCCACTGCTTGCCCAGATGTGGGATTACAATTATATGCTGTGGTACCCCACTCTCCCCCCTTATCTTTTCTCTTCTCCTCTTCTCTTCTTTTCTTGGTGCTGGTACTGGGGCCTGAACTCAGGGCCTGGGCACTGTCCCTTGCTTTTTTTGATCAAGGCTGGTGTTCTACCACTTGAACCACAGCTTCACTTCTAGCTTTTGTTGGATAACTAGAGTTAAGAGTCTCACAGACTTTCCTACCCAGACTAGCTCCAAACCTTGATCTTCAGGTCTTAGCCTTCTGCATAGCTAGGATTATGGGTTTTTAGCTACTGCCACCAGCTGATGTTTTTAGTGAAGTTTGCATTCAGGGTCTCATGCTTGCTAAGCTGACCTGATACCAGCTATACTTTCAGCTATGTTTTTTATTTGTTATTTGTAGGATTGAGTCTTGCTTCCTGCTGAGGTCTGAGTTGCAGTCTGCCTACTTTTAGGCTTTGTGTAGGTTCTGGAATAAGAAAACACACAGTACAATGTGCATCTTCTTTATGTTGAAATAAGATTTCTGTGAGCATTTCTTTCCAGGCTGGTGTGGTACCATACTGAAGTACTCCTAATCTCAGCCCCCATGTTGCTTGGGATTGCCAGCATACACTGTTGTATCCCTCTATGGGTTGAGAAGGAATCTTGTGAACTTTTCTGACAGGGTTGGCCTTGAACACCAGTCCTTCCATTCTCAGCCTGCTAAGTAGCTGGAATTACAAGCACGATCCATCTGCCTAGCTTTACTTAGAAACCCAGCTAGTAAAATATTACTTTTAACAAATGTTATACATGAGAAAGCCAAACTCTGGGAGGTTTTACTTGCCAAAAACTCCCCAGCAGAATTCAAATGTGTGTAGGGTCTAACTCAAAGGCATCATTTTATTTCTTCTTTTTAAAGACAAATGGAGGTTAGTGAAATCGTTTGTAGTTGATACTTTTTGTGTGCATTTGCTCTGTTACTATTGAACCTAGGTCAGACTTCAAGCTGAAATTTTTCTGTTGTATACTTTGCCCCCCCCCAAAAGAAATCCCAAAATAAACCACCTAACTTGCCATCTTTCCATACTACCTATGGTATTATCTGACCTTAGAACCCAAGATTTTATTTTCCAAAACAGCAGCCATTTGAATTTTACCCTTGGGCTAAAGATTTTGAACTGGAAACCCCAGTTAGGATTTTAAAGGTGACTATTCATTGATTTGGATTCTCGGACCAAGACCCTTCTGTGAGATGAATCACAGGGAATAGGAATAATTTACTATAAAGATAGGTTTCTAGTTCTTGATCCAAGGGTATAAACTGTCTTTGTTCCTCAATAAGGGAAACTTCCAGAAGAAATAACTTCTTTGTTGTCTCATTGAAGAGTAGCAGTAGAATATGGGGTGATATTCATGCTTCCTGGCTTCTTTCCCTTGAGCTGTAACCACTAGACTGCACAGATAAATATTTACTCAAGAAAGAATGCCTAGCTTTGAAAGAGCAAAGTCTTAAGATGGCTAAAACATACAAACAACTCCTACATAGGTCATTTGAAGGCCGTGTGTGGCCACAGATTGGTCAGTGAGGGGGAGCTTCTAGCCACTAAAACCTCAACCACCAGAAACTTACTCCATGGGGCATCTTTGTAATTATAGCATTGACTAGCCCAAATCTTAGATTTTTTTCACTGTGTTGGTTCCGTTAGCATTAACTATATATGTGATTAGTAGATGCCTATTAATTCCTGTCCCCTGTCTTCCTAATGGCCCACATTTAGCTATTACTCTTGGTTATGTACAAGTTTTTGCTTTGCATGTTTAAACTCCAGTGGAGGAGTTAGTCAGTTGTACTTTCTGGTAGATTTTGGAGTCCATACTAGATATGGCATGAATGTGGTTCTAAGAAGAGTAATAAGTTTTCTTTTGATTAAAGTAAGACTATAATCTTGATGGTCCTCAAAATTTCCAGACTAAGATAAGGGCAACTTCAATATAGTACCTTGAGCCCTTTAATGAAAATTATTTTTAAAGTGTGGCCAAAGGACAAGTCAGACTGGAAATACAGAACAATGCTGGAGTGAAGCCAATGGCATGTGGGCAAGATTCTATCCAGTGCAGCCAAGACTAACAGACACTGGACTAGATCAAGATTAGTGACTAAAATGTTCTTCCCCTTCTACAGACATAACTAGCTCCCTCACCACTTCAAGTTTCTGCTCAGATGTTACTTTCCTTGTTATATGGTAAATGATATGAGAAGCCACATTTTGAAGGATCAAATCTTGGAGTCTTTATTAGAGCATTAGCAGTCTGTAGGCAGCCAGTTGTTACAAAGGCCTACAGCCCACAAATACCCTTAACACTGTCAGGAAACAGGCCAGAGAGGAAAGGCAGAATAAAAACAATACCAACAAACCAATTCAGCTCCAGTGGAGGGCTGACTTGGGAAGCCATGGTGGCTGGAGACGAGCCAGGAGACAGGACATAGGATGCAAAGACAGGAGACATGTGGCATGGCATAATGGTGCCTGGGTTGGTCTGACGCTGAATAAGGTCAGGTCAGGGGGCAGGGTCACAGAAAGCTCCCAGTCCCAGGCACTTGACTGACATGTGCAGTTCTGTAACCTATAGGTAAAGTGCCCACCCCTGTCTCCAGTGATTTGGAAACACTCATAACCTGGGGGTGGGGCTTCCCTCCCTCTAAGGAATTCAGGTACACCCATCAAGACAAGATGCCTGATAGTGCTATTCACCATGTGGCCAATGATGGCGCAGACCAGATCTGACCTCCTTAGTACATCTTAATGAGGCTTGCAAACCTAATTCTGGCCCATTTATTTAAACTTTGAATGAATTGAATGAACTAGCTGAAACCTCATGCTGATGAATCCTCTTTTCAAGAATTGTATTATAGAAGAATGCATAACACTATAGATGGTGACACTCAGTGGCACAACCCACCTCTAAGTTTTTTTTACCTTTGTTCTTCTTGCAAATAGTAGTATTAGTATAAATATTAAGATTTGTCTATGAGAAGGGAACAGTATGTTCTCCCCATTGTTTTCCCCAGCTATTCATTAAGTCCTAGGGATCAGCATTTCCCAGACAGTTTAAATTTTAAATGAAGTAAAGCAACAGATGATTCAGTTAAAATACTTGAGCTGTACAATCCTTTTATTGACTGATATACTCTATTCTTCCCCATCAATTTGTTTTTGCTTTTCCATCAGAGACTTAAATTTCAGACTCTTCTTTCAATTCTTTTGCTATTAGAACAGGGAAAGAAGTCGAGACACACTTACTGACAATATAGAAATTTGGTATGTTTATAATACAGATAGAGAAAACTAAGGAGGTACATTGTTTGTGTTTCATCTTCCAGGCAGGGTAATTTAAGTGTTGAATGTGTCAGTGTGATTATTTCCATTTTATTCATTGTAGTCTTATACACCTGGGACAAGTACACTGATCCATGGTTCTTTCATTGAATTCAGGATGAGCTCCTCATACCACACAAGCAATGACTATGGATAATCTTTAGATGGGGGAAAAGCTTAGAAATGCCTTTTATTTTTACTTTGTTAGGTTGGATGAGCTATTGCTGACTTATTCTCTGATACTTTTCTTTGTCAATGAATGGGGTATGATACTAATTATGCTGATGTCTTAACAGTCCAAATACTTCTGTGGTTTTCTACCTAAATTCAAGTTCTTGAATTATTTTATCTTTAAATTCCAGGTGGCTGAGCTAGATTATTAGTTAACACTGTTGTGTGGAAACATCTTCTAGTAAGTTCAGCATATTGGTAGAAAAATGCGTGCCTAATTTTGACCTGGTTCAAATGTTTCTACTGCTGCTACTCTCTCTGAGTTCTAAACCAATGGCTGCATGATTTCTTCAACTACGTATTTATTTTCTGGAATAGTTGCAACAATAGAGTTTACAGTATCTATCATTGAGGTGTTTCCTGTTTCTCCTTTTCTTGCTTTTTCATCCTGATAAATGCTATCAGAAGCTTGTTCCTTGCACTTACTAGTAAATCACAGGCATGTGTTATAAGTGGCTGGATCTGTCTGCTGATCTTGCGCTCCATTTGAATCTTGTCCTTTGTTAGATGAACTTTTGAGTGTGTTTGAACTTTCTAGTCTATGTAACTCTGAAAATATCCTTTGTTGATGATGATGATGAGGAGGAGGAGGCAAATTTTATCTCTGGCATCTGTCTTGGCTAACGCACTAAGTAACACTAATCTACTTCTCTGGGTCTTTGTATAGATTATTGGAAACTGAGGCACAAAGAAGGTAAATAACTAAACCAAGTCTACAACTGTTGGGAAAATGGAGGAGAACGGAAAAGGAATAGGCCAGACTTGATCCTCAACAGGCAAGGGCTGTTTATTGAGGAGCAGTGAGTGGCACAGACCTTCCCACGGGACTGGAGGTTATACCTGGGGACTGGATTTGGGGGTGGGATTATATAGGGTTTAACAAGGAATTATGAAACAGAAAAATGGGTTATGGTTTCTTTTTTTATTTTTTGCCAGTCCTGGGCCTTGGACTCAGGGCCTGAGCACTGTCCCTGGCTTCTTCCCGCTCAAGGCTAGCACTCTGCCGCTTGAGCCACAGCACCGCTTCTGGCGGTTTTCTGTATATGTGGTGCTGGGGAATCGAACCTAGGGCCTCGTGTATCCGAGGCAGGCACTCTTGCCACTAGGCTATATCCCCAGCCCTGGGTTATGGTTTCTTGGGGCCCAGGGCAATGTTCTTGGCCAGGCCCACAGTGGAATGCTCCACCTGGAGTGAGGAGTTATTGTCACCTGGGGACCAAGGGTAGCTCCCTTGCCCAGGCCCAGATTGGAATTACCTGCCTGTGGACAGGCATGTGGTCAAGCTTGTTGACTTGCTTGACCTTGGGAATGAGGCTGGAATCAGTCCTTCAACAACAGCAACTGGAATTGGGATTCAAACATAGATCTTAAATACTGTGTGTGTGTTTGTGTCGCCAGTGTGTAGGACTTGAACTCAGGGCCTGGAAACTGTCACTGAGCTTTTTTTTTTTTTTTTCCCTCAAGAATGGGATTCTATTACTTGAGCTACAGCTCACTTCAGACTTTTTGGTGGCTAATTGGAGATAATAGTTTTATGAACTTTGCTGCCTGGGCTGGCTTTGAACCTTGATCCTTGGATTTCAGCCTCCTGAGTAGCTAGCATTACAGGAGTGAGATACCAGTGCCTAGCTAAACCTTAAATATGTTGTTCACATAAAGAGTTACTTTCAAATCATTGATCATGTTTTTAAAAATAACAAAATAAAATCTGCTGCTGGACTAAGAAATCAGGAACTTTAAATTCTGCCTCCCATCAACCAGTGACTTCCCCTCTGGCAAAGATCATTATCAGATGATCTGTCCAGGAGGATGGGAGGATTGTGAAGTCTATCACTTAAGGAATGAGTAAGCATGTGTAAAAGATCTCTAATCTCTAGACAGGAGGAAGACTGCAGGAATTTACAATGTTGCAGACTTCTGAACAGGTTCATTGTAAGAAGAAAAAAGTAAGTTTTAAACCATGCACATCCAAATTCTGAATTATATTTTGCGCAAATTTTGAAATAATTATACCTACTTTAAGGTCTACCTCTGGAGGGCTCCATGCTGATGCCCTCCCCACCTGTTTAACTCTGTGCCCAGTACCTGCGTTACCTAGGTAACTGGCACAGCTGGAGGCAGTTACGTCCTCCTTCTCTGAGGTCACATCCAATTCATCTGGCCATACCTCCCATCCCTGCCCAAGGTAAGGCGGGCCCTGCAGTGGCTCAGCCCTTCTCTCCCACTATGCCTCATTTCAGCCACAGGCCAGCAGTCAGAAATAAACCATTCTCTCTAGCCTGAAGACTGCATGGTGTTCTCCTTCATTGGCTACCTACCTTAATAAACCTTATACAAACCAAAAGAAGATAGGATAATAGAACAAGATCATCCAGGTAACTATGAGAGTATGCTTCTGGATTGTCTCATCTGTAACAGGAGTACATAATTCATCATCTCAGGATATATTAATCGACTACATACCAAGACTTAAGTTCTGATTTTTACCTAGAGATGTGTTTTAAACCATTCTGTTCATAATATTGCCATTAAGTTTGCCATCTACAAATGAGGCCCATCATGAAATGAGCAAAGGAGACCCCTTTCCTCCAAGTCTATCTACCAGATGGGGTCAAAGAAGACCACACCAAAGATTCAAGTTTCTTTCTATAAAACATTTTCTTTGGGCTGGGAATGTGGCTTAGCAGTAGAGTGCTTGCTTAGCATGCATGAAGCCCTGGGTTCAATTCCTCAGCACCATATAAACAAAAAAGCCAGAAGTGGCGCTGTGGCTCAAGTAGTAGAGTGCTAGCCTTGAGCAAAAACAAGCCAGGGACAGTGCTCAGGCCCTGAGTCTAACCAGGACTGGCAAACAACAACAACAACAACAACAACAAACATTTTCTTTGTAAACTCTAGAATGCCACTGAGTGTACAATTTCACATTGACTTCCAAGAGCAAACAACATGCAATTTTGAATGCACACACACTCAATGATGTTTTCTTTTAAAACTTTTAAAAGCACCTTCTGGGTACCAGCAGGACCCTGACCTGTCGGCTGCTCCCTCTGTGTTTGGCTGGACAACAGTGCTTGTGGGTGTCCATGTCAGTGAGCACATTTGCCAAGATGAGTGTGTGCATGTGGACACTTTAGATTTTTTGTTCCTGTTTTTTTTCTTCCAGAATGACCTTTATTACTGACCAATAACAGTGGTTTAATTGTGTATACTTTACTGATTCTCATCTACCAAAATCCATTGTTCAAATTTAATGAAGTTTCCTCAGTGGATTTTTTTTTTTTTTTTGGCCAGTCCTGGGCCTTGGACTCCGGGCCTGAGCACTGTCCCTGGCTTCTTCCCGCTCAAGGCTAGCACTCCGCCACTTGAGCCACAGCGCCGCTTCTGGCCGTTTTCTGTATATGTGGTGCTGGGGAATCGAACCTAGGGCCTCGTGTATCCGAGGCAGGCACTCTTGCCACTAGGCTATATCCCCAGCCCGGATTTTTTTCTTGAAAACATGCAACTGGTCACATGTGGATTATCTCTCTCTTCTCATTTGTATAGCCTTAAAGTCCGCCTATAAGGAAACTCCACATATATAATTGCTTTAATTTTGGTATTATCATGACATTTCTCCAACTTTCACTTGATCTAGGGGCCAGGGAGGAGAAAAGAGAAGAAAAGAAATGCAATTAAACTTAGTAAAAGATTTTTATGATTCCAGATAAATATTCTGACAAACATAAATCAATTTAAGAAAATCTTCCAAGAGTTAAAAGAATTTAAATCTCCAGCCATGAGGTCCAGTCTTCTGGCCTTTAAAGCAAGTTACCTTGCTTATAAACAGTTTCCGACTCAGTATCGTTCACAGTTCAATGCATATGGCTTTGGCATTGCTTGAACGCATGTTGCTCATCCAAGTAGGCTGAATCCCACACCATCCTGATTTTGCTTCCATGATGTCCTTTGTCTAACATGTTGCTGATGATCATGCTGGCCTCTTCATTCGTTAATAACTGGTTATCTTTCTAATACTCTTCCCCTACCTTGAGAATGTTTGACAGCAGCAAGTATGAACTAAAGTCCATCTCTCTTTGTGGAGTAAATACACTGCATGAATACATTCTTTAATAGGTTAAACATATTTCTTAGACATTGGACCTGTTTGTTGCAAAGCTACTTAAGTGCTTACTTCTTGGTAACCCATTAATTGAAATAGTCTTTCTGAAGCTACAGGAGAAAGACTTTTGCTTAGATGATTTATCATGAGTTTGCTTACGTACCTCTTCCAATTTCATCTCAGTACCTCTTTCCAGTCTGTTCTGTTGAACATACTATTTTTTTTCTGTCACTCTGCTTCTCAGACTTCTTTCTCTATTAGCCAATCTCATGAATGAAGAAATGAGGTTAGGTATCTATCAAATCCTATGTGAGGAGCTAGCACTGGAGGCTTGATTAAGGCTTCAATTATCTATGTCACTGGGTTCCAGGGAGCCTGGTGAGTCACATGCCTAAGTGTGATGGCCAGATCCTTTTATTTTTCTTATTTCATTAAGTTAACAGAGGCGTTTTTAGGCAGTGTCTGCAAGGATGCGAGTTCTTTGTGCTGGCTGATGACTAGTATATTGAAAGTTAGCACAACTGAAAGTGTATTGGAAATTGTAGAACTTAGGTTCAGGAGAGGATGGTGCTTCTCAATGAAGTGCCCTGTAAAATCCCCTGCCCCCGATACATCCTTCTATTGTCTCTGTCTATGGCTTACCATTGATGTTGTGTGGGTTATGAAAAAGAACAAAACACCATCTTTCTTAACTTTTTCAGGTAGACTCAAGGCAAGATTGTTTACTTGTTTGTTTGTTTGAGATAGGTCTTGGTTTTTACTCACTCTGGGCTTCAGCTCTCAGTCCTCCCTGCAGCCTCCACCTTCCCTGCTCTGCGATTACAGGCAGGTACCACCACACCCACCCGAACAAGTGGTCAGAACTAAAGCAAATTAGATAAAAATTGCTGCTCCCATCTGCATCACAGAGACTGCACCTTGATTGTAAAGGGATTGTGAGAGTGTTTTTCACTTTGGCGTTCTGACACAAAGGCAGATGAGATCAAACCATCTTCCTGCAAAGTGCTTCCAAAGCCTTCTTCCTTCATTCTTTTCTTTGAAGATTAAGGAGCTGCTTCCAGTATGTGTTCAGCATTCCTTTTAGAATTAAATTACTGTTTATTCCTTAATGATTTCCTTACTATACTTAGTATGTAGTAGATAGTTTTCATATAACCCTAGATTTCAGGCTTTGCTTTTAGAATGAAAATTATTCTTTTCCTATTTTGAAAAGACTCTCTCTTGGTAAACTGGAATATTCTTGGTACCAAATTAAAAATATTTAGTTATTTTTTAAATCTTAAAAAGTTTATAATACTTGGAGCTGACTTCATTCTTTCAAGACATATATTTATTTTATGTCTTCTCTGCACTTAGGATATTGAACTATAGAATATTTAAGACATAGTGTCACATTCCTTATACTTAGTGTAGACTTAGCAGGTGCTCAGTGAATTGCAGAATATAATAAATATATACATATATGTATATATATATATATAGTGTAGAACACTGGTTCACAATCTTTCTTATGCCAGGATATGCATAAAAATTGATAATAGTTATGTGACACATCAAATATTTTTTCAAAGACCATCTGTAGTAGTGAACATAACTTAGATCTACAAATTGCAAAATGCTATGTTATAGTGTCTACTGGGAGCAAGACTACATCTGTAACATGAGTGAATAGATGCTTCCAACGTACCATGGGATCTTATATCTTCTGTTATGTAAAAGGCACATATGTCTTCTAAGGACCTCCAAAGCTAGAACTCCAGTCTTCCTTACAATTACACCAGTGGTGGGAAGTATATGTGTATGGGAATGTATGTGTGTACATAGACATTTATGACTAGAGCTTCACCTGTGGCATCAACAGTTTTTCGTTGATGCCCTAAAGAACCTGTACAGGTGAGAGCCTAACACAAATGCTTTAGGAATCAGTCATGCTAATAATGATTAAGCTAAGAAGTTTTATCACCTCTGACTTCCAAGTACTACCAACTGTGCATAGATTCCAAACCATAAACTACATTTTTGAGAGTTTAGTTTGGAGTACACACAGTTTAGGGAGCTCCATTTCTATTTTGCTCTTATGCAGTGATAATACAATGTCCTGCTTACTAATGACTCAGATTGCCTAAGAAGTATGAAGTCACTTACCACTGCTAGATGAAGGGGTTGTCAGTGTTCAAGCGGGTCCTTTTATGTCAAGTACTTGACTTTGATAATAAAGCTATTATCATGACCAATTACTGGCTGTTTTGTAACATTTCAGCAAAATATAATATATTAAATCCTTCAACAACTGAGGCAAAGAGAGGGTAAGTAATTTTCCCAGGATCAGACCAGCAGTGGATTGCAGAGCCCAAATGCAAAACTAGAGCAGCTGGCTCCCTGTATTTCACTAAATAGGTAGTGGTAAGATGTCGCACCATAGCAGCAGGTGCATAGCATTCAGTAATCTTGCTATCTGGATGGGCCATAGGCAGAATTAGACTTCAAGAGTACAAGACAGAGATGAGAAATGAGGGAGAGAGATGGCTGGTTCTTCTCAGCAGGGGCAGCCACACTAGGTGCCATGGCCAAGTTGGAGCCTGCTCTTGATTACAGTGATACCTCCTTCCCATATTAGTTGGGGACATTAACTTTGTGAAATAACAAGATAAGCGAATCCAGCATCCCCTTCATAGGTAGGTGAGGAGATGGAGACTAACAACAGAGGCACTGGTATTTTGTGTCTAAATGAACATGCAGCCTAATGTGAAAACTTGGTTTCTCAAGAAATGTCTGAGAATAGTCTTGAAGTGGGTCTTGGTCTTGACCTTGTGCCATAGCAAACAAAATGGAAGTCTTCTTGAGTTAAAGTAATCAAATTGAAATTATATTTACATAGATGAACAGTGGAATTTAACTAGGACTCTGAAAGGTGATCTATGGGGTCAGCACTCCATGAATACCATGCCGTGTTCCAAAGCCGGAAAATGACTGTGAGCTTTTACGAGAGAGGATTGTGGGAATATCTAGATGAAATTTAGCCAGTTCCACCTCAGGTGCAGGGCCTACTAATGCACTCCAGGTGTGCGGGCTGCTCAGGCCTTGGGATCTGCAGAGAAGAACTTTCATCCCCAGAGGAAAGCTTTGAAGAATACCCAGGACCTTTCCATCTCTTCATGGTTTGTTTTTTTTTTTAATTCTTTCTGTTCACATTTGGTAATCGGAGATACTTACAGTGTTAAAGCTGGACTTGTTCCTTCTCAATCTGCCTCTCCAACAGTGAAATCTTAAGCCTGTGGCTTCAATTGTGTGTAGCAGTGATTTCTCTGCAGTGTCCCTCAGATGTAAGAGGAGAACAGCTGAAATACTAGAAAGGGGGTTATAGGAAATCACCAAACAACAATTTTCCATGTCTGTAGATGCTTTCATCTAAGAGCAAGAAAAGCTGGAGAGGGTGCCTCCTGAAAGAGGGGGCTACATAATTTAGAACTCTTGCTTGTAGATTAAGGAACTAAAAGATCAAAGGGCTTTGTCTTCAGAATTACAGTGAGTCACTGGAAAAACTCTCTTGAGTAGAAGTCAGGCATACTGTTCTCCAATCTTACATGGCTAATAAGGGCAATTGCCTTGAACAGTACATTCCTTTTTTTAAAATTTAGATCCAATGCCATGCTAAGGAATATAATTATGTGTGCATTGTAGACTTAGATTTCCAAGCCCTAGTGGGTGAGGTGAATGGTATGAGAGACCTTTATGTCGAATGGTGGGTGGTCCCTATAATCCCATGGGACTTGGGTCTTCCTAGAAACCACTACCACTATTCAGGCCATTTTATGGCTGTAATTTAGATGTTCCCCTTTAAGAGAGTTTTATTTTCCTCTAAAGCTAAATTAACAGGTATGGACTATACTGGTTAACTGTGATTTCCTTCTTCCAGTTTTGACTGCTGTATGCATTTTGGTCTGTTGCTAAACATTCATCTATGACAAATAGATGAAAGTGTTTTCATGGCCAAGGGCAGGCAGCAAGGTTGACTTTGAGCAGTGAATATATGTTTTATAAATGTTTTAATATTCTATTAAATTTAGATTCTTTCTTTTGTGTCCTCCATATATATGCCAGGTTGAAGGTCAGGTTACCTAAAATGAATGTAGTTAAATTGTCTGTGTGTACATGTATGCATGTATACATGTAGGTGTTCATTTGGTAAAAGAGACCAGGGAAATATTGAAATACTAAAATATTGAAGCTAGAAGAAACATGTACTGCAGAAATAAGTTCTAAGATGCCTTCCCTGAGTCATTTAAAAAAGTCACCTCCCTCTTGTACATTTAATTTACAAAATCTATACACTGTAATATGTTTCAGCTCTGCCTCACTAACAAAACACTGTCAGTCTTCCCAGAACTTGAGTGGGAATTTAGTTAAATCTTTTTATGAGTTGTTTCTGACATATATGTGAGTCCATCTGTCATTTTCTTAACACAATAAAATTCAGGAGAATAAGAATTCTCTGACAAAACATAACATGGCATCTATTGCCATTTGTCCAGCAAAACCTGTCCAGCAGGTATGACCCTGAACTGATGGAAGGCAGGCTGATTTTAGACTCTGTGGAATGTGGCCTTGCCCCACTGTGGCCTGGCCTATTTGTCACTTGTCTAGGAGCCTGCAATATTTGCTATGGTAATACATAAACTCACAAATCTCAATGACTTTACACATTCACATCTATTACTTATTCTGGTAAAGTTTAAGTCACCTGTTGATGAATATCAACATTCTTGCTGAGTGGGAGGTTTTTCTCCAAACAGCAATGTTCAGACTAGGCTCCTATCTTATGACTTCCATTAATTAAAAAAAAAAAAAAAAGGCTCTCAGTGTCTTCCTTGGAGAGAAGAGAGTGGGAAGAAAGATCTGGGGGAAAAAGAGCAAATGGGAGGTTTATAGAGAAAGTCTCTCAGATCCTCCTTTCTACCCATTCACCGCCACTGGCTAGGGTTTACTAAAAGGAGAACCAGAAAGTGTGCTCTGGGTGTGTATTAGGAAGAAGAAATGGGTTTTGTAGGTAGCCAGTCATCTCCAAGAAATGGATTTGGTGGGCTGGGGATATAGCCTAGTGGCAAGAGTGCCTGCCTCGGATACACGAGGCCCTAGGTTCGATTCCCCAGCACCACATATACAGAAAAAACGGCCAGAAGTGGCGCTGTGGCTCACGTGGCAGAGTGCTAGCCTTGAGCGGGAAGAAGCCAGGGAAAGTGCTCAGGCCCTGAGTCCAAGGCCCAGGACTGGCCAAAAAAAAAAAAAAAAAGAAATGGATTTGGTGGTTCAGTGTATTTCTATATTTCTTGTTGTCCGTTCACCTGCTCTTCTTCCAGTTTAGGATGGTGGTGTATGATTTTTAGCCTCAGTATGGGTAACTGGTGCAGTGGGAGGAACCTGCTTGTTAGTGATGACTCACACACTGAAGTGTTTAACTTGCTTCATCGGGCTTTTTACAACCTTTGTCATTGTAGTTCGTCATCATGAGATTTTAAGTTAAATTGATTTTCACATCTCTCTGTAAAAGCACATATTCATAAAATTCAAATCCTTAAGGAAGCTATCATGGAGAAAAGGGAAAAACTCCTATAATCTTAGGCTTAGCATGTTTATATATAGTCCTTCTATTTTTTAATGAATAAATTAACATTATACATTTTCTTGAAGGATTAGTTTATATATCATACAATATTTTGTACATTCTCCCCCTTTATTTTATCATGGACAATAAGTTGTGGATTGATTTCAATGCAAGTTTTTTTTTCTTGTATTTCTTAGATAATAATTTTATTTTTTGTTCTTTTCTCTTTCTCTTTTTTCTTTTTCCTTCCTTCCTTCCTTCTCTCCTTCCTTCTTTCCTTCTTCCCTCCCTCCTTTCCTTCCTTCCTTCCTTCCTTTCTCTCTCTCTTTTTTTTTTTTTTTTTTGCCAGTCCTGGGGCTTGGACTCAGGGCCTGAGCACTGTCCCTGGCTTCTCCTTTGCTCAAGGCTAGCACTGTGCCACTTGAGCCACAGCACCACTTCTGGCCATTTTTCTGTATATGTGGTGCTGGGGAATCGAACCCAGGGCCTCATGTATACGAGGCAAGCACTCTAGCCACTAGGCCATATCCCCAGCCCCTCTCTCTTTCTTTCTTTCTCTCTTCCTTTCTCTCTTTCTTCCTTCCTTCCTTCCTTTCTCTTTCTTTCTTTCTTTCTTTCTTTCTCTCTCTTTCTCTCTCTCTTTCTCTCTCTTTCTCTCTCTTTCTCTCTTTCTCTCTCTCTTTCTCTCTCTTTCTTTCTTTCCCTCTTTCTTTCTCTCTCTCTTTCTCTCTTTCTCTCTCTCTTTCTCTCTCTCTCTCTCTCTTCCTCTCTTCCTCACTTTCTCTCTCTTTCTCTCTCTTTCTCTCTTTCTCTCTCTTTCTCTCTTTCTCTCTCTCTCTTCTCTCTCTCTCTCTCTTTCTCTCTCTTTCTCTCTCTCTCTCTTTCTTTCTCTCTTTCTCTTTCTTTCTTTCTTTCTTTCTTTCTTTCTCTCTCTCTTTCTCTCTTTCTCTCTTTCTTTCTCTCTTTCTTTCTTTCTCTCTCTCTCTTTCTTTCTTTCTTTCTCTCTTTCTTTCTTTCTTTCTTTCTTTTTCTCTCTTTCTTTCTCTCTTTCTCTCTTTCTTCTCTTCTCTTTCTTTCTCTCTTTCTCTCTCTTCTCTCTTTTTCTTTCTCTCTTTCTCTCTTTCTTTCTTTCTCTCTTTCTCTCTTTCTCTCTCTCTTTCTTTCTTTCTTTCTCTCTTTCTCTCTTTCTCTCTCTCTTTCTTTCTTTCTTTCTCTCTTTCTTTCTTTCTCTCTTTCTCTCTTCCCTCTCTCTTTCTCTCTTTCTCTCTCTTTCTCTCTTTCTCTCTCTCTCTCTTTCTCTCTTTCTCTCTTTCTTTCTTTCTTTCTTTCTTTTTGTGGGGCTTGAACTCTGGGCCTGGGTGCTGTCTCTGAGCATTTCAGCTCAAGGCTAGCACTCTACCTCTTGAGCCACAGTGCCACTTCTGGTTTTCTGGTGGTTAATTGGAGATAAGAGTCTCATGAATTTTCCTGCCTGGTCTGGCTTTGAACCTCTATCCTCATATCTTAGTGTCCTGAGTAGCTAGGATTACAGGCCAGGTGTGAGCCACTGGCACCCGGCTTATTTTCTATTTTTTAAAGATGAGTATGAGGGACAAGGTAACAAACAGTACAAGAAATGTATCCAATGCCTAACGTATGAAACTGTAACCTCTCTGTACATCAGTTTGATAATAAAAATTTGAAAAAAAATTAAAAAAACAATGGTTCATATAACGATAAAAAGAAAGATGAGAGCTTTATAGAGTCCTCACTCAGAAGTAGTTTTTAAGGGAGAAATATTAAGAGAAGGCAAGACTATTAGGTTTGGCCACTGCTATATTTTCCTATTGACCAATCCATTATTTGTGATAGATATACTGATAGTGAGAACCATGAACTCATTTTTTTCCACTCTAATGTTCTTTCTAGTAATGGACTTATGAAAACTAATTGAATTTACAGTTGATGTGACCCTGCTCTGGAAAGATGAAACGAGTTATCCACCTAACACAAAACTGATCTAGTCACTCTTTTAACTTCTCTTCTTCTAAAAGAAGCCAGATTCATTAGTCTGATTTGTAAGATTTTCTTGGCTTACCTCAACAAGCCTCAACTCCCAGAACTCTACTCCATCTACATAAATTTCAGACAAAGTGATTTCTTGCTGATACTCATCTCTGTTCTGACGTGTGTGTGTGTGTGTGTGTGTGTGTGTGTGTGTGTGTGTGTCTTCTCTTGGTGAAGGTTGTGTATTTTGCTTCTTTTTGGTAGGGCTTTTCTACAGTCTCTGGGCAGAACTTTCTCCCTCCCTCCCTCTCTCTTCCCGTCTGCCTTTCCTTGTCCTCTAGTTTTATTATGATGGTTCTGAGGCTGTGGATTTAACTTACCTATTTTATTTATCTGTGTGTGTGTGTGTGTGTGTGTGTGTGTGTGTGTGTTTGTGGAGATCAAACACACTGCCCTTATTCATGCTAACCATGCACTGTACCACTGAGGCACATTCTGCAACCTTAATTTTTTATTGTGCCATCATACGCATACAATAATATTAAGTATACAGTTGATGAATTTGTTGTGTCAGAATTTGAACCTGGATTATGAACCTTCAGATGGTAGGAAACATGTTCTATTCACTCTTCTTTCCTCAAAGGTACTTAATTAAGTATCTACATGAATAATGAATAATCACTATATAATTTCCCTTGGTCCATCCAGGGTACGTATATTCATGAGAAATTTCTTTTGCTCCAAGTATGAAACTGAAGAAAGTTTGCTTTCTTTATTGTTACCAACCTAAAAGATTTAGGGGTATAACCTAAAATATTATTGCCTTTCTTTGAGATGATAGTGTACAGATAAGTAAAAATGAATTTCATCTATTCTGTCCATTTGTGAAAGTTTTATTAGAAGCAATAATCTTAAGACGAGATATAAATAGCAAAGAGGTATGGTTAGAATTAAACTTCATGTCCTTTACTATTCCTTCTCTTAAATACTTAAATTTAGATTTAAGTTCTCCTGAGAAATGAAATGAGATTTCATTTCAGTTATTTCTTCCACTAAAATTGTGAACATATTAAACAAAATGGTATTGCTAGCATTTTTTAAAGTTTTAAAACAGAAAGTTTACTCATAGTTATTTGTTTCAACAAGAAGGTATACCAGTTTTCCTTGAAAGTTGATCCTGAAATCAATCCCTTTGATTTACATTAGGCCCTGAGGAAATAAACACATTTCTAAATTTAAAAGGCTGGTCCAGTTACCTTTTCTGTGTTACAAAATACAGGCTAAGATATCATTACTTTGCACTGATTGTGACTTTAAATTCTTCTTTGAGAAGTATATAATGCAAGTAATATAAGAATATGAATGTAAATAATAGCACCACATGGGCATATTTTCCTACTATATCTAGTTACTTAGATTTCTTTACCCCTTCTCAGCTTGTACTAGTTTAATATACAGTTTCTCTTCTTCCATTAATTAATTAACCAGCTCATTCATTCTGTTGTTATCAATGCCTATTATACTTAAGGTACTGTATACTTGGAGAGTATCAAGATGAAAATTTTAGATTAAAACTTTGCCTTGACTATTTTCAAAAAGTTAGTTCTGCAACTTGTGTTTATTTTTGTCTAATTTTAACAAATACCCATTTAGAATCTATTTGGTGCTCAGAACTGCTCAAGATAATAATCTATAATCTCTTTAGAAGTTATCATTTTATTTTACTGATTTAAATTATGGCTACTGAATTATAATCTTTTGTGGTTAATGTCACACATTTCATTAGTAATTAAGAAATAGAAGACTGAAACAAACTCCTTTTTCCTGAGAAGTATGTCTCATTAGTCCTCAATATTGATTGTCTCAATAATATTACTTAATATTATACTATAGACCTTTTAAAAAGTAATGTTATTATCTAAAAGAATATTGTGAAAACAAAAAATGAGTAGGCTTAATAAAGTTTTTTGTTTAATTTAGAGGAATTGAACAGATTTGGAAGTAAAATATAATTGCTCAAATCTTAGATGAGAAACTCCAACTTTGTCTGTAGTTGCAACATATAACTTAGCAATAAACAGATAAGAAGTAAGCATATGTGCTTGGATTGTGGTTTTACAGAGGCCACTGATCTGTTTTGTGGAAACTTGAGCTTCTGTATAACAACATTTAAAACCATGATCAAGTCGTTTAATAGGAGCACCTAATAAAAGGTAATCTGAGGCCCTATGATAAGAAATTGCTTCAATACTAAGTGGTATGATTACTTACCAGCTGAAATGAGAATAATCAGGCTTTTCCTTTAGTTTAAAAGAAAATCTATTATGCATGTAGGGAAAGATAGTTCTTAGAACCAGATTCTAAACCTTTCCTTAAAAGTTAGGAGTACTGGCAACTTCCGCACAGCATATTTTCTAAGAAAGGAGACAATGGAAGACCCTTTTTCCTATTTTCCATTGTCTCTCTTTTGAGAACCCAGGCCTTACTTAGAATAACTTCTCATACTTAAAGAAAACTCAGATTGCTAATTTGTGTGTGTGTGTGTGTGTGTGTGTGTGTGTGTGTGTGTGTGTGTGTGAGAGAGAGAGAGAGAGAGAGAGAGAGAGAGAGAGAGAGAGAATTCTCTTTGAGTTCTGCCCTCTATAGAGGGCAGAGAAAGAGTGTATGTCATTAATCACTTGAGAATTGTTTACCACTGTAATCTAGAGGGCACTTGCCCATGGCAGGCAGTAAAATTACCTCAGTTGTGTAAGAATAGCCTGGGCAGTTTACTTAGACTGGTCACAAATGTTTGGGCATTATTCAAGGACTGTCCGAGACTGACCAAGTAGCTTTATTTTTTTCACTGCTCTTTTCAGATTCACCTTTATACCATCCAATCACATTGAGAGGAGGGCAGGTTCCTGACATTATAACACCAACGACTGCCAGACATGTGACTTAGCTTTTCAGACACCGAGTTAAATTTCAACCCAGACATCTCTCTTCAATTCAGGTCACCTACAGGCCAGACAAAGCCAAGGTCATATGTTTAACCAATATAAGGAGTTTTGTTGGTTCTAGCAACTATAATGTTATTCACTGTTTGAAATACTATACCTGGTTAATCATAAGTTGCAGCTGTTGTGTCCTTTTATTTATGAGTCCTTCATCAAGAGGACATAACAAGAGCCACTCTTTGAAAGGAACTTTTCATGAAGTCTTCTTTTTGAGCCCTACCTCTTTCATTGTGAAGACAAGAAGACTTCATGTTGACTTGAAAAATTATATTGACCTCTCTGAAACAAATTCTTCCCCTCCAAATTGAATTATCATACTATAATCTTTATCTTTCAGCTAATGACAATAGAAATACTAAGCCAATTCTCTCTAGACAATTCCTTTAATGGGCCTCAAACTTGATTAAATCTTAAATGTCATTAACCAAATATTATATATTGGCTCAGATCAGATTCTTCAATTCAGAAACCAAGTGTTTTGCTTTATTTTTTATAACTATCTTTCCAATGAAGTTGAGCTAAACAGAGCAGAGCTCTTTACAGGTCCCACCCTGATGTCTGTCTGTATGTCTCTCTCCTCACTGACACATCTATTTTTTGGTTTATACCCACCTCATCTTGTGAGTTACCTTGGCTCAAAGGGGACAAATCCTGGGGTTCAAATAAGATTATTTTTAAATGAATATTGAAATAAATTATTTATGTAAATGTATTTTTAATCGAATAATTTAGTGATAGATTATATTTTTGAATTTTTTTTTTTTTTTTGCCAGGCCTGGGCCTTGGACTCAGGGCCTGAGCACTGTCCCTGGCTTCCTTTTGCTCAAGGCTAGCACTCTGCCAATTGAGCCACAGCGCCACTTCTGGCCATTTTCCATATATGTGGTACTGGGGAATTGAACCTAGGGCTTCATGTATATGAGGCAGGCTCTCTTGCCACTAGGCCATATTCCCAGCCCATATTTTTTAATTTCTTGATTTCACCTTCATCCTAGAATGGACTTGTAACACTAAAGCAAGTATAGTTTATTTGCTTTGAGACACTGAAAATGTTTCCCAGATGTAAAATTCATATTTTCTTTTTAGTGGTAATGCTTTTATGGATTTCATTCTTGTGAACTTTTATTTACAGATTATGTCACGATGGCACTTACTTCTCTTAAACCATGCTTAACACCCTTCAAGATAGCATTCCAATACTATTTCCATCATTTAATTTCCATCTGCTTTCCACTTGGACTTAAATGCCATTCTTTTTTTTTTTTTCTATTTATTCTCAAAGTGATGTACAGAGAGGTTACAGTTTCATATGTTAGGCATTGGGTACATTTCTTGTACTGTTTGTTATCTCCTCCCTCATTCCCTCCTCCCCCCTTAAATGCCATTCTTATACCACTTTGTTCGATCTATAACTGAAGCACTTAATTTACTCTGCTTGATGTTTTAATTGATTTTGTTCACAAGGGGCAGCCTAAGTGAAGACCAGGTCATATCTGTAAGCAGTATCCAAGTAATTAGCTCTGCAAAAGTGGCACATCTCTTTTTTCTTATAGATAGATGAGAACATTGCTGTTAATATTTCTCAGAACTGCTATGAGGAAGGGTTAAGAGTTTGATAGCAAAATATCTGGTCAAACTCAAAATTCTCTTCAAAGTGATTCCCAAGAAGATTACCTCAGGTGTTCAGTGGCAGCTTTATGACATAGCAGCAGTCTGCCAGTGGTGTGTGTGTGTGCGTGTGCATACACACATGCACATGTGCTTATGTGCATCGTATGTCTATGTGCGGTGTGTGTATGTGTGCACATGCACATGTGCATGTGTGTGTGGTATGTCTATGTGTGTGAGTGTGTGTATGCACATGCATGTGTGCATGGTATGTCTATGTGCAAGTGTGTGTGTGTGTGTGTGTGTAACCCAGGATGACTTGGAACTCCTCTGGAACCCTGGCTTCAAATTTATGATCTTTCTGCCTCAGCCTCTCAAGTGCTGGCATCACAGGCATTTTTGTATGATATCTAAAAATTGAGATGAACAATCATCCAGAATAAAGATTCATACAGGACTGCAAAAATGGCCTAGTGGTAGAGTGCTTGCCTCATGTACATGAAGCCTTGGGTTCGATTCCTCAGCACCCCATATATAGAAAAAGCCAAAAAGAGTGCTGTGGCTCAAGTGGTAGAGTGCTAGCCTAGAACAAAAAGAAGCCAGGGACAGTGCTCAGGCCCTGAGTTCAAGCCACGGAACTGGTAGAAAAAAAAATTCATACAGCTTTGCCCCTCCAGTTTGTTTGGCCAAGCCAAGATGAAGCAAGAGTGGTGGGAAATGAACTTGTTGAGGTGAATGTTGTCTGTCTAGGTCTGCTTCAGGCTTCTGAACCTCTTGCTTCCTTTCCATGACATCTCCCTTCCCAGGGTTCTTTCATTGTGGGCTGCGTGTTAGGTCTTCGGATGGTAGAGATCATACCATTCTGCTAGCCATAGTCTGTCCAAGTGTGACCACACTCACTCTTACAATCAGGAACTTGGGAGCAAATGGCATTGGTTATTACACAAACAAGCTAAGAGGGCTGTCCAGGCCCAAAGGAAAAGGATTGTGGGGTTTGTTTAAGGAGTTAAGCATATGAGTTAGACTTTCCTCCTTTGCAGCACAGATAAAAATCTTTGCTTGAGGAACATTTTAACATCCTAGCTCCAAGTGTAACTTCAAATGTTTCCATTTTTGAATAAGGCTATTTTTATAATGAAGGATGACTATGGCTAAAGACAATTTCCTTTAAGACCAACACAGCTTGATGAGGAAACAAACTAGCTCAACAACCACTAAGTTAGAAAATTGCTGCTTTAACCTTACAGCTAGTCCAGTCAAAATATTCCATGTCTACTGTGTCAGAACTGTTAGGGACTATGAAACAATACAGTAATAGTAGAAGACATGGTCACTGCCCTTGAAGGACTGAAAATTGAATAAACAACTCATATTGCACTAGGACCAGCAACAGAATGGTGTTAGGTATAATGAACGACCCACATGGAAAACTGCTAACCAAGTGGCAAGGAATGAATTACCATGGACACTGCTCCAGGCTAGCTTTGGGTTTCTTGGATATTCTCAGTGACCCATTTATTTCCTTTTAAATAGTACCAGTGTGCACAGGAATAATTAGAATAATGTTTATAATGGTGAACTTAGAACTCTGAGTTACTCACATATCTGTAAACACAGAGAATGAGATGGAACAGTTTGATAGAAAAAGACTTTTGAATATTTAAGAGGAATAAGAGTGCTTTTGTACTATGATTATAATACTAAAGATATTCTTTCTCCAGTTTATGAAACTATCAACTTGAGTGGCACATTGAACATCTGTCTCAAGTTGGTTTATTTTCCATAACTTAAAAATATCACTTCATGTCTCCCTAAGAGAGGGGAAAGTAAGTTCCTATTTAAAGTAATTTTTTAGTTAAAATTGAAGCAAACTTCAATTTTAACTAGATTTACCATGCCATTTTTTGTTTAGTCATTTTTTTCACTCACCCATTTATTCATTTTTCAATTTAATGAGTGCTAGAAACTTGGGTCACCCCTAATATCTTCTTTTCATTTGCTTCTAGATCACCTAGTACTTTCAAACGTCTGTTTCCAGAATGTATAAACTAGAGTCTCTCTAGTTCACAATGTGTTTACCATCCTGACTACTCCAGTCACCTCCTAACTGGTCTTCAGTTTCTGCTCTCACTTCTTCTAACTTGTAGCCCTCTAGCTTTTGATCTCCCCACAATAAAAACTACATTTATGAATGACCCCTACTATATAAACATAGGTCTGTTTCTGTGAACCTATGTGAGACTAAAAGGAAAGATTCAATGAAATAATGCATGTCTTTACTTTGTCTGAGTCATTTAAAATCAAGAAATCATTTAATCTAAGAATATTCCTTCTATTTTTCTTTCCTCATGCTGAACATGGTCAAGGAAGTTCATTTCATGACCATTAATGGTTTGAAATACACTGTTTTACTTCAACATTGTAACCCATCTGAAAGTTTGAATCATTTCCCTGTTTAAAATCTTTCATTGGCTTCCAATTACACTCCTAGAAGTCAACCTACACATAATAGCATGGCCTGCAAGGTTCTGCATAGTACTCCTTCCACTTCACTTTCCCTCTTTCCCACTGTATCACCTTCACACAAGTTCCTTCCTCACCATAGAATACTCTTCCTTTTCCAGGTCTTCACCTGCCCAACAACTATTATTCTTCAGGTCTGGGTGATTATTACCCCATTAAGAAAATTAGATATCCCTTGGGGCTGGGGATATGGTATTAGAATTAGGAAATTGAAATGGAATACCAAAATTGAGAGACAAAGGGTAAAATAAGAGAAACAACAACAAAAGCAATACTTGCAAAACTGTTTGGTGTAAGTGAACTGAACACCTCAGGGGGGGAAAGGGGAAGGGGGGAGGGGGGTATGAGGGACAAGGTAGCAAACAATACAAGAAATGTATCCAATGCTTAACGTATGAAACTGTAACCTCTCTGTACATCAGTTTTATAATAAAAACTTAAAAAAAAAGAAAATTAGATACCCCTTCATAATTCCTGTTTTCCTTCTGTTCTTTTTATTCACCATGTTTATTATAATTTTATGACTGTTTCTTTGGATGACTTGAATATTAGTTGCTTCCACTGGATTGTAGGTTCTGTGATTGCTGAGAGCTCCTCTGTTTTATCACTCTGCCCACAGCAGCACAGACAGCAATATTTTTAGCACTTACTGTGTACCAGATGCTTTGTTCCCAAGGGGAACAAAGGTGCTGCAGTTATAGACCTTGCTCTTAGGGAGTTCTGCTCTGAAGACAAGGCATCTAAAGGACAAAATGTGTTGATATACATATTAGATTTTTAGACTTTCTTACAAAAATCAGAGGGGAGATTTTCCTTATTGACTTTAAATACAAACCTATGGAACTGCAGTAATATTGTTGAATGATCATGAATATATTTCACTGATATATAAAAAAGACAAGCCAATGATAGGTCCCTTTTATATATGAGGCTATTTCTATGTGATTGTGTACTTCTCAGAAGCTGAAAGACTGAAAGAGTCTTACAGAGAGCAGCCTTCTACTGAATGCTGGAACACTTAATTATAACACACCTGACAGATATTCATTCATTAGAGTTGGACCTATCCCGTCCTGGAGAGGCTACCATCACACAAAACAGCCTGGTCCATTGGAGACTATGGGAATCATTAGGCTTCTTTTTTCTTATGAGAAGCTCATTTTCTTCCCATTTTTTTGCCTCTTGAAATCATGGAGATGTTTGTTCTCTCCTCACTCACCAGCTCTTTACAGATAGCTATGCTATTGCAGCAGTCCTAGTTTCTCCACTTAGTTCTCATGTGGCATGATTTCCATGCCCTTTCTGTAGCTTTCCTGACCTGTTCCACTTTTTCTGTATGTTCCTTAAAACTTGGCCCCTGGAGTAGAGGCTATATTCCAGCTGTATCCAAACCAGTGCAGTAAGTGTTCCCCTTAGTCTGAATATATACTTTTGCTAATCTGGCCTTAAATTACAGAGGGGTTTTCATCAGCCAAGTGTCAGTATTGGCTCATAATGCTCCTAGTCAACTAAAACCCCTAGAACTTTTCATATGAACTGTTGTTCAGCCTACTCATTCTCCCATCGTAAACTCAGCCATGTAATAACTTTCTTTCTCATATCCATGTAATAGATTTTTTTACATTTATTCCCATTCAACCCTGTATTATTAACTTTAGGACAATCTTCCAGTCATTCTTTTGTGGGCTCTGCAAGCTTGGCCAGAGAAAAAAACTGAAACTCCAGTGAATACCACAAACAGTTATTTGCTTAAGTTCAGGAAATGAAAAGTTATGCTGGTTTTAAGTTTCTCCAGTTGCCTCCCTCTCCTCCTTCAGTGCTTTGGTTTGGGGCCCAATGGAGGGTGTCTGCAACTAGATTCCCTTTAGGGAGGCCCCATGCTATCCTCCCCATTTCACCATCCAGTGATAGCTGGAGTCTCTCTTGGCTAACTAAGTCAAGGGAGCATCTCCTAGCCTCAGCGAGGAAACCGTCACTGCCTACCTATTTGCCACCTCCACAGACTACAAGCATTGTCTGGCAGGTTTGGTCCATCATCTCCCAGAGGAAACAGAAAACAGCCACGCCTGCCCCCACCACTCTCCAATCTCTTTTGTCCCCACAATTGAGCTCTGGAAAATATCTGTAGGCCACAGAAGTGGGAGTGCCCTTTGATGTTTATGTTGGCTGGATCCCTTTCCTTTTTGCTTCTTTTTCTTTCTTTCTTTCCTTTTTTTTTTTTTTTTTAATAATCAGGGTAGTAGAAAATGTAGAGAATTAACCGCATGACAGCAGCAGAGGAATTCATTAGAGAAACTGAGATGAATTCTACTCAGATTTCAGGCTCTCAGGCAAGAGTCACAAAGGAGTAATCGTCTTCTCGTTGTTTTTAATCATTTCTTTTGTGGGATCTTCCTTGTCCATGAAACCAATCTCAGCATCCAGCATGGGGGAGCCTGAGAACAGAATATGTCAGATGGTGGCTTTGATTTAGGAATTACTAACAGCAATGTTAGCCACTGCCTTCTTTCTTCTCTTTGATAAGATGGAACTCATCCATCATGGAGAACCAATGGATAATACCATGTCTTGTATGACACTCATTGCTGGGTGTCTCAGATGCTATTGATGCTGTTAAGATTTCACTACCAGAGGTCATTATTGCCCTCTGCTTGCTTAAGTAGTGAAGTTTCTTGCTATTCTAGTTTTTTTTAGGAATCACTGTTGTTGTTGTTTAACTTGAATCATATTAGGAAGTTTCATACTGAAACTATTTAAGAGAAAAATCTTTCCTCAAGCGCTCTTCTATGCCTTAAAAGTTGATATTCACATACAGTTTATCAATCTTAAAAATATAAATCGTATATGGTTGTTTATTAAAGACAGTTTAATAAAGCCCCTTCTCACTCATCTACTTTAGTATAGTCCACGTTACATATGTCTGAAAACAATAGGCAAGGGCAATTCTTGAATGTTAGTAACATTTCTGAAAAAAGAAATACAATCAGCTTATATTTTTTAATCACACATTTAGGACCTTACAGAGCTAGGTCTAGAATCACAAAACATTTTTCAGGAATATACTTTTCATTGGTAGGCTTTAGAACTTATTTACTACTCAGTACTAAGTAAGTACTCAGTAAGCCATGCACACCTGCTTGTCAAGGAAGAGTAAGATTTATCAGCTTACCTTCTTACCTTTCCCCTTTCTCTTCCCCCTATCTTTCCCCTCCCTCCTTCCTTCCCTTCTCTTTCCTTCCTTTCTTGTACCAGTTATATCAATAAGGAGTGATATTATGGTCTATAAGAGATATAGAAAAAGGTCTTAAGTAGGAGGGGAGGCTGAGTACATAGATGTGTTCATCATTCATGGGCTTTTTCCAGGAGCTTCTCATTCAAACCCATTTAAGTTATATTAACTGCTTTGGGTTGGATTGGAATAAAGGAGGCATGAAGATACTGTGAGACAGGGAGCATGGGAATAAAGCAGCTCAGTGTTCTATGTATAATAAGCCATGGAGAATGTGATTCCATTTCACTTTTTTAAAGGTCGGCTGTTCACCCTAGGAAAACTTTTGAGATATGTACAAATGTTTTCAGTGTGTGTGCGTGCGTGTGCATGTGCATCTATTGTGGGACTTGAACTCACAACCTGAGTGCTGTCCCTGAGCTTTTTTTCACTTAAGGCTAGTGCTCTACCACTTGAGCCACAGCTCCACTTCTGGCTTTTTTGGTGGTTAATTGGAAATGTGAGTGTCAGCAAGTGTCCTGCCCAGTCTGGCTTCAAACTGCAACCCACAGGTCTTAGCCTTCTGAGTAGTTAAGATTATATCATTGTGTTACTTTTAGAATGAAAAATTGAAAAACAAAAAACAGAAAAGTGATTAAGTTTGTTTACAAGTACACTAAAATTATTTTTATTATTAAAAAGTCATGTTATGTAAAATACTTATACAAGGACTGGGAATATGGCCTAGTGGTAGAGTGTTTGCCTCCTATACATGAAGCCCTGGGTTCGATTCCTCAGCACCACATATATAGAAAAAGTCAAAGTGGCACTGTAGTTCAAGTGATAGAGTGCTAGCCTTGAGCAGAAAGAAGCCAGGGACAGTGCTCAGGCCCTGAATTCAAGCCCCAGGAGCGGCACAAAATAAATTATGCAAATGGGGAATGCTCATGGTATTGAAAAGGATGGAGATATATGTTATTAGAACATAGATAGGGACTGAAAGAGTGGCTCAAATGGTAGGGTGCCTGCCTAGCAAGTGGGAGGCCCTGAGTTCAATCTTCAATACTGCCAAAATGAAAAATAAAACAAACAAAACAGTGGATAGTGTGATTCCCCACTTAGGAAAATATATCTGTTTTTAATTTGGAATTAGAAAAGTTGTAAAAATAATGCATAGAATCCTCATATTCCTTTACCTCTATTCATCTATTGCTAATACTTTACATTTGCTTTATAGTCTATCTTCCTTACTATACATATGTGTATATGTGTGATATTCATATGTATGTGTGTATGTATATGTATATGTGTGTGTGTGTGTGTGTGTGTGTGTGTGTGTGTACTGCACTGCACCTCTTCCTATAAACAAGAGAGCTCTGTTCTTTCTATTCATCATCCATCTCTCCACCCTGCCATCCACTTACCCTTCCCTTATCCCTCCATTCATCTCTTCTCAGTTTGGAATTATGAAGTCCTAACTTCTTATTCTATTCAGTAGTTAGTACTATATTGAATTGTTTTGATGCTCAAATTATCCCAGAGTTTGCTGGTATGTCTTTTGAGTCATATCCTCACCTTTTTTTTTTTTTTTAGCATTTATTTCCTTTTGGGGATAATAACTTTTCCTAGGCATATCTTAGACCTGTTCTTCTTGGCTCTCAAGTTAGTAAAGTTTCCACTGATCTGTACTTATTTTTAGTAGAATTAGAGTTAGGAAGTACAGTTTAGACATCATTGTGTTTATTGCTATTGTGATGTCTTTGCTTCTTGGCTGTTGGAGTGAACAGCTTGATGAATGAATAGAAGATAAATAAGAACAGCTTTGTGACAAAAAGGAAAATTTAAAAGTATGAGGAGAGGGAATACTATGTAGAGTTATGGTAGTCAAGATTAGAAATAATTTGAGAGGTCAAAATGCCACAGAAAGTTGGGCACCTAGGATCCTAGCTACTTAGGAGGCTGAGATCTAAGGATCGGGGTTCAAAGCCAGCTTGGGCAAGAAAGTCTGTGAGACTCATCCCCAAACAGAAAAAGCTAGAAGTGGCCCTGTGGCTCAAGTGGTAGGGTGCTAGCCTGGGGAAAAATGAGCTCAGGGACAGTGCCCAGGCCCAGCATTCAAGTCCCAGGCTCAGCAAAAAACAAAACAAAACAAAAACAAGGAAGAAAGAAATCAGAGAAAATTAAAAACTGAGATGGGGGCCTTTGGAATTGGTATTTGGTTGCCAGAGATTTTTACATCTGGATTTAGAAATTCATTTGAGCTTTTTCTGAAAATACAATTAAGTTAATAGCTCAGCTTGCATTAATTAATATTTATTTGGTACCTATGGGACACTTACATTTAGCTTTTCTAAACCTTGTAGATATGGTCACCAAGAATTATTTTATTTCTGACTGCATGCTAAGCAAGTTATACTTTGTGTAAAAAGTACCCATGTCTAAGGGACATTGTAGACAGGCTATTTTTAGGGAACTCATGTTTTTCTTTAAAAGCTCGGTTAGCATTTGGAATCGATATACAGTATAATATTTAAAAGGAAAACAACATATTTCCTCATCCCCCAAGAGGTTTCTTAAAATAGCTTGTAATCTTACCTACAGTGGGAAAAGCTTCAAACTTTATAAATTGAGTTGGATAGAACCCAGATTACCTGACCAGAAGAACCCCCAAGAAAAATAAGTTGTGGTAAAGGTTATAGTAATGGTAATTAAGAAATTTGTATTGTGCCTGCTGGGCCTGAGTAAAAGCAGTGACCCAGCCTGTGGCTGCTGGCATCATTTCTACTGCTGAGACATGTTGTCTTTTTGGAGAGAAATCCAAACCAAATCTTTGCCCACTTTGCAAGCCAAAATAGTCTTCTCGTTCCTTTCAGCCACAGAAAGGGCTGAGAATTTGCTAACAAGATCCATGCCCTGTGACCTGCTGATGCATCAACCTGCTTTCCATGCTGTCATATGAAACATATAGGGCTTGGTTTTAGTTCCTTTTCTTCAGAATCATGGAGTGTTACCAGTGTTAGAAGCTAGAAAGAATCCTTGAGGTTATGTGCTTGAAGTTTCTCTCTTTACTGAGGAAAATATTAAAGGTTTATAGAGGTGCTCCATCTGGAAAATGGTAATGTGCCAACTCAGAAATGGTTCTCCACCCAGGTCTGTGACTGCACCTTACATTATAGCACCTCTGTACAACTATAAAACCTCTACAACCTTATATGCTACCTCCCGTGTGTGTGTGTGTGTCTGTCTGTCTGTGTGTGTGATAATTGTGATGACAAGTTGCACTACTGTAGAGATGTACTATGTTCAGCAACAGTTTATTAGTTAGCACACATCAGCAAACTCTTTGGGCACTCTCCACCAAACTGAATGTTATCTGTGGAGAACTTTTGCTAAGCTCATCTTGAGGTGAAGCCCTGTTGGGTTGAGTGGTTTACATCCTCTAGGTTGTAGAACTTTCTGGAGAAAGTTTCATGAGGGATGACTTAGCTTGGGGAGTCATGAGGATCCAGGAGGATTTTTGTCATCCTTCACATTGCAAGATTTGAAGACATTTTATTCAAAGCAGTGTATTTTCCTTCTTTCTCTCTACAGAGTACAAATCTACTTCAGTACTAGTACTCTAGTATCTCGTCCTTTGGGAGATGTGAGAACCTGTTTCCATTTCATGTAATTTCACTCAGTAATTACTTCATAGAACTCCATGTGAACCCCAGGCACCATGCTAGATACCACGAGGCTGACAAGGATGTTTGTCCTTCCCAAGTTCAGGGCAGTGACAGATGGTACAGCAACTGTTGCTGGTGGTCCTTGCTATAGTATTTGCTGACAGTTCTGGCCTCCTGGGACTTCATGTTTTCACAGCCTCATGGTGCTCTTGGGGAAATTTGTTCTTCCCCACAAGAAGGTGAGTTTTACCAATGGAATTTGACCTTTTTTTTGTTGTTGTTGTTATGGCCTGTTTTCCAATTTTTCCCTTAACACTTGAAAGAGCCAAAGTGAGTGCAAAGAGGATAGGAGAACTAGCTAGGTGCTGGTGGCTCAAGCCTGTAATCCTAGCTATTCAGGAGACTGAGATCTAATGATGGTGGTTCAAAGCCAGCCTGGGCAAGAAAGTCTGTGAGACTCTTATGTCCAAGAATTTACTCAGAAAAAGTTGGAAGTGGTGCTGTGGCTCAAGTGGTAGAGTGCTAGCCTTGTGCACAGAGAGGCTCAGGAACAGCACTCTGGCCCTGAGTTCAAACTCCGGAACTGGCAAAAAAGAAAAAGAAAAAGGAAAAGAAAGAAAGAACATGTGGGTCTGAAAGATTCAAAAGACTCCTTTAAAAATCTCCTTTGAGAAGAGAACCTCCAAATCTCCTGTACTTTCTTGAATTTGTGGCCTTGTGAATATTCATGCCTTTTGCCACTGCCATCATGTTATAGATGCTGTGTTTAGGAATCAAAGAAAGGAATTGCATTGAGAACTTTTAGTGATCATTGTTTTGCTCATTACCTTAGCTTGGGTTCCCCCGCCCCCCACCCCCCCTTACCTCTGCTAGTCTTTAAAAATGGATATTGAAGGAAGCTTCTTGCCAGGCTATAATATACCTCCAGGGAATGGAGTCTGTGGTCTTTTTTCCTTATTTGGCATTGAAATTCCATCAGGCTATATTAATTCAAGTGAAATTCTAGTAATATCTTTAGAAGAGTTTTGTAGTTAGACTAGGTAACAAGGGACCTATTCACTGAACCACAGGTTTTATGTACCATGCCTTAAGCAAATAGAGGTGACCAGTACTTGTGTTGCAGTATTGAAATATACCAGGACCAAATAAGTATACAAGCCTACCTAGAATTCAGATATTCTTATGTGTGGGTTTTATTTTAAAGATGTCAAAGGTGATGATAACTACCATTCTCTTCTTATACGTGACTAGGTCTGGGTTAGTTAAGGACAGTGGAGTGATCACAGTGTGTATTTTGTTTGCCTTTGTAGCAGCTGCCACTGCTGTGGTATCATGGGAAAGCCAGTGACCATAAAGCAGTTTCCTCACCTGGAACAAAGTGGACAGCAGGCCTGGCCTCACATGATGTGTGTATGTGGGGGAGAGAAGATTACAGAGGAAAGTAGCTGAGGGAGTATAGTTCCAGAAAAAGCAAAGAAATGGCTTGTGATCATTGGCACGATCACTGGAGAGGTTCCCCAGATGTTGATAAGATCATCCATAAAGAATAGGTAGGTCACTTCGCCAAATGGAATTCTGTAGGGATTACAGAAACTCCTGCTTTGAGTCACCAAGTAAAATGAAGGACAATGAGAAGTGTATTGTATTTAAAATGCTCGTTTTGTTTTCACATTCCATTCTTAACCACCAGAACAGTTTCCCCTCATCCTTAGTTCCTTTCACTTTCGAGTAAGTTCTCAGACTTGGCCTAGTGTTAGTGAAGTTCTGTGAAACACTTGCATTATCTTCTTTGACCTCTGGAAGGCTGTTTCTCTGACTAATGCTCTGTGGCCAGGGTTGAGAGCATTATTCATGGTGCATTTCCTGGGTAGGAATGTTGAGAATCAATAATAGCCTAGATCAGAATATTCTCTGTGACCTTCTGCCTGCTGACCTCCTACCCAGTACCTAGTGATGCTGACTACTTGAGGACAGAGCTAAATGTGACTGCAGTTCAAGTGTCTGACTCCCTCAGCACGGACATCCAGCCCTGTGTCACATGGCCAGTGCATGACAAAGATAGAACAGTGAAAAAAAATCACACTTTATAATACCTGTACTAGTACAACATACATTTTTTATTATCGATTGGACATGGTACATATGGGTTTTTTTTTGGTACATATGTTTTAAAAGGCAAAAGAGGTAATAAAAAAAAGAAAGATAATAGGAAAGTGCTTAGTTCTCTTAAGTATGTCAAAGGCCTTAGGTCAGAGTTTATTTATAGTAGACTAGATGAGAAGATTACCTGAGAATTTGGATGGGAAATACAGTAATACTTAAAATACCTGAGAATATATCAGAACAGAGTTGTAGAATGCCACCTAGAGAAAGTGGTTGACTTTAGGCGTATGAGAAGCATAAACATAGAAGTAGAGCACAGGTGTGTCAGAGAGAGAGAGAGAGAGAGAGAAAGAGAGAGCGAGAGAGAGAGAGAGAGAGAGAGAGAGAGAGAGAGAGAGAGAGAGAGAGAGAGCTGGTTGACATCAGAAGCGCCTAATTGTAAACACTGGCATGCCCTTTGCCCTCAGGAATGTTGGGAGACTTCAAACTTTCAGTGCCACTGACAAAAATTCTCCTTTGTTAGAAAGTCAACTTGAAATGCAAGTTTCAGTGTTTGTAGGGCTGAGACTACCCCTCCTGCTGTATAGCTTATAAAGTCATATGTGCCATTTAATTAATGCAAAAAAGGGGGAGGGATAATACAGAGCTTGACTGGATGCATAGACCCCTTTTTGAATCCTAGACCATTTGCAGGCTGTGTGACCTAAGCCCAATTTCCCCCTTTAAAAAACAAAACAAAACACTGTAATAACACTAAACTTAAAAAAAATGCTCTGAGGATTAAAGTAGCACATGAAAAATATTTGGCCCTGAATTGTACATAGAGCTTTTTTTTTTTTTTTGCAGCAGCAGCAGCAAAAAGGTAGATACCCACGTGGTACCAGTGGTTCACACCTATACCTATTATCTTAGCTTTCTTTAGGTGGAATTCTACAACTCTGTTCTGATATATTCTCTAGTTCTTTCAATTACTATTTTATTTCCCATCCAAATTCTCAAGTAATCTTGTTACCTAATCTACCATAAATAAACTCTGACCTAAAACCTCTGACTTATTTAAGAGAACTAAGAACTTTCCTATTATCTTTCTTTCTTTCTTAACCTCTTTTACCTTTTAAAACAGGAAACACTTAGTGGTAGAGTGCTCGTCTTGCATGCACAAAGCCCTGGGTTCAATTCCTCTGTACCATATAAGCAGAAAAAGGCAGAAGTGGCACTGTGGCTCAAGAGATAGAGTGTTTGCCTTGAGCAAAAAGAAGCCAAGGACAGTGCTCAGGCTCCAAGTCCAAGCGCCAGGACTGGCAAAAACCAACAAGCAAACAAACAAAAAAACTTAATCCCTAAAGACATGATAGCTAAAAAAAAAAAAAAAAAAAGTAGTTAAAGTAGTTATCACGTAGTGTGCCGTGTGTAGTCAGCAAATAGGACCAGGCTGGAACTCCCCTAACTCAATACTAGGGTCTTTCCATTGGCACCACAGCCCAGGATAGAGACAGACTTCCAATGTGAACATATCATTTATGAAAAACTGAAGCAGTAAGGTATAATGCCAGAATATTGAAAAAGGGCAGACATTCTAATTTTGAAAACTGGAAAGAAGGGATATTTTCAAATCTGTAGTACACTGATCTTCAGCAAATTTAGAGTGGATCATTGAATGGTTGCTTATGAAAAATGTTATTTGGAGACAATATGAGCTCACTAAAAGCAAACCATTCCTATTTCTACCATTTCATTCTTCCACAGCTGATTGGATTGGTTATGAGGATGTCAAAACATGGGTTTTTATTTCTGGGAGGAGTTGGGCAGGGGTTCTGATAATATCCTGTCATCTTATTGAGGTTAATTAAGGAGATTCGTAGCTAGTTGAATAAATATGTCCTGGCAGCTTTGAGCTGAGTGATGGATTGATACCCATCTGGAAGGACATCATGGTAAGCCTCAGGAATCTGTTTGTTGGTGCTGTTCTGACCATTTTTCTCATTAAAAGTTTTGATGGATGGACAAAAGATGTGCTTTTGCAACAATTGGTTGACTGGAAGATAGAAGTGAGGGCAAAATAATATCCAACAAGTAAGGCTGGATCCTACAAAGATCAGTGTAGGTTGATGGATAGATTTGCTCAAAGCAAACCCTAGGTACCATAGGTAGCATTTATCGAGTCTTTCCTATAAGATGGGTAGAAGGCTGAATGTGCTATATGGATTCCCTCATTTAATTCTCACAATAGCTCTCTAAGGAATACATTACTAAGTTTCCATTCTAGGTGGATGAAGAGGTACAGACATGTTAAATCCTTTGCTCAAGTTTCAGCTGAAAGAGACACATTTGGGGTAAACCAAAGCCAGTATTCTTAATTATTTTAAAATACTACTAGGGACAGCAAATCAAAATTTTAAAGGGGTTGATGTAAAGTCTTAAATATAGGCTAACAAGTTTTTATGGCATATTCTAAACAAAGCTTGATAACAAGTAATAGGGAAATGTTTTAGGGATGTTAGTTGAAAGGATACTCAACATGAATCAATATTGTCATGTGATACCTGGTTTTGAAAATGAAAGGGTCTACTACTGTGTACCAGTGGCTCATACCTCTAACCCTAACTACTTAGGAGATCAAGAATGGAAGGATTACAGCTTAAGGGTGGCCTGGTCAGAAAACTTTTTCAAACCCCTTCCAGCCCATATCTGGGTATGGTAGTACATGCCTAGCATCCTAAGCTATTTGAAAGGCTGGAGGAAAGAAAAACTATCAATGAAGAGCAGGAGGCATGGCTCAAGTGTTACACTACCAGCCTAGCAAGCATGAAGCCTTGAGTTCAAACCTTAGTGTCACACACACACACACACACACACGCCACAAAAAAAAGTAACATGGATGATATGTTTTTAGACAATACTGTTATGGACCAGGGGTAGCAATGGTGCTTCTACTGTTATAATGCATGTCTAGAGTCCGAAGTTAGGCCAATCATCAAGAGAGTCCTTCACTGTTGTAATCAGGGGAACAATCTGGATTTATATCCTTAGAGGAAGATTGGTGAACTCACAATGTTGCCTAGGTAAAGAGCAAACCAAAGGGGAATAGGAAGATTACATTCATATTCCTAACAGGGTCATATGAAGAGAGAGAGTAAACTTTCCCCGTGTTTGAGAGTCCAGAGTCATTTTCTTTTAGTTCTTGATTGAGAAATAGAATTAAGAATTAGCTCGATAGTAAAATGCTAACATTATTCCAGGAAAACTATATTGGAAAATGTGGCTTGATCTGTGGCTACACACAGGCTTTTTGTTCCCCTTCCTTCCCTTTTTAAATTAATCACTCTAGAAGTCAGGCAAGGAAGTTAGACACCTAGAGCAGGCCTCATCTTACCCTTTTAGCATTTAGGTGGGGAGTGGTGTTGTCTAGATAACTTCTAGAGCCCTTTCCTGAGATTCTCCTGAGATCAGTGAAGACATTCATTGGTAAACAGCAAAAATTCCAAGTTAAGCAAATCAGTCCTTTCAGGACTTTAAGCAATGTTCGCCAATGTTCTGAGTGCTGCGGCTTGTCATGTTCTTGGGGTGGCTTTGCGCCAACTGTTTGCTCACTAGTGTTTTGAGTTAAAGGGAATGACAGTCTACAAATTTATGCACATGGTACTCACAGAAGAGAAGAGGCCAACTTCTGGGCTCTAATACTCACATGCAACAAATACAGAGCTCTGTCCTTCCCCCAGGACTCAATTTCTAAGCCTTATTATTACATTGTACTGTAGTAAGAATTTCCCAGTTTTGTGGGCAATCTGTGAAACCCGCCCTCCCTTAATTTCAGCTTTGTTGTTGTTTTGCTTTAATACTTGAAATTAAATGAATCCTTAGGGGTTCCAACTATAATCATGGAAAAAAGAACTTGGAGTTCTGAGAACATAAAGAACAATTTGTTTTCCTTAGTTAGGTATGTGGGACTTTAGGATTTGGTTATCCTTTTCACAACAGTTTCAAGAAAGTTTAACCATCTCTATGATTTCTCATGACTGAGAAGGTATACTTGAGTCTCTTCTGAGTTATCAAATGACTGTGTATTTTTATATGGCTTTGTGCATTTTACAAAGTGCTATTTTACACATATAATAATCATAAATAGTCTCATTTGTAAAGTAGAGCAGAAGAGGCAAGACAGGTATAATTGTCCCCATCACAGAAACAGGGAATATTAATCACAGAGAGCACTGGTGGTGACAGTTACAACAGGCATTTCCTGAACATGAATTCTGTGGTAACTACCTATAGTAGCACATTTGCTCCTAATACTTATTCCCTGAATTAGATAAATTATTATTCCCATTTTGAGATGGAGAACCTTTGGTCAGAGAGGAATTTGCCCAAGGTCATTTGATAAATAGGAAATGAAAAAACCAGACTCAGACCTAGAAGTTCAGACTCTGAGTTTCATGTTCTCAATCATTAGATGATCACAACTAAAAAGGTTATAAACCTGCCCAAGGACATCAGCTACCCAGTAGCCTAGGCAGAATGAGAACCTATGTCTTTAGCGTTTATAGCCCATCTTCTATATCCTGTGTGGCCAAATTTTTCCATATACCATAGAGGAACCTACTAAGTACTAAAGAGAAGCTCACACTCCTAAGAGATTTTTGTGTCTTACCTCCCCATCATTCTTTGTTATCACTTCCACTCTTCCCACTGTTTTCATTAGCTAATGTAGGTAGTTTCTGTCTAATAGTAATTCACATGTGTGTTTGTTCCCAGTATACCTTTTGTGCTATTTTTGATATTGATAAAAAAAACAGTATATTTCTCAACAGTTTTGGGGAAATTAGTTCTCATAGTAACTGTAGTAGAAAGACAAAAGAGTCGGTGGTATGCAGTGGAGAGCACAAACCACCTTTCGTAGCAGACAAGAGGAATGGAAATGGCTGGGCACTGGTGGCTCATGCCTGCAATCTTAGCTACTCAGGAGGCTGAGATCTGAGGATGGAGTTTCAAAGCCAGGCCAGGCAGGAAAGTCTGTGAGACTCTTATCTCCATTTAACCACCATAAAACCAGAAGTGGCACTGTGGCTCAAGTGGTAGAGTACTGAAACTCACTGAAAACCTATTTCTGAATTTTAAAGTGGGGCTAACATTTGACTTGTGGGTTTTTTAGAATCTGTCAATGGAAAATGTAGTGAAGTGTCCATTGTAAATGGAATATGGTAATTGGTTGCTTGCATTTGCCTCACTTAGCCCTCCTGACAGCCCTATGGCATATGCTTAGTAAATATCACTTGACAAATTAAGAAACAGAATCTCAAGATAGTCAAAACTTTCCCAAAGTGCAATCAAATGCTGTGAAGTATCTTTAACTCTCCCCCAATAGATTCCCCCACATAAGGCTGACACGGTCCCTTCACCTCTACATTCCATCATCTTAGTGGTTCCTTCATCCATTTATTTATTGCCATAAAATTGAGTCTAGAATTATGATGAAATATTTTAAAATTTGATAAATATTCTTCTGTTGTATGGATTTGTATGTGATCTCCTTCAGGGACCGAGGGGAGTGTAAGTGCACGGGTACAGCTCCCACGTCCTCAAGCTTCCTCACGTACATCCCTTTGTGATCTCAGAGATCACCAGTATTTGCCTTAAACAAGCTAATCTCATGATAGGTTTGATCAGGCAAAAAGCCTGACTTGTAAGAATGCCCTTTACTTCCCAAATTTCAGATGCTCTATTTGATCCTTCCCAAGTCCTATGTCCTCTGGAATACAAAACTCTCCCACATTCCCAACCCCTTCTTTCACATGGAGGTGGGTTGAAGGCCCTCCTCATTTCTCACTGATGGTTTGCATTCCCCTCTAAGAGCTCCTGGCTTAGTAACTCCTGCTATTAGTTATATCTAGCTCTCAACAGTTTAATTCTACACAGTGTATAGACATGTGTGTTTGGTTACTATGGAGTTTGTGGCTCTTTTATGAAGAAAGTTGATAATGGACTCTTGATGAAGAACTTAAGTGCTGTTTTTGGTACTCTGTGATGGTTGTGTGTGGTCAAGGGACATGGGTTCTACTTCCATCAGGCTGATTGAGAGCTTGGATCTGAACCCACTTACAGTCAAGGACTGCTGTATTAGCAGGTAGAAACATAGTCCCTGCCCTAGAGTGGAATGCACAGCTTTATTTCTTGGTGGGATTGTGTGGCTCTGAGCCAAATTAAATTTGATGTGTCTCACTTTCATAGGGCCTTGTGGAGCAATGAGACAAGAAGAATGTGAGGCAGAGAGTTGGGCATGCATATAGAAGAACCCAGTTCTAAAAAGGCAGAAATCATAGGTGAGTCAGTGTTAGGAATATAAAGTGTTTATCTACTTAATTTAGAAAGGACCAACTTTATATAATTTAGCAAGGCCTTTGACTTAAATTTAGGTTCAAATAACTAAAGAGCCTTGTTGGGTTTTTCCCATAATCCTTAGTAGTTAATAGAGGTCAGAACTATTCCTTATCTGTAAGTGCCAGGTCTTTAGATTATAGACCTAATGGGGATATAACTTTAATGCTGTATAGTTAAACCAACCTCACACTATTTACAAGACATGTCATACAACACTGGAATACATGGAAACTATGCTACTAAAATTAAGCAGCAAAAGGAAAATTAACGTAAGCCTCTAAGTCACAGCCTGACTTGTTTTAGCAGCTGACCATGGGCAACGGAGCCAAAAACAATTTTAAGACTTGTTCTGTCCTGACTTGTAAAGATTATTTGATGTTGCCCCTCACCTCCACTCCTCTAAATGAGCACCAGGGGTTAGGAAAAAGATTGCAATGTTGCCTGGCTTATTTCTGCTCTAACTTTGCTTCTGGCTTCAGCAAGGCAGAGTCTATTTTTTGTTAAGTATTTGTGACAGCTGACAGTACATTTTATAACAGTTTATGTGTCTGCAAATAATAATTGTGATATTCTGAGGATGAGTACTAGATAAACAAATGCTTGTTGGAAAACAAACTAATCTCTGAGTGATGACTTAATTTTGCAACTACCTGAATGTGACTGCTATTGTTGTGGCATCAACATGGATCTGCTGATTATTCAATCAAGTGACAGATATCAGCTCAGATGTATAATTATTACATCAGTATATTTATCTTTCTTTACAGATGGAAAGCACAGTAGAGGCTTTTGAAAATTGGCTTGATCATACAATTCATACGTCTATGTTTAAAAAATGGGCAACTAATATAATTTATAAAATAACCTCATAGTGTGAAGTTTGTATGAAAATAGGATGTGTTAGATGTTGGTGTGTGTATGTGTGTGTATACATTATTGCAACTTAACACCATTAGACATGGTAGATTATATAGTAGATTATATACAGGAGGTCCTAGGTTCAATTCCCCAGCACCACATATACAGAAAATGGCCAGAAGTGGCGCTGTGGCTCAAGTGGCAGAATGCTAGCCTTGAGCAAAAACAAGCCAGGGACAGTGCTCAGGCCCTGAGTCCAAAGCCCAGGACTGGCAAAAAAATAAATAAATAAATAAAATAAAATTGTAGTCATGGATATGGGGGAAACAGTAAAGCACCAAGTCTGATGGCAGGGCTGTGGGAACATGTTTTTCTATGCGATGGATTGGGTAGGTGAATGGAAAGCTGACACTGATCATTTAGAATTAGGGGGCAAATATAAAATATTCCAAGGATTAAAGAGAAAGGCAACTTCTCTTTAAGCTGAAACTCTCATCCTGGAATTGTTGTTGACATTACACGTGAATCTTATGTATCCTTTCTTCATTTGGAGTAGGAAAAATGGGCATTGTTCTCTCATGAAGGGGTTTTTAATGAAGGAAACCAATAAAGAATTTGAATTACTTTAAAGATACTTATTTTAACATTAACCTCATTGGACTTTCTCTTTTTCTGTAGCAGGTCTTTCCTTTCATCACAATGAGTTACTTGAATCTTAAAATAGGAAGGGCTGGGCACCAGTGGTTCACACCTGAAACCCTTGTTACTCAGGAGCTTGATCTGAGGTTCATGGTTTGAAGCCAGCCTAGGCAGGAGTGTCCAAGAGACTGTCTCCAATTAACCACCAAAATGCCAGAAATGGATCTGTGCCTCAAGTGGTGGAGTTCTAGTCTTGAGCAAAAGAGCTCAGGGGTAGTGCTCAGGCCCTGAGTTCAAACCCTAGGATTGGTACCAAAAAATAAAGGCTATGCTTTAGATTGGCACAGATGTGGCTATGAGAGAAATGATACATAAGATATATATACCCTATCACCTGCTTCCTCCAGCTACTCATCTACTTCATCTATTACTACTCATCACTTTCCCACATTGCCCTCATATTATGAATCCATCAAAGGGATTTGTTTATTGGTATGCTCAGAGCCCTGAGGATCCAATCACTTCCCCAATTCACTTTAGGGGAAACCAAGGCCCAGTACATGAGCCTGTGGAGAACATTTTATGTCTGAACCTTAAACAATTCCTTTGAAAATATTCGTGAAAAGTTCCCAAGCCTCTATCCTTGTTTTTGATACCTTTAGTCCCCTCCCTCACCCTTTGTTCAACTCTCACTGTCAGGGTACCCTTTCTTGTATCTGTTCAAAGTCCCTTACATTATCTTCTGAGCTCTCTACTTTCTGCTGTGTCTTCAGAGAAGATGGAAAGCAGATGGTTGCTGTTCTGTACTTAAGAAGTCTCATATACTTGAAGAAACCGTTATGAAATCAGCCCCTTCTCTTGAGATTTTTCAGATAGAATCATTCCCATCACTTTAAATCACTCCCACACAAATCCTATTTTCCAAGTGGAATCAGCCCCAGCTTCCCTTGAAGCCATCTGGATGTCAGAATGTGGTTCTACAGTTCATCAGGCCTGCCCAATTACTGAAGAAAAATACGGTTTTGTGATTCCAAGGAATCCCTTCTTGTGAATCTCCATTGGCCTGCTTGAATTTTTAATTGTAATTTTGAGATACAATTCATATACCATAAAATAAATTTTCTCCTTTCTTCATCCACTCCTTCCTTCCTTCCTTCCTTCCTTCCTTCCTTCCTTCCTTCCTTCCTTCCTCCCTTCCTTCCTTCCTTTCTCTTTCTCTTTCTTTTCTTTCCTCTCTCTTCACTTCTTCCCTTCTCTCTTTCTCTCTCTCTTTCCTTCTCTCTCCTTCCTTCTTTTTCTCTTTCTTTCTTTCTTTCTTTCTTTTACTAGGGCTTGACTCCAATGTCTGGGCACCATCTCTTAGCTTTTCTGCTCAAGGCCAGCATTCTACCACTTGAACCACAACTCCACTTTTGGCTTTTTAGTGGACTTTTCTTCCCTGGCTGGCTTCAAACCATGATCTTCAGATCTCAGCTCTTGAGTAGTTAAGATTATAAACAGGAGCCATTGGGGCTTGGCAATAAACTAATTTTGAAGTGTGTAATTCAGTGAAGTTTTTTTTTAAGTATACTGACTAGATTATACAACCATTACCATTATCTAGTTACAAAAATCTCCATTGTTCCTAAAGAGAAATCTAATGACCACTAGCAGTCACTCCCCACTTCTTCCTACTTCCTAGTAGTTCCTGGAGGCCATCGATATATTTTCTGTTTTATGGATTCTCAAATTCTTGAAATTGTCCAAAAATGGAATTATATATTATATTGCTTTTTTGTGTTTTGTTTCTTTTAGCATAATTTTAAAGATTCATCCATATTATATGAATTAAGAGTCTATCCACTTTTATAGCCGGGTACTATACTATCATAAAGGCAACCTATGCTTTATTTTTTTCTTAATTGTTAAATTCAGAGCTCTTAATATCAAATAATCTACTCTATTATTCTCCCAGGACTGCTCTGTCAATTTTGACTTCTGAATGTTACTTAACCTTTTAATTCTTTACTCTTCATTTTAATATGTTCTGTCTCAATCCTAATTTCACTGTGTAGCATGATATTATTTACATACTGAGAAAATGTTCTAAAGCCAATCTTCACATAACATTACTTATTTCCTTTTTTTTTTTTAGTAGATACTGTATGTACATGATGATTCCTTTTTAGTTTATCTGGTTCTCGTTCCTCAAGTTCACTAATATGTCTCTTGTAAGTGTGATAACTAGGTGCCTAGTTATCTGAGGTGCAAGAGGGGTTGGGTGCTGGTATTTGACAGATGATTCCAAATGACTATAAAGCCTTGTCATTGATGGGGATTGTCTGTTTCCTTTGCCTATGGAGTAGACATGTCGAGCCAGCTGGAATGGGCTCACTCCTTTGAACGTGAGACAGATTTGAATTGGTGTCTTGGCTGTGTCATTTGCCAGAAGTTGTAGTTCAACTGTATTATCTATTCCATGCAGTAATAATACTAACCTCAAAGGGTTGTCATATGAAGTACGACAATTTCTACAAGACATTTTAAAATAATGTTTGGCACATGGGATGTGCTCAATAAGTGGATATTATTCTCATGTAAAGTTTTAGGAACTTTAAAGAGAAATAAATGCTATAGTGAGCCATGGTATCAAGGAGCTTAAGTATTCTCATAGGAGACAAAATAGATAATACTCCTAAATTTAAGATCTAAGTTAAGTGTACAGGGAAGGCCTAGAGAACATGCAATAACATTCTCTTATCTTACTAATGTTTTTGGAAGTAACTATGTTGAAAGTTCCATTGATACTAAGAAAGAACTGTTTCTTGCTCAAATACTCATTGGATAGAAATCTTCTTGAGAGCTGGAACTCACTTTTCTGCTCTTCTCTATGCCTGGAAATATCTCACAAAATGACTTCACAGAGTGGTTGCCCAAGAGGATATTGAATTATTATCCATTATAGAATTCAAGATACCATCCTTGGTTCTCTTCTTTATTTTGTATGTATTATTTGTGCTTGTGAAATCAACCCATTCCTGGCCGGTCTCACATCATTTCCTTGCGTCACCTTCTCTTGACCACACCAGACCCATGTGTCCTTGGGTGTGCTGAGCCTCTCTCGTGAAGTGTTCTGTGGCTCCCTATAACTCAGAATGCCCTAGTTTGAACAGTTAGTCTTTCTTTCTCAAATGATTGTCACATTTCTCCCATAAAATTATTATCTGGGCAGTTGTCCTAGGTCATAATTTTGTGACAATGAACTCTCCTTGCCTCTCATATTCAGTTGAGTTTGCTTACATTCTATTTTCCCCTTGTTTGGGATCCCCTCCAAGACAAAGATGCAATCTTATTACTTATTATCTCTGCCTGTGCTAAGGCATGATTTAGGATACATATGTTTTTAATACATATCTAGTAAGCAGGGATATTTTTCTATAGCTTTTCATTTTCTATTGAGAGGATAGCACACTCACAAACACATGTGTGCCTGCAAGCACATACAGAGAACATCTACTAACTCGTATTTAGTTCTTTAACTCCCTCAGTTTATTGTTAAGATGATTATGTATCCCACGTCTGCAGGCATGTGTGAAGGAGATGTGGATTGAGAATTCTGCCATGATAACTAATAATTTCTTTAGGACAGTTAAGCCACATACCTCATTCTGTCGAGCCATTCTTGACTATTTCTTAACCACTTTTTTTCCTTTGTTAACTATTTTTAAAAAAGAAAGAAAGAAAATAAAATCCCAAGCTAAGAAACTATCTTGGCTTTGATGAGAATACAGTTTGGATTCCCAGTTGATCATTTTCCATTCTGTCTCAAAGATATATTTGGAAAACAACAAATAACCCCTAGCCTTGCTATTGTTTCTTTATGGTTTATGTTTCATGTTCTGCTGCTTAGCCAGCAGGGAGGGAAACATAACTGACAAACCCAATTTCTGTAGCTGTGTTGATATCACCCATGATTCAAAAACCACAGTGAAAAATTACAAATCAACTTCAGCCACATTTTTTTAAACTGAGAAGCACACAAAGAAGTTCCATGTTTGGTAAGTGGGACCAAACAACCCTGGCATAGGATGAAGAAAATGAAATTGTGAACCCATAGCCTGGATTGCCAGACTTTCATGTACCTCTTTTTATGTAGTGTCATCCCATACTTGTTGGGCTTATTAGTTATTTTCTTATCCAGAGGTTGCCCTGAAAAATGGGACAACTTTGTTTCAGGATTTGGAGGGCTCTCAAGAACCAATTTCAGTTGGAAAAACTATTGTAAAAATAGCATCGCTTTAGGATCCAATTTCATTCTTTCCCAATCATTTCCTTGGCCAGTGTCTCATTAGCTGTCTTAAGTGGTGCTTTTTGCTTTCCTTTGCTCAGGACTCACCTCTGCTTGGAAGATCTCCCTTCTGCTTGAGCATCAGTCAAAATACCACTCATTTTTTCTATGTCCACCTCCTCTGGAAAATCTTTCAGGTTCACATGATGCTCTCTAAGCACTTAGTTTGTACATAGTGGGCATTCAATAACTATTTATTGACCTGATGTTACTGTTAGGCTCAGAAAATGACTAATTTTATACTACTATGAGCTTATATTTTATGTAAACAGAAAAAGAATGTTTAAAAGCTATTTTCTTTTACGTCTCACAAGGGAAAAGTATTTGTTAAACAAGAAAACACCAGGGAAAAGTATTTGTTAAATAGGAAAAAAAAAACTCAGTCATACTCTTGTGCAATTTAGAAAAATATTCTTGTAAACATGGTAACTTCAGAAAAATTGTGCAGAGAAACTGAAAACATCAGAAGGATGATTAGTAACTTGTACTTCAGCAATGCTCAACTCTTAGATGTCACTGAAGTACTTGAGCTACTAGAGTAACCGTGATACACAAAATCCTATGTATTCATACTTCATACACATTTTAGAATTCCTATTCAGCGTACTTCCTCTCATGCAGATATTTTATCTAATTCATATTTTTTTTTTTGCCAGTCCTGGGCCTTGGACTCAGGGCCTGAGCACTGTCCCTGGCTTCTTCTCGCTCAAGGCTAGCACTCTGCCGCTTGAGCCACAGCACCGCTTCTGGCGGTTTTCTGTATATGTGGTGCTGGGGAATCGAACCTAGGGCCTCGTGTATCCGAGGCAGGCACTCTTGCCACTAGGCCATATCCCCAGCCCTATCTAATTCTTATTAACATTAGTTCTCCCTAATAGCTTGGAGAAATAGAAACATGCTGAGAACAAGGTGGTCAGCAGTTCAAATTTAAATTTCCTTTGAAGAAGCTACAAATAATCTACTTTCCATCTAGATTAAGGTGGCCTATATACAAACCAAAGTGTGATCATGATATGCTAGTTTAGAGAACTATTCTGCAGGAACCATGGCACAAACAGCTTGCCAGTAGACATTCAGAAGTGTAGGTAGAAATTGTGCCTGGTTCTGCACTTTGTAATTAATGGGGAGGAGCTAAGTCTAGAGGTGGCTGAGAGTTCAGCCACAAAGGTGATTAAAGGATTGGGAAATATGAGGGAATTTAAAGAAAGTAGGATTACTCAGCATGGAAAAGAAAAGAGGATAAAGGGCAAGTTAATAAGCAATCTTTATGTATACAAGATGGTTAGTACATCGTCACCTGTATTTTCCATATTAGCTAAGGACAACACAAGGAGCTTAAAACTACAAAATGAGGTACACATAAGGAAGTGTCTACAGACAAGCAGAGTTGAAGTGAATTACTGAGATATATGTAAGATTTTTATCTCTGGGGATATGTGTATAAGTATGCGCATGTGTACACACTCACAGATATGTATTTATTTTCTCTGTGTGTTTTCTTTTGAACATGTGGTACTAGGAATCATACACCAAACTCAGGGCCTTATGCATGCTAGGCAAGCATTTTCTAACACTGAGCTATACCACAGGCCCCACATTATCACTTCAGAAACTCTTCTTTATAGATTTCAGCAAGGAGCAAAAACATCAAGTGAGGAGACAGTGTGATATAGTTTCATTCCTATAGAATTGTCCTACTGATTATATTATAATGCCATTAATTATACTAGTGTTAAGAATAGCTAGTGTTTACTAAGGCTGTACCAGCATTGAGCTAAATTCTTTGCATACATTACATCTTATTTTTATAATAATTATTTCATTCCCATTTTATAGAGTTTAAAAACTGAGACCAAAGATAGACCAATAACTTGTCCAATGTCACAAAATAGCCAATGGCAGAGCCAGAATTTATTTATTTATGTATTTATTTATTTTTGTTTTGTTTTGTTTTCAAATTTTTATTATCAAACTGATGTACAGAAAAGTACAGTTTCATACGTTAGGCACTGGATACATTTCTTGTACAGTTTGTTACCTTGTCCCTCATACCCCCCTCTCTCCTCCCCCTTTCCCTCCCCCCCGCACGGAGGTGTTCAGTTCACTTACACCAAACAGTTTTGCAAGTATTGCTTTTGTAGTTGTTTGTCTTTTTTTACCCTATGTCTCTCAAATTTGGTATTCCCTTTCAATTTCCTACTTCCAATACCAGTATATACGGTTTCCAATATACTCAGATAAGATTACAGAGATAGTGTAGGTACAACCACAGGAAGGTGATACAAGAACATCATCAATAATAGAAGCTACAGATACACATAGGACGTTGAAAGTAGTTACAACTGTTTCCATAACATGGAGTTCATTTCACTTAGCATCATCTTATGTGTTCATAAGGGTATAGCTAATGGGCCTTGTGATGCTCTGCTATGACTTGCCTAAACCTGTACTAATTATTCCCAATAAGGGAGACCATAGAGTCCATGTTTCTTTGGGTCTGGCTCACTTCACTTAGTATAATTTTTTCCAAGTCCTTCCATTTCCTTACAAATGGGACAATGTCATTCTTTCTGATAGAGGCATAAAATTCCATTGTGCATATGTACCACATTTTCCTGATCCATTCATCTACTGAGGGGCATCTGGGCTGGTTCCAGATTCTAGCTATGACAAATTGTGCTGCAATGAACATTGTTGTGCTGGTGGCATTACTGTGATTTTGTTTGTGGTCTTTTGGATAGATACCCAAAAGTGGGGCTGCTGGGTCATAGGGGAGTTCTATATTTAGCCTTCTGAGGAATCTCCATACTGCTTGCCAGAGTGGCTGAACCAGTTTACATTCCCACCAACAACAGAGCCAGAATTTAAATTTAAACTCAGATGTCTTAGCTGTAAAGCTCATGATCTTTTTCAATGTAGCTTCCTCCTCACCATCTTAGGCAAGACTACCTTAGTAGTTATAATGGTTTATTGGACTTACTGGGGTAGTGTGATTAGCTGGTGAAAATGTTCTGGTAATCAATTCATACATAGCTCAATTGATAATTAAATCATTATTGTTACTAAATGTGTTCCTTGCCTTTGCCATAGCATAAAAATTTACTCCAACACTGAGATTTAACATTTTAAGAAACCTTTAGTTCTTTTTTTAAAGGAACTTAGTTCTATTCATTTTGTGTTTGTCCTTCTTACAGCTCTGGCATATCAGATGTGTGATAAATTTGTGTTGGATGGGATGAATGAATGAGAATTCAGTACCTATTAAGTATAGCTTTATTCTAAAGCATTTACTCTAATGAAGGGAACTTAGGATGCAGATAATTTGTGTTTTGTTTTATTTTGTTTTTTGCTAGTCCTGGGGCTTGAACTCAGGGCCTGAGCACTGTCCCTGGCTTCTTTTTGCTCAAGGTTAGCACTCTAACACTTGAGCCACAGTGCCACTGCTGGCTTTTTTTATATACGTGGTGCTGAGGAATTGAACCCAGGGCTTTATGTATATGAGGTAAGCACTTTTACCACTAGGCCATATTCCCAGCCCCAGGACACAGATAATTGGTACTATGGTTTTAGTCTCACCACTGAGCAGCTGTGTGAGTTATTATAACTTCTTGACTAATACTTCACATGCAATCTATCCTTGGCAAATAATGGAATTTACTCTAAATAGTTGCTAGAGTCCCTTCTACATCTCAACTTTTGTAGCTTTCTGTCTAGTGTTTCTTGTTACTACTCTGGAATCCAAGGAACTATCAGATTTGGGAAGAAAAATCTAATGTTCTCTAAAAATGCTAGGGAAATTCTGAATTTACAAACATATCCTAAGGGTCTACTGCTTCTTATGGAATCACTGATATCCTTTGCTGGTGAGGAAAATTGACAAACACAGATTTATATGTATGATAATACATAAATTAAAAGTTCACTTGTAACCAGGCTCCTGTTCTCTCACATATTACATGTATGTGTATCAGTCTTATATTTTGACTTACATATTGTCTTACTGATCAAGCTAACATACTTTATTAGCTAGGAAGTAGAGAACCAAAGCACTGTTGTCTCATTGTATTCTTGGCCTGCTGAAAGAATTCTTGGCAATTAGGATTTCTTATTTTAAAAAAAAAACTTTCCTGGAGGGACCTTTGTGAATAAATGAATAGCATATTACATTTTAGAATAAGAACCAAGATGATGAGATAATTTTTGAGAGTTCTGGACAATCCTTAGTTCAAGTCAAACGGAGACATTATAGAAGACGCCTTGGCTTACTCATCTCTGGAACAACAGGACAGCTCTAACCACACAGGGAACAGACACTCAATGATACGTCAGGTCACCACTGCTGGGATGACTCCATTCCAAATGTTTTCTGATCTTAATTGTTCAGTTAATTATTCCTATTCCCACGAGAGAGCTTGAATTATAAACCTACCTCTTGGCCAAGGACCTATATACTTGGAAGACAACTTCACCAACACTGATCATTGTAAATGTAGGTGTTACTTACCCAAATCCAAACCAGAGTGTTTTTTCCAAATGAAAAGAAATCTTAAAGACAGATGTCCACTATAAAACCTCTTGTAGGGGAGTTCTCCACTGAGGGAATAAATTCAATTTTTCAACCAATAAAATGGGTTGTGATATAGAAGATTCTCTTTCTGGAGCAGTTGCTGATAAAGACTTATCTCCCTTAGTTGTTCTGGGCTATGATTTTAGTGCTCTTTTTCTGCCAGTGTACTTTCAGAATTTAGTACAACAATTAGCAAGAGGCATCTTTAGTCATTCTATAATGACCTGGAACAGAATGAATTTTTTCAATGTCTTTGAATACAATAAAGAATTATCATAATCAACATTAGCAAAATTAGGACATCAGAAGAAAATCCCAGTGATTTTTCTCACTTTTGAGTGGTATAGAGTAAAAAAACTTGAGTCTTTGATGGCTTTGACTAAGGGACTGACTTCAAATGAGTTACAGAAGTGATATTTCTGCTTCTATATGCTGAAAGATTTGTAACAAGAAGCCATATTGTGAATAGTAGATTATAATAACAAAGGGCATTTTAAAATGAGGATAGCACATTGATTTGGAATGTTTTCTCATCTGCATTTACTTATTTCTAAATATTTTCCCTCATGCTTTCTTTTTCAAGCAAATGACCAGCTGTGTGCCACCTTTTTCTTTTCTCTTTATGTCTGTTCCTGATTTCTTTTCTTAATCATTCTACTTTCTTTCCTCCAATCCTTTTTCTCTCTAATAAATCTCTTCTCTAACTTTATTTCATCTCTGCCTTTCATTTCCTTATTTGTAACTTTGCTTTCTTTTCTTGAGGTTCTCTTCCTTTTCCCTTCTCCTCCAACCCTCTATTCTAATGCCCCATCTCTAAACTTCTTACCTCCATGCTGTGAATCCCTAATGTGTTTGCTGACCTGTGAGAAAAGGACAAAATCTCCATGCCCCTCCATGCCAGTACAGTGAAAAGCAGCAGCTGTCATTGTGCAACAAGTTTCTTGTGACCCATGAATCAATGGGTAAAAAAAGTGTGTGCGCATGTGTGTGGGGGATAGAGAAGTACTTGGATCTTTTCTAAGAGAAAAGAGAATTAAGCAGAAAGATTTTCCTAAATGTATTTTTTTATGCAGTAGTGGATGAGTTCCTATGATTATATATAAGAAAAATAGATAATATTAAAGAGAGAAATAGGGCTTGGAAACAAATAAACAACCAGGCCTCAGAATATCCTGCTGACGCAATACTGATGGCAGGTACAAGGGATGTATTACAGATGCAGTCATAGAACAGAAAACAGAACCAGGAAAGAAAAAGTTAATAATAAATAGTAATAAAAATCCAACCAATCCATATATTTAAATGAAATGAAGAGGAAGGAAGGAAGGAAGTAGAAGGACAAGAAAATGGAGGTAGAAGCCAGGCACTAGTGGCTCATGCTTGTAATCCTAGCTTCTCAGGAGGCTGAGAACTGAGGATGGCTATTTGAAGTTTGCTCAGGCAGAAAAGTCTGAGATTCACCTTTAATTAACCACCAAAAAGCTGGAACTGGATCCCTCACTGAAGTGATAGAGTCCCAGACTTGAGCTGAGTTCAAGCCCCACTACCAGCTCTACTCTCTTCCCTATTCTCCTCCCCTCCCCCCCCCAAAAAAACCTGACCAAACAAACAAAAAAGAAATAGAAGTAGAGGCATAACCAGTGGCTACAAATAGATCAGAGAAAATGCAATAACCCCTTCATATCTAATGTTAAACAACAATCAAGAGGGAATGTAACTATTCACTTGTTGTCTGTAGTACTTTAGGAATAAAAAGCTAAATAATAATAGAATAATTATTATTATTTTTTAATTTGTTGGTAATGGGGCTTGAACTTGGAGCCTAGTCCTTGTCCTGGAGCTCATTTAGCTAGGATTACAGGCATCATGAGCCACAGATTCCCAGCTCAATAGTTTATTTTTTAAAGTGACTTCAGTTCTTGGAAGTTCTACTTTCTTACCAATTGTAATATTCTTTTTGCTTTTGAAATGCTTATTTACTGTCTTTATGTTTTTGTTAAATTGAAAGATCATGACAACAAATGGTATGTTGGAACATGTGCTAGGAGAAACATTGCACTTCACTAGAAAACTATACATTGATTAGAAAACACTCTCTTGGTATCTGATTCAACCCCTGTGAATATTATTTTACAACTCTATAAATTGTAGGCAACTAATTACAATACAAATTCATTCTGCCCCGTCCAATAAAGTACAAAATGGTTTGCCTTCCTCACCATGGAGGGGGAAAATGTGACTTTAGGATCTGGGCCTGGCTCCTGTGGAGGGACACCTAAGCTCAAGGCCTTGATTTCAATCCCTGGGAGTGGACAAAAGGAAAAAACAAAACAAAAAACACAATTAATTGCAGAAATCATGTTCCCAATAAAGATAACTGCAAGGATTTGAATAGATAAAACAAGGAACATTGGCAAGTAATACAAATCTTAATGTGATTTTAAATTGTGCTGGCAGGGTTACAACCTGGAAAACAGTAAAACGAAGTGGTATCTACATCCTGAATGTTGGGAAACCAACATGGCCTAACAAAAGAACAGACCCATCTGACTGCTTGCTTGCCAAGTACTATGCTAGGTACTTTGCATATACTTCTAATTTAAACCTCACTATGCATAAAAATGGAGCCAAGGACTGAGAATGTTATCCATTGGGAGAAAAAAGCAGAGGGGATTTTCTGAGCTCGTTCTGAAGTCATGAGACTCTGGGGGAATTACTTTGGTTTTTGTCAAGTCCAAGTGATCAGCCAAAGGCAGCAGACGAGGATATTGTCAGAGTTAAATCACCCAGCTAGAGCTGTTCTGTCTTATTGCAAGGTCAGAGGACCAGAGCAAGCAGCCAAATGTTTTCAACTGTGGAAATCCCCAAACTTTCCAACGGCTGCTGTCCCACAGCTCGAGGCCTTACTCACAGGATGGCTCTTTTCCAGCTTTCAAATCTCTCCAACTTGATTAATCATTTTCTTGTTCTGACTCATTCAGGCCTCTAGAAAATAGTCCAAGGTACGCTATGGGCTGTGTAGATCAAGGAGATCAGAGAAATTGGTTTGGTGTGAGTGTCTTTAAAAAAAACCTAGATGACACTTCCAAAAGCCTTCGAACATGCTTGTCCTCAGAGGCTTGTGTGGGCTGCGGCAACAGAATTCATATTCATTAGGAAACTTGGGTATGTGTAAGTACTTTAGTTTCTTCGCCTAAGATGAAGTGTTACAGGCTGGTTGCTCAGTCAGAAATCCATTGTGACAGCTTGTTTTTTCTTAATCTATTTAGATGGACTGTGGACCAGTTAATAATCTCCTAACAATAGCAACTGCAAACACACACACAGAATGCTTATATCTCAGGCACTGTGCAACCTGTTCTCCCTAACACAGTATTCATACTACTGAAAGATCCCTTCTAAATGTGCATAGTAATTACATTATTTTTTTATGGCTAGTATTCTTCATCAAGAAGTTTAAGAAAATATTGTTGATTTTTCGTTTTATGATTATACTTCTTGGTCATAGTGGAAAGTCTATTCTCTTATTTTTTGTAATTCATTAATGTCTTGGCTTACTCATTGAGTTCATGGATGTTTATCAAGTGCCTTAGTGTAGTGGCCACTGGTGGTATAATGAGCTATCACCTGAGATCTGAAAATACATATTGTGTTTGTGCCTTGTGATTTATATATACACAATTCTTGGAGAAACGCAGAAGAAGCAGAAAATATTCTAGCAAGAGAAGAGTTGACTGAAGTTTCAAAAGTAAATAAAAATTTGTCTAGTTGACAACTCAGATAGGAGTGTCCTCAATGCAGGGAACAACATGTTTAAATGCATAGTGGTATGTTCAGGGTAAACAAGGCATTACAGTTATGAAAAAATAAAAGTAACACAACATAAGATTGTGTTGGACCTTGTAGCTCAATTTTTTAGAAGGGCATATGAGTTTGCAAAGAAAGAGAATGACTTCATTTGATTATGTTTTCAGGAAGAAAATTCTGATGATGTGTAGTGTGGAAGAAAAGGTAGCAAGGGACCAGTGGGAAGGAAAGCTGCTGTGTGTTCCAGAGTTGGTAGCGATAGGTGGAGGAGGAGAAGGGATAGATCCAGGATACACTTCAGAAGTCAGATAGGCAGACAGCCATGCCTGCTTGGATACAAGGGTTGATGTTTTGTTGAGACTTCTGGTTAGGTTCGTAGATCTCTAGGTGAATCATAATTATCTTCAACCAGGAATTCCAAGAAAAATCAGTCTTGTGGAATGCTGAGATCACTTTGTAACACGTTAGGTTTCACATGCATTTAAGTTAGGCACTAAAAAGAGAAGACATTCAGGTGGAGAAGTCCAGTAGGTGACAGTCATGTCACTAAGAACAAGAGAAGTACCTGAAATACTTAAGGCCAAGACAGCCTATTCATCGATGAACCAAGAAGAGAAGGGAGCTGAGGACAGACAGTAAAGTGTGTATTGTAATCAGCTATATACCAAGGAATCTATTCATCCCACAGGAGTTTCAGGAATGGTAAAGGGTGTGTTTTACCTCCTTTGTTGTGACTCTTTTTTTTTTTTTTTGGCCAGTCCTGGGCCTTGGACTCAGGGCCTGAGCACTGTCCCTGGCTTCTTCCCGCTCAAGGCTAGCACTCCGCCACTTGAGCCACAGCGCCGCTTCTGGCCGTTTTCTGTATATGTGGTGCTGGGGAATCGAACCTAGGGCCTCGTGTATCTGAGGCAGGCACTCTTGCCACTAGGCTATATCCCCAGCCCCTTGTTGTGACTCTTTTAATGGCAGAACATACTTTGGGTTCTGTTGTGTTTGATCCTATCTATGACTATCAAACATTTTAATGCGATTTTAAGTCTTAGTCAAAGGCTAGTGGCTCTCTGCCCCCTGCTATGCTGTTATCTTTGTTTCTTTGGGGGGAGTTGGGGAGTTGTTTTATAAATTACTTAAACACATGCTCCTTCTCAGCATTCTGTGAGTGACCTGGATTCCCAACAAAGTCTGGCACTGGACACAGTTTCCGACTTCCACACAAAGAAGGGTGCTTTTGGACAGCCCTGAATGAATTGCAGCAATTGCCTCCTTATGACTCTGAGAAAACATACAAGTAGATTGCCTTGCACTGGTCTGTTTTCAAGGACATGTGTAGGACGCTCCATCAAATCAGCCACCACTTCACCTTTCATTCACCTGATATTTCAATTAGGAGAGCAGCAAGGCACCCACCTCCAAAGTCTCTGCCTGGGAAATTTCTTCTTCTTCTTCTTCTTCTTCTTCTTCTTTTTTTTTTTGCAGTGGGGCCAACTCAGGGATTTCAATCTCTTCCAGCTTACAGAAAGAGCACCTGGATTTAAGTGTCTATTCCCACCTGACTCTGAAGAATGAACTGCATGTTAAATTGAAGCTCGTAAGCACATTAAGAAATGATGAGTCTGTTTCCTCCCGCTGTTCACTGAAGCAGTGAAAAGTAAATGGATTCAGATAGTCCAGAGCCAGTTTTCTTGAAATTATCGTAAGACGTCCCATAGCCCCAGTGTTCTGGAACTTGTGAGCTTTGGTTATAATGCTTTTTCCACAAATGTCTTGTGCAAGAAACTGGATCTCCTCCCACATCACTGCAACCCTTAAACCTTTTGTGATGAAAATTGACTTCTCATGGACTCTTGTCATTGACTCTTATTTCATGCTACCCCCAACCACTAGTTTTCATTTTTGTTTGCTTGCTTTTTCTTCACTTATAAGATCAATGGTAAATATTTGTTAACTGGTTGGATTTCCCAAGTTGTGGAGGTTGCTTAATAAGACTCTCGAACTTCTTGAATGCAATCCCCTTTAGCAATTGCCAAGGAAAGACATACACATTAATTCAAGGTTAGAAGCTGGCAGCTATGGGAGTCTTTAGCCCCAGGCATAGTTTACTTGACTTTCTCAATGGTGTCTTTAAAAGAGGGTATTGCCAGGTGCTGGTGGCTCATGCCTGTAATTCTAGCTCCTCAGGAGGCTGAGAGCTGAAGATCACAGTTTAAAGCCAAGCCCAGGCAGGAAAGTCTATGAGACTCTTATCTCCAATAAACTACCCAGAAAAAGCCAGACATGGTGCTATGCCTCAAGTGGTAGAGTGCTAGCTCTGAGCAAAAAGAAGGTCAAGGACATTGCCCAGGCCCTGAGTTCAAGCCCCTGGACTGGCACACCCTCCTCCCCCAAATAGTGAGTTATTTTAGTGTAGCATTTAAGATTGGTGGGTATCATATTAAAAAAAAACAAACAACTAGGTTTTGGCTTCTCTTCAAATCAGTAGATATGTCAACATTGTGTTTATTCTTATAGAGTGATGACTCCTTCATCCTGAACAGCTACTGCTTTCTTTAGAGTGGGTTTGATGATCCCAGTTGACCAAAGTCTCTACCACTATTTTCTTATACCTGACTCACCTTACTTGTATATGTGAGATGCTTCACTTTATAGTTTTTTTTAAGAAACCTATGTTTTAATTAATTAATTAATTAATTAATTAATTAATTAATTTATTTATTTATTTATGTTGCCAGTCCTGGGCCTTGGACTCAGGGCCTAAGCACTGTCCCTGGCTTCTTTTTGCTCAAGGCTAGCACTCTGCCACTTGAGCCACAGCACCACTTCTAGCCATTTTCTATATATGTGGTGCTGGGGAATTGAACCCAGGGCCATATTCCCAGCCCCCACTTTATAGTTTTTTATTTGTAAGTTTTGGTAACAAAATTAAATAACTTCGTTGATATATTGATGTACCATAACACTCATCTATTTAAAATTCATACTTTGATGTTTTTGTTTATTCACAGGATTATTCTACAACTATTGTCATGACTCAATTTTAGGGAGAAAAAAGAATTTAACTTAAAAGAAATCTTGCAGCCATTAGCAGTCACCCCTATGCTGTCCCCCACCCCCCAGTTTCCCAGTCTTAGACAATCACTAGTCTTCTTTCTTTCTGGAGAGATCTGGAATATTTCTTTCTACTTTTAGCTATCATAAATACTGCTTCTGTGAGTATTTACATACAAGTTTTACATAGATATAGAGTTTTATTTCTCTTGGGAATATACCTAGGAGTGAATTCATTGGATCACATGTTAACTCCCAGTTAATATGCTGAGCAACTGCCAGATTATTTTTTCTAGTGACCATACTATTTTACCCCAGCACTATCTGAGGATTCTGGTTTCTCCAGATCTTTGCCAGCACTTTTTGTTGTCAATTTATAGCTATCCTCATCATTGTAAAGTGATATTTCATTGTGGATTTGATCAAAAACTTTTTTTTTCAAAATAGAATTCCTTAATTGTTACAAGGAAATGTTGCAGATGAATAATGCTGACCATGACTCATTCTGGGACTCTCAGCTTGATTTCAAATCCTCAAGTGAGACCATGTAATGTAATGTTACACGTCTTTGGACTGTGGTCTTAGAACACCTGCAGTGAATTCCATCACTGTGAAGTTGACAAGTTAGAAATGCAGATTCCTGGATCCCACTTAGAGCATCAGGACCAGAATATCTGTGGGTAGTGGAGGATTTTGAACAAGTTGTGTTGCTCTGCTTTAGCCTCAGCTTCTCAGTTAATCACTTTCAGGATTGGTTTCATTCAGGAGTTGGAGGTGATAATCATTGTGGTCCTTTTCTGTGGTGGTGAAGTTCTGTAACTGCCTGTGAATCAATAGAAGATACTCTTTCTGGAGGAATCTTGACACCTTAACGACAAAATAAACATTTTTTTGAACCTTGGTAGCACAGAAGGCCCCATGCTGACCACTGAGGCCACACGAATCACTAAGCTGTATCCCTTGTTGGGTGGAAAGGGTCTCCTGAATGAGACTCCTTTCACAATGGTTATCTGAAGAAAAGGCCTCTGTTCCTCTGTCACTGTGCTTGGGAGCACCTGGAGGGTAAGGGTGGATTTGTTGCTTTCTCATGACCTCTTTCATCCATTCTCTTTTCTCCAATTCCCTTTCTCAAGGTTTCACAAGCAGCACTATAGGCACTCTTGGTGTGGCTGAGTTTGGCCAGTTCCAGGGGATTGTGTGTGTGGTTGCTCAAGAGCCATGGCAACTCTTCTCTCTCTTTTCTACTTATGTCTGGGTTTGTCTACTTTTCCATTTCCTCTAACTTAGACCCATCTATCTGAGCAGCTCAGCCTAGTGGTATTAACCTTGAAGCGAGCATCTTTTATAATCATCACCAGCCAAAAGAATCACATGAGGCTTTTCCGCTTTGTCCAACAGAATCGGATGTATAACTATTTAGATGCTTCAATAATCTCATTTCACATATTGAGGTTTTTTTGTCCCCTTAATATGCTTCACTGACGAGGGCTTTGTTTTTTAGCTGAGAAAATTTGGGCACTGTAAGTACAATACAATATTGGATTAGAAAAATGAAAGATCTTAGGTTGGATATAATAAAGCTAATTACCCACATTATTTGTGTCTACAAAATTTCCTTATTTTTAACCTAGTCTCTATACCTGGAAGGTGTGGTCTAGCCAAGGACTATCCACAAAGGCATCTGGAAGCAGAGAGCTTTACATCAAGTGCGACACTGACATTTTCCAGAAGTTCCAGACCCTTCTTTATCAGCAGCCATGGTTGTGTAGGGCACACTTATTGTCCTCTGTGTTACATCTACAATAATAAAGACAACCTTGGGCCTTTAGTTTTCATCATCATGGAGCAGACCTCAGTATGTATATCTGGAGCCAAGCCCATCCCCATTACATTTATGATGACTGGGATGACTTAGTCATCACCTTTCATCCCAGGATCTGGACACCTGTAACAGCCTTAATTCCACTTCCACATAGAACCACGTAGGAAAGAGTAAGAAACAAACAGGAACTTCTGGTGATTGGTCAGAGGGAGCAAAGAGAAAAAAGTGTGTCGTATCTATTAGCAGTGTGGGCCTTTTGATTCAGGCCAATATGACTTAAAACTCCTGGGAGAGGGGCTGGGAATGTGGCTTAGTGCTGGCCTAGCATGCACGAAGCCCTGGGTTTGATTTCTCAGCACCATATAAACAAAAAAGCCAGAAGTGGCGCTATGGCTCAAATGGTAGAGTGCTAGCCTTGAGCAAAAGGAAGCCAAGGACAGTGCTCAGGCCCTGAGTTCAAGCCCCAGGACTGGCAAAAAAAACCCAAAAAAAAAAAACCACAAAACCAAAACAAACAAAAACCCTCCTGGTGGGAGCAGAGTACCTTTTGTGTGGTACATGTAGAATTAATTCTTTTCAATAGTGCTTTATCCATCAGTCTCTGAAGTTAAAGTAGTGATAAAGGGCAATTCTTTTTCTAACTAAAGATGGATAAACTAAGGTTTCAACTGACATATTTACTTGCTGTTTATGGCACTGGTAGAATAAAGTGTTGAGACTATACTAAGCCTCTTTTTCCAGTGGCCGATGTTTGCTCCTTATCTCTGGCCTTCTCAGGGAAACAAGCGATGTTTCCATCCCCATCCCAACTCATAGGTAAGGCCAACTCAAGGGCTTTGACCCAGTGAGATTTGCTTTGATGTTTTTTTCTTTCTGAAATATTATAGAACTATTTTTTATTTAAGCTAAACTCTCAGAGAAAGAAAATCTATCCTGTCCTTTTCTTGACTTTATTGGGTACAAAGGTAAAAAGGATAAAGAAAGTAACTGCTGGGCTTAAGCTCTACCTCCGTCTGCGTGGAGGTCCTGGGGCCTCTCTGCCTCTTCCATGCGGTCCTCTATCACCCTCAACGCATCCCCTGGCCAGTAGGGATTGACTGCGGGGGGGAGGTCCATGGATAGCCTCGGTTAGCTTGTGGTGGTGACATGCCCTGCCCCCTCCCTATACTCGCCAAGGAAGACAAGGGCACGTGGGATCTCAGAGAACCCTCAAGAGGTGTTCTGGTTTAATAAGGGGGAGGGCAAATACACTGGCCAGGTGCTAAAGATAGGCTAATGAGCCACATTGTCTTATTAAGCTAAAATTATACATACATATATCTATGTACATACACACACAAGCGTATGTAACTTCTCTGCAGAGAAAAACAGTTCCATGAACATGCTTGTCTTCACATGTCTATCATATGTTCTGTTACCAGTGACTGTATGATATCATAGTTTTCACTCCAGTTCCCCACTATGGCCTAGCCTATGCCACCATCTTGTCTTTCCTTTTAAAATGTGTCTCTGATACACCAAGAAACCTAAATCACATGATCTTCCCCCTTGGGAGCTACTTATACAGCCTTCTCTTTCTTTTTCTTTTTTACTTGTTCTCTCTGTCCTGTGAGGAAAACATATTGTGCTCTTTTTAAATTGTCAATCATGGTGTCATGATAGAAATATTAGATTTTATCATTCTAGGTGAATTAATAAATGCAGGTACCTTCTGAATTTAAATTCTTTTAGCACTCAAATTTTAGTTTTTTAAATATACAGTTTCTGCCTGCTTTCCCTATCTCCTGCCCCAGAGTATACAGCTTCTCTGTGTTTCTTCTACCATTCCTAAGAATGCTTACTATGCCTAATAATTTCTCTGTTCATGAACTCTGAAGTTTATACCAACATCAGTTCTAAGCTGTGTGATCTTGGCAGTGCTTCAGTTTTCCCATGTGAAGATACTGGTGTGTTGTTATAAAAAATAAGTAACTATCAACATCTGTCCCATCCTCAAGCTCCCTTGGCTTGGGTTTGCCCATATTCAACTGTCAAATCAGATTGTCTCAGTTTGGCCATCCTTTGGCTTGGGAAGCTAATTTTCTCTGTTTTCCATTACCTGTGCCTTGGCATCTGAGGTGCCGTCAGCCAATTCCACATGACTCTTTCTAGATCTGTCTATCACCACTTTTCAGCATGAACTTCTGTCTCCCAGCTCGCCTGGAGTAGTCAGCATCCCTACAATTACATTTACTTTTTCTAGTTCACACTTGGCTCATTCCATCCTCTTTGCCCAGAATGAACTCTATTCTCATCTCAGCTTATCAAAAACCCTATCTACCCTCCAAAATGTCCTCCCTAGACATCCTAGCCAAGGAGCCAATAGGTGTTCAGGTGATCAGCAATCTCATGTCTCTACTTAGATGGCACTTGTTTTGGTTTACCTATAAATAGATGTTTGCACATCCTACTTCGCTCTAGGTTAAAAATTCACTGAAAGTAGAAAGTCTAGTTTCTCTTAAGTGCATTGCATTTCTTGAGTATATAAATAATAAAGTTTCTTTTGTCACTTGTTTGTCTCTTCAGTTTAAATCGAGTAACTTCCTCTTATGTTTAAACCAAAGAAGGTAGAATATATAACTTCATCAACATACCTTTGGGTTTTGTGTGTGTGAGAGACAGTGTGGGGGAGGGGGTGGGCTTCAGGGTATGGGGGTGTTTTTTTGTGTTGCCCAGGCTGGTCTCAAACTCTTGTGATCAAGGGATCCTCTTGCCTCAACCTCCCAATTAGCTAGGACCACACATGCACACCACCCCACCTGGTCATATCAACATATACTTTTAAGTGCCTATTAGGTGTTAGAAACTGTGCTAATTACTGGGGCATAGTCATAATTATAGCTACAATTTACTGAGCTCTTCCTAGACAACAAGCTAAATAAGTACTTTTCAAATATCATCTCACATTATTCTCATGACAGCCACACAAAGAAGATCTTGATCTCTCTCTCATGGGGTGTGATCTGCTTCAAGAGCATGACCTAGGGCAGGAAACCCCTCTGAATCTGAGGCTCACTCTGATGGAGGTCATGCTGGAACCTATCTGCCGCCCATATTCCTTGCACTTGGTAGCAAGGCCTTCCTTGAAGAGGGCTCCAATAATGTACTTTAGTGTCTACCACATGAATAATATCACAAGCAGTGTGCCTTATCTACTTCTCTTTTTCTTTTTTTTTTCTTTTTTCAGATAGGGTATTGCTATATAGACTAGCCTGGCCTCAAACTCTGAATCCTCCTACCTCTGCTTCTCAAATGCAGTATTACATGTATCTGTCATCATACCTGGCTTCATGTATTGTCATTAATGTTAATCATTTAAGGTTGCTCTTCAGGCCAGGCACCAGTGACTCATGCCTGTAATCCTAGCTACTCAGGAGGCTGAGATCTGAGAAACATGGATCAAAGTCAGCCAGGGCAGGAAAGTTCATGAGACTCTTATCTCCAATTAACCACTAGAAAACTGAATGTAGCACTGTGGCTCAAGTGGTAAAGAGCTAGCCTTGAGCTGAAGAGCTCAGGGACAGCGCCCAGGCCCAGAGTTCAAGTGCTCCCCCTCCCCCAAGAAAAAAGATTGTTCTTCAAAGTTAATTAACATCTAAAATGTAGGACTACTTATATCAGAAACTTTAAAGCAAATCAGTATTTGTTGCCTTTAGATTAGTCATTGCTTTCATTCACATATGATCATTGACTTTTCTTTTTATTTATTTATTTATTGTCAGTCATGGGGCTTGAACTCTGGGTCTGGCTGCTGTCTCTGAGCTCTTCAGCTCAAGGCTACCTCTCTACTACTTGAGTCACAATACCACTTCCAGTTTTCTGGTGGCTAATTGGAGATAAGTGTCTCATGGACTTTCCTGCCTGAGCTGGCTTTGAACCGTGATCCTCAGATCTCAGCCTCCTGAGTAGCTAGGATTATAAATGCAAGCCACGGGTGCCCAGATAGTCATTGACATTTCTTTTGTTTGTTTTCTGTAATAAAATTTTTTGTTATTATAAATTTTGCTATCATTTGGGGGTATTTCAAATAATAAAGTTTTGTTCCAAAAATTTGCCTACAATTATTACACCTATATTTTAGCTAGTGATGAAAATTCAAGGTGATTGAACTCTTTAATCTTTGTGTTGTGGGGGAAACTGGTTACTTTATTTTTTTCTATAAAGGACTGTTCCTGTTTTTCCCTATCCTAAACTTCTTTATATTATATAAACTTTTAGGCAAAGGACTACCTTTCTGTGCATTTAAATTTTTTTCTTTTTTGGTGAGAGGAGGGTGTATTGGTCCTGGGGCTTGAATTCAGGGCCTGATTTCTGTCTCTGAGCTTTTTTTTTTTTTTTTGGCCAGTCCTGGGGCTTGGACTCAGGGTCTGAGCACTGTCCCTGGCTTCTTTTTGCTCAAGGCTAGCACTCTGCTGCTTGAGCCACAGCACCACTTCTGGCCATTTTCTGTATATGTGGTGCTGGGGAATTGAACCCAGGGCCTCATGTATACGAGGCAAGCACTCTTGCCACTAGGTCATATCCCCAGCCCCTGTCTCTGAGCTTTTGTACGCAAGGCCAATGCTCTGCCACTTGAGCCATAGTTCCACTTGTAACTTTTTAGTAGTTAATTTGAGATCAGAGTCTGATGGGCATTCCTGTCTTGGTTGACTTGAAACTATGATCCTCAGACCTCAACCTCCTGAGTAGCTAGGATTCAAGGCCATGAGCCTCTAGTACCTGCCTTAAATAATTTATCTTTTTGATGAAGACATCTAGCTTATAAACGTTATTGAACAATAATAGCACTACTCAACTGTCATGGCTGGTATTGTTTTATGTTTTCCAAGGTCTAGAAAATCAGCTCACTGATTTATTTGAGCCTTTTCCTTCCTTAAGAAATTATTTCCCTCTGTTCACTTCTTTATAGTTCTTTTGTGTTTAGAGCTTTGTTTTTTATTGTTTCAATTTCTCCATAGTAATTGACACACTAAACATATTTGGGGTTCCAGGCTCCTGTTACATATGGGGGGACACACCCTACTTGATGACTTAAATAGACTATACTGAATTCCATTTATTATGGGATAGCATTGAGATTCTAGCTTACTGTGTTGGTCTTGTCCCCAAACAGGTGACCAACACAGTACTTGTTTGAGACAGGCAATGTTTTATTTCTATTAGTATTTCAACATCACGGTGTTATTGTATGTGGACTTATAATCCACAGAGGTTTTCTCTCATTTAATTTCCTGTTGATTTTCTATCCCTTCCCCTATTTGTAATCCTCCAGGAGTATTGTATCAATTTCATTTTTGTTAAATAGATCTCCCTTCATGATGGCCTGCTTCTGATTCATTACTTTTCTCTTCAGTAACTCTATCAACCTGTGTTATCTGTTTAAAAAAGGAGAAAATGGAACAGATATGTTAGTGGACTTTGTGTTGCCCTCTAAAATGTTATGGGAGTTTGGGTAAATGAGTGACCGTGCTGGCATTATTATTATTGTGAATTTCAATGGCTCATATCTCTCTGGTATATACTAAGACACCTAACCTTAGGAGACAAAAAACCAGAATTCTCACTGAACTCTGAACTGAGTATAATGAAAACACATCAAATATACAGAAGCTGCATTTCCTAGGAAATAGGCTTTTTCCTGTATTTGGGAGTGGTGATGGACCCAAGGACTTGGAACAGATATAGGCTTGGCAGACAAACAAAAGATCTGTAGGGCAGGACTTCCTTTTTGTTCCCCTGAGCGTTCTCTCCCATTATCTTAGAGAATATGGAGCAAATACACAGACAGAAGCTGCTTCAGTATCCTCTTTTATTGATAGGCTGCTTGTGTTCAGTGGTTCCTCAGGCACATAGTAACTGCTGGACAGTTGGAGGCTTTTTGAAGCCATTGTGATGTTAGAGAATAATTAGAGTGACTGAAGCAGGGGGCAGGGGTTAACAACAATTCATTGTTGCAAGCAATTCCTAGTCTTGGCATCAGTATTGGTAACAAGGCCAATCTACTGGAAGGAATGGAAACAAAGGATGGAAAGGTTGTGGTTGGTTTGTCTAATCCATCCAATAAATTCACCCATGCATGACCATTATGCCCTGTGAGCTCTTTGGAAATGCCTTTGGTCACACTGCATTCCAAGCCATGGGATGAGTGATTTCTGTGCAGTCTTACACATGAATTTACTAGAATGCTTCCCATAGCAAAAAAAAAAAAAAAAAAAAAAAAAAGCCAATACAGGTATTGAGTTAGACAATGTCCAAACAGAAAATCATTGCTGGGTCTATTGTTACTAAGGCCAAAACACCTAGACAAACCCTGACCTGCATCATCAGGGTCCTCTCTATTTCTCTTAGACCAATCATGCCCAATTCTTCTTCTAGGAGTTTTCATTTCACTTGTATTGCAATGTAGAGGAAGCTCATCCAATGTGAGTCCAGCAAATTGAAATGGCTATGAGTATAATACATAAAATATAGTAGTTCTTGTTTCTCTCTCTCTTTCTTTCTTTCTTTCTTTCTCCCTTCCTTCCTTCCTTCCTTCCTTCCTTCCTTCCTTCCTTCCTTCCTTCCTTCCTTCCTTCCTTCCTTTCTTTCTTTCTTTCTTTCTTTCTTTCTTTCTTTCTTTCTTTCTTTCTTTCTTTCTCTCTCTTTCTTTCTTTCTTTCTTTCTGCTTGAACTCTGGGCCTGGGCACTGTCCCTGAGCTCTTCAGCTCAAGGCTAGCTCTCTACCACTTGAGCCACAGTGCTACATCCAGTTTTCTGGTGGTTAATTGGAGAAAAGAGTCTCATGGACTTTCCTACCTGGTCTAGCTTTGACCCGCTATCGTTAGATCTCAGCCTCCTAAGTAGCTAGGATTACAAGCATGAGCCACCAGTGCCTGGCTTGTTTCTATTTCTTGGAGTTCAGTTCAACAAATATTATTTTATATGACCAAGTGCACATATCTATCTGTTTTTATTTTCTTTTCCCGTTGTCTTGTTTGTTCATTTATCTGTCTTTGGGAGGGTAAGTGGGGATACAGCAATGGAGGGACAAAGGGTGAACAAATGCAGCAATGATACTCACTAGATACTACCTTGAAAATGAACTCTACAACTTGTGGGTGGGGTTGGGAGGGGAAAAGTGAGAGAAGGAGGGAAGGGGTAACAGCGTTCGAAACGAAATGTACTCTTTATCTGACTTACATATCTGTAACCCCATGAGTACATCATCTTTAGAATAACAAAGAAATTTCTTTTTGAAATTGTAGCTCTTTGGGGATAGGGCTATAGCTCAGTGGTTGTATGCTTGCCTAGTATATGAAAGGCCCTGGGTTCAATTTCTAGCACTGGAAAAAATATAGTACTTATCACTGAGTATCTCATTAATTTAAGGAATCAGAAACCTGCAGCTATAGGTAATCACTTTCATGATGCATTAGTCAGATGGGACAGTCACTCCTTACATGAGGAGACTCAGTTCCCACTTGGGCACCCTCATTTACATTTCCTGCAGTGTATCTTGAGTCATGTATCCTCCTTCCAGATCCTTCCACCATAGTTTCTCAAGCACAGTGGCCAGCCACAAGTATGTGCAGCAGTATTTGCCATCTATCTTGTTTTCTGTTGCTTATTGAGGGCAAAGACATTAAGACAGCGTAGAAGTGAAGATTGCCATGTCTCCATGGAGTCTCATGACCTTAGAAACACATCCCTGAAAGGCAAATTCTTGCACTCCCATATTGTATAGGGTTCTCACCCATAGTCTGATGAGACAAAGATGACTTACATTTGAAATGGAAAACTGGAGCAGTTCAAGATTGGTATTGACCCCTGAGGAGCAAGGTGCAGGTAGTGTTCACGTATGCACAGTTTCCACAGCACGCCTCCGACTCTGGTCTGGTCTGTGCATGAGGAATGCTTGGGAGGCGGCTGAAGAGGGAAGGAGCAAGGGCTGAAGTGCTTATTTTCAGTTTGTCAGCTGCTTTGGAAAACAGCCAGAGTGAACGAGATACAACCCGCCTTTGGGGGTTATTGTAAGCTAAGGAGAGACAAGACCCCTATGATCACATAAGATGATGCTAAGTGAAATGAACTCCATTTTATGGAAATGATTGTTATATCACAGTTGTAACTACTTTCAACATCCCATGTGTATCTGTAGCTTCTACTATTGATGATGTTCTTGTATCACCTTCCTGTGATTGTATCTACACTATCTCTGTAATCTTATCTGAGTATATTGGAAACCGTGTATACTGGTATTAGAACTAGGAAATTGAAAGGGAATACTAAATTGAGAGACACAGGGTAAAAAAAGAGAAACAACTACAAAAGCAATACTTGCAAAACTGTTTGGTGTAAGTGAACTGAACACCTCAGGGGGGGAAAGGGTAAGGGGGAGGGCGGAGGGGGGGTATGAGGGACAAGGTAACAAACAGTACAAGAAATGTATCCAATGTCTAACGTATGAAACTGTAACCTCTCTGTACATCAGTTTTATAATAAAAACTTAAAACAAAAACAAAAACAACAGCTCAATGGAATTGAAAATTTCGTGTATGTTTGGTTTAGAGCAAATGTCAAATCTCTAAATTCTCCTCAGGAGAATGTTAGTTTGGAGGAGCAACCAGTGGGCCTGGACTCCCCTGACAGTAGTGGCTCCCGGGAGATAAAAGAGTCCACCAGTGTCCGGTTAGCCTCCTGGCTCTGCTTGGCAGTGGAGAAAGATTGATGAGGACCTTGATTATACCTGTCTCCATGGCCTTAGGCAGATTATTGGAAAGACTTGAAAAAATCCTTCTGACCTAGAAGATGGAAAGAAGGGCTAAATAATTCTGGCCACAATATGCCAGGATATATACAACTTGAACAACCTAGGAGACTGAACAGAGTCAGGCATTTTAAAAATAAAATCCAGCAATGGCATCATCCTAAAGGAAGTTGTTATATAGGAACATGTAAAATGAGTATGAGAAGAACTAATGATTTCTGAAACTGAAGTTAACAGCTGGGTTTTTTTTTTTTTTTTTTTTTTGGCCAGTCCTGGGCCTTGGACTCAGGGCCTGAGCACTGTCCCTGGCTTCTTCCCGCTCAAGGCTAGCACTCTGCCACTTGAGCCACAGCACCGCTTCTGGCCGTTTTCTGTATATGTGGTGCTGGGGAATCGAACCTAGGGCCTCGTGTATCCGAGGCAGGCACTCTTGCCACTAGGCTATATCCCCAGCCCAACAGCTGGGTTTTTGTTGTTGTTATTTGTTTTGTTTTGTTTTTCTTTCTGAACATGAGTTGTGCCTTTTACTGATGGTCATTTTCCAAGTTTAATCCCTCTAGTGTGACTTTGGTCTGTCAGACACATTCTGAAAACTCCAGGCTGTTTTTATTGTATTCCCAAGTAGTGTTGACATTTGTAGGGAGATAGGACATCTGGATAAATAGAATTCTTTTCTTGGTATTATTAAAGTAATATTTAAAAGGGCAAAGGGTGTTTTTTGAGATAAATGGAAAAAAAAGCTTTTGCAGTTTTGAAAACTCAGGTAGGAGTCTTTGTCACCTTTTTCTTACAGCGTGTTTGTTTTTGTCCATAGTGGCTTTGAGCAGCTCTGAGAAATTCTAACACACATACACCCATACTCCAGTGGCCATCCTAACTATGATGTCTTTTACATTATACAACTTTGAGTGTTCTCAAGAATTACATTATAACTAAGCGTTGAATTTTCTTTGAATTTCACTACCCAAAGCAGAACAGCTTATTATCATAGAGCTGATAGGAATTGGTTGCTCATGATGCCCCTTTTATATACTATTGGAAACTGAAATTGAGTGCAGGTAAGTAATGTGCTTGAAGTTAAGCAACTAGTTAGTATGGGAACCACAATGAAAAGTTCTCTTGCCCAATGGCTGGTTATGGTGACATAAGCTCTGTCCATTAGAAGGAAATTCCATTCAGAGTCTCAGTAACTTTTAAAAATTACATGAGGATGGGGGTGTAGCCCAAGGGTAGACCACTATCATATGGAATGCCATGGATTTGATCTCTAGCATGGCAAAACCAAATAAAACATTGTTTGAATATATTCATTTGAGTAGAACAGCTAATCAAGATAGCCTTGCTGGGCTGGGCATGTGGCTTAGTGGTTGAGTGCTTGCATAGCATGCATGAAGCCGTGGGTTCGATTCCTTAGCACCACATAAACAGAAAAAGCTGGAAGTGGCTTTGTGGCTCAAGAGGTAGAGTGCTAGTCTTGAGCAAAAAGAAGCCAGGGGCAGTGGTTAGGCCCTGAGTCCAAGCCCCAGGACTGGAAAGAGAGAGAGAGAGAGAGAGAGACAGAGAGAGAGAGAGAGAGAGAGAGAGAGAATAGCCCTGCTATTCGGAACTCTTTCTGAAACATCAATTTAAAAGGAGACACTTGGAATAGCCTAATTGTAAACTACAATGTTAAATTCTTCATGAGCCTAGTGAGATTTTCTTTATATGCTGTATGATGTACTTGAACATCTTTTTAATACCTCTTTTACTCTTGAGAGCACTTCTTGAAGAATGAGCACTGGTAATTTAGGACACCTTGAATATGCATGCCCTTTACACAAAGGGTCACACACAAATAACTATAAATTAGGGAAAGGGCCAACACAACAGGGAAATGGTCTTCAGAGTGCTTCACAGTTTATACTATGTCTCTACATATATTTCCAGCTGATCTTCAGGACAGTTTTTTAGAATGGAAAGAATGAATGTAAGCATAACTGCTTTCAAAAGACAATATGGAAGCTCAGGAGCACTGTGCAATGTGCCAGTACTTACCATGCACAGCTAGGACACTACTGGGTTAGGGCCCAAACCCAGACTGACACTGTAAGCCTACAGCTGATGTCATTGTGATACACTAGTTGCCAAAGTGAGGATGTTTCTAGAAGCATCCTTATTTTCTATCTTCTCCAGGGCAGAAATGACAGTGGCTAGTCTTTCTCCCCAATCCCAGATCGTTTCACTGCCTACTTGGTGTTACCAGATTCATGCTATTTACTAGCATAGAGGGAATGGGCTTTTTAAACATAACTAGGATGGGCTTTTGAGATTCTACTCTTTTTATCCTTCACATGCTAACTTAGATCCAATGCTCTTTGATTTCCCATCCAAATGAGAAGAGCTGTTGTAGTTGTCAATGTCTCAACAAGCTGCCAGTGTGAATGAAGCAAGTTAGCAAAGTTCCTAATTCTCTTCCTAGTCTTCAAACAGCATTTTTTTAAAAACAAGATGATATTTGTTTATTTTCTTGTGCAACACTAGGTGGCAGAATAACTACACTGCAAAGCAGTTTCCTTTGTTTCTGCTGGAGGGGGGTGGGAGGGACACGGAGGGAGAAGACCTAAATACTGAGGCATAAACCATCTGTGGCTACAGATTAGACCAACCAACCTGGCCAATATTTTCTTGACAGGGAACTGGCTGTGGTAGTTCTAAAACATATGCTTTCAAGATACTGTCTTTACGTTTCTTTTCTTTTTGGTTGCTCTCTTGTGTTTTAATTTTTCTGCCCCATTGCATTCTTGGTAGCAGAGGCCAGACAGGAGCTGCTTCAAAATGGCAGATTGAGATGGATGTACCCAGTGATACTGGCGCTCTTGTCTCTTTACAAGCTGGTGGGTCACAGAGGGTATAGGGGGAAGGCAGCGAAGCCCTTGCCCTGAATGTCCCAACCACCAATCAGAGGAATAGAAGACTGAGTAGGACCAGCTTGGAAATGGCTGCTCAGGCTAGCTCAACTATACAGAGCAAGTTTTTGTCTAAAATACAGTGGTGAAGTTGATTGGGCCAAGTAATTGGTTTGGATGTTCTGCAGCACAGTGGAGGCTACAAGGCCTCCAGTTTTTCCTCAATAATTTGCTGGAATTGGTGCCCAGATGCCTCGCGTGCCACTGGCCACACTAGGCTAAATCAAACTACTGTGCAAGTTTTGTTCTTTTGTGTTGTGAAAAGCATGAACTTGGCTATATAGAAATACTTCTTTAGACATTTTGCTGAAAAAAGAAGGAAACAAAACGATATCTATCAACTGGTAGTAATACTTTTAATGTGTCCTGCCTTAAGAGATTTCACAAAAATCAACTCTGAATATATATACATTTGATCAAACAAGATTTTATTTTAATTACAAAGCATTCTTTACAACCAAAGCCACAATCAGATTTCATTAAATAGTGAATTCCTGATGTGAGTGGTGAATGATTCCATGTACAAAAACGGGGAGGGGCTGGGAATGTGGCTTAGTGGTAGAGTGCTTGCCTAGCATACATGAAGTCCTGGGTTTGATTCCTTGTACACAGAAAAGGCAAGAAGTGGCATTGTGGCTCAAGTGGTAGAGCGCTAGCCTTGAGCAAAAGCAGCTTAGGGACAGCACCTGGCCCTGAGTTCAAGCCCCAGGACTGGCATACAAACAAACCAACCAACAGAAAACACCACCAAAAACATGAGAATAGGGGTCTGTGAGTATAGCATTTAACTCCCAACTTCTCAGGAGCTGTATTAAAAAATGGCTGTAGTTTTACACACATAATTGAGTCATATGCTATACCACTTCCCAACTGGGAATCCCATGGTATTTTCAGTTTTTAGTTTGGGGTCCTAGTAATACTGTAATTGTATACACATAGATCGATCCAAGGACCTTGTTAAAGTGACCTGGTTAGTCCTGCTAACCAGGATAGTCCTGTTGATTAGATTAGGGATGTAGGGGTTTGTTTGTTTGCTTGCAAGCAGTACAACTTTTTTTCTTTTTTTTCTTTTTTTGGCCGTCCTGGGGCCTGGACTCAGGGCCTGAGCACTGTCCCTGGCTTCTTTTTGCTCAAGGCTAGTACTCTGCCACTTGAGCCACAGCGCCACTTCTGGCCATTTTCTGTATATGTGGTGCTGGGGAACTGAACCCAGGGCCTCATGTATACGAGGCAAGCAGTCTTGCCACTAGGCCATATCCCCAGCCCACAACTTTTTCATTAAAAAGTAAATGATATGACTTTTGAGACTGTTACAAACAGCATACCGGAATTAGCCCAAGGATATTCAACAGAGGCTACCAGCATAATGATGCTTTGAAGCTAGGAGAGGTTGGTGAGATCTTCTTGTTTGTTAAGAAAGAAATGTCATAAAAATTCCAGAGCAGAGCAAAAATTTCCAGGGGGAGGGGCCTCTTTATTGTTTCCTTTAATAGCTGCTTTTTTATGTAGTGAATAATGTGTTAAACAAAATATTCCTATTGTAGGATCTGAGCAGTAGCTTTGCTTTGCTACTGCTCTGCTTAGTATGTCTATTTTGATATTAATTTATAGTATTTTTGCTATTGTTTGTCTTCTCTCCCTATCACACCCTCATTTGTCCTGCCTTTATTTTCACACTTCTCCAATTCATATCTTCTGCTCTTAGGGCAATAGCAAATGTGTCTATATATTTGTATGAGGATCTTTACTATGTGGGCCATCCTTTTAAGTTTCTGGAACAAAATGCTGGTAAAAATGAGTCACTGCTGTTTCTATATTTGTATCTGAATCAAGAAGCAAAATTTTCTCACTATCATGCCTGAGGTATAGAATTATATAGTTTATGTTTAAAGAAAACAACCCAAATGTAGTCTGCTTTTTAAAATTAGATGTTTTCAAATATTACAAAGGTCTTTAGATTCGTATTTCCAGAGTAAACTACACAGTGGTAATGGTTTTATTCTTATTATCCATAGGATGGAAAAGCATACCAAAAATAGGTAAAGCCCTCCCCCAAATCCTCTGGGAACAGATCATTTGGGTGTTGTCCAGGCCTGCTCACAACCTTAAAACAACCAGTGGTAATTTACTATAGACCCTCATACCTCCATCTAAATGACAGCTCAGACCAGGGACCCCAGGGCCCGAAGTCTAGTAGTAAGAAAGCCAGAGAGTGGAACTGTAGCTGGGAGGAGGGGTATTGGCAGTGGAAAACAAATATGGGCAATTCTTAAATGTCAGGTTATTGAGCTCTCCTGCCCAGCCTCATAACTTATACTGATTGAGAGGAAAAACACTTTCAGAGAAAAGAAGAGATGCTGGACAAAACAACTTTGTCTTTGTCTAGTTGTCAAGACCCCTGTTTCTTGAAGGGATAGACAAGCCCTTGATGCTTCTATGACAGACCCAGGGGGATAAAGAGGTGATTCGTCTTCAATTGCACCTCTCAAGGAGGTTTCCTTCCTTCTGTCCTTCCTTCCTTCCTTTTCTCTCTCTTTCTTTTTGTGTCTTTCCCTCCCTCCCCCCCCCTTTCTTTCTTCTTTCTTCAGAAACAGATTTTTGTTTATGGACTTAACAAAATTAGCCATGGCCAGTGAGCTCAAACTCTTTGTGGGGTATAACTTACCATTGTGCTCCTCCCTCCTGAGTTGGTGCACCTTAATGAGCCTGTCCCATTAAAATTCCTTCTTAAAAGCATAAAGTGAGGGCTGAGAATATGGCTTAGTGGTAGAGTGCTTGTCTAGCATGCATGAAGCCCTGGGTTTGATTCCTCAGCACCACATATATAGAAAAAGACAGAAGTGGTGCTGTGGCTCAACTGGCAGAGTTGCTAGCCTTGAGCAAAAAGAAGCTCAGGGTCAGTGCCCAGGCCTACAGTTGAAGCCCCAGGACTGGCAAAAAAAAGCATAAAGTGGAAGAGCCAATCATCTTATTTTTAAAGAAAGGAGGTTAGCATTAAGGGAACAGAGACCTCAGTCCCTTTTCTATTTTAAATGCTTTTTCAATCTTTTTAAAAATTATTATCTTTAAGTAGTTGTATAATAGAGTTGCCATTCAACAAAATCAGTTTATGAATACTGTGAATCTTGATCAATGTCACCCTTTAAAAAAAAATAATTCTCCCTCATCTCTCTCAACCTTTCTTCCCACAATTTTCTTAATTTTGTCGGATATGTATTGAGTTTTATGAGTATATTAAGTGCTGATAAATAACTTGAAAACTTTAAAGGAATGTGGAGAATTTGTCCTTTTGATTCTAGTGTTCAGGAAAGAACGTAAAGAAAGGAGACTGTCCTGTGATGGGCTCTGCTCTCTGAATGTTTTGCAGATAGCACATCTGTCTCTCCAGGTTCCTCACTTCCCTCTGTGACTCTTGGGTCCAGAATCCTTGTCCATTGCTCACTGGAATTTTTTTGGATTTTTGTGTTGTACTTTTCCAAGTTGAATCTTGGGAAAGTATGAAATCCTACTGTTTTAGAGAAAATAGTGTTGTTTACATTTAACATGCTGATAATACATTTATGTAAAACTTCTAGTAACTGCTTGTGGTTCTCAGTACCTGTTTTATCTTAGCTGTACAAATGAAGAGAAATCACCACTGGTGGGGTATGGAAGAAACCTGATTAATAAGATTTAAAGGGATAGCTTCTTATTTCCAAAAGGGCTCCTGCAGCTTCTACAAAAGAGAAGCAGCTCAGATTCCTAATCCTACATCCTGTGGCCAGGCAGCTAAAACTTAAAATTACACAATGAGGACTTCCTAAAATTTCATTTTACTTGTGGACATTTTGAATTGTTGAGAATGACGTGGTCCTAGTTTTCTTGGAAACAATCTGTGTAGGGACTCAAATGTAAGTCTTTTATTCATGCCAGATGCTTGAGAAATTATATGAATGGGAGAAGAAACATAGGAGCTATCTAAACTAATATAAATGTAGCTTGGGTATACATTTTTCAAGTAACATTTGAGTTTACATATGGCCCTAGCTTCCATTCTGGAAATTGAATACACTTACCCTAGCCTTAATATATTTTCTGTCTTCTTCAGCTACCACTCCATCTCTTTCCTCTCCCTCTGCCTTTATCCCCTCACCTCATACCTTTTGCCAAGCGGTAGAACAATGTGCACAGCACTTTTATTTTATTTTATTTTTCCAATTTTTATTATCAAACTGATTTACAGAGAGGTTACAGTTTCATACGTTAGGCATTGGATACATTTCTTGTACTGTTTGTTACCTGGTCCCTCATTCCTCCCTCCTTCCTCCCCCTTTCCCTTTCCCCCCATGAGGTGTTCAGTTCACTTACACCAAACAGTTTTGTGCAAGTATTGCTTTTGTAGTTGTTTGTCTTTTTTTACCCTGCGTCTCGCAATTTTGGTGTTCCCTTTCATTTTCCTGCACAGCACTTTTAATAGGAACATATTATATAAACTGTTTGACAACTTCTTTTTATGTAGCAACCATATAGAAACAATACATTTCCATTCTGTTACTTATTAGTTCATGTTGATTACATACATGCACATTCTGCATGTCTTTAATCCATTGAGAGAAATAGTTTGGAGGATGAAAATTTTATTTTGGCTCAGAGTTTCACACATCCTTTACTCTATCTTTTGAAAGTATTTTTTTTGTTTTTTCTATTGACATGTTAATGTATATTTTATATTAATTTGTTAAGAACCTTTTATTCTGTTTTTTTTTCTGTATTGTCAAAGTGAAGTACAGAGGGGTTACAGTGTCATCTGTAAGGCAGTGAGTACATTTCTTATCCAACTTGTTACCTCCTCCCTCATTCCCCCCTGCCCTTCCCCCTCTCCCTCTCACACCCATGAGTTGTACAGTTGTTTACACCAAATGGTTTTGTAAGTATTGCTTTTGAAATGGTTTGTCTTTTTATCCTTTGTCTCTCGATTGTGGTATTCCTTTTCCCTTCCCCAGTTCTAATACACATATATACAGTATCCAGGGTATTAAGATCAGATACAGTGATAGCAGGGGTAATGAGAGATAGAAGGGAATATGAGAGAAAAAAAGGAAAAAAAAAAGGGTACTGTTTCACATGGCATGTTGAAAATAAGTACAACAATGATATACCACTTGTTTCCATAATGTGGAGTTCATTTCACTTAGCATCATCTTATATGGTCATACAGGCATAGCTATTGGGCTATTGTGATCTTCTGCTATGACTGACCTAAACATGTACTAATTATATTCCTAAGGACCTTTTATAGAGTAAGATCAGTTATGTTTTAGTTATGTATTTATCTTTTGGTGATACTTGGTTTGAACTCAGCACCTTGTTTTTGTTAGACAGATGCTCTGTCACTTGAACCACATCTCTAGACAGATGCTCTACCACTTGAACCACATCTCTAGGCCTTGTTCAGTTACTTTTCCCAATTTTCATTTGCCATATATACATATATGTACATATACTGTGTCTATATACATGCATGTATATATGTGTACAAATGTATATCTGCATATGTATATGCATGTATATATGGGTAGATATGTACGTACATGTGTGCGTGTGTGTGTGTAAATGTATAAATGACTCTCTAGGCCTTAATTTTCTTACTATCTCTGTTTCACTAATAAGGAAATTAAGGCCCAGAGAGTCATCTAGCTAGTAGTACTGGCATATTTGACCTCAATTACTATGTCTGGAAAATCACTAAAAACAAGAAATATATTCATATTTTCTTTTAATGTTTTGAATTGTTTTATGCTTTGTTTGGACATAATTTTGAAATGTTGTATGAAATGGGGTTCATATTTAATTATTCAATTAGTGTCTTTAGTACGTTAGCATTCTTTGGGAGTTTGGAAAGGACTTGCCTTCTTCAAGAACTCTTTATAAAATTAGTGCCACATTGTATTAATTGTTCCTTCAATTATTTATTTCTCCAGAGTTCTTGGTTTCTTCAGCAACTTTGATCTGTATGGTGTTTTAAATTTTTTATTAAAATAATCATATAAGGATTCTTGTTGTGAAGCTTAGGTTCATGTAATATACTTTGATCAAATCAAAGCCAATATAATTCTTTCTTGTCAAATCCTACCTTTATAAAGGATCTACTCAATTCTTTTACAGTTTTTTTCTTCATAAGATAACCATTCACTCTAATTTTCAAAAAGGCCCACAAGGAAGGGCCTGTTTCAAAAGAAGGAGACTATATTACTTCTACATTGCAAGTATATTGTTGAGATGCAATCATTTATTTGGGAATTGGTTCAAAGAGCATAGGCCTTTTTTTTTTTTTTTTTTTTTTTTTTTTTTTTTTTTTTTGCTAGTCCTGGCTTGGACTCAGGGCCTGAGCACTGTCTCCGGCTTCTTTTTGCTCAAGGCTAATACTCTGCCACTAGAGCCACAGCGCCACTTCTGGCCTTTTCTACGTATGTGGTGCTGAGGAATTGAACCCAGGACTTCATGTATATGAGGCAAGCACTCTTGCCACTAGGCCATATTCCCAGCCCCATAGGTCTTTTATGAACAAAAAATCATCACATAATTTTCTCTCCTGTAGTGGAACTCTTGAGTGTTTGGTTACTGAGGTATCTGCACTGTGGTCTGTTCTACCTGCTGCAACCCAATAGTCACTGGGCACAAATGCAATCTATATACATCTATAGAGCTATAGAACCTTTCTTACTTAAAAATAATTTCTATGTCTGGGATAATGCCATTTTTCTAGATGAAAAACATTAGCTCGTCTTACAACTCTTATAAGCTGAAAATTGGAGTTGCCTTGGGGAGAGAAATGAGGCAGATGGATTGTTTACATGAGTGCTATAGTTTCACTTGTTATGCACCAGTCACCTTGGAAGAATTAATGCCCTTCCAGTATGCCAATCAGATTGCCCTAGTCATCTCTAAACATTCCATTTGGCTTATTAGAATAATAAATACTGTGCTAACAGAAAGTTCATCTGGATTCAGGCTATTAGATTGTGGTCAGCTGAGGAAGTATATGCTACACCTTAGCTCAGTGACAAGTGGGTTGGACACGTGGATACAGATTTACCCTATGTGGGTGTTGGACTTGATGACTAATCACCAGGGTTATAATCCTTAGAGATATGTCACCTGTCTAGGGCCAGTGTGGAGGCCATTAGTCATTCATTCCCCTTGACATCTGATGTCTGCTGAATGGTCTCTTTGGGAAATATTAAGAGGAATTCCAGCCAGGTGAACTGAAATAACAATATCCACTACTACCTCCAGTGCGGCAAAAAGTCCATGAAATGTTTCTTTTAATTTAATGACTGTGCGTCTAATTTCATTTCTATTGGGGACATTTTACTTTTTAAGTCTGATTTTCCCCTCCTTACATGAAATACCCATTCTCCTTTTATTGAAGCTCCCTTTCAGCTGTATTGTAGCAACAGGTCTAGTTTGGGAAGCAGCCTGTGGAAGTCTCCTTGCTTGGTCATTGCGTCTGCATTTTTTCTCAGGCTGATTTCCTTGTTTGAGGCTAGCTCACCATCCCACCAGGTTTCCAAGGCCCAGGTGTGAGCTGCTTCTTTAGGACCCACCTCACAATGGCAAGTTCTCCCCTTCCTGTCTTCCCTTGGACTCAGTGCTTGACACTATTCTAGTCAACTTTGGCTGGGGATAGATCATCTTGAGTTGAAAAATGACCATCTGGACCACTAATAGAAGCTCAAGATGTTTAGATGGTTTGGGAGCAGCAATCTGAGGATAGAAGAGGAAGGATGTTTTTTGGTTATGCATTTTAAAACAGAAATAAAAAAGTCTTATTTGTCTTTATCAGTAAATTCTTAAGGGTAGAGAGGTTGAAAGGCTGTGCTTTGTCTCAAAACTGCCAGAAAGATCTGTGGGTAGATGGTTTTCCTCAGGAGACAAGAGATTATGCAGGCCAAGACCTAAGTGTCCACAACACAGACATACAAATGATCGCTTTTTCAGGCCTGTGGGATTTCTTTTTCATAGGTTATTAATATCTAGATATAAAATATGACTCAGTGCACTAGAAGTAACAGGTTCTAGTTAGAGAGAGAAAAGTGTGTATAAGACCTAAAATAGAATTCAGACATGAAATGTCAGTTCTAAACTACAGTCTTTGATCAACTTTCTGGGCTCTATTAGGTTCATGACTCCCTTTTCTTCATATTGTACTTAGAATCATACTTGATGAACTCATTGCTCATTGTCAGTCGTCTGTGCAGGATCCTGGCTTCTCAGGTAGCGTCTCTGGCCTCCATGAATCTTCTTTCTGCATCCAACTTCAAAAATTCTCATGCTCTTACCTTTGCCCCAGTGATAGCAATTACACAACTCTTTATAATCTCAAGAATCCTTTCTCTGATCACCACCTCCATGACGTACAGCTCGTTTATTTTATTTTTTTCACTCCAATAACACTTTAACCACATCAAGATCCTCCAAGCCAGTGATTATACCACTTTTCTACTAGTCCTCGGTTCATCTTAACAAAACCTGAGTCAATGATCCATTGTTACAGTCATTTCTTTGTATATAACCTCAACTCTTTTCCTTCATCATTCTCATTGAGCAAGATCTCTATTTGACCTGTCTAATCTGTGCCTTCACCAGAGAACAACACGTCCACTTTAAGTCTGCATCCACAGGCTTCCTTGAATGCTTTCAGCCCTTCCCAGTACCAGGTCTCCAAGCCCCTGTTCAAAATGATCATTTCATTGCTTTTCCTTTCTCCATTTGCTGATTTGTCCTCTCTCCTCCCCAGTGACCTCTCCAATTTCACCAAGAAGGCAGAGGCAACCACAGGATATTGAATTTCATCTTGTTACCAGCAAAACTACCAATTTCATCTACACTCATATTCCTCCTCATCCTATCTACCCACTCTTCATGAAGTGGATTCCACCCATTTTCACCTTCTTAAACACCACACTTTCTTTCTTTCCTCATGAGTTTTCATTAAACTCATGTGGGCCTGACTTTCATCTTTTAAGTAGGCACGCTGTATTTCACGGTTTCCCTCTGGTCACCCAACTTCAGCCCCAAGAACTTCAGTCCTCCACTCACTGCCTTCACTTCTTCACCACCCATTTTCTTTGCTCACTCTGAAAAGGCTTTTGTTCTCACCTTTCTACTGAAACGCTCCTGTAGACAGTGCTGATGACCACCTTTGCCATGTTGACTCCAGGGACCTGTTCTTAAACCCTTTTCAAATGGGTATTCTTGGCTTGGCTTCTGGGACCTCATGCTCTTGTTGATTTGTTGTTTTTTCCTTCAGTGGCTGCTCTGAACTGTCTTTTTTTCTGACCTCTTCTTCCACACTCAGAGTAACCCAGAGCTTGAGCCTTTATTTTTCAACTTTCTGTCTTGTTCCCTGCCCCCATTGCTTTAAATATTAATTATGTACACTATTGATCCCTACTCTGGCTTCTCTTTTGGTTTTCTTTTTTTTTTTTTCCTCAAATTTTTATTATCAAACTGATGTCTCTTTTGGTTTTCGATTCACATATCCAAATGCCTCTTCACACTGCCACATGGATGTCTTCACAGGCATCCCAAACTTGATATGTTCAAAGTGCTTGATTTCTCTCCCAAGTGGCTTCTTGTATTATCTTTCTGATTTTATTCAGTGGCACACCATTAACTCCTAGAATTCCTCATGATTCCTCTCATTTTCATGATTTTCTCTCATTTATCCATTGATTCCATCTGCAAGTCTGGCAGCTTTGCTTTCAAAATAAGCCCAAGTTCCACCCCTCTACCATTCTGACCCAAATGACCATTACTAGTTACCTGTAATAGCCTGGTTTCCTTTTTTCTTTTGTCCCTATGTTTGCTCTCCACATTAATGTGTGTGTGTGTGTGTGTGTGTGTGTGTGTGTGTGTGTGTGTGTGTGTAGAGGGGCCTTTCTAAAACTTAAATCATGTCATATTACTCTCCTGCTCAAGCCCCTCTAGAGGCCTCTCATGTCTCCCAGGATAAAATCCAAAACTCACATTCATAGTTAATTAGGTCTCCATATAAGATTCTTTCAAAGTGCTGGATTTTTCTTACCCATTCATGTCTACTGTTTCCAACAATTATATGTTTGTAATATCCTACAATTTTTTCTGAACTTCCTAAGGAAATCTAAATTTGGCTTTTTTGGTGCTTGAGAATGAATTTTAAAATGTTGGCACTTTTAAGGAAACATTAGAACCTTAGAACTTATAGAAGTAAGCAAGGTGAGCATGCTTATCTTTTCTTATTGGGCCTATGTGGTCTCTTGATACTTTGAACTAAACACACATACACATGCATGCACATGCACATGCGCGTACGCACACACACAATGCAAAGCAGAGGGAGATGTCTCTGAGAGGGCTGGGACTTAGTGCTTAGTTGCACAGTGTTATTTCTAAACTTTGCAGAGCCTTGGGTTTGGTCACAGGACAAGCAAAAACAAAGGGGAGGGGGAGAGTTCTTCCAGCACGAATAGAGTGATTACAAAGTTTTTGTGGGGGTCATCCTGTGTGAACTAATAAGAATAAACTTACCCTTTTTAGGAACTGAGAAAAAATATTAAATAGGTTAAATGTATAACACCACTTGTAATCTGCCACATGTGGTTGGTAATGGCTATAATTTCATACGATCCCAGAGCAAGATGGATAGAAGATGCATATCTGTGGTGGGCATGTGTAGAGAATTATGCCAATATATACTTTTTACATCATCTCAAGTCTATTTAAAGCTGACAACAAATTATATGAAATAAACTTGATCTTAATTTCTAGTTTGATATTTTCCAGTAGATATTTGTATAGAAGATGTCTGAAAAGAAAAAAAAATGATATGTAGCCCAGAATTGATATCATTATTCCTGTACTCTCTAGAGAAAATATGACTTTCTGGGTTATATGGTATCCCTCAATTATGGACTTGGTTTTTCAGTTTGAAAGTCTGTATAATCTTGACAGAAGCTAGACCTAAAAAACTCATTTGATATGTGATTTTCTATCTCACAAAGATAGCTTAGCTACATCCTGATTGAGAAAAATCATATGAGGAAATAAAAAGAGGACTGGATGATGAGGCTCTAGTTTTAGGTTCTATCCCTGATGTTTCTGCTTCATGCCCTGTATAATATCACCATGAGCTTCACTTTCTTCATGTGTAAAACCAAGAATGAAAATGGAATGTCTACCTTATATTGTCACAAGAATTAAATAGCCCTCAAATAAATAACTAAATTAACCAAGATGATGTGTGGCATTTTAGAACACATTAAGATATTGTTTGTTCATCCATTACTCATGATTACTATCATACTAATATTGGGGCTCAGAAAACAATGCCTAAAGTTTAGCACTTTGGCATGTTGAGTGTTTTGTTTGGTTTTATTTTGCCAGTCCTAGGGCTTGAACTCAGGGCCTGAGCACTGTCCTTGGCTTCTTTTTGCTCAAGGCTAGCACTCTGCCACTTAAGCCCCAGCGCCACTTCTGGACCCAGGGCTTCATGTATATGAGACGAGCACTTTACCACTAGGCCATACTCCCAGCTCCCATGTTGAGCATTTTGAACTGATGATGATTAAAAGTTTTCTGTGGTATTCTCAAAAGAGGCTCTCCTTGGCCGCCTTCTGCATTCCTATCTCCTTTTGGTTCTATAGACAGACAGCCCCCTGCCACTTAAACCTTGATGAAATAAATGTGTTATTTCTTTATATGTTCTCTTGCTAGGTTGTTGTTGTTGTTGTTGTAGGAGCATTAGCTGTAACCCTTATGATAGGAGAGGGATGATATCACCCATTTCTACTCCTACACAATTCAGTACTTGATTCTTGAGTTAGATATTCCAGTGTCTCTCAAAGCACAGATAATAGGAAAGTGTAAAGTCATTATGATTGCTCTCCATCATCTTCTAGATGTCATCTTCTAAGAATGGATTGTTAGTGTAGGTGGTAATAAATATTGAAATGAGCATGTTGCAGTCTGCCACGTGTGTTTCTGTATTTACGTTCTATTCCCCACCTGCAAATTGTTGGTACAGAGCCCAGGCCACTGACTCAGTTCTGTTTTCTGGAGCACTCTGTGAAGGGCTCAGTAAAGGTCTTTACTTGCTTTCTTTTTTTAATAGAAAGGGAAAACCTTTTTTTGTTAGCATATATTATTTGTGAAGAACAATGGGCTTCTTATGACACTTTCACACATGGTCATACATATTTGAACATATTTACTCCTCCATTAAGTACAGGTCTTTGAATTGAATTTTAGAAAGTCCCATAAGAAGTGGATATATTCCTTTGGACAAGAAGGAAGTGCCTTGAGTCTCATTGTTATGCCATGATCATGCTGGCTTTTCCCTGTGAAGATCCCTGTGGTCATGGTAAGTCTGGCTGAACAAGGTTGAAGGAACAGGAGTTTTAGTTACTGGCATGGAAGCTCAGACAGTGATATATCTGATATTCCTGCCAGATGATGGTTCTGCATCCCTGATCTCCCTCTCCACTTTTAGTAGGCAGAAAGTGGAGACAATATATCAAGAAACTACAAACCAATCCACTCCATGGTAATTTTTGGCTGTCTATAACTTTAGGCAGGTTAAGCTCTTGAAGCTTTGTTTTTCTTCTTAGCTCCTTTCTTAGTGCTTTAGGGTATCAGGCACCAGGTAGGCAGGCACCAGGCCAGGAAGTTGTGGTCCAGGCAAGAAGAAGGCTGTAATCATGCAGTAGTGGCTACACAACCATTTTGCTTCAGAATTACTTATTTCCTCATCTGGTATTTATTGGCCAAGTGGTTTGGGCGAGGCGTGTTTTAGGCATTGAAGGAAAAATGTTTGTTTTTTTTTTTAAAGAAAAAGACAAAGGTCTAGTCTTCAAGGAGCTTGCATTTTAGTGGGAAGATTCAGATGATGGGTAAATATAATAATTTCCAGGTTCTGATACATGGAACAAGGAAAGTAAAAGTCAAGTAATAAAAATGGGGTTTGAGGGAGATTGTCTGCTATAAAAATACATAGTCAGGGACTTCCTTTCCAAGAAAGATCAGATCAAGGATTTTCCAGTCATGGGAAGGATTGAGGAACACATATTCAAAAAGAAGTGGCTGGTGCACAGATACTAGGAAAGGAACAAGAAGGAAGGCCACTTTGTCTTGTATGTGTGTGAGGAGAGAAGAGTGATTGTAGGGGAGAAAAAGCAAGATGATTTCTTCACCCATTGCAAAGTTTTGATGGCTGACACCTCTATAATTAAGGACAGATTAACAAGAGTTAAGCATAACAAATGCATTTAATCAAAGTTTTAGGTGATACAGGAGCCTTTAAAATGAAGACTCAGACCTAAGGAAAACTATGTGTATGCTTAGCTTTGATGAAGACTACACAGGTGTGTAGAAGTATGATTGAAAAAAAGGGGGGGTCATGACACAATGGCAATAAACTGAGGACAAAACAAAAGATTCTTCTTGACCTCTCTGCTTATCCTTCCCTCCAAGTAAAGGGCAAAATGCCTGGCACCTGAGGTTCTTCAGCAGAGAAGGTCAGAGATGTTCTTGCTCTGTAAAATTCTCTATTTCTTTCAGGTTAAAATACTCGTGTGTCAATGTGCCACAAACTGAAGTCACATCTCTTGTATCATATCATACTATAAGTTTATTCCCTCACGTTTATGAGAATTTCAGAAGCTGATATAAACAATTATCTGATTCATTCTCTTCTCCCAGCCCAGCCCCCCACAGTGGTTGTTTTTCTAAAGAGGGTCTTGTGGGTGTGTGTGTGTGTGTGTGTGTGTGTGTGTGTGTGTATCTCAGTCTAGCCTCGAATTCACAATCCTGTCTCTGCCTCCCCATGGTAGGATGACAGGCATTATTACAGTTACCACCAAGTTCAGACAGATTTAAGGTTGCAATTAGAGGATATGATGTGAAAACAAATACACTTGCAAAATTCATTAATCTTTCATAAATTTTTAGGTGCCCAATCTTTGTTTTACTCTAGATATCAGCTAGAAATCTTGTTTGTACTTTATTCTGCCTGGTTTCTTGGAATCGGTTTTCTCCTAATAAAGCCATATAGCCTCAAGCTTTAGGACAGCTGATCCTGAAGAAGCGTGAGTCTCCTCAAGGCTGAATACTGTGGATGCAGAAGCCTAAGGAAGCATTCTGAAACCTGAGCATCTTTCAGCGCCGAGTGCAGAAGTTAATGCCTGCAGTTTTTACTGGCTTTCTCTTTCAGTAATCTTTTGTTCCTGCCACAAGGCAAAACAGGAAAAGAGATCTGTGTGAAAGACTGCTCTCTCTTTTCCTTTTGTGGTGATTGTGTATCTTAAGAGAAGGCCTCTGAGGTTCCCAGAGTTGTCTGTCTTTTCATGTAAATAGAGCCCATAAGCCTATTTGCAAGTGTGCGGAAAGACTGTGGGAGTTGAGGTGAAAAATAGAGAGCCCTACCCTCAGCATCCCATGTAATTTATTCAGGTTCAATGTGGGCTTTCTTTCTTGTGTATGCTTCAAAACTGTATTTTGCACTTGTACTTTTAGAGATGTGCTATATACATGTATTACTGTATACACATTTTACTGTGCCACGTTGTAACTACAAAACTGTGCATTTTATGCTTGCTGGGTAGTTTAAGGGATTTTCCAGGGTAATTTTGACAATGTAAATTTTGGCTTCCGTGCCAGCCTTAGAATGCAGCCCCTAAGTACAGCATGACCCTCTATCTTAGGTATTCTTAAGACCTTACTTATTCCCATGTACAGGGAACTGGAATTGAATGAAAGAATAGGACTCATATGAACAGAACTAGGACTCATATTCATCCCTAAGCCCTAAACCAGTAAGTGGTATTGTTTGGTATAGACTTTAGAAGAGGCAAGGCAGAAGAAGAGATTGTTAATCCAGTGAAGAGTGGGGCCTGAGGTTAGTGACCAGATGTCAAGGACACCAAGGTTGGGTGGAGTCCAAGGGTACTGAAGGATAACTCATAGGTAAGACTGTTCCATCTAGTGAAAGCCAAGCACAAAGCAATATAATGATGGGCTTAGTGGGGTGTTTGTAATTGGAGGTAAGTACTGCTGGATAGATATTAGCACCTTTCTTCTAGAACACTTCATCTTCTGGCGAGGCTTGTTTGTGCATTGTTCCATGTGAATGTTGTCATATGTGTGCACATGTAGCAGACAGAATGAGAGAACAGGGCAGCAGTGCCAGAACGAAGAGACAGGGGCATAAGGCTTAGGGTCCCTCATTTGGTTTTCAGAGCAAGTTCTGCCTTGTATTGTTCTGTGACTGGGGTAATACTTGTTGTGAGGGACCTGAGATACTAGAGAGGTGATGGAATGGAAGTCAAATCTTTCATCCCTCTCCTAGGCTGCCCTGGAGAGCCAGTCTCTGACCCTTTTCCTGCCTACTACCACCCTAAGGCAGAGTCTGTTTAATCAGATGCAGAATGTACTCAGCAATTGGTAGTAAGAAAAGGTAAACAACCCACCCCTGTACCCCTCCTCAGTTGAAATGAAATTCATATTCATGGAGCCCTGCTATGGGATTTTCACCTATCTCCTAATCCTAAGCAATAGAATTTTGAGTAACATCCCCTGAGTTAAACTCCTTTCAATGAATCTTAGAACATGCAACTCAAAATAAAACAACAGCAGCAGCAGCAACAACAACAACAACAACATCAAAACAGAAGCAAGAAGGTCACTCTCAATTTCCCCTCACTTTAAGTGGTCATAATACTCTCATTGGAGAGGTGCCCTCCAGAGGAAAGAAGTATCTTTATCTCTGAAGACCCTCAGACACAAACAGGCCTTGCTGAGCTGCCTCTCATTTTTATTAGTTTTTTTTTGTCAAATCATACTTCTGTACAACCTTCTCATCAAGCCTAAGCATAAAATTCTATCCCTTATTTCTTTGATTTTCATCTCTGAAGGCTTCCATGTCACATAAAAAAAAGTTAAAAACAACTTATGTCAAATAAATTTGCTATCCTCTTATCTTATTAACCTGTTGTTTCTTAGAGGGAAACAGCTGTGAACTTAGCAATGAGTGAGGAAAAAAATAATTCCCCTCTTGCATAGGAGCTATTAATTTTTGAGCAAGTCTCTTGAATGTCAGTTTCCTCCTTCACATCAAAGAGATGGTACCAATGTGGTGTGTTGTAAGGTTGAAATGAAGAGAATGCCCTCAGGGACCTCTCTGTAAGTTTTACAGATTGCCTATAAAGCAACTTCCCAGAAAGAGAGTTTGAACACACACACAAGAATTTTAATGTATCATATAACATGTCAAGACTTGGTTACAAGTGACAGAAACCTAGGTCTAACCAGCTTATGCAAAAAGCAAAATTTGTTTCTTGAAGCCAGAGAAGACGTAGGCAGGTCATGTAGAAGAAATGGAGTGCCAGACCCAACTAAGTGTTGTGAACTAATTTTTAACAAAAATTTAAATAAGGTTTTTGAACTTAAATGTTATTTCATAATAATATTCATTATGAATACTTAGCTCTAATTTTATGTTTTTAGAGTTATATAATTAACATTGGCTACATATACAGTTAAGATTAGTATATTTAACAGTCCTCTTTTCCCCCAACACTGGTTCTTTTTTAAACATACAAAGCTGTACTTTACTGTAAGCAAAAAAGAATATGTCAGGCTTTCAATTCAGAAACCTGAGTCAAATCAGCAGTCTTTAGGAGGAAAGTTCTTTCATAATGGGCCTAAGCCTTCCCCCCTCATCTGATATTTTCTTGTGGAAAACATCTGGTTTAAATAAGCACTAATGGCAGCCTTGATCATCAGAAACCAGAATGCCAAAATCACAAACAATGTATACTAGGTAAAAGAGATGCCAAAAACCAATGTACAAGGAAAAGTCAGCAGTAAATTTATTTTACATACAAATTTCACCTTTTGATGCTTGTCTTCCAACTGCCTTATACTTCTCTCTTTTGAGAACAGCTAAGGCCCCCATAAACAAGGGTGGGTGATCATCTAGCCTGCCAGACTCTTGAGATGGCTCTGCAGACATACCCTCTAATCCATAGACCTTCCAGGACTCGTTGACAACAATGATGGAGGGTGTTGGGAATGTGGCTTTAATGGTGGAGTGCTTGCCTAGCATGCATGAAGCCCTGGGTTTGATTTCTTAGTACCACATAAACAACAAAATAATAATAAAATTATAAAAAGAAAATAATGGATAGAGCTCTTAGGATTCATTTGCTTAGAATAGGGACATTTATTCCAACCCAGGCTCCTAAATTAGTGAGATAATTTTTACTCTCTGCTTCTGATAATCAGGAATAGAGCTGTCATACTGACCAATAGGCCTAGTTATGTGGGCCAATCCTAAAAGAAATCTGAATGGCAAAGATTTCTTAGACATCTGGGAGTTCTGTGATTAGTGCTGTAGACAGAGATGGAGCCAGGTGCCTGACAAAGTTTCGGATGTATAAAGTAAGTCTAGCAAAAAAAGAGCAAGTGTTCTGAATAGTCCTTAGAGGGCCAAGAGTTTGTGAGAAATTTTGGGATAAGCCAGTTGAGATGCTTCAGAGTATCATCCTCATCAGTTTGTGCAGAATGTCAGAGGTACAGGACACAGCTAATGGAGTATTTCACTTTTTAGAGGCTAAGAAACATGAAAGTGGATACAGGCTGGTTACCAGGACTTTATAGAACCTTGAGACATGGATGAGGGGAAAGATATTGGGCAGGGATTATTTCAGAGAAGAGATTAGTGGAGACTAGCTCAAGGCATTTGAACAGTGCTGAAGTGTGAAGTATCAAACTTTCAGAATCCAAGGAAAGTAGATGAAGAGAGTGAAAGAGAGGCATTACCCTTGTATTTAACTTATTTTACCTTTTGTCATCTGCCTTGCCTGAATATTACCTATTCCCTGAAGGGGAGAAAAACATGGTCTTGCAAATCTGAAGACCTTTATTTCTTAGAAATGTACCTCTAAAATAACATATAATGCTCATCACAGAATTTGGTGTGAAACAGGATAATCTAGGGCAAGTGTATTAGGTAGAGTCTTGGCCAAGTGACCAGACATTCTGGAATGAATAGGACAGTCTAGGATTTCAGCTTCCTCTACTGTATCCAGTTCACTTTACCCTAAGGGATTCCTATTACCCAGTGTCTGGAGTGAATACTGTCTTATGAACCTATGAGAACAGTTATCAGTGGTCAAGATAGAATTCCTAAACTAGGTTCTGAAGTAGAATTATAAATGGCAGAGTGACTGTATGTCTGGGAAATTAGTTTGGCCTTAGAAAAGGTTACTCTCAAAATTTATCACTTATGTATAAATCACAGACAACTGTTATGTCCTTTAATGAGTATTCAGTAATCATTTTCTTGAGATTTACTATATCACAAGTGCTATGCCAGTGATATAAGGCATGATCCTTGTTTTTAAGATGTTCCCACATCCGTGGAACAGAAAGATGTAAAAATAATTATATCTCTGAGATAACGAATGCTATTCTACTGGTACAAATCAAGCAGCTCAATGTAAGAAAACAATTCACAAGAAGATCGGGGAAGCTCACAGAGAAGGGAATGGCTAGCATATGAAGGGATGAATGGTTACACTCAGAAAAAAGTGAATTATAAATATATCTGCATTAGAATGCAGAGTTAATGAAATGGAATGCCACCAAGTTGGATTAGTATACTCACAAGGCTTATAGATAAATGGTCCCATCATATTTGTTACTTAATTTATTTCCCTCATGAGAACTCATGAGGATGTTCTTGTCTGGCAAAGTAATCAGTATTTATAAGAGTAGAAATGGGCTTCAGGACTCTTTAGACAACAGAAATTAAAGAGGATAAAAGTCGTGTCATTTTATTGCTCAGCACAAGGATCATGGCTGACACACTATAGCCAAGTCAGATTAAAGAGTCAGAGAAAAGCCAAGAAATTTCTTAACCAGAGGTTTATGTGACACAAGAGTCCTCAAAAACAGATCCAAAAACCTAGGTAAACTGTATTTTTAATACTCTGTGAGGCAGAAATATAATTAGAAGACAAATGGTTATAATCTAATGATGATAAACTGGAAGGAATGTTGCAAAACCCATCCAGATTCTTCTTCACTTCTAGTTTAAAACAAGACCACTCAGAAAGCACATCATATGATCTACTTTCAGAGGTAATTGTTGAGTTCTCTTTCTTTTCTCTCTACTTCAGAGAGAAAGGAGGGAGGTCAGAGAATGACCTTTCTCCCTCTGTGGGTTGTTTCAACTTCCTTTAGTTTAAAATACACAGTATGCTAAAGTACCATATTTCAAGATATCATGTCTTGAGCTCCAACTTTTCTTTGGAAAAGGAATTGAGTTTCTAATCATTTTATAATTAACATGCAGTAATAGTACAAAGGGTTCCATTGTGATAATTTCATAGATGTATATAGTGTACTTGTAACAAAGTTGGCTCCCTGTTATATTCCCTTAACCCCTTCCCTTCGGCCCACTTTTTCAAATACCATTTGGGGGCTTCATTATGTGATTTTCATGAACACTTGTGTAACATACCTCAATCTCCTTTACCCATACAATAGGTTCTCTTTTCCCTCTCTTCTCATACTGACACCCTCCCCAGTAGAGTCCCTTTATACTCATATCTCATTATTACCATTAGCATTTCAGATCTAGATTCTGCAGATGAATAAAAATGTGATAGAAATAGTTTGATTTATTCCTTCCTCATCTGAATCCTTTTTTGTTTTTTTCCATTAGTCTTAGTTGTCTGGCTAGGAATTTCTAAAATTATATAGACTAAGAGGAGGGAGAGTGGACATCCTTGTGTTATTCTTGACTTTAGAGGATAAGTTTTTCTTTGCTGTCTATTATTTGTTATATATCCTTTACTGTATTAAGTAGTATTCCATCTATTGCGTTTTTTTTAAAGCTTGAGCCAAGGCTTAAACCCAAGGCCTTATTCTTGCTTAGCTTGCTTGCTCCATTTGGTTGTTTATGTGGCATTCTACCACTTGAGCCATGGCACAGCCCAGTTTTTTGCTCGATACTTTGGAATGGAGTCTTGTGGACTTTCTCTCTGGGCTGACTTTGTGCTGTGGTCTTTTTTCCAAGTCTCCACCTCCAAAATAGCTAGGATTAAAGGCATGAGCCACTAATCCATTGGTCCATTGAGGGGTGTCGGGCTGATTGCAAACCTTGGTTATGATGAATAGTATTGCAGTGAACATGGTTGTGTTGGTAGCTTTGCTGTATCCTGAATTGTAATCTTGTGGATTTTTTTTTTCTTTCCTATTTTTCCTGTTTGTGTTATTTTCCTCTTTTATGTTTAGGATTACTGTAAGTGTCTTCTTGTTTGGTGTTCATGGGTTGCTTTAGTTTTTGTTTATTGTGGAAGGTTTCTTTTCTCTTTCAATTATGAAATAAAGCTTTACTGGGTACATTAATCTTAGCACAGTTGTTTTCTTTCTGGACTTGGAATATCTTCCATACCCTATACACTTTCAGAGTTTCTGTTGAACTATTTACTGTTGTTCTGAGAGTATTCTCGTTCTTTGTATTTAATTGTTGCTTGTCTTGCAGCTTTTAGTATTCTTTCTTTGTCCTGTATATTTAGTGTTTTAACTGTGATATATGTATGGGTGTTTCCTTGCTGATCTTGTCTGTTAGGTAGTCTGAAAACCTCCTGTGCTTTTTCACTTTTTCTTTCTCAATATTGAGGGATTTTCATGCTATTGTTTCATTAAGTTTGTTGTTTATGCCTTTAGCTTATACCTCTTCTCCTTCTTTTATGCCTATAACTCATAGCTTTTAGCTTTTTGATGATGTTCCAGAGGTATTTCACATTCTGTTCATTTTATTCCTAATTCCTCTACTGTATCTTTAATCAATAATACATTATTTTCAACTTCTATTATATTAGCAAGACTTTTAATTCCAGTTTTTATTTGAGTTATTAAGCTTTTCCTTTCCAGGATTTCAACTTATATGCTTGTTGATTTTATTCTTTTCAGGTTTGCTGTATCTTTATTGAGTTCCTATTTCATACTCTTCATTGTCCTCACACAAATTCTCTTTTAGTCCATCCAGTTGTTTATTCTCATCTTTGATATCATTCAGGTACTAGAAGGTGTACTTTTTAGCTTTGCCAATCATTCTTTTTTTTTTTTTTTTTTTTATAGTTTCATGGAGCTTGAACTTGACCTAGGGACTGTCTCTGAGCTCTCTAGCTCAAAGAGCCACAGTTCCACTTCTGATTTTTGAGTGGTTAATTGGAGATAAGAGTCTTGTTAGGATTATAGGCTCGAGCCACTGGTGCCTGGCTGATCATTATTATTGTACTTCTGAGTTCATTTTTTGAAATTTTATCCAGATTATCATTTATGTCCTTTGTTGTGAAATTACTGACTTTTGGAGGCGATATATTGTCCTGTGTTTTTTTCATATTACTTGTAAGTCTATAATGAAATTTACACAGCTAAGACTGAGGCTAAGTTGTTGAGTGGAAATTTAATCACCTTTAGTTCTTCAGTTGAAATAGTATCAGTGTTCAAGCAGGGCAAGATAGTAGACAGGTTGAGATGCTCTTTCTCATCACCATTGGACTGGGGGTTTTGGCCCCAAAGTCACACATTTTCCTACATCCTGAAAGCATTAGGAATCAGCCCAAGAGCTACTCCTATTGAGGTAGAGACTCTTGTAGTGTTGGTTGTCAGCTTGTAGATTTCTTTCACTATAAAGCTTCTCTTCTTTTGTAAAAGGAACTGCTGTTGGCTATTGAGAATGTTCAACACTGGGGTTGTTCCCATTTGCTCCATGTATTCCCTACACCCAGTTTGTATTCCCAGAGGCACTACGTGTTCAAGCCTCAGCTTGATCCCTAAGTGTACCAAGTGATGGAGGAACAAACACAGACATGACTAATGCACTGGTTTGGGAAAGAACTGAAGGACTTAGTCACTTTGTCTGCTGGTCTCAGTGCTTACAGACCTTGTGTAACTATTAACCTCTTTGCTGTGAAAGTTTTGTGATTTTTGAGGATCTTAACTCTAGGCCCTCAGTCCCGGATATCAATCAACACAACAAAATTTAACCCATCAAGAGGGAATAAGTGATTTCAGGCCCCTCCTGACAACCTAGCTCCCTGTATGAGAGACAAGGCTGTCAGTATGACATAATTGGAGGGTCTGCATGCAGGGCTTTTTTTCCACATACCACACAACATGTGCAGTTGGGAGGCAGGCCCCAGAGGCCAGGGATTCAGCCAGGCATTGGCTTGGTGCTTTGTTTCTGTCTGAGCCTCAGATGATGGGATTAGATCCTGAACAGGTTGGAGAGGAATTCCAGTCACCCTATCCTTTGACAATGCTGGTGTCCCCAGGACCTGGTGCTGGTGTCTACAGGACCACAGCAGACCTGCTTCTCCTTTTCCACCTCTCATGGAAATCTTCCAGTTAGACTCTGCCAAAGGGTATTCCAGGACTCACTGAGCCACAAGTGTTCCTTGTTTTCAGGCTACCAGAGTATCTCAGTCTCAGTGAATAGGCCCTCTCTCAACATGGCATCTTAAGTAAGGGGAACAACAGAATATCTTTCTTTATCAAGGCTAGGACATGTATTGTTTCATAAATCTCTGGGTTTAAAGCTTGTGAGAGTTGTGAGATACAATACAGCTAAAGCTGGAAGTTTATCAATGGGCTGCCTGTCTTACTTTGTCATAGTATCTTATGCTTTTCCTCCCATCCTGGGAAACCAGGTATAGGATTGAAACTGTTTGCTGCTTTTCTGAGTTGCCCTGGTTTTCTGTGTGATTTTCTCATGTACTGCTACCTCTTTTGTGATTTCTGATGTTCTTCTCTTTCTGTCTTCAGAATATAGTCTCTCCTGTGTTACCTGACTTCTATTCACAGAGTCAAAGCAGTGGATATTTATAATTCACTCTTTTGCTCCACTTCCAGAATTGACCTAAGAAAACTGTCAGAGTTAATACTGTATAAATAAAGAGAGGTTGTACTATACAATCAAATTGACTGTACCACTTAAGAGCTGGGTGCCTTTTGACAACTTACATGTATTCTTGGTGATTCTAATATCTCTTTAGATTTGGATTGATAATAGTACCAATCATAGAAAGTTGTGCCTAGAGTGCAATAATTAATGTAGAATAAATTTACAAATCACCACACAAATAATTCCACATTCCTTATAAAGTGCTTTGAGAATATGAAAATGTTATTGCTTTATTAAAAACATCAGCATATTACTTTCTTTATATAGGTTTTTGCATAATGCAGAGGGCCACAAAAACATAAGAGCACTTTTACATGAAAACAGAATCAGCTCTAAATTATGCAACAAAGCCTTGATTTTTCTCTAGGTACTCTTTCCTCTGAAAAGTTGACTTGTGAGTCTTCTTCAGTACTGTGGCTCTGATAATCTAGAGAAACAGCAATTTGAAGAAAGGAAGAGTTCTGTGCTCTTAGCAAAGACATTACCTGTTTTGCTCTTTGGAAAGTTTTACTCTCAGTTTTGAGCTATGAAAGTGAACAATCCAGCTGATTCAGATACCCAGAGTATTTGTAATAATAGGAACACTGTGACAACCACAGATATTAAAAGCATACCTCAATTTACACAACCAGGGTAAGAAAATACATATGGTATTGTGTGGAAAAAAAGTTCCCCAATGCAAACCTAGAAATGTAACTTAATGTCATTGCATTTAACATCAAAGGGCTGCTGACAAAAAGAACATATTTGCATTGGAAAATTCAAATGAAAGAATTAGTCTTCTACACAAAGACAGGAGAAAGGTAACAATAAAGATCAATAATTCTCTTGTATGTGGGAAAAATTGGGAGCCTACATTAAAAGCAAGTTTTCTAAAATTAAATTTACATATAGTAAAGCATATAGTTTGAAATTTTGCAAATGGGTACACACTTGGTAACCATGTGTCTATCACCCAGATAAGTTCCCTCATGTTCCTTTGCAGTCAAGTACCTTGATTCCCCCTGGCCTCAGGCAGACAGATTTGCTTTTTGGTGTTCTAATTTTGATAAAGTTTAATTTTAACTTAGATTTTGCTGGCTAAACAAAATGATGGCAGTTGACTATCATGAAAATTTAAGATTCAGATCCTACTTCCTTTAGAGAGAGTAAGGCCAGGAACTTCTGACCCTCAGTTTTCTCATATCTTAGGATAGTAACTCTTATTATCTGTCACATAATATTTTGTAAAAGATGCCAAGAAATGATATATGAGTAAAGGTTTGATTGACTTTTGGAAAATACTAGTGTTAATAAAAATTGGCACTTCTAGATACTAACCATTTTGCAGTGGGATTATGCTTGAACTCTGTGGTGCCTATCCAGATCTTCAAAGGACTGTCTTTAAGTATGTAGAGAAAGTTATTGTTTTTAAATATTTGTCCTACACTAGTTGACAATATAGGAAACAAATCTATCAGACTGGCATGTCTTAGATTAATCATATCTCTTTGGGTATGGCTAGAATATGAAAATATTCTCAGTGGCTGCTATTTTTATGGTATTCTTTATAATTAAACAATTTATTTCATGTTCAAGAACCTACTGTCCAAATTCTGAGAATTGTCAATTCTATGTTTCACATTTTACAAAGATTAAATTTTTCAGATGTCAAGTAATGTGCCAGCGGCTTTCCCAGTAATATTTCCATTACTGTGATAAACCTGTGTTGTTCTGAGCAAGTGACTTATTTGTCAACTTTGTTAGAAATTGAGAGGAAAGACTAACAAGTCCGCTGGTAGAATTCTGACATTTCTCCTGAGCACAACAAGAAAATTCCATTTCCTGCTAGCTACAGAAACCAGGTCAGTTTCAACTTCCCTATCTGAGAGATACTTCTTTGACACTCTGTGGGCACACCTAGCATATTCAAGTATCATTTGTTTTTCTTGGATGAGCTGTATGTATGTATACTTGCATGCACACATGTGCGCACACACATACTCTTCTGCCATTTATCTTTGTATGTGTTTATATATCAGAGAGGGCTATGCATTTTCTAAAAAGACAACTGACCATCAGCAAGGCGCTCTCACTTCCTCCCATGTACATTTTATAGCATCCCCATGGGGAAGTAAAACTGATGGTGGTTGCCAGAGACTGAATTTACTGAAGTAGATTCTTCCATGTAGATGACCTTCATTTTCTTGGGGGTAATGGCAAGAGCTACAGATTTTTGACAGAATAGCTGAAAACATCCTATCATTAGAATTCTAAACCATTGACTTTGTGTTTCATTCACCTGAGACAGTGATGAGCAGGTATCAGAAGGTTTGTGTTTGGCTATCTCTAAATACCTGCATATACATGAAGAAAGCTTTATATACCACTTTGGATATTTTCCCTCTTCTGGCTTAACTTCTCCATGAAACTTTCAAATCATCAAAGGCTCACTGAATCTTTAATTTACACACTATTCACTTCTCCATCTCTTTTTGGTTGAAATGTAGTAAGTACTTGCTCATTGATAGAGTTAGACCACATCCTGCCTTAGAAGAGCTGGAATTCTAGTTGAATATTTCCAGCTAGAAATTTTCTACCTTAGTGCTATGCCACTATGAAGATTCATCTGAACAGATACTATATTCTCAAACAACTTCTCCCCCACCAGGCATCACCTGAGAGGAAATGAGACTTTATGGCCATACTCCCACTCATGATCTTTTTGAGGCCCACCATGCCAGTCTCTGCACTTCTCCTAACTCTTGGTAACCCAACAAAGAAGAACTTTAGTAGATATACTGTCTTTGATACTAAGAGGGAAGGATTGCGTGCTCATGAGTGTCTTTAGCAGGTTATACCAAACACAAAACTGTAAATTCCATAGAAAGATTCAGTGCTAGTGTTTTAACTTTGCTGAATTGCCACACTTAAAAATATAAGCCAGATCATGTTAATCTCCTTTAAACCCATTAGTGTCTTCCTATCATCCTAATACCCAAACAAACACTTTTATATAGCCTCTAAGAAGCTGCTGGACAGCCCCTATCACTTACCTGTGTTCTTTACTCATAACTTCTAGTCATGCTGGTCTTCCTTGGGTTCCTAGGCTATCCACACTTATTTCTCCCCTGGACCTATACACTCTTCTGCCTGGGACTCTGTCTTGAACTGGGCTACCTCAGTCACTCAGATCTCAACTTATGTCCTTATCAGAGAGACCTTTAGGGTTCCACACCCGATATTTCTTTCCATATTCATCTTGCCTGAAATTATCTTGCTCCTTTCCTGGTTTTCTTGTTTATTATAGAACCATGACTAGGGGGTATCATTCCACAAAGGCAGGTAGAGGCTCTCTTTGACCTCTTCATTGATGTTGCCTCAGAACATGGAACCCTGCCTGTCCTGCTGTGGCTCTTTGCAAGCACACTGAATCCCTGCAGTCATGGTTCTATAATAAACAAGGAAACCAGGAAAGGAGCAAGATAACTTCAGACAAGATGAGTATGGAATTTATTTCTCTTTCCCTTTCTCTCTCTCTGTCTCTCTCTCATATACACACAAACACACACACATACATGTATGTGTGTCTGTGTGTGCACAAGTGCACACATTGAATCAAGGTCCTGAATTGACCTGTTCCCTTAATCTGAAGCTTCTGGCCCTGTACAACCATTAACTGGAAATAACTCAATTCAGTGGCTAGCCATGATTCTTCCTTATTAGAAAGTCTGAAATTGAAAGATGAGTTCTTAGGATCTCTCCTAAAAGTGAAGTTCGTTATCTGTTTGCAATAACTTCCCACAGTCATGAATTGAACTCCCAACAACCCTTGCACTACAATGAGCTCTTAATGCAGTATGGGATAGGCTTTGTGTACTCATGGAGAATGCAATGTAGCTTGCCTTGTTGGTTTTTCTTTAGATATCACATTTGGGTCAAAGGGGTTCAGCCAGTCTTTAGCTGTTACACAGTACAGTTTTATGGGAATAGGTTTGTATTGTTAACATCTGTGGGCTAAGAACTTGGTGAAGACATCACCGAGGTTGCCTGGGAAAGACCACTAACTTTGGGAATGAAATCTTTTCTTTCTTTTACTCATTTTTGTTTTCTTTCTCTCTCTCTCTTTTCTCTCTTTTTCTGCCCTTCCTTCCTTCTTTTTTATTGGGGGGGCAGGTTTGGAGGTTTGAACTAAGATATTAACTTTATTAGGTAAGTGCTCAGATCCTTTTGGGAGCTCAGCTCCTCACTAGGCCCTGTCCTTTTGCTTTTAGTTTGTCTTTTTTAGATAGCATCTCACACTCCCCACCCCCACCCCCAAAGCAACCTCATCCTGGAATTCCCTTCCTCTGCCTATTGAGTAAATAGGATTGTAGGTGTGTACCACCACAATTCCTTGCTTGTTTTTGAGATAGGGTCTTACTAAGTTTTGCTTGAGCTGTTCTCTAACTGTTGTACTCCTGTCTCTGCCTCCAGAGATTCCAGATTGAGAGCTAATTTTTTACAAGCAAAATATTTAGTTCTCCTTTTACCTTTCCTAGACATAGTAACAACCTTACCAGTTCCATCTGTGATGGCAAATGAACTGTGTGCATATTTTCCTGTCTCCTTATAGTATACATTTTTGCCAAGTTAGGAGATAAAGCTAATGATACCTTTAGCTCTTTTACTTTAATGCTTCCTTGGTATTTCCATTAAAAATAAGAACCTCAAGGATAGAAGACTTCCCTATAGAGATTTCTGGTGAGGAGATATAACACTGACTGGTTATATCCATGTCTGCTTCCCTCATTCTGTCAAATCTATATTAATATTTTTCCTTTTCCAACAAGCCTCTCTTTTTCTCTAGCTTGTGAACGCAACTTATTCCTACATCTTATGCTAAACCTTCTTATGTTTGTTTTCCACAGCCATTATTATTTTGTATGTATGCATAAATAAACATATATGTTAATTATTCATTGTGTTTATCATCTACCTCCCACTACTTGAATATAAACTCCACATGGGAAGAATTTCTTTCTGTTTTATTCCTCTGTGTCCTATGTGCCCAGATCGTATTGTCTGGCATAAAGTAACCCTGGATAAATATTTTTTGTGTGAGTGAACTGTCACCTCAGTGAAAAGAAAAATAATGTAGTACAGATGAAGTGCTAAGGTTTTTGAATTATACTATCTTGAATTTGAATCCTAGTTTTCCCAGCTGTGTCTTTAGAAAGTGATTTCACCTCTTTGAGACTCAGTTTTCTTCACTATAAAATAAGCATTACGGCACTGCATCTGTTGTGTATATCAAAATAGATAGGAAGGCAATTTAACATGGTACATAAAAGGCAGGGTGTTGAAGACTTATGCCTACCTAAGTTCCTCTTAAAGGCAAGTTAAATGAGAAGACAAATTGTTGGTCATTCACTTGGTTAGTACAAAATTGATATGGGAGAGTTAAGGGATTGAATGCTCATGATATCAACCTTGTTGGCCTCCTGCGCAATCTCTACAGTGCAGACTTACCTAACAGGTTGGCCTAGGTGTCCATTTGAGTTACACAGATCTCTCTGGCACCACAGGTAAGTTTTGGAACCAGTACTGCCATCTTTGCTTCTATCTTTTATACATAATTTTCACTGAAAAATGTCTTGTCTGTATCTTGATAGACACACACAAACAAATAATTTTTAAACTTAAATTTTATTTTTCATCCAAGTAAAACATGTATATTGTTTCACAAACCTAACAAGATATTTCTTGAACTGAAAAATCACAGTTTTCTGCCCCAGTCCTCTCTATCTTCTTAGATTCTTGCTCTCTGGAAGCAGCCACTTTTGAACCATCTGTCATTTGTTTTGCTAATTTTCACAACATTTCTACCTAATGTGCTTGAATTGCTACTCTAAAATTTTCTAGTTTGGACATTATCTCATGTTTTTTATGTAAGATGACCATTGGGGGTTGTTTCTATTCTTTCTTAGTTAAAAGCATAGTTAGAATTTATATTTTTATCAAAATACTAATATTCATGGCAGGGTTACAGAATATACCATGATTATATTTCTTCTTTTTTTTCTTTTGATGGCTTGGATTTTTAGAATTCTCTCCAGAATACACATTTACCACTTACCTACTTTTTAAAATCAGTAAGAGCATTTAAAACCATAGTACCCATGCCTTTACCATCCGTAGCAAAATTATCAATAATGTGTTAGCATTATGTACTACTCAGCCCATATATATTCAAATATCCTACCAAAGGCTTCCTTGTACAATTGACGAGTTTGCATAAAGCTATTATATCACACTTGGATGTTATATAATCTAACTTTCTTTTACTTTTTAACACCCCTCCCCGATATTTATGGTACTGATTGTTTGGAGAAATTGGATATAGAAAGTTCCACACTCTTGATTTGGCTTCTTTACTGTTTCCTTTAACATGTTCTATTACATCTTCCATTTCCTATAAACTAGTGGTTAAAAGCTTGGTTAGATTAGAATTGAGTTTTCATAAGGCAAAAATACTCTACAGATTGTACTGTGTACTTCCTATTTTTTATATCATAGGCAATCGTGTTTTTTTGTAATTATTTAATGGCAATTGATCATGGGCTCAGATAGTATTATGATCAAGTCTCTGTTAACTTCATCTAATTGCGTTAGCATCTCTTAGTGATCATGGTCTGGGGCTTGAATTTTTCTCTTTTTATTATGCAATTTTGCCCAAGCTAATCAGTGCTGATTACCCAGTTGAACTCATTTCTAAATCTGCATTAGAATCAAAGAGCTTCTTTATGTCCCTGATGTCTTACCTGAGAACTGATTATATTTACATTGAAGTAACATCCTTATCATTGTAGTGCTTAAATTTTCTCTTTGGGTCTTGTTAAATACCGGACAACAACTCAGACAAAGGATTTGTTTATCTTTCTCATTTTGTAGGGTTCAATCCATGATCACTTGGTCCCATGTGCTTGGGCAGAAGAATATCATGGCAGCCTGGAACATATGATGGAGGAGACATGTTCACCTCATGGTAGACAGGAAGCAGAGAAAATTTTGCAGGAAGGGTCTAAGGACGTGTACATCTCTGAGGATACCCATCCTCAGTGACCTACTTCTTGTTTGGAGGAAGGAAGTCATAATGCCTTCAAGGAATTAGTCCATTAATTAGGTCACAGTCCTCAGGTTCCAGAAGTTCACTAACTAATAGCCAAATTCCCAATAAAAGAACCTATGAAGGATATTTAGCAAACCTGTAGTTGAATTTTGCTATTGGTTTAAAAATAAAAATAGAAAAGTGGAAGCTTTCTAACCATCCACATTGAAGAGTAATTGGCTGAGAAAATGATTTTTTGTGAAGGGACTCTCTTTTATTCTATATTGCCTCCTTTCTCCAGAGTAGGGAAACTCTGAAATCTAATGTGTCTTTTCTACCAGAAAGAATTGAGGGAACACGCCCAGGACCTCATATACTTTGATGTGTTTTAACAGAATGTAACTTCTTGATATAGTTTGAAACAGTTCTCTGTTCATGTACCTTATTGTTAAAATGGGTGAATAATGTCATTTCCCTCATAGGGTTGAGATAATGATTAGAGGAAGACATTTGTTAATGAATGTAATACTGGAGTTTGAACCTAGAGCCTCATGTATGCCCGCTAAGAACTTTGCCTCTGAACTACAATGTCCTCAAGTAAACAAGGCACCAAGCAGGGTGTTTGACACTCTGAATGTTAGTTTTCTTCCTCTAGCTTCTTATGTTTTCCTCTTCATCAGATAGTATTTGCTAGAAATTCTAAGTAAAGTCTGTCTTGGGTGCTTTAACTTTGAATAAAGGGGGTGCTATGGGAAGTCTGCTTGGGATGGAAGTCAGCTATGTTTATTTGCTTGTTAATAAACAGTAGTGATTTCTCATCTCCTTCCCCTGGTCTAGGACCTGCTGAGTCACTGTCCCAGCCTCTTGGCCCCATGATCTTTGGCTGTGTCTATGGAATAAAGCAAAACCCACAAGAAACCAACAGCAATGAATGGGAGATCATTTGAGGGATTTTTGTTTGCATTCCTGTGCTTGCTCCCCTGGAGAGATAGGAAACCTTTAATAAGGCTTTTCCTAAATAATGTTGCATGTGAAATGGGTTTTTTTTTCCTCCTCTCTGTTCTCTTGACAAATGACCACTTCATGAGGTTTCTTTTCTTTTTTTTCCTCCTTCTTTCCTGCTTCTCAGTACATTCCACAAAGAGCTTATTCCTTTGCTGGTTACTGATGGATGGTTCTACTCTGTGTGCCCTTTAATTTTGCAATAAACCAACAAGGAGTAGAGACCACAAACTTAAAGAGAATTGACTTATTTATTTGGAGCAACAGGCATATTTAGTCATTGCAGAGTGGGCCTGGGGAGGGTAGGATGAGTCTATGAGAAGGAGCATTGTGTTGTCAATAACCAGACAGAGAAGAGCTTACTTGTCTTCCTAGTCCAAAGTGGCAGGGCATCTGTTCTCAGCAACGATCCCTTTCCAGGCCTTGATGGGAGCAGGAAGTCTTCTACAAGACTCATTCCCAGTTCCAGAACTCAGAATTCCTTGGGACTTATGCTATGTGGAAATAGTCACTTCCCACAGATTCTATGCCATTCTTTTCAGAGGAATCCCAGTGTACCTTGAAAGGAAACAGCCACTGTCACTAATTCTCTAAGGTTTGGTTTCTTGGATAGATAGAGGATTCAGGACAAACTGTCCCTACCACCTCCATACTCGCTGTGTCTTCACCATAAGGCTGAGTGTTTCATCAAGATGCAGAGACACTAATAGAATTCATGAGTTGGTTTTCAAATGTACAAAACCCAATTGGATTTCTTTTCTTATTTAGCACTGCCGCCATACATAGTAACCATGAAAGGTACAAATGCTATTTCAAGTAGGAAAATAAGAACAAACGTAAATAGTTCAAAGAGATTGTAAGCAAACTACTTTATACTTTGTACTTAGGATTATTTTATGCCCAGTGATGCAGATGGAATTTGTCTCAGCTCTGAGTTCCTTTTCCAGATTCCAGTATTGTTTGTGGCTCTACCACATTTAACCAGTGAACTTCTTTTCTTATGTGGCAACTTTTGTTCCACAACTCTCATCATCATATTTTAGCAGAAGTGAAAATATGAGCAGAGTGGCTAGTGGCCAAGACAGAAATAGAATTCAGGAATCTGTATCCTTTCCCTGGCCATACCTACTGGAGCATGGTTCCTCCCAGCTTGCAAACTCAACGTTTCCATTTCCAATGAACAGAAGTCTAACAGTTGACTAGTTCGGCTTTTTTCCTTTCTTCTGAAAATTTGTTTTTACTTGAACATTTTATACAATTTCCTTTCCATATGAACTTGCATTAAACTGCATGGAAGTTGGTTAATCTGATATCAGAAAATGGCTTACTTTGAGGAAATTAATCAATAAATACTCATAAGGCCACATGTTTTCATGTTGAGAGCATTTTATGTAGAAGAACCAATGTAGACTAATACACCTGGTTTGAATCTGGCTCTCGTATGGGCCAGAAAATTTCTATCTCAGAAGACAACTCAATCCTCTGAACCTCAGTCTCTTCATCTTCAAGACTAAGATAAAACTGTTTCTCCTCACTGAGTTGTGAGGATGAAGTATTAGAACATTTGGTAAGGGCATGATATATACATAGGAAATTCTCAATCAGTGCTAGATTCCACTCTTCTCCCTTCTCTCCTTTAAAGTGGAATCAGGGTTACAGAAATATATTAAATCTTATTAAGTTTACACTGTAGGTAGAGAAGAATAAAACATATGAAATAATTAGAGAAAACGTCTTGTCATAAGCTCCTTGGTACTTACACTAAAGTAGGAATAAAGAAATGAGAGAGTAGTTGCGGCTAGAATAGTTAGGAAATTTTTCATAGAAGACGTAAGGTTTGAACTGGCTCTCTAAAAGATGAAAATAAAGATAAGTGAAGAGGTATACTTCAGACAGGCATTTGGGATGGGGATGAGAATCAGAGGAAGTAAACCATGAATGACATCAACGAGAATGTCACAGAAAAGGTAGTATTTTCTGTGGGTCTAGAAGGTGTTAGGCACTAACACCTTATCTTCACAATAGATATGATTGCTATCTCAGTTACTCAGCCAGTTGTAAAAATTAAGATATATCAAGATTTTATGGTATATAAAGTAGTTATAGAGTAAATGTTCCACAGCTGAAATGAGAGCCCAGGATGTTTGTATCTGCCGCTCTACTAAGTTCCCAATTTTTCTTCTATGCCACTAAGAATCAACTCTGAAAAGCACCAAGTGCCGTGAGACTATTATTCTTGTTGAAGATGTAAGATGAAAGTTAATGGCCACCTGAATATGAGGGAGGCAAGAACAGAGGATGCTAGCACCTGTGTACAGTTCTGTTAGGCAAGTTTAGCCAATGTGTAGCAAATGTGCCTTCCCTTCCCCTCTAGCAACTCTGTGTCTTGATATAGCCTCACATTTCCTCTTTGGCAGAGCTCCAGCTGGCCATTTCTAAGCCACCAGAGTGAGCATCAGAGGCTAAAGCTCTTTATCATCTGGCATTGGGGCTTGTGCCTCAAGTGAGATGTAACTTTAGCCAGGATACCTGTCTTAACATTCTTGTAGCATGTGATTAGGAGTTGGTTGGATGAGCTGAATTCTGAGGACTTCACTGTGGAAGGAAGCCTGATCCTATTCACTGGGTAAATATTTGGCCAATTAACATATTTGCTCTGGATCTATTCTTCTTGTCTCTCCTATATTGACTCTGTTTAATTGAAGGTTATTATTGTTTCTTTATTCTGATGTCATTTATTTAAGTATGATTACTGAAGCATTATTTCATCCCCCTCCCTTTAAAAAAATAATACCATACACAATTCCCCTTTCTGGAAGACATGAAATCAACAATTTTTCTCTAAGAGCATATCTGATGATATGAGAACTTGTGGTTAGGCAGGACTTTAACCCTCTTCTTAGCAGATCATGAATGATTTTCCCATTTTATACCACACATTCACTCTGGACATAGAATCAACTGTACCTGTGTAGTTTGGATAGCCCTTGGTGCCTAGGCTGCCATTTGTGCTGGTGGCATAGCGATATAAGGCTTCTCAGATCTCCCAGAGCCACTGCTCCTGTTTTCTGGGAGCTACTGTAAGTGTAGTTGGGGCCAATGGAGATAAAAGTTGGTGTTTTGTCGGGACAGACATCCCCAAGAATGTATTTTCAGATCCCCTGGGGAACAAGTGACCCCATGGAACTGTTTTCTTGGTCTTAGAAGAGTATAAGGAGGGGAAGCAGTTAACCAGCTGTGTATGACTGATCACAAAGCTGTGCCTTTCTAATCCCCCTTGCAAATCAAAGGATGGGGAATCCCCAGAAACTAGGCATACACGTGAATAGAAAGCACCATCAAGTAACAAAAACACCTAAAAAGGTCAGAAGAAACTCAGGGGGCAGCTAGAAATTCACCACCCCTTTCCTTTCTGTAGGGCTCAGTGGGCAGAGACAAGGGAGTAGGCGAAAACAACCAAATCACACAAAGGGGATTCAGTACAAAAAAGCACAGCACAGCTGGTAGGAAAGTTTCTTCCATGTCTTTGTGAACCCCAGAGTCATCTGACAGCTGGCCTTGTTCTTTTCCATGCCTTAGCTGGCCAGACACTCTTGTCCCCGTGCTAAGGTGGTGTAGGCACCATTGGAAGCCACTGTGGCAGCTCTGTTGCAGCTCACCGCTGGTGCCTGTCACTTCCTGCCATGGGCTTAAGATCACTGACATGCTGCTGCTACACAGGGCTGAAGGTAGAAACGGCACACCAGCCTGCTGCCTGTGGCTTCCTTACAACTGTCAGACCCTGTGAGATCCAGAACCAACAGGTGCTCACCATACCCCATTGAGGCTAGACAAACAGCACCCTGACTGACAGGAGACCCAGAGTTCCCTGGGTCTCTGGCCACAGCACCACAGCTATTAGCCCAGTGTGCACCCCAGGAGAAGTGGGCTGAAGGCAAAACCTCACTTCGGTGCACACAGTTACCCTATGTGTTATTTTAACCAAATGACAGGTACTAGATGTCTTACCTTAGTACATTTCCTCTGAATTCATTGACTTGAGCTCTCTGCAGAGGCAGTGACTGTGGTGGAATGAAAGTGGTATTTTTACCTGTGCCCTTTGGGACTGGATAAGCAGGCAAAGCTGGGGAGATTCAGCTCTCCCTCCATCTGCCTGCCTCAGACTGAGCCCTGCTCTTCCCTAGGGACTCTCTTGGACAGGCAGCATGTTTCTCTAGCTTTGTGACAAGTCTTTCACCACACACTCTATATGAGAGATGCTCCCTCAGGGTTGATCATAAGAGCCCTGCATTTACTTTCTTTTTTTCTGGTCCTGGGGTTGAACTCTGGACCTGGCATTGTCCCTGAGCTTTTGTGCTCAAGGCTAATGCTTTACCACTTGAACCACATCTCTACTTCCAGTTTTTTGTGGTTAATTGGAGATATGAGTCTGGTGGACTTTCCTGTTTGAGATGGCTTCAAATCATGATCCCCAGATCTGAGTTCCAATGTGAGTAGTTAGAATTATGGGCTTGAGCCACCAGCTCTAGCATGAATTTTCTGAATAGTGAAGGTATTCTCATAAAAAGGAAACACAAATGGAATAATCTCTTCACCCTTTCTTCCCCATTTTCTATTTTTGTCACTGCCAAGCGGTTCTGCAGAGGATGGTATTCTTAAGGTTGGAGATGACTCATGACAGTGAGGAATTTTGAGGACAATTCTAGAACTAATGAGAGAGGAAATATATGTAACAGGGTTTGTTTTTTTTTAAGCAGCTTGCTATATTAACATCTATTCTCTTCTTAGCTCTTGTAGTCACAACACAAAGATGCAGAGGGATAGTTGCCAGAGCCAGAAATAAAAGATGGGTAGTTGGGACCCCACACCAATGTTGTCTTCAAGCCAGATTGAAACTTAGTCTTTTCATTACAAACATTTCAAAAGCAAAAGTTGCCCCACAGATTTTCCCAGAAAACAATTGTCATGCACTCCTTCAAGATGGAAATAACAGGCTAGAATACTAAAACCTTATCAGTTCTTCATTCTGTAACTGACAGTTGATATTCTCTGCACTGAAGCAAAAAGAAAAAGGAAAAAAAAAGATTTTTTTTTGCATCATGGAATGATTTATAATTTTCCAGAACTTTGGCGAAACTAAGCCAGTGAATAGTAAAACCAGATTTGTTTTTGTGATGCTCAAATTCCAGAATATTTGGTCTGATTTTCCCTCATAACTATACTGAAGATCTTTTCTCAAAGCTAGAAGCAAGCAGGAGGGAGGGAGAGGAGTCTGGGAGCATGACCCTCAGTCCTGCTAGGTGGGAAGGGCTACAGTATCATTCTCATCCTTTCCTTAGCCTCTTGTCCTCCCAGCCTTTCTTTTTCATTCTCTCCCCTGTCTACCACTCATCGCAGCTCTGTGGCAGGAGAAGGGTTGGGGCAGACATGTCATGGTTTGGAATCAAGAGGAGAGCATGGTGGAAACCACTCCAGGGCCTTTGTCTCAAGCCTGAGTGATGAAAGAACTCAATGAACCCGAACAATTTCTCACAGGAAAGTTCCACCCTCTGTCTTCTTAAAAGCAAAACATTCTCCAACCCTTATGAGAATCAGAATTAAGACTCAGAATTTCTGACATATCTAAGGCTTCTGGATAGAAAGCTAGGTCCCTGTCATATTTGGAAATTATTATTATAGTTACCAAAGTGACTTTAAAAAATGGTGCCTGAAACAGATAGATTATTTTCAGTACAAAAGGAAAGATTATGCCTTTAGAACTGATGAAAAGGCAGTGCCTCCTCATTTTGAAAGTTGTAGGCTTGATTCCAATCTGAATACAGTCAACACCCACACTCTCTTCTCGCTCTTTCTTACACTGGCTCTGGTATCCAGTGGGTTGCCTGTTTGCCCACAGGCCAAAGGTCTTAGGACAGTAACTGCACGTACCCAGCCCTGTGTGGCCAGTTACAATGAAACTTCTGTGTGTGTGTGTGTGTGTGTGTGTGTGTGTGTGTGTGTGTGTGTGAGAGAGAGAGAGAGAGAGAGAGAGAGAGAGAGAGAGAGAAAGAGAGAGAGAGAGATTGTGGCTAGTTTCTGCCGGGGAGTGGGTTTAGAGACAAAGTTATGTTCTTATGGGCATAGCAATGTCAAGGTGCCTGAAATGGCTTCATGGTTTCTGTGGACAATCTACCTCTTAAATTCTGTTTCAGATAGACACGGGCTTTTATGAAGAGCTTAAGTTTCCAAGCTTCCAGTTATCTTAGAAATGATAATCCATTCCTATCAGGCAACCACTGAAAACCACCAGAAAGACTGACATCATTTACATAGGCTTCCTTTTACCCTTGACTTTTGTAGAAGCTGAAACTGTACACCTATTTGGCTTATGGTTATTAGAGTCACAAGATTGGGCTTATCACAATTTAGCATTCTGCCAATCTCTTAGTGTATGTCTAGGCATTAGAGCCCTTTGTTTTTTGACTTTTATAGATTAGTTTCTCTAGGCCAGCACATCAGGACATGGGCAAGTTGCCTGTTATTGAGCGTGGGCTGATAATCTCTGTTTTCTCTTATCTAGGGAGGCCTTTAGGCCCCTCTTCCTACTTGTGCAATTGATCTCCGGTCTCTGGCTGTAGTTCATGCTGTGTAAAATGGAGATTACAAAATTTGCCTCAACAATCTAAGTTATTGATATTTGTTGTGTTCATGGATCCCTTAAAAATCTGACTTATAAATATTGAGTTGTTATTTTGAGTTGAGTATAAAATTTGAGTTGTTATATTTCTTCGGTCGACCAAATAGGACTGCTTTCATATGCTAACCTGTTCTATCTCTGCCCAGCCATAAACTCCCTTTTCTCCATCCCCTTCTAGGAATCAAGTGAAAGAAACTTCTTCCATCAAGAGCTGGGCCTTTTGGTCAGGCAGTTCCCCACTTCCATTTTCTTCAAAACTCTTATTTTTTCATCTGACCATTACATGCCAGTACTTATGATGTCTCCCAATATACTACAAGGCTATTAATGGAGTCCCCAAAGATATTTCTAGTCCCTCAATGTAGGGTAGACCAAACTAGACACATTAAGACAAAATATATCCTGGATCAGAAGCACTTGAGAACAGCTCCACCTCTGGTTTTGTGGTAGTTGATTTCAGGTAAGACTCTCATGGACTTTCCTACTCAGGCAGGCTTGAACTTGTAGCCCTCATATTTCAGCCTCTTGAGTTGCTAATATTATAGGCATGAGCCACTGGCATCTGGTTAGGGACATGGTTTTTTTTTTTTTGGCCAGTCCTGGGCCTTGGACTCAGGGCCTAAGCACTGTCCCTGGCTTCTTCCCGCTCAAGGCTAGCACTCTGCCACTTGAGCCACAGCGCCGCTTCTGGCCGTTTTCTGTATATGTGGTGCTGGGGAATCGAACCTAGGGCCTCGGGTATACCGAGGCAGGCACTCTTGCCACTAGGCTATATCCCCAGCCCAGGGACATGGTTTTTGAAGAAAGAAAATCTTAACTCCATGTTGCCTTGGAAGGGGAGTATTCACAATGGGATTCAAGGTCTCTGTGACATTGTATGAGGGACTATTTTACCTACAAGTATAGCTCTACTTATCTTACTATCAAGAAGGTAGTGCAGCTGGGTGCTGGTGGCTCATGCCTGTAATCCTAGCTACTCAGAAGGCTGAGATTTGAGGATCACGGTTCAAAGCCAGACCTGGCAGGAAAGTCTGTGAGACTCTTATCTCCAATTAACCATCAGAAAACTAGAAGTGGTGCTATGGCTCAAGTGGTAGAGCATTAGTCTTGAGCTGAAGAGCTCAGGGACAGAGCCCAGGCCCAGAGTTCAAGCCCCCATGACCAAAGGGGGGGGGGGGAAGAAGGCAGTGCAAAAAAGTCTTGAGAGCAAGTAGTCTCCCCATAAAACATTGAGTTAAGACTCTGAATACTTTATGACTCCTTATTCCCTCTACATTCTTATTCTCTCTAAACAATTATTGTTTTCTCTAAAGATTCTTATTCCCTCTAAATAACAAATAATTCTTATTCCCTCTAGACAATTTATAAGACTTCTTATTCCCTCTGCTAGGTAGAAGATATGTTTCCTGATGAATAAGCTTTAAGCCAGGTTCTGTCTTCTCTCAGCTTCACATGTAATCATGACCATTACAAAAAGTGTCTTTCCCATTGTCCAAGAGTCTCACTCTGATGTTTGGATTTGTGGTCGATAGTAGTGGGGCTTGCTATATGTTTCCAATTAGCCATACTTTTAAGGAAAATAGCAAAATAGCAAAAATAGCACATGTATTTTCAATTAAAATTTTATTGCATTTAAAGATATAAACAGAAAATATTTGTGCTTTGTCTTTGAGGTCTAGGCTGTACAAAAGGGAAGCAGACCTCTGTTTATAATCTTTTGAAAATGAGCAACTTTTATTTTTTAAACTTGTTCTTGATTGAGACGTAAAAATATGACATTTGTACATATTAATGAGGTACCATATGCCTCATTAATGTGGAACAACAGGACACAAGTCAGTAAACAAAAGGCTTCCGAGCAACAGGATACAAAGGAGTAAAGGATAACTTCTGACAAAGATGGGAGTCACCTTTACAATAGGCTGAGATCATATCCAGATCCTCAGATCCCTGTAAGTTAAATGACCTCCTGTAGTAAGGTCATTTTACTTGCCTGAGATACAGTTTGGAAGTAGTAGAGCCCAGGATTTGAACTCACATCTGTCTTCATTCTAAAGCCCTTATCCAAACCACTGTACAAACTGCTCTTGCACAAATGGAGTCCTGAACATCAGAAGCTCTGATCTTTGCAGTGGAGCAAGGTGTAGGGAGGTCGTCTGTGGTATCTGTCAGTCAGAACACATTTTCAGAAATGAAATAGTGTTAAGATTCTGTTTATAACTTGTAATCATATTTTATGTTATTTTACAAACATAGTTTTCACATTTCCAGAATGCCTCAGAGAAAAAAACACATCTGTAGGCCTCTACCCAGGTCATGATTGTTTCTAATCAATGCTTTTGGAAAATGTTTCCATTGTATCATTTTTGTTGAATGCAGATTTAGAAAACCACACAATTCAGTAAGATGATGTGATTAACAAACCCTTGAGTTGGTGTTATCTCTTCAATGGTTTGGCTTTGAGACTCATACAGAAAGACAGATGATTATTAGCAAAACCACTCATGAGCTCCTTTTTCCATTAGAGACTGAAAAATGCTTTCTTCTTCATCTACTCTTCTAATAGAAGTAGGAATAAAGGTGGGGAGTTTTCAAAGTTGCTGGGATCAAACCCAGGGCTTTGGACATGCTAGAGAAGCATTCTGCCACTGAGCTATACCCTATTCCAGAACAGGTATTTTTGAAGTCATCTGTAGTTTGTTTCAGGTTCTTCAGAGTATATCTTATTAGTTTTGTACAATAAAGCCATTGTCTTAGTACAAGTTTCCATCATGGGACCAAAATGGATCTAAATAGTTCAGTCTGTGTCTTTCTAGAGAACTCACACAGTGCCTTTTTGTCTCAATATCCTTCATGTATGTGGTAACATGCTTTGATTATCATGTTAAGTACTATATTAGTTAATTCTTTTTTATGCTACTAAAATATCACCAAAACTCATGGGCATTCTCAACAAGTCATCAAAGAAGGATCCCATAAAAATTTATAACTTACATATTTAAACTTTCCAAAAAACTAGTATAGACAAACACACTATTTTATTCTTTGGTAGATAAGGCATATAATATTTTCAGAGCAATGTCAGTATCTTATTGGCATTGTTTCCACTAATTACTATATCTTTCTTACACAATTCCTTACTAATTAAAACTTTTCCAACTCCTTCTTTTGCCCTTGTAGGCTAAAATTGGTAGAAATGACCAGGTACCAAAGTATTGCCCAATGTAGAAGTCATTATTTAGTATTCTGTTATTAGAACTAGTTATCTGTAGTATATAGCATATTCTGAAGGAAATAATAACAATGGCTTCTATTTATTAAATATGTACTAAATGTCAGATACTTTGTTAATATCTGAATGAATTCTCATAATAATTCCGTAAAAGAGACACTATCTTACCTGTAGACACATAACTCAAGGTTTTAGTTTTTCCAAGGCACACAGTGTCAGTCAGGATTTGAACCCCCTTTCATTAAACTTCGATACCATACTCTAGGTTATTAAGAGAGAGTTCAATACAAGACCTTAATCATACATTTAAATATGAAGTGTCATTCTTTCTGTCTTTCTTTCTTTTTTTTGTCAGTCATGGGGCTTGAACTCAGGACCTGGGTGCTGTTGCTGAGTTCTGCTGCGCAAGGCTAGTGCTCTACCACTTTGAGCCACAACACCACCTCCAGTTTTTAAGTGGTTAATTAGATAGAAGAGTCTCATGGACTTTCCTGCCCCAGCTGGCTTCAAACTGTGATCCTCAGATTTTAGCCTCCTGAGTAGCTAGAATTACAGGCGTGAACCACCAGCACTCAACTGGAGTCATTTCTTTTGAAAAAAAAAAACAGGGTATTGGATCATTCAAAGTCATTTTAACTGAAGACATATCCTATGTGATTTTTGCCATTCCAATAGCAATACAGAAGAACAGGAAAGATGAGATTAGCAAATACTGAATGTGATCCTGTAATATTCCATCAGCATTGAAGAGCATCTGGAAACCCACGAGTCTCCTTGACACATGATGACTTTAAGAGGTTGTCTAACCACAGAGTACTTAGTACTTCATTCTTTAACCTTTCTATCCTGCTCCTCTCTCTCTCTCCACCCTCAATTAAGCTGCCATTTGTACAGAATTTATTACGTGTCACTGGTCCATTCAAGAGACTGTAACAGAGGTGTGGTAGAAAAGCTGGATCTTATAAAAATGGAGATTACCTCCATTTTTGGCATGTCAAAGGGACAACCAAACCATAGCTAACCCTGAGGACAGACAGAGATAACCCGATTATAGGTACATTCCAGGCACGGAATCTCGCACTGAATGCTGAGTGATTACAGGTGCATTCTGGGCACTGAATCTCGCACCGAATGCTGAGTGATTGATTACAGGCGCATTCCGGGCACTTAATCTCACACTGAATGCTGAGGGCCTAGGCCAGCAGTGGGTGTTTCTTCTGAGTCACTGAGATGTTCAAACCATCCAAATGGAGCATGATGTGAAGCACATTAAACTTCCAGGGAAGAACCTGCTTGTCGTCTTCTCCTGGGCTTTCTAAACACTGTGGTAGAAACGAGAATTTTTAAGGAAAATAAAGTGTCTTGACTTAACAAAATGTGAAACCATTGTGTGGCAGTGCACCATGTGAGTTAGTTTTAGAGTCCTTTCCAGGAATTTTTTAAATGTTAAGACCTTTGTTTCATGTAAGTAGGATTATGTTAAATGCTGTCGTAAATGCATACTGAAACTTGGGACTGTTTTATTCATTGTTTTCAATTCAACAAATTTAAAAGACTGTTACCTCTTTAGGGACAAATCTTACCTCTTTCACAACCTTGGAAATAGAACTCTGACATTTGTGGTAACAGGCGAAGAAACCACAAACATCCAAACTTTAAATGATTGCTTTTAGTCAGCACTAGCAATATCATAAGCTGTGGATATATAATTTTTGAAATTGAAATGTGATAAACAAGTATACATGAGCATCTTAATTATAATTAACCCGGTTCTTTAGCGAATGTAATAACACCTCCCAGTCCCAATTTTCTCTGCATTTAGGAAGAATTGATTAGCTATTTGAGCTCTGAAGAAAAGCCCTGTTTTCTGGTCTCTGGGTTTTGAATAACTGATAGGCCTTGCCTGAAGATAAGCTGGTGAAAGTTAGAGCTGGGGTTTCCCTGCTTGAGTACTTATCAGTCTTCTCCTAAACCACAGTCTGCCTTTTGATAGCTCTAATAATTAATGTGGTCTTCTCTCTCTTTCTTCTCCCCTCCCCCTCCCTCCTCCCTGTCTGTTCACAGGTTATCTTGACGAATCAAATTACAACGCATCTGAGTGGAGCCCTTGCTGCTCAGGCAGACCTGGTGTCTCCCGCTGATGATTTGTCCCTGACTGAAGGTAAGAGATCTGTCCTGAAAGTTGACACTGACATACAGCCCTGCCGCCTCCCTGCCTCCTGTCGAGAGCTGAGGGACATGGCTAATGGGCGCTGGCCAGTGAAGCCCAGCCTGGGACTGGTGCTATAGGCTTGGTTGCCTTGCCAGGCACTTGATCACTGGGCTTGTGAGTCTCTTGTCCTGTCTCTGTAAGTGAGCTCCCTTTTCACATGAGTGAGTCATCTCCACAGCATCCAGTGTTTCCATGTGGAGGAAAGCTCGTCCGCTTCTGTGGCTACTCTCAGATCCTTAGCACGAGCGCTGACAAAGTGCAAAATGACTCTTTTTGAGACTGATGCACAATGGTTGCCTTTACCAGTGATTTTATAGCAATTTAGCTGTTCGTTTGTACCGAATACCTTTGTACTGACTAATAATGTACACATGTGTTAGAGATGTGGCATTTCTGATCAGCTTTATAGAAACAGTAAGAAAATCTCTTTTCATGGTATTAAATCTGCAAATTTTGATCCACCTTCTCCTGTCAGCAAATGTTAGGCTGGATAGATATATTTGTGATAGCAATGAGCTAGCTGGAGAAATTATATCAGCAAGCCAGAGGTGGTTTTACTTTTCTTATTAAGTTCTAACTTGACATTTCTGAGTTCTTCTAGTTGTAGTTGAATTTCAGGTACAATGTTATGGGCCTGAGTAGATGGCCATAGCTCTTTCACACTCTTCTTCCCTTTGCACTTCCTAAGAATTGTTCAAAGTGGAACACAGGGGACTTTTACATTTAGTGTGAGGCTCCTAAGTGACTGTCCAGGTCTCCTCTTCCTCCTCTTCCTCCTTCCTTTGCCAGCCCTGGGGCTTGAACTCAGGGCTTGAGCACTGTCCCTGGCTTCTTTTTACTCAAAGCTAACACTCTACCACTTGAGCCACAGCGCCACTTCCGGCTTTTTTTTCTGTATATGTGGTATTGAGGAATTGAACCCAGGGCTTCATGTATGCTAGGCAAGCACTCTGCCGCTAGGCCACATTCCCAGCCCCCAGGTGCTCTTTTGAGAATCAGCTTTGGTGTATAGCTTCAAAAGTTGCAAGAACCATACCCTGCTATTTGATGATGTCTCTCAGAGTGAAAACCAATGACATATTTGTAAACATTGTCAAATGCTTTATGTTTGCTCTTTCTAAATTCAGTGATGCATTGCCTTCCCGCTGCCTGGGCTGAAAATCTGAATCACACAGAATTTATACTTCCTCAAAACCTGTTCTTCTTTCCAAATATATTTTTACTCTTTCCCCTGTTTTATAATTTATATCTTGATCAACTTATTTATTAACCCACAGCTACCTTAATTCAACAAAATCTAAAAGACAATCCCAACTCAAGTCTCCACCACTTCCATTCTGTCCCTGCTACATTCACCTTTCCTCCTTCTGCCTCGCTCCTATTTAAAACAACTTGGAATTGTCTTCTGTGAAAATGAGCCAAAATCAGTTGAACAGTTTTTTAATTCTCAGAGATTTAAGATCTGTTATAATCAGCCAGCGTAGAAAAATTGACACCGTGGTCTCAGCAAATGTAAAAACTCAAAATGTTTTGCTTTTCTTTTGGGTAGAACAGTTTCCAGAACACCACCAGATGAGATTTAATGCTTCTTAACCCTTTAAAGTCTGCCTATTCCTTCCAGTTCATCCTGCCAATTCCTTAGGTGAAACTCCTGTGCCAAGTGTGCCAGTCTTCTGCCTGCCCTCCTCACTCTTCTCCATGCATCTAGATACAGACTAGCACTTCTCTTTCCCACTTCTGTGGCTTTTCTTTGCCATGCCAGAGACATAAAGACTGCCTCTTTTGTGAAACCTCCTTCTCCTGGTCTGTACAATTGGACTTGCTCCTCCTCTCTGGCTTCTCTACTTTTTCAGTTATATAAAGAAAATATCTTGAAAAATTTATGACTTTATATTTTCTGACTGAGTTGACAAAATTTTAAAGGCATAATTTACATTATATGTGTGTGTGTGTGTGTGTCTTAATGGTTTGCTCCTCTGTGGTAGCAACATTTTAGACACATTGTAAGCAGTAAAGCAATGGTAGATGACTATAAACAAATACATTTGGAAGAACAGTAACTATGTAAATTACATAAAACAACTAGGAACATCATTAAAAATTGATACAATAATCACACACACATACATACATACATACACGCTCACACACACAGGTCTAAGGAGACCAGAAGAGTATATCTTATTTTTTCATTTCAAAGTCAAAAATTATTTTTCTTTATCTTGACTTCCTACTTTATCTTAAGCAAAGATTTGCAAAACACACAAAATAAATGGCTCTAAACTCTAGTGTAACTGCTTTGAGAAAATGAAGAGTTTTTAGCAAAGGGAGAATTACCAGCTCAGAGCAACTTTTCCTGATTATGACATCCAAGGAAGTATGCAATTGGTGTTTCTACATCTCTTTCTTGTATGGCTACATGTAAATAACAGAAATATTTTTCTCAAAGTCTATAATGAAGCTACTTACCAGTACAGTAAAATGGACAAATTTGAGCTGGGGATATACCCAGTAGTTAACCATTTGTCTTGCATGCATGAGGCCCTGGGTTCTGTACCCAGCACTGAAGAAAAGGAAGAAATGAACACATTTCTGAGAACACTTATTTCCATTCAAACTTATTGCAGTGGCTGAATGAAGTACCTATGTGACATATATGAAGTCTACAAAGTATAAATTGCCTTGTCTCAAACATTCATTGTATGAGTTTTGCCTATGTTAAGTATGCTCTTAGGTTGGTCTTTAATCACATTAGGCCTCTGTTTTCTGTTCAGTGTTAGGTTGGATAACTAAAAGATGGCTCAAGCCTTTTCCGGCTGCCAGACTGAGACCGTGAGGTGGGCCTGCACTCCAGGAGCACCCACCCCACATGGGTTTGCTAACTGATACACAGAGGCCTGTAATAGAGTTCAGCTGCCAAGCAGAGGACATTGCTTAAAACAGTTGTGGGGTGAGAACAAATGGTCAAGAGCAGCCAGTGAGAAATGATCTGAAGTGAGCTGTGAAGAGAGGACCCAGCAGGGGCTGATTTGGAAAATGAAGGCGCTCCTGCTCTGACGCAAGTGACCTGGCCCAACTGAGAGATCTCTTCTACCCCAGCAGATCCTGTGCTATTAATATCTGCCAGCTGCGAGCCCAGAGCATCCCCTGCTGAGATCAAAGGAGCCCCTATCTTAGCTAGAACAAGGTCATCTGCACAGGGCTATAAAAGTGAGCCTTGGCTGGCTGCAGGGACATTTATGGGGGAGGAAAAGTCAGGAGATGGGGAGGTGCTCTCTCACGCTCCTTTAATCTCAGCTGACCAGCTGTTACCCTCTCGGTGTTTGTAAGGTTGAGAATTCTTTGTTTTTGTGTTGCTCCCCCTTCCCTTCTTGATTACAGTTATGGCAGGGTTGTTGCTTGGATTAAGTAGACTCCATACTCACTGACTGAGTCCACTAGGATTTCCTTCATTGAGATTTCATCTGCAGGAGTGAGATATGGATTCAAGGCGAATGACTTGCTTGTGTATTGAGAAAGGGATAGGATGGCAAATTGAATTTTCCCTGTTTAGTTAACTCCTTTTATATATTGGGTGCTTGCCAGTTTATGCCCTGTCTTTCACACACTATCTCATTTATTTGGGAAAATGTAACTTTTAGGATTTATGAAAATTGACAAGAGTCAATTGAGAGAAAATTGACAGTCATCCATCCCAGTGTTTCTTATGTTCACTGGCTGACACACATCTGAGTATCTACATGTTGGTCTGAGAGAGAAGCAGAGAGAGCAAGAGACTGACAAGGTCAGCAATATACACAGTGTAAGAAAGAGACTGAAATACACTGGGAAGTAGGGAATGGGGGAGGTGTTACTGGTACTCCAAAGTATCAAGGTTAACATTTCTGAAGATCCTTATAATTATGTTTAAAGCAATATTACTCATTCTTTTTTAAAAACAAAACAAAACTTTTTGTTTATGTGGTACCAAGGTATCAAGCCCAGAGCCTCATGCATGCTAGGCAAGCACTCTACCACTAAGCCACATTCCCAGTCCTATTAATCACTCTTTACAAGAGAATTAAATCTCATCAGTAGCTGAATGCTCCTGATCTCCATACCACCTTATCATCTTATAATATCACAGCTGAAGGAAATGAGTAATGTTCTTTTTGTCCAGACTGTCACTTCACAGAAGAGGTAGGACACAAATAAGGATTTGTGGGTTTGTATTTTACATTATTCTGAGGTAGCCACTGTGGTTGAGAACATTTTCCTTCAGTTTGTGTATTGTTGGCAAAAACACCGGAATATACATTTTCCTAACAGTTAGTAATTAGTTTTGTAACAGTTCTGTTTTTAGCCCTTTGCACTTCGCCTTTGTGTCCATTTATAACCCTAAGGATTGTTGGGCCTCAGTCATGGGGAACTCCTCCTTCCTTCATTGACAGAGAAAAGATCTTGAGCCCTCATCTACTAGAACACAGTTGGCAGGTGATGTTGCTGTATGGGGACAGTTGAGCCTTGTGCTTAATGGAAGGCTTGCTTAACCTAGACCGTTAGCTTTCTTTCTTTTGATGACTTGGCCTGGTCGCAGTTCCTTTCTGTGTGATGACATGGCCCACACCAGCATCTGCATGTTGATATCTTTATATTGATATTAAAATTTTTATAGACTATAGCACATGAAATCTAAAAATTGAAAGTGCATGGAAAGGTCATGGAAAGAACATAAGGGGAAAAAGTTAGTGCTTACTAGAACCCAGTGTGGTTGGTTTCTCATTTTAGGCCTAGAATCCTTCCTTCCCATCTAGAGCAAGGGAATTAATTGATGGCTGATTCTATGTTCAAGAAAAAGTATTTTGGGATTCAAATTCCCTAACAAGTCATCCCTGCAAAAAGCTGGAGACCATGTGAAAGATTATATGCAAGCGTGTGTGGCTTGTGTCCCTTTTAAAATAAATTCAGCAAGCAAGAGCAACACAGAATGGTTGGGGCGAATCAGGGACTCATGGTTGTGAAAGAAGCAGACTTCAAAGTGTGGTATGATTTTCTGAGTTTTATTTCCACTCTTGCTTTCCAACTGGATCTGCTCTGGATTTACTGCAGGATGTTTGAAAATGCGGCTCCCTGCTAATCTCAGACAGTTGCTATGATCAATGGTTTCTTTCATTTCCGATAGAAAACATTGGTGTTTCTGTTTAAATTGTGTGCACTTTCAGCTTTATTATTTTAGTTGTGATTTATTGTTCTGCATTACCCCAAATTTGTAATCCATTAACCACAAACTTTTGGGTGGGTTGGTCAAGCTAGCAGAACTCTCTCCACACATTAGCTCCAAGACTCTTCAGAGCCAAAACCTTGAACTGAAAAAGTTCATTAGTTTGTGGGGAACATGTACAAATGGATATAGTTGAGACAGCTTTCAGAATCTACCTCCTGAGGGCAATGGTGCAGGTTGATTATAATTAGTGCTTTGAATATACAAGATGTCACCATGTGACTACCGGGTTAATATTAACTATGATTCACATGATTAGCCTTAGCTATTCCCTAGGACTTTAAATGTTTTAAAATGATAAATTTCTTCATCCACCTCAAGCAACTGAAGCATGAAAGGAAGAAGGGATCATTCAAAGGCCGCCTAGTGCTTGTGAGGCAGCAGTGTTGGGACCAGAAGTCAGAATGATTTCCGTGAAATCATAGATTTGGACTCCGCTGCCTCTTAGAAGTGAATTTTGGATAAAAAACAAAAAACAAAACGACCCACCTTTCAAAGACCTGGTGATCTTTCAAGATTTGATTCCAATGCCACAGACATATGTTGATTCACAAGGCTTCACATGCTTTCATTCGAAAGGGGCATACCTACTTCCCCATGTTCCTCTCTCCCTGGTATTCAAGAATCTATAGCACTTGCATAGTCCTGTATGACTTCTCAGAAAAAAAAAGTTAAAAGCATCAAAAATGTGTGGTGTTTGGCTAAAGAAAGTCTAAATATTATGTGAGGCAGGAGAGACTAGACTTGAAAGATGAATACTGCCTACAAATGTCAGAAAAATTATAAATCTCAAGAGGGAGGGGAACTTGAGGACTTTGGGTAGGAAGGCCAGGGGGCAATATAATCATGGTTGAGGGATCAAAAGGAGAAAGGGAACATTAAAGTTAACCACCAAGAAGTGCTTCTTAGTCATGAGTTCTGTTTTGCCAGGGGTTAGTTCAACAAAGAAAGATACATTCAGAACACAAGATACATTGGAATCAAATTAGATGAGAGGCAGAGAATTTTCTTTGGTTAGCAGTCTTTGGGACAGTTTGTGTGAGGGCTAGGCTAGACATTTTGATTTTTGACAGCTGTCTTGCTATGTAACCCAGGCTGGCCTTGAACTTGAAATCCTCCTGTACCTGCCTCCGAGTTGCTGAGATTATAGGTATATGTCAATACATCCTGCTCTGGGCAATATTTTTAGAAAGTATTTTCTTCTCATTCTCAGACCTCTTTTCCACTTAGGGTTTACTCTGTTATTGCCATGAGTGGTTCCTGTTAAGGTCTTCAGGCCAAGAAGTCCAGAAAACACCTAAGCTAGCTTTGTTAGTTGTCTTGGCTACATTGGTGACAGAGCCCAAACATAGCAGATGTGGTGCCCAGAGTTGGCATGACCTTGGAGGCCATTAAGTCGGAAGGATTCTCTGAGAAAACAACCTTGATGGCCATCATTCTAGAGAATTCTATACCAAGAGTGAGAGGCTGATAAGTCAGAGAGATCATAAAAGAGGGAAGAATAGTGATTGTAGGAGCAGTACCTAAAGGCTAATTTGGTTTGTAATTTGCCAATTTTTAATTGGCATGGAATAATTTCAGAAGGCATCTGCGCTGTTTACTGGGATTGAGAGGGAGAAGTACAACGAGGTTTGGTCAGCCATAATGGCCTAAGGCAAGGATAGCCTGCTAAGCTCTGGTGTGAGTTCTGATGTCCATCCCTTCCAAAGGCACATGCTCAAAAAGACGGATGACCTTTCTAGATAGACTAAGACTGTTCTTCTGGAGTGCTTAAATTTTTCCACCAGAATGTTTATTCTAGTGGTTTCAAACTTTAGTGTTCTTCAGAGTCACCTGCAGGCCTTTTTAGTATCCATGTTCCTGGGCTCCTAGTCCAAGAATATGGTTTAGAAAGAAGCCAGAGGAGTTGATGACACTGCTAGCTGAGGGGCTATACTTTAAGAACCAATGTTTTATTCATTAAATCCTTATCACATATAGCAAGACAAATGTGTCTTCACCTATGCGCTCTAGGAGACAAGATCTTAAGAGAGAAGACAAACATGTAGTGTTTGTGATAACCATTTGCCACTGTTGGGTCACCAGTGATGTTTTCTGTATACTTGATCTCAGGTCTTGAATGGAATAGTGAGTTCAAGGTTGGGAGACACTCGATACTAAGAAATAAAAGCCACTGAAGCCACAGGTCTATTAGTTAATAGACCTGTTATATTTACGGGATATATATTATGTGCCTGATATTGTCTAATAATAGTAGTAACAAAAGTTGCTACTGTTAAAATAATAGTAACAAGGATAATCTGGCAGTATCATCTCAGTAATAGATGGGTGATGCCCATCTTGTATTGGGATAGGGAATAGAGGGGACAAACTTCATTTTGTTTGAAAAACAGTATACAAATATCTGAAGCTAGAAAAGTGTCAAAATAAGTTGAGCATAATGATGCACAACTGTAACCCCAACACTTGGGAAGCTGAGATAGGAGGATCACAAGCCTAAGGCCAACCTGGATTACATAATAAGACCATAAATGCACCCACACCTCAGAAGGGGACTGTCTAAGAATTATTTAAAGCTTTAGGCCTGTATTTACCTACAAGGCATAAAACCAGCATTGTAACTTTGGTCACCCATGAATCAGAGTGCTCCAAAATTCAATCAGCTTGATGATCTAACCATATGTGACAACAAGCAGTGTGGAGAAAGCATTAGAAAGGAAGGAACAGAGGCAAAAACTCAGCTTTTGAATAGGAATCTCTTGTTCACACAATGGTGGCAACTGGATGGCTCAATCTGATAAACAATAGCACCTAAACTTCTTAAAGCAATGAAAACTTAACACTATTTCATTATTTCTAAGGTCCATGGAGTTCTTTTTTTAATTTTAAAATTTTATTGTAAAGGTGATGTATAGAGGGGTTACAGTTACATCAGCCAGGTAATGAGTACATTTCCTTTTGTGATACAGTCTCAATGACTTGGCTGTCCTGGCTGGCTTGGGACTATGATCCTTCTTATCTCAGCCTCTCACATAGTCAGAATGGCAGGCGCATGACACCATACCCAGCTGTGGGTTTGGAAGGGATCTCATGAACTGCCTTGCCTGGGCTAGGCTTGAGCCACAGTCTTACCATTCTCAGCCTCTTGAGTAGCTAGGATTACAGGTGTGAGCCCCCAGCTCCTAGGTGAAGAGTTCTTTTCTATACCAGGAAGAGTGAGACTAAACCCAAAATTTGAGCATTAGCCCAGTTTATTCATTTGTTCATTCATTCACTCAGAATACAGCACCTACAATGCAAAATACTTGCTAGATAATCAGAAGTCCCTGACCTCAAGAATATAAAGGTTAATTTTCATTGTCAACCTTGTCTGATTGGAACCCTAGAATTTCTGCACACCATAATGAAGCTAAACCTTACATCTAAATTGGCCACATGAATTGCTTACCAATAGACCTGATAGGAAAAGATAAGAAAATAAGGGGAAAAAATGAAGCTCATATACTTGCAGCAGATAAAGTCACACCATTGTACAGCACCTAATGAATGGCCCGGATGAGGGGAACAGAATTTTAGTGTCAGGGTCATTTACAGAAAGTAGTCATTGAGATTTGTTGTGAAGGTAGCTTTTAGTTCTATCAGGACAGAACTCAAAAGGACTCTGGCTTCCCTGTCCTGAATCTCAGTGTGTATTGCATATACTACATCCGAGATATCAGCTAACAGACCACCTTCATCACTGGTTAAACCCACTCAGAAACTGGCAGGCTGTGAATGGCAGCCATGTTTCCTGAGAACTCATCAGGATAGCTAAAGCAGCTTTGCATAGCTTAGCACCTGTGGTGGGTGACCATTTTTCTTGGCCAGCTGTTTTAATGAGCACCAACTCAGATAAACTGTCACTTGATTCTTTGTCTTTCTCCAGACACAAGTAATTTAGCACAATGGTCATATTAGAGAACCTGGTCTTCAACTTGTTTTCCTATGGCTTGGTGCTGGAATATGGAGGAGCCATTGAAACCACCTTGAGAAACTTGTTAACCTTTAAAAGTTTACTTGTTTTTTTAAATCAAATATAATAAAAATTGGCTTATAACCGAAGTCTTTCCATCAAAAAGCATTTTAACATAATTAATAAAATAATGATTTTATTAATTTGCCCTTCTACTTAGGAAAGTAGGAAATTGTGACTCACAGGTCCTTTCTGGTGTTATGATCAGCTTGCATTCTCAAATTGGGTTAGTCATTTTGCCTATCTCTGTTTTTGTATTACCTGGGCTATGTTGCCTTTACCTTTGGTAGAATTCAAAATGCAATCTCACCTTGCTGAGTTTTAAATTTGATGAGCAATCATTTTTCTTTATGAAAATGTACAGATGAGCCAAGACTAGCATCATTTGTTCCAAATATGAATTAGAATGAGCCCAGTTCTCCCAGGAGTCATCATGTAAAATCATGATGTATGACCCAGTGTGACATTTGGCTATCTAATATTGACAATCACTGTGGCCACGACCCTTTGGCCTACTGACCAGCATTCCTGTGATTCTAAGTGTACCCAGAGTTCATGACAAGTGTCCCATAGTTGGTAATACATGTTTGGGATGATATACTTGCATACTCAGAGTGAACTGACACTGGGAAGGGCCTCATGAATAAAGAAGTAGGTGACTATGTACTGACTCATGCAGGACAGATTCTGATGTGCCAGGAAATGGATTGTGCCACTAGGAAAGAAATCTAGAAAGAGAAGGAGACTCAGCAGGAAGAAAGTGATTCTGTTGGCCAATCATCCTTGTTCAAACTCAGTGTGGATGAGAAAAGAAACCCTGAAGCATACATGACAGTTCCTCTTGGATTGGATGAAAATATTGATATTTTTCCTCCCCTAGCTGGAATTTGACAGGGTCAGCTCATGTCTGGGTTTTCAGTGCTTCATACAGGGCCCTTTTGTCCTGGGAGGTGGCTGGACTGGTTTTTCCACCAGGCAGGTGCACAGAGGGCATTTATTGTAGCCTGAAACACAAACACCAAGCCTCTAGGCCCTGATCCCTACTCTCTCCAGCATGGCTCAGGGAAATAAGGCGAACAATGACTCTTGCAACAGGCAAGCACTGTAAATGCCACTCCTGAATGAAATATTTCTGAAAACTTTGTATCCGTAACTTGATCGGCTCTTAAAACTTAATTATATGTCAGGGGAAAGGAAGCCATGGGCTCCTCCAGCTGTCCAGGTTGAACGAGAGCGTACAATGGCGCATATCCGATATGCAGCCTTACTTAGGTAATCAGATTAATATCTCTTGAATTGAATTTACCCTTTTGATACGGGGTCTTTCAGCTGCCTTGTTTCACATCTCAAATTCTGACAAAGCTGTGCAGCCTTTGAGTAATTTCCCTGAAATCTATATGCGGGAAGTCTGGGCTCTTTCGAGCACTTTTTTTGGAACTTGTACCAATTAAATCTGTTTCTGGCACACTTTTAATGACATACTTTCCCCTGAGTCAACAACTGCTCCAAAATCTGAGGTCATTTGTTTAATTTAAAAGCAAAGGTTATGGAACAACCATTTCAGGCCTCACCAGCCAAACCCCTGTGGCTTTGAAGGGTGGGGGGAGGGACGAGCCCTGTGCTGGAGAGGAGCTAATAAACGGAATTTCTTATACACAAAATAAATTAATTAGTAGGTGTCTGCTAAAAATTAGTATGAAACTGAGGCCGTCCCCCACCCTGCCAACCTCCTCACCCTTTCCCTTTAAACCCATCCACAGCTTCTAGAGCTTTCTTACTGTGAAGGGAAGTTCATCCTCTTACTGTTGCTCTTGCAAAACAAACATCTGGACTGGATTTTTTTGTCAGCTGGAGTCAAGAGAGAACTGTAAATGATGCAGTGATTTTTTTTCATCCTTATTAAATTTATTTATAGCCAGTCTGTAGCCAGGAAACATGCTTGAGCCCTTGATTGGAGGTTCTCGAGGAACGTAGAATGGATGGCATTTCCCCCCTGTTGTTTTCTAAATAATATCAAAGATAGAATTACATAATTCCCAACTTGGATTTTTTACCCCCTGAAGGACACTACACTAGGACATTTTGTGCGTCAGAATTCTTCCATTGTATTAGCTTATCCAGGATGCCTTCCTTTCTGTCAGTAAGAGGAATGGAAATGTGACTGGCATGGGATTTCTGAAAAATTTCAATGATGAAGAGTGACTTTCTCATTGTTTGAGAACTCAGATCCTGCCCCTACCTTTTCCACTTAACCTCTTAAGTCTAAAGCTCCCAAATCTCAAAAACAAACAAACAAACAAACAAAAAAACCTTATCTCATTCATTTCCTCTTTATGGAAGACAATATAAGGCTCCACAAAAGATGGTCTAAAATACTTTGCTATGCCCTTGGACCTTATTACATAACATTGCCTTCATATCTATATAATTATCTAAGAAACAAAGACTTTTTGCAGACTAAGGCAAATGATCATTGCTTGACTTCCCTTTCCCAGTACTATGATTTGAGACAATTCTCTAATTTTCTTTCACTGACATATATATTGCTGTTAAAAATAAAATAAAATAAAAAGAGGATGGTGAAGCTGAGGATGGCTGAATGAGGCTCGCTACACACAGTCATTTTCTCCCCAGAGAAGACACTGAAGAGACTGTTCAGCTTCCTGCCACCCAAATCAGTCATCCTCAGACTGAACAATGGAGCTTAATGTTAGTCTCTGTTGTTATGAAAATGAATTGAAACCAAATGTACTTTCTATTGGGAAAGTTGCCATGGATGTCAGCTCATAGGCAATCCTGAGAGGGTAGGCTTTTATGAAACGGGGAAATCTTTGCTGTAATATTGTACCATCCATTATTTTAGCATTCAGTGTAAGAACTTACCTTTGATGCAACACCATTCTATTTTATAATGTTCACTTAAGGATGAGCATTCCACAATTATTAGTAGATTATTCCGTACTCTTGTTTATGGATCAAGAAAGCTATACTTAGAGAAGATTCTCATAAACTGCAAAGGTATAAGAGATGGTACATATTCTCCACCAAAAGAGGTGCCTGTGTTCATGGTTCTGACAGATGCCTGGGCAAGTGTGGTTGTTTGTTACTTACTTTCTGGTTCTTAAAGTAAAAGCCAACTCAGTGGCTGGCTCTGGTGCTGGAGTAAAATCTAGCACAGACAGATTGTATTCATCACTACCATGATTCAGATGGGATCAGAAAACAGAGGCAGAGGGTAAAGAGTAAATGATTCTTTTCAAGTGGGGAAGAGAGGCAGTCACAGAGGCAAACTGTAGACAAAGATAGAGGGCAGAGTACCTGGCTAGATTTTCAACAACACTGCATCTTCCAAAATCATGAAGCCACATAGTTCCTGCTAGATTAGCTTTAATCCTTTTGAGAAATGAAAATCACAGGACAGATGAAGAAGGCTTGGGACATGGCATTAGAATCTTAGAATCTGCCATGATACTTTCTCATAATGATGATGATAATAACTTTTGTTGTCTCCCTAAAGAAGCATCTTTAAATGCCACGCTATTTGCTGCAAAGCACCTTTGCTAATGACAGGGTTTAGTGTATCTGCCAAAGATGTGGGGGTGAGTGGCATTGAGTTGCTGGTATTGGGCATAATTGAACAGTGATGGGAAAGTTGTTCTCCTAGCTGTGATGCTTAGGGGATTTTAATAGAACGTGATACTATTCTGTAAGGAAGATATTTAGACACCTGAGATGCTGTATGTAAATTAATTTGACTAGCTACCCTAAGGAAACATGCTTGGATGAATACAGAAGAATTTTTTAGGGGAGATACTGGGGTTTGAGCTGATGACTTTTCTATTGTTTTCTCTTTTCATCCTTTGTGTTTATGTCTTTTTTTAAAATACAAAGCCTATAAATCATGATATATGTCATCATTCACAATATTAGGGGAACACCCCACCTACACTGTTGTCAGAACCCCAGTTACAGGTGTGAGAGTGCTTGAGGTGAAACAAATCAGACTGGTTATGAAGAGGCACGGGGCAATCTTTTCAAAATGTAGATCATCATCCTCCATAAGGAAAGCTAATTTTTAAAAATCATATTGTTATTATCTTTAAGTAGTTGTACAAAGGGGCTACCATTCAACATGTCAGCTTATACATACACTATATCTTGATCAATACCACCCCTTTCATCATTCTCCCCATCCCTTCAACCCCACAGACCCTTGGTTTCTTCAGTTTTCCTGGTTTCATAGGCTATGCATTAATATCATGACAGCATTCTCCTCCCTACTTCCTCTTTTTCTTTGTTTTCCTACCTAATTCCTGCTTAATTTTTCCAAAAGAAAATGAAACTCCACAGACTCTGAGCAATGTGTATGTGAACCAGTTCTTTTCACCAGTTATTTCACCAGTTCAGACTTTTCTCTTGCTTGTTTTCAGGAGCCTCTTGAGGAGCCATTTCACTTCCTCTCCCACAAACCTTCTAGAGGAGCCATTTCACTTCCTCTCCCACAGACCTCCAGACATTGCAGGGATGATGTACAGCCCCTCTCAGGGAGGGAGAGCCATGTTCTCCTAGCTCAGAGCTCCTGCCAGTTGTCTGCCATACAGCATATAGAAGATGAACCGTCCCACCAATGGCCTTCCATCCCTTACCTCCTCACCTCCCTTTGTCCCAACCCTGTGTACCTTACCTTTTTTGTCACTAGAACTAGGTCTCTCTAGAAAGCTTTATGGAATAGTGGGATACAGAGTAGAATGTTAATGGTCTAATAGCAGCCCAACATGAAATCTAGTTTGTTTCCTTTTAATAAAGGAAAAAGAAAAACCAATAAAATCATTAAAAAGGACTACCCATAGGCACCTTTGTCTGAAGAGGAAATCATTGCAAGAAAATGAGACTTATAAAGATCATTTGGGAATCAGGCAATGGCTGTTTTAATGGTTTGCCATTTTAACATATGTGTGTTCCTCCCCTACCTCTAGTATCTTGCAGATAGATACTGCTAATGGTTTGCGTCAGAAGAATGTTCAGGAAAAAAGCCTTATTTTGTTTGTTTTTCACTTCAGGAAATATGGGCCATGTGCTTCTGAAGCCAGTGATAAATGACAATGCCACCAGCACTGACTTAGCACATCCTGAGTTCTTGCTGTTACGAGGAGTTTGCATTCTGATTTCAGAGTGTATCCTGTTTCTATTGCACCCTTCCTGCTATCTTAGCTCACCATTATTACTGTCCCTTTCTCTCAGACCTAAAATAGCAGCAGTGCATTCGGAAGACTCTGCACAGGTGTTGTCACTTGGGAGAGGATTTAAAGAATAGATCATGGGATAGTATATAATTATTACAATAATTATAAACAGTCTACAATACGATATTCAACAAATGAAACAAACTGAAATGCCACACTGCTATTTCAGTTTGTGTTGCACTTATGAAAAAATACTATTTTGTTCATTTGTGCGGGGAGATAACAGGTTCTTTATTTACAAATGTCTGCATCTACATGGGATAGTAGCACAGTGGAGGATAAATTTGTTGTTGTTCTTCTTATTGTTTTGTTTTTGAGGTAATAGAGGTTCAAACCATGCCTCCAGCCTTTTTTCTTTTTTGCTCAGGTAATTTTTGAGACAGGGTCTTGCTTTTTGCCCAGACTGGGCTGTAACTATAACCTTGGCCTCCTCCATAGCTAGGATGCATACCACCATTGCCACACACCTCCAGATGTACCCTACCATGCCCGGCTTATTGGTTGCGATAGAGTCTCAGGAGTTTTGGGTTTTTGTGGGTTTTTTTCACCCAGGCTGGCCTCAGCGGTCTGTCTCTCCTAGTATCTGGGATTACAGGCATGAGCTGCAGGTGCTTAGCTTATTTATTTGTTGGTGCTGGTGATGGTGATACCAAGGTTTGAATTCAAGGCCTCATGCTTGCTTGGCTGGCACTCGAGTCCTTGAATCATACCTCTACCCTGCTTTTTGCTGGTTGTGTTTGGAGATGGGAGTCTTGCAGAATTTTTTTGTCCCAACTAGCTATCCTCAGACTCCTGGGGATTAGGCATGAGCGACCAGTGCCCAGCATGTTGTATTTTAAAGAGTGCTAGTGAAAGATATTATACCAATGGATAAATTATAAACACTGATTGTGAAGATTATTCAGTTAGTCTGAATTGATAGTACTTAAATGTGGAAACAGCAAAATGCCCTGGAGCCCTGTTTACAGCAGAATGTAGAACAATCCACTGTTCTGCCTACTTGCTGTCTTCTGGGTGAAAATACATTTCAAACCAAAAGTACAGGACGAAAAGACTTGCTTTACCTGTATCAGCCATCAAGGCAAGAGTGGTAGGAACGATGTGACTCCCCTCCGGTTTTAAACCTTTGTCATCGGAGAGTGGTTGGGTCAGTGGGTACAGTTCTTCCCATGAGCAGTCCACCTGTGGTAATCACTTTTGTTCTCAACACCCAATTAAATGACAATGTCTTGTTAGCAGTTCTTTTTCATAGTTTATGTATTTTGCCCGCATAATTATCAAGCTTTTAGCATTTCTCTTTTCTACAGATTGTGACTCACTTAGTGATGTCATAGTCTTTCTATGTAAAGAATTGGTGGAAGAGTAAATGTTGCTAAGAGCAATGTGAGTACTCCTAAAAGTATTAAGAAAGAAATGGCTTAGTATTAAGCTTAAAGGAGATTAAGGACATTAAGCTATCTGTACAAAATGTCTTTGTTTTAACAAAGGAAAATATCCCTGGGTTGGGGGATTCCTGAGGAATCAGAGCCTGAGGGGCCAGTTGCTTACACTCTGCTGCTTTCCAGCTCTTGTGGCACCAGAAACTAAATGATTATAGCTTTAAATGTATGTGGGTAGCCAACTACTGGTACTCATACCTGTAATCCTAGCTACTCAGGAGGCTGAGATTTGAGGATCATAAGTTTGAAGTCAGTCTGGGACAGAAAACCCCATGAGACTCTTGTCCAGCAAAAACCAGCAAACTTAACCAGCAAAAAGATGGAAGGAGAGGGGTAATTCAAGTGGTAGAGCATCAACCTTGAGCAAAAAAACTGAGACAGCACTCAGGCTGAATTTAAGCCCTAATATGGGCATCAAAAAATGTTTTTAAGTGTATGGGGAAAGAGTAGGATATGAATTTTTAGCTCTTTGCTGGTTTCTTATCCAAAACATTATTTTCAGTCTGAACAGCTGATCACAGTCCTGATTGCTTATACCTGGTTAGTGTTGACATTGTGCCTGGGAACTGTACTGCATGTCTATGGGGCCCTTCCATCTGCTTCCTTTGTAAATCTCTCTTCCTTTCAGTGCCTCCAAACTTGGACCCCCAAAGAGGAGTGCAGCAGCTGAATGTCATTCTCTTGGGCCTTGGCCCAGGCATGCATCTTTCTAGGAGGATGACTGAATCCCATTCTTAGGTCTAAAGTTCCTCTTGATTAGCGGCTGCTTTTGTTTGTTGTTTTTAACAGCATCTCTCTCTTTCCTGGGTAGCTTACAGGGATGTGTTTGAGAGCCTCTTCCAGCTGGGAAGCTGCCCAGCTCCCACCAGCTGAGTTGGGGGGGATGGCTTCCCTTTAGTTCCGCTGCCTGTGGACTACAAGGACTTCACTTCCAGCCTGGCCACAGTGGCCCTTGTCTCTCTGCAGACTTGGCTCTGTTCTCTGGGTTTTCATTCTCCAGCCATCTGGGCATTTTGAGCACCCTTCTTATCTCAGTACCTTGGCACTCAGGACCACATGTCATACTAACATAGAGATGGAAACAAAGGAATCCTTCACCTCTGGCTTGCAATTCCCCTGGAAGCATCATAGGCTGAGTGACAGTCAGGGAGATTATGGGAGCTGTGCAGAGGTCTGCAGTGATGTAAATGGTTTTGCTGATAGAAGGGATACAGAATGGGGTGACAATGGCTTGGATTGTTCAGTACCAGGATTCTTAGGGCCTAGCTTCCTCCTTCTTTCTCTGACTGTTCTATAATCTGAGAGGAAGAATGAAGGCCTCTGTGGCCTGTGTTTGCCTTAGTCTGTCTCTTCAAGCCTATATACCTCAGCTTAGGGACTAGCAATTCTGTGTGTGCCAGAGGACTGAATCTAGCTCTTTATTAAGAATTCTGCGTATATCTCCAGTTTTTTAAGTTCCTTTTTTTGACTTCCTCAACTGCTAATTTCAGCAGGGTCAGATCATGATCACTTTTCAGAGAAGCATTGGGAAAGATTAGTCCAAGAGTGCTGACGGCAAGTTCACTAGAATTGCCCGGCCTAGAGAAAACAATATTTGACCCAAAGACAGTTCCTCTAGCCCATTTACTCCCTGTCTACTGAGTTACCTGACATCCTTGCTACCAGCCCCCTGATTCCTGAGCACTCATTCTCATTCTGCACTCTGCCCAGCCCTCTCTCAGAGGTGGTTAACCAGGCGTCAGGTAGTACTGGCAAAGAACAGCAGCCAGGGTTACTTGCATCAGACATCAGCAGTTTGAGGCTTCAGCCTCTTGAAAAGTAGACTGACAGTATTTACATCTTTTCAGATAATCTGAGTACATTTAGCAGTTGAATATTTGGTCCCTGGCATTTGTTCACATATGGAAAGCCTAAAGCTTCCAAACTCCATTCTTTAAATCAGTGTAGTATTAATAAGACATCTCTAATAGAGCCAAAAGGTTATGGCACCTCACTTCAAGGGTTATTTATTTTGATACTAGTTGACATTTAGACATGGAAAGTGAAAGATTCATTCAAGACCATCCATTGAATTTTGATCCTCTGGTCCCTGTGACAGGCAATGATTGATGGTCCCTTTCCTGTAGAGCCTGTGACCAATTTAGCTGGACTCATGAGTTCTACATTATGGCTGCCACTTCTGCTCCCTGCCTCCTTCCCCCAGTTGCCAGTCAGTTCTCTGTATGAAGGCAGCTTGGTGTGGGTTTACCAGATGGTTCTCAGTCTTCTTGTTCCAGTTGTGTATCTCAGTCTTCACGTGAATATTAAATTAATATCAAAATTAACACCTAGCTGGCTCAGTTTCTGTGTGAGATTCACCTATTATCAGTGTCTGATCACGTCTGGCAAACATGGAAGAAACAATGGAGTTCGGAGTATAGGATTGTTGCTCCTGAGGTACAGGAATGACATGCTGCTCCTTCACATACCCTCACGTGAGGAAAGAATGCATATTCTCTGGCACAAGTTGGCTCTACCACATGGCTTGAAATAAATGGCCATTTTATTTCCCATTAGGAGGAGAGATGTGGAGCAGCTTGGCAGCAGATCTGTGGCTGGATAATTGTTTGAAAAACGATAGCTTTCTTCCACATAGGAGATTAAATGCCTGCCTTTGGTCAGAGCAAAGTAGGCCTCTTTTGGACTCTCTGATTTTTGCAAAAGGCCCCATGTTGGGCCACATAACAGTCATTGCATGTGTTACACCCTTGTTAATAAAGGAAATCCTTTTCATGAGTGTAAACAATTAGCCCTGCCAGCGTTTATAGCTCTTTAAACTCAGAGTAAAGCCTTGGTTTTACTAACGTATTCTTATCAGTTGTCTTCAATTGAAACAAGTTACTGTATACTAGTGTTGAAAAAAGTCAGTATTAACTACAGTACTTCTAAATGACCACTGCACCATTGCTCCTTAAGTGGGATATCTTAAATTTAAACATCATTTTCCCTAGAACATTAACCAATAAGTTTATATTGTCTTATCATTCATTTTCATGCTACCTCACTAGACCAGACTAAGTGTGGTGCTCCATTCTCCATCTGTAAAATAGAAAAAACCAAAAAGATCAAGTTCAACTTGGACGTTTACATTCATATGACCTGAGTTTACCAAAATGCTGCCTAGAGCTTTTAAATTTTGTAAGTTCTGCTTTTTACCTACCCAAGGGAGTCTGAACATTATGTGATCTGGGCCAGAGTACAACAGGTCCATGGCCAGGTTGAACTGGGCAAACAAATGGGACAAGTTCCAGTTTACCAAGCTGGCACACATTATGTGCTGGTCAAGGAAGTGTTTTTCAAATCATGGGAATGAGGGGGACCAGTAAAAATCCATTCCTGCTTTGATAGTAGCCTTTGGAGATACTTTTATAATTTGAAAACAGTCCAATGGCAGGCCTAGGGAGAGGCCTTACTTTCGCCAACATGCAACATTAGGCAGGAGAAACAAGGCCTTTCTGGCTGATTTGACCCGTGGGTGGGCCCTTTTCCACATGTTTCTAATTAGAAATGCAAGAAAGGGTAGATATTCCGTGGCAACTCTCCTTTCCTTCTCTGCTTGGAGACAGAACAACAGGGCCTTTGTGGTGACCTTTGCAGAGCTGTTTACGTTTGGTGACCTGCCTGAGCACTCCCACCAGAGTGGGTGCACCTCCAGGCTAACGAGGAACAGCCATAATATCTATGACTTGGGTAGACTTGCAAGTCAAAACAAAAACCAAGAGGATTCCCTGTTGTTGAGACTGAGTTAATTTTTTTATAGATTTATGGAGGTATAAATTACATACCATAAAAAATCAAATGATTTTTTCAGTAGATTTATAGAGCTGTGTCACCATCGCTACATTCCAGTTTTAGAACTTTGGTTAAACTTCAAAAACACCAATAATGATCCTAAATGAAATGTACTTTGTGCTATAGTACAAAATCAATGGTTGAGGCTATCTTGAGCTAGGCGAGAGGCCACCTAGGAAATGATTTGAGACAACTAGTCTCAAGTTTCTCAAAGTACATGAAGTTTGAGATTAGCTTTATACATAGCAAAATCACCCACATTTTTGCCTACCAAATAATAGGACTTTGTTGAAATTTTGAGAAACCATCACACAACCTGTATCCCATGTCAGTGTCAGTTAATGTCTCCTCACTATTAAGGTGCCGAAGATGAGAATATAAGCTGCCCTCAGTGAAGTTATAACTCACTTTGAGCCTCTAATCAAATTATGTATCCATGTGCCCTCATTAAAGATAGAAACAAGGTTCCCATCTCTAAGAACTAATACTCTGGTGGCTGATGCTAATATCAGTTGGATCATATCAATTTGATAAGTACTATAAGGACTCCAAAAGTTCATCAGTAAAGGCCGTAGAGAAGATGTTATAAAGAAACCAAAGATATGGTATGTACGTTCTGCTGCCTTTGGAGAAAGCACCATGAGATCTGGTCCCTGCTTTTCAAGGGCAGGTGTGATTGGTGAGGAAAAAAACCATCTCCGGTTTGACAAAATAAGCTCTGGAAAAGTGGAAAAAGGCAAAGCATGCTAGGAATTGGGTGGAGCAAGAAACCATTTTGTGGCAGTCTTCCTAGAAGTAGTGTTTGAGGTGAATTTTGACAGATTTGGTGGACTTTCAGCAGGCAACGGTGTGTACAAAGCAGTTCATATGAAAGATGAGAGCCAAGACTCAGTTGGAGAGCTTGGGATATGTTCTAGAACACCGAGTAGCCAAAGAAGGATTAATCCATGTGTGATACAGTGTAAGTTATTTCTATATATTTATGTTAGAAATGGAAATCAAAGAAATGCCTAGCTCCACCTTGCTTTGCCTGAGTCACATTAGTGACTTTTTTCATTGCTGTGACCCATTCATTACCAAACATAACTACTAAAAGGGAGAGATTACTTTTTATCTCTCATATTTCAATCACTGGCTACCTGTTGTTCTGTGGAGTGTCGTGGTGCATGATGGGTACCTGGGATCAAGAAGGTTCACAACTCATGTTGGAGAAGCAGAGAGAACTTCTAACACAAGAAGGGCCCAGAGATAATACATCCCATAGGACCTTACTTCAGTTAGCTACTTCTAGCTAGTCCTCCCCTTCTGCAGCTTCCAGATTATCTCCCAGTGGTGCCAGCTGGAGATACCAGCAGAGGACGAAGTGTTCAAAAATAGGAGCCCAGGGGGGACAATTATGTATTCAAACTAGTGGAAGAACCCACCTCACCATGTCCTTGATGTAGTCTATATACCACGGTGATGTGATGGTTCCTTTTGTTCCGTTTCTTCTCAAAGGATTCATCATCATATGGTCACCACCCACTGAACCACCGTCAGAGCACCAGTACATATTTCCTTAGTGACAGCCCAAGATTTTAAAAGCACGTCTTTGACCAGCACATACTTCACGCTATGTTGATAAGATGAACCTGGCTGTGGACCTGTTGTTTAACCCTGGCCTAGAAATTTAAATATATCCTTTTAAGATGAAAACAGCAGCAATATTAGTTACTTGTCTTTGAAAATGCAATAGCTTTTCCTTAGTAGCTTTAACAAGTGGACAGAAAATATAGAAAAGAAAGGAAAAAGGGAGGAAGAAAAGGAGGGAAAGAAAGAGAGGAAAGGAAGGGAGGGAGGAAGAGAGAAAGGGAAGAAAGGAGGGAAGAAATAATACCACTTGTTTAAGAATGCCAGAGTTCTACAATCTAAACTTGTTTCTAAACTTAAGTTGCTAAAGACCTTGAACCTGGGGTTGTTTAGGAATTTTAGAAAGTAGAGAATGCTTCCTTCAGAAAGGAATTAACTCAGTTGCTTTTGATGTTACCAAAAAAAGGGAGTTTTGTCGTTTTTTTGTTTTGTTTTGTTTTCATGGATGGTCTGCCTACTGTGTGGCCTTCCTCAGGACATGGACGACCTCTCTTAGGGGTCAGTGTGAATAGCCAGGCTGCAGCTGGAGCTGGAGACAATAGTCAGCACTGTTGGGCATTGCCCTTTAAGCCCTGAAGGTTAATTTCATAGTATTTAGTGGCATTGAACCTACCAAAGAAAATGCTGCTTCATTTAGGAGAATATAATTTCTGTATGCTTATTATTTTTTCATGAAGAGGGAAGAAAAGAGAGTTTGGGAGGAACATAGCTTAGCCTACTGGTCTTGTAGGCAAGTTAAAAAAAAAAAGCAAGTAGTCAGTACTCTTAATATGTCATGTCAGCCTACTGATAATCATTTAGATGCCATCACATGCGAAGTCCCCTCCCATTGTTGTTTTTTCTCTGGACTGAGATGCCTTTTAAAAATTCCTTTTGGGGGAAATGGTTTTGTCAAAACCAACAAATAATGGATTTATAACTGCTTTTACTGAGAAGTAAGTAGAAACTGTGAGGTCTGGGGTGTGTGTGTGTGTGTGTGTGTGTGTGTGTGTGTGTGTGTGTGTGTGTGCAATTTATCTTCCAGTGTAGTACTAATTATGGGTTGGGGGATGATTGTGTTTGCCACTCTGCATGTTAAAAAGGATGAGCTTTTGGACATTGCTTAAGTTTAGATAAGCAACACACCACACCATTTTTTAGTGTAAGTAAATCTCCAAAATTGTACTGTAATGTACTTACACTAAAATTTATTTATTATCTGAAATTGAAATTTCAGTGAGCCTTCTAGATCTATTTTTGTTAAATCTGATAACTCTGTTTTACTTCTTCAATAAGAAGACTGTCCAAGGATCTTAGGAGCTTTTACCATTACTGAAAGTCACTTAAACTAAAACCAACAATGAGATAAAACATAATCATGTCTTCATGATATACCCAGGGGAGATTAAGTCCTTTCTCATTCCTTCATCTATCTTTTTGTAACTAATTCCATGGATCCATTTCTATTGGGAGTGGCCCTCCTAGAGCTGCTATAACCAAAAATCATACCACCTGGATAGCTTCTGTGTCCCAGTCTTAAACCACATGATCAGGCCAGAACTGGTGCTCTCTTTTAAATCCAATCCCTCTAAAATTCTTCTTTCTTTAATTCTTATCTGACATAGTAAGACATGTCTCTGATGAGGAGAATAACAGCCGTTGACTGGGAATGTGGACTAGTGGTAGAGTGCTTGCCTCATACACATGAAGCCCTGGGTTCAATTCCTCAGCACCACATATATAGAAAAAGCCAGAAGAGGTGCTGTGGTAGAGTGGTAGAATGCTAGCATTAAGAAAAAAGAAGAGGAAGAGGAAGAAGAAGAAGAAGAAGAAGAAGAAGAAGAAGAAGAAGAAGAAGAAGAAGAAGAAGAAGAAGAAGAAGAAGAAGAACAAGAAGAAGAAGAAGAAGAACAAGAAGAAGAAGAAGAAGAAGAAGAAGAAGAAGAAGAAGAAGAAGAAGAAGAAGAAGAAGAAGAAGAAGCAGCTGTGGTAGAGTGGTAGAATGCTAGCATTAAGAAAAAAGAAGAGAAGAAGAAGAAGAAGAAGAAGAAGAAGAAGAAGAAGAAGAAGAAGAAGAAGAAGAAGAAGAAGAAGAAGAAGAAGAAGAAGAAGAAGCCGCCAAGGACAGTACTCAGGCCCTGAGTCCCAAGCCTCAGCACTGTTTATCAGTTTCTGTCTCCAAAATAACCAGCAAAAAAAGCTAGGATGGCAGTATGACTCAAGTGGTAGAGCACAAGCTGAACAAACAAGTCAGCATGAGGCTCTGTGTTCAAATGCCAATACTGCTGAGAGAGACAGAGACAGAGAGGGAGGAGGGGAGAGAGAAAGAAAGAGGGAGAGAAACTGGAATTGACTACATGATATGTATCCATTTTCTACCTTCATGAGTCCCTAATGCTTCTCAACAGGACTTGAAATAGATAGTACTATTTCTGTTTTACAAGTAGAGAAGCGACAGACAAGAGAGTTTAAGTAACTTGCTGCCAGCCACAAGCTGTTGTAAGGCTGAGCAGGAATGAGTAAGTGTTTACATGGGTCTCACTTCCAAACTCCTCCACCTAAGGAAAGTAGTGAGTGTGCTTAGATTCCCCCACTTTGTCCACTCCTTCCCCAAACCCTTGTTTGGCCTGATGATGAAATCATCCCTCTCTCTTCTTGTTCCTTATGGCTAGAATTGATATTTTTAAAAAAATCCTTGCCCATGTATCACATAACAATGCATGTTTGCCAATGTTAGTCTCGATGTTTCCTATGTTATATGAAAAATGGCTGAAGCATGAGAAACAAAAATCCCAGGAATTTTCATTACATTTTATAATTTGCTGTCATTTTCGTATCATTAAAAGAGCCTGTAAATCACTGCCAGCTTTGAGAGGACTTGTTGGGGGAATTACATGATCAGTCCAAAATGGCACTGCACCATGCCACCAGTGGTCCTGCCAAAGGCAGGGGGCTCTGCCCCCTTTCCCACCCTGTTCCTTCTCAGCTCTCCTCTTAAGAAATATACTGCCCAATACAATTTTCTTTTTGAACAAATACATCCTCCCCTTGGCTCACTCCTTGTATAAAATGATTTTGTACCCGCTCCTGCTTTTCCCATCTCTGGCTGGGAAGTTCATGAAGTTAGCCATTCTATCCTTCATCTGCTGTGTGGCCACAGTTGTGAAGTGTAAAACATCTCCATGGGTGTGGTCTCCCAAGTCTCCCAATGACATTGCTTAAACTATGGATTGAGGACCCAGACATCTGGAGGAATTTTTCTGCTAGGGTCACAGGAGAACCGTGTAAAAGTTTTCCCAGCCTTTCTCCTGTGACTTGGCAGTTCCTCTCTCATCTTTCTGCCCCGTGTAGACACACAGCATACCCTCCTCCTCACCTTCCACATTTGTCAGCTCATCCCTAGTCCCCTGTGTGCTCCATTTCTTTTTCTTCCTGTTTCCTTGAACCATCACTCTCCAACTTTAAAATCAAGTCCATCCAGTATGAAAAGGAAATCTAAGAAGGAAAGAAAGAAAGCAGCAAGGGGGAGCAGGGCGAGTGGTGGGAGGCATTGTCACAACCTTCTCCCTTAGTTCTTCGCATCTGAGAAAAGTCACTTCACTCTATTCAGAAATACCAGGATTGCTCTGGCTCCTTTCCTTCTTGGTTCCTACTCTGCACTTCCCACTGTCCTGTTTCTAACCATCTCCCCACTCTGGGTCTAATTTGATCAGTTTATATATTTGCAGACTTTTTGTTTCCTTCCTTTTGGGAATCAGAATTCTATGTGATGGTGGCTTTCAGGATCAGTTTCATAAATGGTAATCTCAGGACATTTCAGAAATTCTGGGAAGACATTATTGACTAGTCTGTACTCTTGGCAGTTTTGCTGTTGTTGTTGTCTCTTAAGAGGCTCAACAAACAGCAGGATTTAATTCAGTCTGCTTTCTTAGTAGCAAAGAGGTAGCATAGGCCTAACCCTTAAACAAGTGATTTAACTTCTGTGCTTTTTGTTCCTTGTCTGTAAAAAAAAAAAAAAAAAAAAAAGGCAACGTGTTCATTTTGACTTCCCAGTGATAGTTCGAAGACTCAGTGGGTTAATATTTAGAAATCATTTAGCCAGTGCTTAGCACATATTAAGCAATATATCATGCAAATGCATAAAATGAATCAAGCAGTAATAATATCTTTCTTCTAATTCATGCCTAAAGAATTTTACCCAGCATCTGTATGATATCTTGAAAGTTAAAACTAAACCCATGTGACAATCTGTAAGGAATATAAGATAACACATTCCATAAATTCACCCAAGGATTTGGCAATCCAGCCTTGATATATTTTCACTGCATTTTGGCCTCACTGATGGACTATTTCCTCCTCCAAGTCCTCATTAATATTTCCTTCCCTGCCCCTTCACATGTGTCCATTGATTGTATTACCTTTCCCTGATTGGTGCGGGGGGAGTGGTCTATGCCTGTGTCTATGCCTACATTATTGTGCATCTGTTCAGATACAAAGCCTTTATTCCCTTTTAGGTCATAAGCTCTTGTTGAAGGGTGGTACTACATTTCTGATTATTGTGTTTCATTCCCAAGCTTTGTACATAAGTGGTCCTTCATCCATGCATTTTGGTTAATTTGAGCTTATACAGAGTAAGGAAGGACTGGCCTCAATGGAGTCACAGATGCACTCAGCAGAAAGGTGAGGCCTCTGCTATGTATTGGAACCATTGGCTCCAAGGTAGGCCTGAGTGGAGAAGGCCAGCTGGGAGTTGGAGTGGGAGTGAGAGGGGGTGTGCCTGCTATCTGAAAGCCCATGGTATTGGCTTTGCATGGTGCTGAGGAATACATTTAGGTAGCATGCTGAAAAATTAGTTTAAAAGGGTCAGCTAAATATACTTTAAAAAATAGTATATAGGGTTTCCTCTAAAAAGTCTTCAGAGGAAAACAGAGCTAGAGAAATCCATGTACCATCACTAAAGATGTGCAGACAGAACAAAACAGGGAACCCAGCATGAGCATTGCAGGTACTCTAAGAACAACCCCACAGTGTGCTATGTTTGTATCCTGTGCAGCTTTTAGCAGATGGATAAATAAAATGTTCTCTATAAGTAAATTCTCATGGCCATGTCGATCTCCTGTGCTGTAAACAAAATTAGGAGACTGGAAAGTACCGTGCTTTCCCTTTCTCCATTTTGGAGGTAGTCTTGATGTTTGTTTTCATAATTTGGCCAGTACATTTGGCTTCTGAGCATTTCAGAAGGGATGTTTGAACTCAAAGAAGAAAACATCTCTTGCTTCCGGAACAGCGTTCCTAGCAGCACCCAATGCAGAAGCTGTTTTCCTGTAAGCATAGCACAAAGACAAGACCCAAAGTCTTTTGAATGAGGCCTTCTTGATCCTGCATATTGCTATGCAGAGTGAGACGGGTGCTATGGCTGCACCATCCGCAGTGGCAGCTGGGCATTACTGCTGGTGCCGCTGAGGGTAGGATCCATAGAAACCCAAAGATGTGAGCAGACCTTTCTTTGTCCCTTCATTCTTCAGTAAGCTTTACTGAGTGCTTATTGTGTGCCAGATACTGGGCACTGAGTCCAAGACCTTGGCAGCTAAGCATGGTGTCCTTAGAGAACTGGATGGCCTATCAGAGAAGAGGTCCAGCACAAATAAGAAGAAGCCAAGGAACCTAGCCGGGTGTGAGAGAAAGTGACACGCAGATCCCTGACACCCAGACATGAGGCATTCAGAAGTTCTATTGACTTAGGGAACCGTTGTGGGTTCTCAGGAGCATCAGGAAAGAAGCTGAGAAAAACAGTTTCGATGTGTACCTTCAGTCACTAGTGACTGGCAGAATACAGATCTCTTGGAGGATCATAAATGAAGCCACACTTAAAATTGCACATACCACTAATTTTACATGTATCCAATGTATCACAGAATTGTATATAATTTATGTACAGTATGGTTTTGGTAGTTCTCAGATCTCTGGTTTTACATTGTAAAGTCCAAGCCCAGGTGGATTTAGAAAACCCTCAACTCCCAGCCTTATGTCTAGGTTGGGATGGCAGTTGATCGCCCTTCCTGGCCTCATCTCACACGCACTGTTCATCTCTTATGATCATGGTCATCACAAGATGTTATAGCCACTTCCATAGTATTCTTTCATGAAAGCAGGTGCCCTGTGCTATTTGTCGCTTTATTTCTGACACCTGTACTGAGCCCAGCATTAAAGACAGTCCAGAGAGGGGCTGGTCTTTTCTGGATGGGCTGGTCAAAGTAAAAATGTAGGTACACTAAAAATATTAATGTAAAATTATCTCCAGGTAAGTATATATGTATGTATATGTGCATATGGTATATATGAACCACAAATGAGTTTGGTACTTAGATTTGGGTCCCAACCCCCAAGATATGCCATTAGATATATGTAAATATTCCCACCCCATCCCCACCTCCCAATTCCCAAATCTGAAACACTTCTGTTCACAGCATTTCTACTACTTAACCTATATTAGTACTGAATAAGAATATTGTGTGTGTTAAATGAGCAAAGATATAGAAAACACTTATCACAGTGCTTGCTCCTTAGTGAGAGCTGTTTTCATCAATAGCCACAGGTATTCATTATCAGAAGTTGGGGGTTTGAGTAGTAGGTTGCGTTGTTCTTTAGTCTGAACTGGAATCCATCTTGTCAGATTCTTCCCCCTCGATGCACTTTGTACACTGCCATTTTCTGCACAACTGTGTCTGCTTCAGTGTAACACTGAACATCTCTTTTGGTTTGGTTTTGTTTATCTTTGACATGGAATGGGAATATTGCTCTCTCTCATCAGCATCTCAGAGGGAAACACCAAGGAAGACACATAGGTGAGATCTGTTATGACGAGGGAGAGAGAGGCAAGACAAATAAATGTTAGAAGTACACACTCAGGACACACAGCTGCGCCTCCCTGTGGTACCCACAGTCCTAGGGGGCTTGACCTCAACGGATGTTTTCATGGAGTTCTACTAAGCATCAGGTACTATACTGAGTCTTGAGGTTTGAAAAATGAATAAGACATAGTTCTTGCTATTAAAATGTTCATGGAGTTATAGCTTGAATTTTTTGAATACAAATTAAGTGATTGTATGATTTATTAATAAGTAATGCCTGTCTGTTGTTGTGAGTTTGCTATGTGCTTAGTACTATCCTAGACCGCATCAGCCACAGAGCTGTGAGGCAACAGCCTCCTCTCACCTTGAAGAAAAAGAAAGGGTGACAGGTTGTGAGGACAAGCAGAGATTTGGGGAAAGTGGAGAGCAGGCAGAGGGAGGTCTGAGCCGGTGCAGGAAAGCCAGGCAGTTCTTGGTTCATCCCACTCCACATCCATGGCTAGGTCATGAGCTTTTCTGCAAGGTTTTTTGGTCAAAACCTCCATATACCTAGACTTGGCCTGCATTCAACTCTTGAAATCATAGTAAGTGTTAGGACTAGACGTTTTTTCACATGACTTTTTCTTCAACCGAATGCACTCTATATGTACCAGAAAGAGGTGGTATGCTTAGGACAATAGAGGTGACTTGAATAAACAAGGGAGTGCTTTCAGAGTACTATGGGACTAATTAGAGATGAGCTCCATTTGTACCCTAAGCTGGGCATGATGCCACCCTCCTCTGTCTAGCGCCATGCTAGTGTGTGTGCCAGTGGCCAGCCTGGAGGAGTCCTGGTGATAGAATCCACCCAGGCAGGTTCCAGTGCTGGGTGGAGAAAGAATAAGAAGAGTATGTAAAACAGCACATAGGAGATGTCTGGAAAATTTGCCTCCACTTTATATTTTAGAGGTGAAGATATGTGTCTCAATTTTATCTATTTGAGCAAGCTACATTTTTAATGGTTATTATACCATGAATTTGATTATCTCAGATGTTTTGCTCAATGTCTTTTTCATTGCCCCCCCTCCTTTTTTTAAATGAAAAGCTGTATGTAAATTTAGTCCATTCTTTTTGTCTAGGGCAGAGGACAATAAAAATAAGTATAATATAGTTGTTAGTTTTGAGAGATTTTGCTTTTTGCAAAGAGAGTTGTCCCTTTCCCCTCTCTGTTTCTTTCCTCTTTTTCCTTCTTCTGTGCTTAGGCCAACACTATATTACATTTGGAGGTGTCTAGCATGGTGCTTCTCAAGCCTTTCTTGGCCAAACACTCCTTTGGGAATCCAACTAAATTTCCTGGTTTCCCTTTGCTTTTAATACCTATGCCTATATTTCCCAATGAGGTTACTTTTATTACTTACAAATATTTTTATAATTAACTTAAGATTCAACAAGTACCAAAGGTAAACAGACTGCTAATTATTTCAAAATTGAACTACTACACATGTATATTAAATCTTTAAGAAGGTATTATTAAAATATAGCATAGATCCATCATATATGAAATGTTAGCACACTTACAAAGGAATATTTGTGATGACAAAAGACAAAGTAGAAGTTAAAAGTTAATCTCTGTGCTTTCATATATATGACTATGGTACATTTAACACAGTACTCAAAATTTTAGAATAGGATTTGTCATCTAATTATTCACTTGTATGTATTTATGTTGCTATCATATTCACTAAGAAGTCATTTAAATCACTTTCAGAAAAAAGGTAATTCCCTAGAACAGCTCTCCTACCTCTGCCTCTAATCCCATAGGTACTCAGGTTACTGTGGCGCCCTCTGTCCCTTCTATACTTCCAGTATATTCCATATGTCTTTAGCCAGCCCTGTTGGGTGGCCACCCTGCCTGTTTTACTGAGCTGCCCTCAAGTAACTGCAGAATTTTGATGAAAATTTCACTGAACCAGGGAACAAAGAAATGCTCATTAGGTCTTTAAGTATATGCTTCTTCTTAGATCTTTGGGAGCAATTTCTTTAATTCTTGGGTTTCCTTCTCTGAAATTACATAGAGAGGACTATATCTCTTCAACTCATTCCCCTTCACCCACCCCGCCCATCCTGACCCACAAATGTTTTCTCCTATAGATTGCTAGACATTGCTACTTTTACTCCTAAGTGTTTGAGAGCCAGTGGTCACAAAGCTAGCTGGTTCCATTCTCCAAACCATCACTGATTCCGTATTATCTAGCATAGTCTGGGTCATTTGTAGATGCCCTGAAAACCACAGGGAGACACAGAGGGCTACAAATAGAGAAATGCTGTTTTCACTCTTGTTCCACTCCCATCCTTTGGAATTAGCCCCTCCATTTCTGATGGGGAGCTGCCCTGTCTCACATGCAATTGATACCACTCTCCAGCCCTAGAGAATGGTTCTGAGCCTTGATTGGACCAAGCAGAGTTTCAGGGATTGATTTTGGAATTAATATGTGACCCAAACTGAACACACAAGAATCTACTAGTCCAGAACTACCAGGAAGAAGGACCTTCTGTCTATCAGGGTTACTAACCTGGTAGAATGTAAGCAGAAGCCCCACTTTAGAAGACCCTGCCCAAGAATGCCAACATGCTCCAAAGCAGAGCTGCTAGATTCACATCTTCATTGGAGCACTCCGGTCTAGCCATCATGGTGATAGGACACATCAAGTCTACCCACAGCCCTGTGCCTGTCATTCATGACCTACATTCATGAGTGAACATCCATTCATCTGAGAAGTAATCACCTTCTGGAACCCATAGGGGTCACAAGCTACTAAAAAAGATAGTAGGGTCAGCTCGAGCTTAGAATTCCCAGAGAGCTACAGAGAATTTTTTCCCTATTCTTTTGGTTTCAGAAAGCACATAATGACACATCTGGAATTCAGGAATTCCAGGAGGAAGCTTGGGACTGGAAACAGAATGTCTTACCAGCTGTGTGTGGCATTTGTGAATAAATATAGTCATCTTTTGGTATCCAAGGAGGATTAGTTCCAGAACCTCTCCAACTTGCATAGCTATTCAAATCCATTGATGCTTAGATCCTTTATATAAATGGTGCAGTATTTGCATACAGCCAGAGTATATTCTCTGGCATCCTTTAAATCATCTTTAGATTACTTGTAACACTTAATACAATATAAATGCTACATAAATAGTTGTTATACCATATTGTTTATTAATAAAGACCAAGGGGAAAAAGGTGTGTGTGTGTTCAGTAAAGATACATTTTCTATCAAATATTTTTGATCCACCGTTGGTCACACCCATGGATGCATAATTAGAAAACAGATACAGACAGAACAGCCACAGAGGACTGAGTCAATGTTAAACCCCTGCTTTTCAGGGGGAAAAACACATTTTAAATAACTTCAAGTCTTGTCTTTTTAAAAAAACAAGTTCATATTAAAATGCATTTTTATAACATAGACATTCCAAGTAAAGAATGAATTATATATATATATATCTATATATATTTATAAAACACTTCTAAATCTAACATGATATTAGGCCATGCTAGCAGAGGCCATGCATGAAAAACGAAGTCACAGTATTCAGCATTAAGAAGATACTTAGCAGCAAAGCTCTCATTCAGCTGCCATACCCAGTTTGGCTTCTGCATCTTCAGAGGATGTGGAAAGCAATTGAAATGATTAAAAGCATGGAAAATCAGATCTCTGAAGAACGATGAAAGTACGCTATTTAACTGAAGAAAAAAAGATTGAAGGGAGAAAATAAATGGCATTTAAATATAGAAGGAGTTCTTATAAAGAAAAAGCCAGATGTTTTCCTCCTCCACTGAGTATATTAAGAGAAAATGCCTAAGACATTTCATTTGTACAAAAGAATTGGTTTTCTTAAAACAGATAGGATCCTTTTTACTAGGTTATAGGTTAGACTAGCTGGCCTTTAAGACTCCCCTTCACAATATTCTGTTACTAACAGATTGAGAATTTCCTTATTAAAAGGGCTTTGAAGCCATTAGTGCTGCATACCTTAAAAAATAAAATGAACCTGCTTGTAACCTAAGCTGCTTTGGAGGTAGAGATAGGAGAATCACAGTTTTGAGGCCAGCCTTAAAGCAAAAATATTACTGAAATTTAATCTTAAAAAAAAACTGGGTATCATAGTTTATTTATGTAATCTCAGAAAATAGAAGACAGGGTAGGAGAATTTTGGTCTAAGGCTGTCCCAAAGCCAGTCCAGGACAAAAATAAGAGTTTCTATCTGAAAAATAATTGAAGTAAAAAAAATAGAAGAGGTGGACCATAGCTCTAGTGGTTGAGTGCTTGTCTAGCAAGTATGAGGCTCTGAGTTCAAAACCCCAGGACTGACAAAAGATAAAATAAGTAAAAGGTAAAATGATACTGATTAGGTGGTTCTGAAATGTAGTTCTACCCAGAAATTCATTCCAGCACTCATAACATGACATTGAAAGGGCAAATGTATATTGGACAAATAGCACACAAGTTAAAAAAAAGTGATCAAAACAGAAATAAAATTAAAAACTCGTGGTTATGACAAAATATAGGCTTTCTATTTTCTACTCTTGCAAAGGTGTAGCTGCTGGGCCACAGCTCTTGATTTTTTTTTTTTATTAACCACACAAAGAATTAAATGAACAGGTAACCATATTTAGTCAGGGTCATTTAATATCAGCCCTGCCCAATTATCTGTCATATTTCCTACTGTAACTTGATGAGTCCTAAATTGGGACCCAGAGACTTCAAACCAAGACTTGGGCACATGGATTTTTATTTAGAGAAATAATTCTAGTTTTGTATATAGAGAAACTCCCCTAAAGAACAATAGCGAACAATAGCTTTGACACTTAGTACCCACTTATTTAAAATTTAAAGTAAAAAAAATTTGAAGGCTACATGGACCTTGTTTCATTAAGTTAGAGTGTGTGGTGACTCAGAATGCTTTGGGGAAGTGCAGGCTCCTCTGACCATTGCTTTCATGCATCCACGTAGCTGCTAACAAGCTCCATACTGGGTTCTGTGATTTCCTGAGCCACATGGCTTAGGCAGATTCCCCGTGCTCCACACCAGCAGTTTCCCATTCACGAGCCCACATGCTCACTTAAAAGCAATTTAGCCAGGAAGTTTTCCAGCTTTTCAGTAACTCTACTTTTTTTTTTTTAACAAAAGCCCACTAACTTTGCATTTAATTACTGTGAATAGATTCAAGTGATAATTTCTAGGTTTATAGTTTTCCAGTAAAAAAGAATAACTGGGGAGAAAAAGAATACCAGTGTTACAAACTTGTTGAAAGTAGTGGGAGAGAGTTTTCTGAAGATGATGATTTTGATGAAAATGGACGTTACCTGATTCATTCTCATTTTGTGTTTGAATTGTGCAAGAAATATCAACTTATAAACAAAGCCAAGCAAAACCAACAAAAGACCCCCCAAACCAACAATAAATCCTCAACCCAAAATAGCTCACATTTCAGACTTACTTTTTAAAACTTCTAGAAACAGGAAGCTGGTTTCTTAAGTTTATTTCCACACTTGCCGTCTGAATCCTGTCTTGTTGAAAATGTCAGGATATCAAATTCTCACCCATAATTTCCTTTTAGCAGAATTTACCATCTCCCAAATATAAATAGCCAAAACATCTGGCTCTTCACACTGTACACACAAACACAAATGAGATGTATACATACACAAACACACACATATGTATAATACACATCTCTGCATTTATAAACACACTTTAGTCATTTATTATTTAACAGAATAAAGTTCATTAATCAAAATACAATTTGTTTTAAGAGTTCAGGCTTGACATTAGATCATTATTTCAAAAACAAAACAACAACAACAAAAAACTAGCAATCCAAGCTGCCTATTGTGGTATTGTTTGCTTTCTAATCCTCTGTAGGGTGGATAGCTCTTCTCTTTGAGAGAGTTGGGAAAGATTATACTCTACATGTTAAAAGATCTAAGTTTTCACCCTGTACAAAAATCAACTCCAAGTAGATCAAAGAGCTTAATTTAAGAAGTGAAATTAGTATAGGAAAATATAAGGAAAACACTGGAAGATTTGAGCATGTGTAATTATTTTCTCAATAAGGCCCAAGTTGCCCCAAAAGTAAGTAACAAAACTAAATTAAATTAAAAAGTCTCTGTTCAGCAAAAGAAATAATGATCAGAACCAAGAGACAACCCACAGAATGGGAGGACATCTTCACCAACTAGTCAATGGATAAAAGATTAATTATCCACATATGCAAAGAGCTCAACTGTAAAAAAAAAATCAAATAACTCAATTAAGTGGACAAATTGAACAGAGCAGTCTCAGAAGAAGAAATATAAATGGCTAATAGATACGTGAAAAAAATGTTCAACATCCTCAACTATAAAGGAAATGCAAATCAAATCTTCAATAAGATACCATCCCAACATAGTCAGAATGGCAATAAAACAACCCATGCTGTTGAGAATGCAGAGAGAAAGGAACCCTCATACACAGTTGGCGGGAATGTAAATGAGTGCAACCAGTATGGAAATTAGTTAGAGGTTCCTTAAAAAACTAAAAATAGATCTAGTTGCTAACCTCACCATACCACTCTTAAGCATATATCCAAGGAAAGAAAATGACAAAGGATGAATAATACCATGTCTAGGTATGAAAAGGGCATAAGGGAACACAGAAAGCTGAGGGGGAAAGAAAAGAGAGTGGAATATAGAAAGTTAATATGATGAAATTACATATTCACATGTGAGATACTATGGTGAAATCCCTTTGTAAAATTAGCCTATATTAAACATGAAAAAATAATGACAAGAAATTTAATTAGGCCTTGTTGAAGAAAATATTCATGAGGTGGGAGGGGCTGAGGGTGAATGAAGGTCAACATGGTCAAAGTACTTCATATACATATATGAAATAGATTAAACCAGCTGAGGTTCTTTTTGGAAGTGAGTGATGGAGAGGTGTGTTTTATTGAGACACGTTGTATGGAATTACCACAGTGAAATCTCCCTGTACAACTAATATATGCTAATAAAATACCTTTATAAAAAAAACTTTTAATTTAGTAGGGAAAGCACTTATGACAGAGATCCATTCACCTTGCAGAAGATAAGATGTCATATCAGCTATTTCTAAGACTATACTGCCTTAATTATCTCTGGAACAAAGAAGCAAAATATCTTTTATTAATTATTATTAATTTTTTAATTATCTTTACGACTGTACAAAAGAGTTGCCATTTAACGAAGCAGTTTACAAGTCCATCTTTTGGAGTTCAGTTTAGTATCCTCTGCCCTTTAACACTTTGTGAGCTGAGAAGAACCATGTTAAAAGTTATCTATTTCTAATCCTTTCTTTGAAGGCTCAAAAGCCATCACACCACCAGCCTTGTTTCTCACTGGTTATTTTTAGGATAGGGTCTCACTTCCTGCCTGGCATACCGAAGCTTCAGTCTACTTACTTCAAGCTTCCCATTGTTTAGCACTCATGCCATTGTGTCCACCTCCCTCCATGGAGGGGAAATCTCTTTTCTGCCCAGGCTGGCCCTGAACCACAATTCTCTCAGTCTCAGCTTCTTATGTAGCTTGGTTTGACAGGTACCCATCACTGCGCCCAGCTATGGACTGAGAAAGGGTCTGGTGAACTTTTTTACCTGAGCTGACCTTAAACTGTGATTCTCCTGTTCTCAGCTTTCCAAATAGCTAGGATTATAGGTATGAGCCATTGCACTTGGCTATAGCAATTTCTTGATAGTGATTGTCACAGGAAGATGAATAGTTACTATGGTACTTCAACTTCATTTCTTTATTTATTTTGAGATGAAGCCTTGTTTAGTTGCCTAAGCCACCCTTGAATTCTAAATCCTCTTATCTCAGCCCCTACCTTGCTGAGACAACAATCACATATCACCAAGCCTGGCAAATTCATATATATATATATATATATATATATATATATATATATATATTAGAAACAGTGTCCATTATATTTTTCTCTGAAATTTTGAGTTAAAAAAGAAGACAAAAGAGAAGAAGAAGAAGAAGAAGACAAGCCAGGCACTTGTGGCTCACACCTGTAATCCTAGCTACACAAGAGGCTGAGGATCAATGTTCGAAGCCAGCCCAGGCAAGAAAATCTGGAAGAGTCTTGTGTCCACATAACCACCAAAAAGCCAGAAGCGGATCTGTGGTGCAAGTGATAGAGTGCTAAAAACTCAGAGACAGCACCCATGCCCTGTGTTCAAGCTTTGGGTCTGGCACACACACACACACACACACACACACACACACACACACAGACACAGACACACACACACACACACTCAAGTCCTCCTGCAGTTGACTATTACAAGTTTGCCATAAACTTTTGTGTCTTTCCTGTCCTGAAGTTGTCTACTTTGTTTTATATGAATGGGTTTTTCCAAGACTGTTCCATCCTTGTGGAGCTGATAATAAGTTCTGCAAATCTGGTGTCGGTAAGAACAATGTGCAGAATTGTAGGATCTTTTTTCCTAGTCTTGCATAGAGTTGGAAAATGGTCTCAGGGCCTAACAGCTTCTTTACGGAGATGAGGAAGCTGAACCTTAGGAACCTTTTCAGATCTCTTGGCTGAGTAAAGGTAGAGTAGCAACCTGAGTCTGGGACTATAGATGTTCTGTAATGAAGGCTTTGGCATGTAGGAATTCACAGAAGTTCTCCGGGGTCTTCCCTAGGGACAAGCAGACACCCCCCATTAGACTTGTATTATGGGAATGACCATTAGGCCAACAGTAACTCATCACTTTAATAGCTGTGCTATTAAAAGGTTACTCAGAAGACACCTAGGAGAAGCCTATGGCTCTGCCATTTCCACCACTCAGTCACCCTGAACCACTCTTTCTTAAACCATGAAAATAAAAATAATCGTACCTATTTGGGGTATTGTTCTGAGGGTTAAAAGAGTTAATAATATAATACATGAAGGTGACACATAATATGTTCAACAAATGTTAGCTATTATTATTGCATCATTCATAGACCTAACTATTGAGGACACTGAGTATTTAATTATGATTCTGTCATCTATTGCCTGGAACCACATACTTATACCTCAGAACTGTCATTAGCATCTTCCTTTGTATTTGACTTGGATGAGCCTCAGTTTTTATAATCAAGAAAGCAGAGTCCCAAAAGCAAGATCATTTGTGCAAGAACAATGCCATCAATGTGTGGTTGTACTTATAGTTCCTTTTCGTTGTATTTCAATCAACACCTTTTGAAACACAGGGTTGTATGCATATGGAGGATCCAAAACAATTAAGTTGAACCAAGATGTAGTGGACTCGGGGTCTGATTGTATAATCCTCGAACTATTGTCAGGATGAATCAGCGAGTTGTTGAAATTTAATTTTTTTCCATTTTTAAAATTATCTTTAAGTAATTGCACAAAGGGGTTTCAATTCAACATGTCAGCTTATGAGTGAATCTTGATCAATGTCTCCCCCTTCCATCCTCTCCCTTCATCTGTCCCAACCCCATCCATCCCCTCAAGATACCTGGTTCCATTTTTATATATGTGTATTGTATATTATGACTGTATTCACCCTTCCTCTCTCCATTCCAGTTGCTAAAATTTTAATGGAAAGAAGTACTCTCAAAATTTCTGCCATCGCTTTAACTTAAGTACCTTAAACTGTATATAAGAAGATGACAGATTTCTGCCTGTAGCAGAAAGTCTTGAAGTATCAAATCATATTTTCATTCTCTTTATCATGTTTTTTTTTTTAAATTTCCTTTTTTACTCCCTGCCAGTATTTGAATGCATGGCCTAGTGCTTGCTTGGCTGGCACTATACATCTTGATCCATGCCCCTAGCCTGGCTTTTTGCTGGTTATTTTGGAAATAGAGTCTGAAGACCTTTCTACTCAGGCTAGCTTTGAACAGATATCCTCCAGATCTTAGCCTCTGGAATAGCTAGGGTTACAGGAGTGAGTTACTGATACCCAGGCCTCCAGCAACTTTTTGAAACCAATGCTATTGGCTATTGATCTTGGCCTTCCAGACACTGGCCCATTTGGTGGAAAATTCATTCCCAGGTTTCAGAGGAACTAATCATATCTTTATTTGTACCTAATACTTATTCACCAAAGAAATGTAATTTTTTTTTTTTTTACCAGTCCTGGGCCTTGAACTCATGGCCTGAGCACTGTCCCTGGCTTCCTTCTTTTTGCTCAAGGTTAGCACTCAGCCACTTGAGCCACAGCGTCACTTCTGGCCCTTTTCTATATATATGTGGTGCTGGGGAATCGAACCTAGGGCTTCATGTATACGAGGCAAGCACTCTTGCCACTAGGCTATATTCCTAGCAAGAAATGTAATTGTTTTGGTTTTTTTTTTTTTTGGCCAGTCCTGGGGCTTGGACTCAGGGCCTGAGCACTGTCCCTGGCTTCTTTTTGCTCAAGGCTAGCACTCTGCCACTTGAGCCACAGTGCCACTTCTGGCCATTTTCTGTATATGTGGTGCTGGGGAATCGAACCCAGGGCTTCATGTATACAAGGCAGGCTCTCTTGCCACTAGGCCATATTCCCAGCCCCGAAATGTAATTCTTAAAACATGCATTTCTATAGAATAGGATAGTATGGATTTCCTTCTGGTTGTTTCAAAATTGCTTTTCTTTTTTACTTTTTTCATATATTCCAGTCATTTTTTTCTCATGTGCCTTGTAAAGGATCCATGCTCTAACTCTGAGATAAATTTTGTTGTCAAAATAATAGGAGAATGACTTCACTTACTAATCTGTTCCATAATTTGGGTGGTAATCTTGCTGTCAGATGAATGCAATCAGCTCTTGGACTCAGTTTCTTCCTGTGCAGGGCAGAATTTCTGTCCCAAATTCTCATGTAATTGCCTATTTTGCACACACCCATGTCTTATTTTCATTTGGGCCTAGCCAACTCCTCACAATCTATAATTGTATGATGCTTCTATCCGAAGTGATTTCAGTTTAAATTTGGAGGGGGTGGTAGTTTCATTTATTATTTTTTATGAGACAGCATCTTGCTGTGCTCCTCCTGAGTGCTGTGATTACAGGTGTGCACCAACATGCCCAGAAGGAGATTAGATTGATAGGCTACTTCTGCCTGAACTATTCCCACCCCTTGGCACCTGAAATCCCTTGTGGAGACAGATAGCTGAATGGGACCACAATCTGTTCCATAGGGTTTGCAGATTCCAAGATTAGTGACTTCAGCATGCTGCTTTGTGGAATTGGTATACATTCTTGAATCCTATGGTTTCTTTCCCGTTTGCCATTGTTAACTTAATCTGAAATGGCCTTTATCCTTTGATGTTTAACTTTCTGTTACCTAACAGTTGCCATTCCATTTGCATACTTCTCAGATGGATTTTTTTTTTTTCTGAAACTGGAGAAAGCATCCAGAGCTTTATGCATGCACTGCCACATAAACTCAATCCCTGGTCTCTTTGTTTTTGTTTTGTTTGTCTCTTTGTTTTTTTATGCTAATGGGGACTTAAGTGCTTGTACTTATACCATTCCTCTGCTCAGACTAAGCTTCCTCTGTGGTAAGTGTGTTCACACGCACGTGTGCATGAACACATTCATGCATGCACCAGAACTCAGGGCTTTGTGCTCTCAGTTGGCTTATATGTACAAGGTTGGCATTCTATCACTTGAGCCACAGCTCCACTCCCAGCTTTTTGGTGGTTAGTTTGAGATAAGAGTCTCTTGGATTTGTCTATCTGGGCTGGCTTTGAATGGTGATCCTCAGATCTCAGCCTTCTGAGTAGCTAGGATTACAGGTGTGAGCTACCATTGCTTCAAACTGAGCTTCTTCAAATTTCATTTTGTCTGAGATATATCCAACAGTTGCTGAATCAAAACCCTTGGGGACCTGACATGGATATTTTTGTTTATAAACCTCTCCAGGACATTCTTATGTTCCACCTGAATGAAGAACTACTCTGTTACTGCCCACGTTTAATGAGAGAGGAGGGAGGAGAGGAGAGAGAGAAAAAGAGAGAGAGAGAGAGTTCTACCATAGGGAATCAGGAGATTGTGACAGAACCAAGGGGCACGAAATCCATCTGGGCTTCACTATGCACTGACCAAGTCCTGATGGACAGTCTCTGCTTCCAGGTGATCTCTCTGTCTAGGTCTCTTCAAGGCCTCATGGATTGCTGCTTCTTTCTGTATACCTGCTTCCTGTGTCTTCTGTTCTTCATCTGGTTACTTTCACAGCTTTGTAAACACATGGCCAAATGTATTGCATCCTCAGGACCAGGTTTAGAAGTCCTTCATTCAGCTTCCCAACCTGGGCATACTAAACAATTACAGTTCCTGATTGGCCTAGCACAATCAGATGACATGGTATAAAGTTGGCTGCCAAGAATTACCTATCTGTATCTCCATGTTGAAGTCTGTTCAAATATCACAAAGTATGTTTTTACCCTCACCATAGTCTCCAACTTACCCCAGCAAGTGCACCAAATGATAGTTTCGGATTTCAACTTTACTGATGATATTTGCATCTTTGGAGGAAGGTGTGAAGCAGTAGTCTCAGTATATGAGAGGAGATTTTCTTGCTGATGCCACTAAGATAAACACTGACTGTTGTATCCTTTTTCTATGCCTACTTCTTCCTCTTGTAAGTAGGACTCTTTCTAAATGTTAAGAAAAATCAGAGCCTTGGTAAATGTGCTTATCTTTGTCATAAAATTGACAAGTAGTTTTAAAAAGAGAGTAATCCAAGGGCACTGTCATTTTCTATGCTGCATATAATTCCACAATAAAGAATGTTTAAGGAAACTGAGATAGCTTATCATATACAATGCTGAGACGTGACCTTATGGTTCCTTCTTTGTCTACAAAAGGATTAAAAGAGGAACAAGTGCTTGCAGGAGGACTGTAGTACAGAACCTAGTATATGACTAGAGTTCTCTACTCTTTCACTATTTTATTTTATCAGTGTTTATCAGAAACGACTTCCACTTAGTTTGGGACCAATGGAAGAGTTACAAAGAAAGCAGATGTTTTTTTTTTCTGCGAATTCTTTTACCATCTTATCATCATCATACATGCGTAACTGGGATGGCCAGAGACATCCATGATAATTGACTGTCTAAAAGACTAAGTCTGGAAGGAAAGGAAAATACAAAAGCAGTTAGTGGGCAATGATACTTTTACAAGTGGTGCTTAAAGATCCCCATGTGTTCAGTGCAGGTTTGGAAGAGAGAAATAGGGTTCATGATCTCTAAAGAATTAGTATCCTATAATATAAAATTCCAATTTTATTGGTACTTTCCCCCTCAGGGAAATAAGAAGCAAGGAATTCCACATCCTTGAGTAGACTGAATCTTGTAGGTACCATTAATATGAGTTGGATAGAAAGAATTCATTCAGATAAAGCACAATGTTAATAACATCATTAATAATTGAACATGGATTTAATCTCTTTAAAGAATTATAAGAATTGAGGTGACTGGATTTCATGAAATGGTAATTCATCATGGATAAAATAAATCATAGAAACATAATGAACATAGAGATGATATTATAGGAAAAAATAAAAACTAAAAATGATAGCTGATAAATGATACTGTATCAGTATTAACTGTATTACTGTATTCATCATTAACTTACACTGTGTCATGTGTCATAGGATAATTGATGATTCCTAGAATATGTCTTAATGTCTTAAAGCATTAAGGATCTTCATAAGTTTTATGGAAATCTGAAACTTAATGAAGAATGTCAAAAGTAAAGTAGAAATGATCTTAAATCAATGTTTGAAAGTAATTTGTAGGTTTGTGATACATACCAGTGACAAATCCAATGCAATTTATTGCCTAGTATAGTTGAGAAGTCAAAAGAGTCTGCTTTTCAGCAATGTCATTGTTTCTATCAGGTGCCATCTCCCCTGTGCCATCCTCCTACTTGTTTTGCCATGTGGTAAGAAAGCAGCTTCTCTCCTGGTTCTTACTGCTTAGGATCTCGGAGGGAATTAGGTCCTTTTTGTCTCTGACTTTTAAGACAAAGGCTAGCTTCTGCGGGTTGGGTCCACATTTGAAGGTGGAACTTTGCTTTTGAGCTCTTTATTTCCAGTTTCTCTTCTAGTGTCTGGAACACAGAAGCCACTTGGATGTTTATGAAATGGAATTGAATTCTATCATATTGACTGCTGAAGAAAGCAAAACTATACCAAACAACAATATATACATGGGGAGGGGGTGCTTTTCTGACTAGACAAGCACAGTAGGAAGGCCGGGGAGATGTCCTTATTCTCTGTGAGGAAGGGTTTCCCTAAGCTGCTCCTCACTTCTCCCTGCTCCTCCATTACTCCTTGATTGGTGATTGTGGGAAAGAAGATTCCACATTCTGGGGTGCTCCTCCACCAGCCACGGGAGCCCTGTTATCTGCTGCCTCTGACTCATTGAGGTCTTCTCCATCACCTCAAATATTTATATTTTTCTGCTGAGGCCATTTCAAATGTACTCTTCATATTTTATCTATTTGTTTATTTTTTGTGATACTGATGTTTGAACTTGGGCTTTATACTTCCTAGGCAGGTGATCTTATACTTGAGCCAAGCTCTCGGCCTTTTTAAAATTTTTTTTGGCTGTAGTTATTTTTTTTTAATTAATTAATTAATTAATTAATTAATTGTATTTTTTGTTTTTTGGCCAGTCCTGGGGCTTGGACTAGGGCCTGAGCACTGTCCCTGGCTTCTTCTTGCTCAAGGTTAGCACTCTGCCACTTGAGCCACAGCGCCACTTCTGGCCATTTTCTGTATATGTGGTGCTGAGGAATCGAACCCAGGGCCTCATGTATATGAGGCAAGCGCTCTTGCCACTAGGCCATATCCCCAGCCCTAGTTATTTTTTTTTAAGATAGAGTCTCACAATTTTTGTCTAGGGCCAACCTTCAACTGAGGTCATCCTAACTTTACTTCCTTTAGCTGGGATTACTGACCTCACTACTGGCGCCACAAGAAAAAAAAAATTGAAAAACATAAAAGCTGTATAGTATTCATATATATGTATGTACATACATATGTATAAATATACATTTTATACATACACATATGTATATATACATTTGTGTACATAGATTCACATTTTCTATGTGCACATATGTATATATACATTTGTGTACATAGATTCACATTTTCCATGTGCATATTGACACTGGTTGATTCCATAACTTGGTTATTATAAATATAATGCTACAATTAATACAAGTGTACAGACATTTCTTCAACAATCACATTTCAAATCTTTTGATCTGAAGTGAGATTTTCAGATCATAAGGTAATTCTGTTGTTGTGTTTTTTGTTTTTTGTTTGCCAGTCCTGGGCCTTGGACTCAGGGCCTGAGCACTGTCACTGGCTTCTTCCCGCTCAAGGCTAGCACTCTGCCACTTGAGCCACAGCACCGCTTCTGGCCGTTTTCTGTATATGTGGTGCTGGGGAATCGAACCTAGGGCCTCGTGTATCCGAGGCAGGCACTCTTGCCACTAGGCTATATCCCCAGCCCCTGTTGTTGTGTTTTTTAAGGAAGTTTCTTAGTTTTACTAATTTACATCCCCACCAATAGTGTACAAAGGTTCCCTTTCTCATCCATATCATCAACCACACTTTGTTGTCTTCCATTTCTTCAACCTATTAGGCTTCCTGACAAGTTTGAGGTAATAGCACATTGGGGTCTTAATTTTTCACTTCCCTAATAACCAGTGATTCTTATCATATTTTATGTTTCTGTTGGTCATTTTTAACTATGCAGGTCCCTTCTCCATTTTTAAATTAGGTTATTTGTTTTGTCTCTGTAGAGTTGTTTGAGTTCTGTATGTATTCAGATACTAGTCTCCTATCAGATGAACACTTCACAGATGCTTTCTCTCAGCCCATAGGTTGTCCTTCACTCTGTTAATTATTTCCTTCATTGTATAGAAGCATTTTGTTCTGATATATTTCCACTGGTCTAATGTTGCCTGCACATTTGAAGTCAAATCTAAACAGGTGGCCCATACTAACACCTTGTATCTTCTATACACCTTCCTGTTCTGATGGATTCCGCATTATTTGTGGAAAAGGTGCCCAATTGAATGTTCCCTCAAACCTCACAGATAGGTTTTAAAATGTTTCTGCATTTGTCTTTGAATCTGTAAAGAGAAAAGATTAAAAACTAAATATATCAACATTTTGTATATTTGTTTATATCCCATCTCTTTGCAAAACAGACTTCATCTTTGACATGGTACTCACAGTCGTGACAGTGAAAAGTCACAGGACAGGGAAAAAATTTTGTAGGGCACACTGGAGCTAGTGTTCTAGCTCATAACAGGATCAAGAACATACTGGTGCCTTTTTGTTGTTATTTTAAGGCGAATGGACTGTAATCTCACTCCTTGATTCTTTCCCAGGGTTAGTAGCCCCAATTTCTACCCAGTGACCAAAGCAGAATCCTACCAAATGACTTCCTTTTGTCTCTGCTGCCCCTTTATGTCCACTCAAACACCAAGATTTCCTCCTCAATACCTTCTCATCCAGGGTCTAAATCATGCACTGAAACACTCTCACCTGACCAGTTCAGTAGTCCCATGCTAGTCTTTCATTCCCTCTCCTGCACCATGGATGTCCATCTAACAGTGTGATGTATTACTCCTGTTCTCAACTCCTCCAGGGTCTCTGGGATTTAGATCAAAGTACTGAGCATGCTCAGTAGCCTCTGAGTTCTGAATGTCTCTTTGAATAGCTTCCCTCACCGCCTTGTTTCTGTATTCCCCCTTCCTTTTCCAAAACACTTACAGTAAAGTCATTGTGAATTACTCAAGAGTAGCTGTTGTGATCCAAGATAGGTCACATCTCTGGCTTGCCTTGACTGCTCCTCTGCCAATAATTACCTCTTCCCACCTTGCCCACCTACCATCCCCAAAACGGACTCCATTTTCAAGATTAAACTATGTATGACCTCCCACTCCCTAAAGTCTTCTTCTTTTTACAACTCATCCTCCTTAAAAATTAATTTTCTCTTTTTTTTGTGCTGCTTTCAATGACTTAGAGTCTTTCAATATTTATTTTTAATGAGTTACCTCAAACACGCTTTGCCTTCATTAGACTGAAAGATTGTTTGGCTCAAAGCCCAAGTTATGGTCTTTCTATTATCTCTAGCAAATGGCATTGTACTTGTTTTGCAATATTCTGTAAATATTGATGAAACACATGTGTTTATGTTTGAAGAGCAATAGTTTAGGAATTTGTTGTTAGCAGCGTTGTACTCCTTCTTATAACTCCAGGGAAATGGAAATGGGCTTAGCTGTTCCTACAAAATGGCTGGAGGCTCCCTGGGTTGCAAAGATTTTTGTCTTTGGAAATCAGGCTTAAAACAGTAGCCTCTGCATGCAGTAGTTTCAGCTTTTGCTTTTTTTTATGGAAAAAAACCCCTACACGTTTATTAGATTTATACCTATGGGTCAAAGTCCATTTCAGTGTTGTCCTTTTTTTTTATTTTAATTTCTTTTTTTAAAATTTTTTTTATTTTTTAAGTTTTTATTATAAAACTGATGTACATAGAGGTTACAGTTTTATACGTTAGGCATTGGATACATTTCTTGTACTCTTTGTTACCTTGTCCCTCATACCCCCCTCCCTCCCCCCTTTTCTCCCCCCCCCCCCCCCCGGAGGTGTTCAGTTCACTTACACCAAACAGTTTTGCATGTATTGCTTTTGTAGTTGTTTCTCTTTTTTCTACCCTGTGTCTCTCAAATTTGGTATTCCCTTTGAATTTCCTACTTCCAATACCCATAAACACTGTTTCCAATATACTCAGATAAGATTACAGCGATAGTGTAAGTACAACCACAGGAAGGTGATACAAGAACATCATCAATAATAAAAGCTACAGATAAACATAGGACGTTGAAAGTAGTTACAACTGTGATATAACAATTGTTTCCACAACATGGAGTTCATTTCTCTTAGCATCATCTTATGTGTTCATAAGGGTATAGCTATTGGGCCTTTTGATGCTCTGTTATGAATTGCCTAAACCTGTACTAATTATTCCCAATAAGGGAGACCATAGAGTCCATGTTTCTTTGGCTCTGGCTCACTTCACTTAGTATAATTTTTTCCAAGTCCTTCCATTTCCTTACAAATGGGGCAATGTCATTCTTTCTGATAGAGGCATAAAATTCCATTGTGTATATGTACCACATTTTCCTGATCCATTCATCTACTGAGGGGCATCTGGGTTGGTTCCAGATTCTCACTATGACAAATTGTGCTGCGATGAACATTGTTGTGCTGGTGGCATTACTGTGATTTTGTTTGTGGTCTTTTGGATAGATACCCAAAAGTGGGGCTGCTGGGTCATAGGGGAGTTCTATATTTAGCCTTCTGAGGAATCTCCATACTGCTTGCCAGAGTGGCTGAACCAGTTTACATTCCCACCAACAATGAAGTAGGGTTCCCTTTTGGCCACATCCCCTCCAACAATTGTTATTATTAGTTTTCTTGATATATGACATTCTTGCTGGGGTGAGATGGAATCTCAATGTTGTTTTGATTTGCATTTCCTTTATGGCCAGCGATGTAGAGCATTTTTTTCATATGTCTCTTGGCCATTCTCATTTCATCATCAGAGAAGTCTCTTTGTAGGTCTTTAGCCCACTTGATGAGGGGGCTATTGGTTCTTTGCGGTTTTGTTTTGGAAGAAAGTAGTTTTTTTAGTTCTGCATATATTTTAGAGATGAGGCCTTTGTCTGTTGAATGTCCGGTAAAGATCTTCTCCCAGTCTGTGGGCTTTCTGTTTATCTTGCGAGCTATGTCCTTTGCCGTGCAGAAGCTCTGCAGTTTGATGCAGTCCCAATTGTCCAACCTTTCTTTGATTTGTAGCCTTTCTGGGTCTTTGTTAAGGAAGTTCCGTCCTGCACCAAGGAGCCCAAGTGTTTCTCCGACTCCTTCCTTTAGTGTTTTCAGGGTGTCTGTTTTGATTTCAAGGTCTTTAATCCATTTGGAATTGAGTTTGGTGCAGGGTGATATATAAGGATCTAGTTTTAGTTTGTTGCATGTGTTGAGCCAGTTTTGCCAGCACCACTTGTTAAAGAGGCTATCTTTCCTCCATACTATTGTTTTAGCTCCTTTATCAAAGATTAAGTAGGCGTAGTTCTGTGGGTTCATTTCTGGGTCTTCAATTCTGTTCCATTGGTCTTCAGGCCTGTTCCGGTGCCAATACCAAGCTGTTTTTATTACTATAGCTTTATAATACAACTTGAAGTTGGGTATTGTAATTCCTCCAGCACTGTTCTTTCTGCTTAGGAGTGTTTTCGCTATTCTAGGTCTTTTATTGTTCCATATGAATTTCTGGATTGCTTCCTCTATTTCATTAAAGAATAGTGTTGGGATATTAATGGGTATTGCATTGAATTTGTAGATAGCCTTTGGCAATATTGCCATTTTGATTATATTAATCCTCCAAAAAAAATCCTCCCCCAAAAAAAATTTATTGTCAAACTGATGTACAGAGAGATTACAATTTCATACGTTATACATTGGATACACTTCTTGTACTGTTTGTTACCTCCTCCCTCTTCCCCCCCCCCTTTCCCTTTCTCCCCCATGAGTTGTTCAGTTCATTTACGCCAAACAGTTTTACAAGTATTGCTTTTTTAGTCGTTTGTCTTTTTATTCTGTGTCTCTCGGTTTTGGTATTCCCTTTCAGTTTCCTAGTTCTAATACCAGTATACACGGTTTCCAATGTACTCAGATAAGATACAGAGATAGTGCAGGTACAACCACAGGAAGGGGATACAACTAGATCATCAATAATGGAAGCTACAGTTTCACATAGCACGCCGAAAGTAGTTACAACAGTGATATAACAGTTGTTCCCATAACATGGAGTTCATTTCACTTAGCATCATCTTATGTGTTCATAAGGGTATCTCTATTGGGCTCTTGTGATCCTCTTCAGCCTTTGCTATTAAAGCCTTTATTCCTTGTAGGGTCAGACAGGGATCCTGGCCACTTTTGCCATAACTCACACAGAAAAACTGCATGAGAATGTAACACAGAGGACATCAGTACAGTTGGAGAAAAAAATCTTTAAGGAACCTCATCTTTCCTTTAGCACTTTAAATATATACTTCCTCAGAGAAAGGATGAGACAAACGAATTGCCTAATATTCCATACAGGCTCTGAAAATAGACCAAGCAAGGGAGACATCAAGGAGTGAAGAATGCTGGTCCAGTGAAATATCAGGTGACCATTGTGTGGTTCATGCTCCAGCAGGACTTCCATTGAAAGATGTTCTCTCAATGATTTTACAGTCCAAAGCTGCAGCTAATACACAGATTCTTATGACAAACACACTCTCTTTTTAAAGTATTTAAAAATATCAAATACTTTTCAAAGCACAGACAACTTTTAAGACTTGCCATGGTAACAACCATCATTTGTAGTGGTTAAAAACAAAGAGTAAGCAGGGTGCTGATGGCTCATGCCTGTAATCCTAGCCACTCAAGAGGCTGAGATCTGAGGATTTCAGTTCAAAGCCAACCCCAGGCAGAAAAGTTCCCATGAGACTCTTATCTCCAAGTAACCATTCAGTAAAAGCCAAAAGGTTGCTGTGGCTCAAGTGATTGAGTACAGCCTTGAGCCTAGAGAGGCTCAGGGACAGCATCTAGGCCCTTAGTTCAAGCCCCAGGACTGGCTTGAACCGGGACCTATTGAGACTCAGAGTCTCAGTATGTCATTCATGACATGATGTTTTGAGGGAAAACCATACCAAAATAATTCAACTTTGAATGCACAAATTCAGGTATAAAGGAAAGGTATATTTAGATCACTTGTGGGCTCTTAAGCATAAAGTATAAGTTTTCTGAAAAACATAATAGTACCGTTTGAAGATGGTCTGTTCTGATAGTTCCCATCTGAGATCTAAAAATCTTTTCTGTAAAGGACCAGATAATACATATTTTAGGCTTTGCAGGTCAAATATAGCTTCTTTATTATTTTTAATCTATTTTTTGTCAAAGTGATGTACAGAGGAGTTATGGGTTCATACATAAGGCAGTGAGTACATTTCTTATCAAACTTGTTACCTCCTCCTTCATTTTTCTCCCACCTTCCCTTCTCCCAATTCCCTCTCCACCCCTATTGTACAGTTGGTTTACTGCATATTGTCTTGTAAGTATTGCTGTTGCATTTGTTCACCTTTTACCCTTTGTCTCTCCATTTTGATGTTCCCTTTCCCTTCCCTAGTTCCAATAAATGTACATACAATACCCCGGGTACCAATAGCTATGTAAATATGATCACATATGATTCTGCTAAGTGAAATGAGCTCCAAGTTATGGAAATAAGTGGTTTATCATTGTTCTTTTTTTCAATGTACTATGAAATTATGCCCTTTTTCTTTTGTTATTCTTCCCTATGGTCTTACCCTTGACGTAGCTTCTTAACTCTGCCATTATAGTGAAGAAAGAGTCTATAGCCAGTCATTGAGCAAATAAGCATGGTGGTGTCCAATTTAAATCTCTTTATAAACAAAGAAATTTGAATTTCAGATAATTTCCACATGCCATAAAATATTTGTCTTTTTTCAGTGATTTTTAAAATGCAAAACCTATTCTTAGTTCATAGGCCTTATAAAAACAGAACATATTACCTCATCTAGCACATAAGCCAAATGGACACTAGCTGATTGTCATTGTAAGGTCTTGGTCTTAGGATTTTTAGAGCTGATCAGACCCCTCCAAAATAACAACATAAGATGTTCTGTCCCATAAGATAAGAGGATTATCCTTTTCCTCCTTTTTCATATTCAGAGGGATCAAAGGGATATCCTACAAGAACCTAGAAGAGCCAAAATTCTCACCTTAAGCTTCCCCAAACCTGAGAAACTAGTGTAGATTTCAGACAGCCCAGGTGATGAGTGAGCCTTGTTTGTTCCACGAGGACCCCTCTCATACACATTTGTATCCCAGTCATACTTATTCATGCAAAGGCTAAGTCCATTAATGTCCTAGCTAGAAAGAAAACTATAAAATTACACATATATGCACATTTGAGTGTATTCTGCAGTTCAAAGTGTAGTCAGCAAAAAGAAAGCATACACACTATTGCACTGGGAGGAAATCGGAGTCTTTGAAATCAAATACCCTGCCATTGGCATATCCAGGCTTGAAACCCGGCTACAGCTTTTAGCTTCTACCACATGTTTACATTGGAAATCTCTCTTTGCACGTATAGAGTTTGTTCTCTTATGAAATCATGTCTCTGGGGAAGGATAATTTAAAGCCATTTCCGTTTGTTATGTCTGAGCTGAACTAGACTATTAGGGCTTGTTAACGCGGGATAAACTTGAGCTCAGTAACTGCCTTCATCTGCAGATTATAGAATCTGTCCAACAAATTGCATTCTGATGTTTTCAGAATGATGGCTAAGCAAGCAAGGGCCCTTTAATTTATATTCTATCACTATGCTTGCCTTAGGAATCACAGTTTTGACTTTCATGCTTCCTTGGTATAGGAGAGATGATAGAACTCGTGAATGGGCCAAATCCAACAGCAATGAGACACTAAACTAAATCTGCAGGCCTTTAAAGCAGAGCAAGCAAAGGCTGGCAGCAGAAATTTGCTGGCGAAGCATCTTTCCTTAGAATGTTTCCCTTCCCCCAGTCTTAGCATAAATCAGAGTCAGGCCCACTGAAATATTGTGTGTGGTCTACAATTAGAAATTTTATTTGAAAATTATATTGTGGCAGCCCTGAGATAGAGGGATAGACTGCAACAAGTTTCTCTAGCTAGTATTAAGTAAATAGAGCTATGTGAAGATGGATGGTTTCCCTGATTTAGTGAAGGGGAGGAGGGGATGGTTACCCCAGTATGTCTGACTCCCTTCACCACCATTCATCAAACCCACTGAACACACCTACTGTCATACTTACATGTAGAGGTTTGGATCATCATTCTGTTTTAGACAAAGTAGGAATTGCATCTGTTTGACTTATTTTATAAAAGTCTGGTGGAGTGCATCATCAGTACAACCATAAGGATAGTGTCACCAGGCAATAGTAATGTGACCTTCCAATATGGCAGCCCCTGACTCTACAACTCTGGAAAAGGAATCCTTTATTCATGGATCCAACCTTATCACCAACAAACTTATTGAAAGTACAGTCCTGAGCACTGAGTCTGGTGACAGAGATGATGGACAAGGGAGGTATAGAGAGAGATAAGACATAGACCCTAACCAAAAGGTACAATGTGGAAAAACCACGCCGATCCCCACCAGACTCAAAGTCAAAAATGAAGGAAAAGCATAGGAAAATGACCTCTGGTGTGAAAAATGAGGTTTTAACTGGCAGTAGAAAAGAATCTTCTAAATCAGAGGAGCAACAATGAATAAGAGGTCCAAGTAGAAATTGTAGGAGCTGTTGAGGGAGTTGGGAATAACTCCTCTTCTTTCTTCCTCTGCTTTTCCCTGATTCAATAATTACCTCCTTTATTTAACAATTGCTTCTGATAAACAAAACAAAAATTAAAAACACTCTGCCCCTAACCACACAAAGTTTACAGTCTAGAGGAGAGACATCCATGAATCAGAATGTTATCCCTGACTTTTCCCTCAAAGCAGAGGGGTACAACTTTACAGGACTTCGCAGGACTTTGCTGAAGAGAGTTCACATAGTCCAGCTACTGGGAGAGTAGCAGAGTAGGCATTGGTGAGAACATTCCATGGAGGGAAAAGCACTAGCCTGTTTCAAGCAAAGGGTGGGTAATGAGATTTGCTTGTTGGAAAGATCATTCTGGCTGCACTATAGAGAATGGATGGAGGGATTGTGAGAGAATCCTGGTAAGAGACAAATGCAACTGTCCTGGACAGTTAGGGTATACTAGCTATTTGCAATGGGGTGGTGAGGGTTGCACACATGGAAACCCCTCTGCTAATTTTCCCATCCTAGGTGGGCTCCAAGATAGTTGGATTGTAGAACACTCAGTCCCAAAGAAATTTCCAGGTTCCTAAGCTGAGGTCACCATGGAACTTAATTGACAGTGGTACTTTCGTGAGACATAATGTTCAATACACCCTTGAAATTACAGGATCCCCTTTTGCTTTAAAAAAAAAAAAAGTTCAGAAGTTTCAGTTATTGGCAACCTACTTAGCTCCACACAAGAAAATAAAGCATTCATAGTCATAGTGATTCACCAAGCACGGAAGACCTCTTTATATTTAGATGAGAGACTTTTAAGAGCCAGCTTAGTTAGCTTCCTTGGTGTTTGTCCCTGGTTAGGTTGTTTTCCAGTCTTGGGGTATAGTTGTGGCAGTTGTAGCAGAGGAGTGAACATCTTCAAAGAGCAGAAATCAAGGCTAAGATGCTGCCATGTCCTGTAGGCACATTTTTCTCTTTCGTCTCCTATAACCAAGTCTCCCAGTGAAGGCTTGTGACACTGGGTAGTATGAGAGTGAGGATGAGGGTTGGAGAAGGTAGGTCTCCTAGCCACTGTGGGATCCAGGGCAGAGTGAATGAAGATGTAGAGGCGGAGGTAGAGGTAGGTTACAGCCACACAGTGAGGTATGGCAGAGAGGCCTGGGTCACGGCTGTCAGATTGTTGCAACGGAGGAAGGGAGCCCCGAAATACTGCCTTGCACTTCACAGAAATGTTTCCTGAAAGGTTGCAACTTTGGGGAATAGGTAAGGAAGCCCTTCCCCTGTGTCCACAGAGATAAGCTTCTGTTTAAATTTCTGAGCAGCTCAGACCACCCGGAATAACTGTGTGGGGGACCCCCAAACCTTCTAAGGGACTTAAGTCACATGGACACCACTTGAACCTCCAGTGATGTTTACTTTCTGTTGTTTTCAGAATCACAATGAATTGGGTTTTGTGTTTGGTTTTTTTTTAAGTGGTGCTTGATTGCTCTATTTGGTTGTGTACTTTTAACTCATCACATGTTTTCTGGACATTTTGATTCAACCTCTCCCATTCCTGACATTAAAAAAACAAACAAACAAACAAAAAACACCACTTTCTGAAGCCAGGCACCAGTGGCTCACAACTATAATTTTAGCTACTCAGAAGGCTGAGGTCTGAGGATTGTGGTTTGAGCCTCTTATTTCCAATTATCTACCAAAAAAGCCAAAAGTGGAGCTGTGGCTCAAGTGGTAGAGTGCTAACTTTGAGCGACAGTACGCAGGCCCTGCATTCTAGCCCCAGCCCATACACAAGAGAAACTCTTTCTGAGGTCAACTGGGCCATGGTTATCTTTCTGGTTTCCCCAGAACCAAACAGACATGGTGATTTGAGATTTTTTTTTATCCCAATGAGAATAGACATATTATTATTGTTGTTTTCTAATTTTAAAAATTGGAAGTATAAAGAAAAGGCCAATTTGTTGTGCTGCTGAAAGAATCACATTTTGCTGGCCAGGTAATGCTCACAAAGTATGTATTATATTCATGTATGCCACTGTTAGAAAACAAGGTCCTACTGTACTTGCTGACTTGCCGGTTGTCTTTTTGTGTGTGTGTGTGTGTCATGAGCCTTGAACTCAGGAGCTGGACACTGTCCCTGAGCTTTTTTGCTCAAAGCTACTGCTCTACCACTTTGGGCCACAGCTCCATTTCTATTTTTCTAGTTAATTGGAGGTAAGAGACTCATGGACTTTCCTGCTCAGTCTGGCTTTGAACTGCAATCCTCAGATCTCAGCCTCCTGAGTAGTTAGGATAACAGGTGTGCGCCACCAACAGCCAGCTTGGTTGTTATCATTTTTATTATACTTTCATTATTTTTCAACAGTCTTTTGTGGACACCTCTTTTCCATAAGGAATGATACCAGTAATTATAGTAGTAAAATAGCAATGTCATAATCCATTTATACAGCTCCCAACTGTTGATCATTCAAGTTTTTTAAATTTTTATTATCATTAACATATCATAATGAACATCCTTTTGCATTCAGATGTGTAAACTTATGTAGTTATCTCCTTAGGATATACTCCCGAAGTGACTTTGATAGATCCTATGCATATTTCTTTTATTCCTTTTCCTTTTTTTTTTTTATTTTGCCAGTCCTGGGGCTTGAATTCAGGGCCTGGACACTGTCCCTAAGGTTTTTTTGCTCAAGGCGAACACTCTACCACTTGAACCATAACTCTACTTCTGTTTGGGTTTTTTTTTGGCTATTAATTGGAAATAACAGTTTCATAGACTTTCCTGCCCAGGTTGACTTTGAACAGTGATTCTCATATGTCAGCCTCTTGAGTAGCCAGGATTATAGGCCTGAGTCACCAGCCCCTGGCTGCATATTTCAGTTTTTATGTATCTTGCCAAACTGCCTGTCAAGAATATATAAGCTTACATGACCATTAGTAGTGTTTGTGAATGCTCCGTTCCCTGCAACAGTGCCCAATTTCCCCCCTGATCTTTGTGAATCTTTTAAGTGAAGATTGTGCTTGTTATTTGTGTTTCCTTTACTGGGATTACTGGAGAGAATGCACATCTTTAAAAATACTCATTGCCGGGGCTGGGGATATGGCCTAGTGGCAAGAGTGCCTGCCTCATATACATGAGGCCCTGGGTTCGATTCCCCAGCACCACATATACAGAAAATGACCAGAAGTGGCACTGTGGCTCAAGTGGCAGAGTGGTAGCCTTGAGCAAAAAGAAGCTAGGGACAGTGCTCAGGCCCTGAGTCCAAGCCCCAGGACTGGCAAAAAAAAAAAAAAAAAAATACTCATTGCCCATTTGTAATTCTCCTATTGTGACTTATTTGTGATTGCAAATTCTGAGAGGGTTGTGGTCTGATTGGCCTACGGGATGCAAGATTTGGACTGGAATTTATTCTCTGTGATAGGCAAGAAGCACCTGATGAAGAACATATTCAAAATCATTAGAAAGGTCATTTTCAGAATGTCTTGTTTTATGATGAACTGTTCCATGGAATTACTGTCCTTATATGAGAAGAGATCTGCATTGCTCACTGGAGATATACCAGTCTTAGAGAAGGTAGACCTGGGCTGGGCTTCGCAACTGCGGGGGTGCCCACTGAAGGCAGCCCACCTGCTTGAAGCTGCCCCAGGCCAGCCTCTCTGGGTTTTATGATGCATCTTGAAATGCAGTTTTACTGCATCTTCCCTCTCCCTCCCAAAAACCCATGGGGGAGGGAGAGTCGAGGAAAGGAAAACAGAACCCAAGAGGAACAAGAGGACTTGTCTGAGGTGGGGGGGGGGGGGGGGAGGGAATTGGCCATTTCATAAGGCAGCCGGAGAGGAAAGTACAAAAGACATAAAGCACACCTCACTTTAATCCCTTCCATCCGCCCAGAGCCCCCAGAAAGCTCATAAAGTCTCCCTTTCTGGGTGATTGGATTCCTTTAGCTCAGGGCAAGCAGGCAGATCTGTTGTTTGAGGAGAGAACTCAGCAAACTACGAGAATGGCAATCCCTGGCGGGGCCGGGGGTGGGGGGAAATACAGAAAATGAGGTCTCCTCTCTCCTTGGCTTCAAGGTACTGATCAGTAAATACAAACATCTGCTGCCCCAAAACACAGGCAGAGAGGGGGGCCAGGCAGCCAGGCCAGTCATCTGCAGTTAGAGAGCCAGGCAACTCCTCATGGTATTTGCCACCCTCGGAAGCCATGCAGAGTTGCGAGGTTTTCACCTCTTCAGCTCCTCTTTGGCTCACTCAAAGGAATCGTTCTGAATGCTGTTGGCAAAAATGTGGGTGGTGGGTGGTATGTTTTCTCTCCCTAAAAAGGGTGGTTGTTCTCTGCCAGTATTTAGAAGCTGGAATTGTCTGTTCTTTTTTGTTTGAAATAAAGACTTTAGAGACCAGTACTTTCAAGCACTGGGGGGGAAAAGGAGAAAGGGGGGGATTGCCTCCAATTTTGCCTTTGGTCTGGGGCCTTCTTTCTTGTTTGCTTCTGACCTTTCCCACTGTTGGCTGGGCGCAAGGAACTGGCCGCGTGGGCTGGGCGCCCCGGTCTCTTGACAACAATGAGACCAATTTTTATTAGGCAGTAGAAGAAGAATCTCCTGAAAAAGTGTCTGGTCTTACTTGCTTTTGAAAAGCTCCTGGTGAGGCAAGGAGAATGTACCCTTGCTTGTTTTCTGTCTGTGGCCCAGCCCCCTTCCAGACCTTCTCTTCCTCCTCTCTCTGTCCCCCAACACTTGGTGTTGTACAGTTCTGTCTCCCACCATGAGAGCCCTCCGTGTCTTTCTTACTTCCCCGGGAAGCCCTTTTCCTTAAGCTCCTTGCATGGCACCCAGCATCGCTGTTATTTGTCTCTCTTTCCTAGGCCAATAGTCCTGGAAAGGGACCTTAGGTGTCCAGCACAGAGCAGAGCAGAAGCAGTAATAGTGCTAACTCTTCTAAGGTGTTTGTGCCACATACTGGGCCCTGCCCTTTATACTGCTCATATGTACTGTTTCTTATCCACCCAATTACTGTACACTACAACCACCACCCATGATAGGTGGCATTGTCTCCATTGTATGGATAGAACTGAGGCTTAGAAGTTAGAAATTGAGGTCACATTGCCAACAGAGTGGCAATGGACAAAGTAAGAATGTGAGTCTTATTCATCTCCTTTCTATTCCAGGACTTACTAGATGCCCCAGAAAGACTTGCTGAATGAATGAATCCATGAAATGGTTTTTTGCGCCTGGAGAGGCTGAGGTGACTGCTAGGAATTTCAAGAGCCATAACTTTTATACTTGGTCTGTTAACTTTGTTCCCATAGCTGAGTGCTCTATTTTTCACTGCTCCAAATCATCCCTTCCTTAGCTCTGATGGGGTGCTGGAAGAAAAGAGGTGGTTTCTCAGTCCCTATCTTGGACCTTTTCTTGATCTGTTCCTTATTCCCTTGAAGTTCTTATAGCTACTCCCAAACAAAGTGGACTAAACTAAATGATGTGGCTGCCTTTGTACATCTAAAATGGTTGGCTACCAGCTGTGTCACATGGTTCCAGCTAATTCAGAGCCCACAAGAGGATGCCTACAAACTTCCTTCATAGAATTATGAAAATTAAGCACATAGACTACATGTAGAGGACTTGTAGCAAAGGACACAAAGTGAAATGTTTGCTCCAATAATTTTTATTAATCCTTGACTGAAGTACCAAATGGGAATAAGCCAAGAGAAATGTATTAATACCAATCATCATTACAGCTTATAATTCTGCCCCTATATTTCAAGCTCCATTTTGAGTATTTTTAATATATTAACTCATTTATATTAGCTTATTTTCATAGCAACCTGATGATGTAAGTATTATCATTAGCTGTATTTTATAGGAAAGGAAGTGGAGACATAGAGAGGTTAGGTCAGAAACATTGAGGCCAAGTTTTTCATTCCACAGCCTACATTCTTTCATAATCACAGTCCTCTGTCAAAAGCATCATGGAGATGCAGCATACTTTGTTCCTTCTCATCCTTGGCTATAGTTGTTTGCAGGAGATGAGTGTATCTGTGAAGGCAGATGCCTCTAGTGTTTTGCACTGCCCCAGGCTGTGACTGGATGAGGGAGGGCAGCCAAACATTTGTATTTCTGGTAAACTCAAATCTAGGCAGAACCTTTTTGCACCAAACTCAGCTTCTCTCATACTAGTATTTCCCAGTACCTGCATTATGAGAGCTGAGGCTATTCTATGAGGGAAGATTTGGGGGGGGGGCGGTTATAAAACAGATTTTCACATTCAACAAGCTTTTGTTACCCTTAAGAATGCCAACCATGTCCCCCTGTTTTATTGAGACCAAAACAAATAGTATGGATCAAAACAATTTAAGTCTCATAGTTTCAGAAATTGACACTGTGTACAGAATTACCCTACATACTTCAACAGTCAGTAAAAATGCATACACTGTGCAGTATGGATTTCCATAGAAAAAATATGAATATATAGACTTTTACACATAAACTGTATGTGAATCTGTGTTACTAATCTGTTTTAATGTTTTTGCTTATTTGTGTGTTCTGAATTATATCTAGTATAGGTATAATTTCTTTATGCATACAGCCTCTGGATCAGGTTGGTCTCTTCATCCCAGAGCCTTCTTAGTCCTCCTCTTCCTCCTCCTCCTCCCCCACCCTCCCTCTCTCTCTCTTAGTCAAAAATTGTGATTAACACAGATTTGTAGTTCAAGCAGCAAAGGCCTGGGGCTGATGTTATCCCTGAAAGTAAAATGTGATGCTCAAACGCAAGTTCCTCCTACCCAGAGAGCTAGAAATTGAGACTGGCAGCAGTGTGTGTGTGTGTGTGTGTGTGAGAGAGAGAGAGAGAGAGAGAGAGAGAGAGAGAGAGAGAGAGAGAGAGACAGACAGAGACAGAGAGAGAGAGACAGAGAGAGAGACAGAGAGACAGCCACAGAAAGAGAGAGACTGAGAGAGAGGTATGAAGGTAGAGATAACAATTTGATAAGGTGCAAAGCCTACCCTTAACCATGGTGCCTCAGAGCACCCATGTGTAAGATGCAAATCCTGTCGACAGCTCTACTTCACAGAGACCCTGAGAGAAGGTAAAACCAGTAACAAGTTCTGGACATCAGCTTGTACGTGGGTAAAGCACTGTCCTGTTGGACTGCATGTGTGCTTTTCCACACATACCCACACTGAGAGCAAGGCTTCATTCAATATGCTGCCCTCTCTAGCTTTCACCATGTGTGGCAAGGCATTGCCTACTGAGGAATCAGCTTTGCTCGGCTGCCATCTTTCCCCCCATGTTCATCCTTACTTGTCCTTCTTCCTGCTCTCCGGATTGTCCTGGTTTGCTTGTCCCCTGGCCAACCCTCTCAATCCCTCTCTCTGCTCCCACTGACTCCTCCCTCTCTTGACTCAAGACACCCAGGAAACAGAGCATGATGCAACACTGGCGAGTGTGGGGCACTTCATGAGGAGGACCAGTTACAAGCCTGAGTAGCCAGGGTGAACAGCAGGACATTGAGAAAGAAGATTTGCTGCCAGGGGAATGGAAGTCTAATCCTGTTACAGGGCAGGATGGAGGCTCCTGGGGTCTGCAAGCCTCCTTCCCGCTGTGCCTGGAGGGATATCATTGGAGGACTGCTGGGCTGTGGAGGGCTCTGCTTGCCAGCAGCCTCCCTTCCCCCACAGCCCCTAAGATTCTCTTTTCTTTTGCAATGACACACACTGCAGTGCCTCTGAGGTCATTTGTTTCCCACAGCCTCACAGGGCGCTGTGGCAACCAGGGGGACAATGATCTCTCACAGGAATGATGGGAGGCCTTGTTTTGCCTTAAATAAGCCCCTTCAAGGGAGCAGTAAGGTCTGTTGTGTGTGTGGTTTGTTTTTTCAGAAAATCCTCTTGCCTGTAGTTCCAGTGTGAAATACTCAGGCAACTTCAATTGAGCACATAAAGAATCGTGTGTGTGTGTGTGTGTGTGTGTGTGTGTGTGTGTGTGTGTGTGTTTAATTTTATTTTTATTGCTGCTTTGAGACCAGGATTGTGTTTTCCCTTCTGGCTGTTACCTTTTTCCCATTCATGCATCCTGGACCCCCAGCATTCTTTGGACAGTTTTAGGCAAGAATTGGCAGGTGTTAGTGGCAGAGCCATGCTCATGTCTCCCTGTTGCCCTCCACTCCAGTGAGAGAGCTCAGCAGGAATTAGAAAAGTGCTTCTTTAATACGTCTTGTCTCATCTTGGGTCTGAAGAAAGTTCTGGACCTTGGCTATGCGGGGGCTGGGATTCACAATAAAGGGAAAGTGGAGTCCGAAGTAAGAGGAAGGAGGGCTTTGTGACCATCTTAGAACAGACCATGAGCTTTAGTACCAGAACCTCAATGGGAATGTGTGGGGAAAAGAAAACCTCAAAGTAGAATAAAGAGAAGCAAGTTCTGTGCCTGATTTATCGGTGTGATGAGGAAAGATGTGAAGGAATGTCTATCTACTGCTAATCATGCCACTAGGAAACAAAAAGAACTGTCCTATTTGTCACATGACTCTCCACCCAGTGTTTTAGGTCTTTTACACTGCGGAGCTCAATTTAACCTTAGAGCTTTCAGGAGCAAGAATAAAGATGTTGCATTTGAAGGACCATGCTATATCATATAATCTAGATATTTCATGTGGAGAAACCGAGGTTAGAAAGATTGAAGTTTTTCCCAAGACCGGATGATGAATTAATATCTAGGCCTGAGAATAAAACCCATATCATTTAGTTTCCAGATCATTAACTAAGCAGTGTGACCTATGAATTCTTTCTCCTTGCTCCCCAAACAAAACAACAGAAAAGATAATCAAAATACTCTCTCACCTGAGCAAAGCATGTCAGAAGTATGCATCTGTATAAATGGAATAAGGCTAATTCATATTTCAGACCGTCTTTTTTTTTTATAAATCAGAACTCTGTATACAATGTTTTATTACCTCTGACATATCAGACTCAAAGCTATTATCTCTCTGACTGGGACAGCAGAAGAATAAAATTGTTTCACTTTCCTCTTCATTTCCTGATTTTTTTGTCTTCGGTGACAATTAGAAGATGTTTTGTGAAATACATAGGAAGGAGGGTGTTCCAGATATTTCTGTTGATCACTCCATTGTAAACACAGAGCAATTCAAAGATGGCTTCCCTTTTGGTGGAATTAAAACGCTCATTATCAATCCTGACACCACAAGGGGAAAAAATACAAAAAGAAATAAAAGGTGATTGTCATTTTAATTGTTCACAAGTTCTAAAGTGGGAGTCCCAGTGTCCTAGAAATTTTGACAAATGAATTGACGTACTTATTTATTTCTCTGGACCATCTGTTAAATGCTTTTTCTCAGCTGAAGTACTGGTTATTCATCAACTGCAAGTAACAAACACAGTCAATTCCAGCAGATAGCCCGTGTCTCTGACAGTTGTAGGACATTGGCCAGATCATCCTCACTCTGGCTGTCATGGAAGCATTCTTTGCTAAAGCCAGTCTGACTTGTGTTCTGTATCCATTGTAAGGGAAATGACAACCAAAATAACTTATTAAGTAAAACATTACCAATATGTGGCAGGTGGTGAATGGTTAAAGAAAGCCTCTATCTACAGTCACTAATAAGCTAATTTTGAAGATGTTTGGCTTTAAAGGCAGTGTAGACTGGGCATAATCTGCCTTATAACACTGGATTCTGGTTTACCTGACCATCTCCTGATTGCTTCTTGTCTTCTGACACATCGAACCACGTCGTCTAGCTACACAGAAGAGAGTTTCATTAAATCCAAAATGGTAACCAAAATGGATGCACAGCAAGAAACTGGCAGTAGTAGCTTTGGGAGCTGGTAAATAAATAACAGGCTTGTTGTCCCACACCCTAGTTTAATACTCTCAAGAGGTTCTTATGTTGCTCGCATTAGTGGGCATGTAAATGAAACCCCTGTTGGCCTTGGCAGATATTGGCCTCTTCCATGACCTTGTCTGGCTGAAACAAAAAGTCATTGGTGGAACAAAAATTCAGAGCTCTGAACTTGATTGAAAGAAAGGGGCAATTCTCTAAATTGGGTAATTGGATCACCCTCCCAAGTGCCCTAGGGCTTATATCAAACATATAAGAAGGGGATTAATAACTTCAGTGTATAAATGAGCTTCAGGCACTTCTGACTGTAACATTTCACTCTCAAGAGCTTTGAGACATAGCAGATTTTTTTTCAGAGAATTTTGAAGTGGTTTTTTTTTTTTTTTTAATAAAATGCAGGAAGAGTCTGCAGACAGCTATGGAATTCTTAAAATTGTGTATGGTCCAGTCAGACAGGAAGGCAGTCTGCAAACTTCTGTAAAATGGCCACTTCGTGAAGCTACTCATGATAAGTATTATTAGGATCAGAAGATGATGACAACAATATTTTTAAAAATTGTACCTGGTAGTTACTTCTATCATGACTTTATGATAGGACTGTAAAACTGAAAGCTTTCCATCTTGTATAGTTGAATTTGAGGACCTCAAGACTTACCACAGATCTGTATGTTTGTGTGTGTGTTGAATGGGGCCCAAAGAAAAGCAGGGAACATTTTATTAATTCATATTTTTATTCATTAATTTGCATACTCTGCATTTATTGAATGCCTACTACATATCAGACTTAAGGAACATTAAAATGTACAAAGTAGAGCAACATATATTTGAAAAAAAAAAACAGGTTCATAAGGATTGAAGGAACACATGAGAAGAGAGCCATATATTCTTGTGTAGGAAGCAAGCACTCTTGCCACTAGGCCATATTCCCAGCCCATAGCCATATATTCTTAGGTATGTAGAAGTACAGAGAAGACTAGAGGAGGTGACAAGGATGAGTTTATGTGACAGAAAAATGGAAAACATTCAAGGAGAGGGTAAAATAATTAAAAACTGTACAGAATCTTTTAAAAGGCCATGTTGATGATTAACGTAGACCAGATAAATGACGCAGGCTAAAATTGTCATTCTTGCCACAGAAACGAATCAGCTATGTTCTGTCGAGTCCTGAGGAAGTAGATTATAATGATAGAGACAAACGGCTGGTGTCATAGCAAATAAGGGAAATGAGAAAACTTGTGAAAAACATTGTTCTGAAATCTATCTTTAAGGGTATCACATTCTGAGACCTTTGTCAAACACATGAAAAAGAAGAGCTTAGGAAGCATTCTAGAATGAATGGTTAGTGGCTAAATCTTGCTATTTGTTTATTGCTGACTATCTAGGAGGGAGTATTTGATTACAGAGGAAATATTACTAAACCTGGGTAATGTTGCTTCTAAGAACTAGTGTATCACACTTAAAGGAGCCACATGTGTGTTTTCATTTTTCTCCTATAATTTTATAGCAATCCTATAAGGCAACTATTGTACCTGCATTTTCATACAAGAGTAAATGTCCTTAGAGAAGTTAAGTAAACTCCTCAGAATTCTACAGCCAATGAATGGCAAGGCCTATGTTTTGTCCATTATCCATTCTTCCATTATCCGAGTCACCTGCCAGAGTAAAGGTAGAATATTTGAATTCTCTCCTATTTGTCTGCACTTTGTCATTGACAATGGTCTTTTTGTTTTTCTATAAAGTAGCTGTATTTTATTCCTTTTGTTTTCCTGTAATATCAAAGGTAGCAAATTGATTTCATTCTGCATTCAACTCCAAACACTTGCGCTGGAAATGTGGAGTGGCTCTGTGGTTGGACAGTGCTAGCTAGCATTGTGCTGCACATCTGTAATCAAGGAGAGGCTGCTTGAACATCTTTACTCCATCCTGCAAGTGGTACATGAGACTAAAGTCCACAGAGAAGACATGCCTACCTCCCAAAGTAGGAAAGAAAAAAATTATCTTTGTTACTCTACAAATGAAATACACTGATTTGCTATGAATTGAAAAGGGGGAAATAATGAATAGGGCTAAGTGAAATAGACTCTAAACATCTGAAATGTGACTACCAATTTAACTTTGCTATTTTATAGCTTGTTTTCAGGAGAGCTGCTAGAATCTGTTTACTTTTCTTGCTATTGCTTACTTTAAAAAAAAAAAAAAAAGAGCTATTGTATTTTTTTCCTTTCCACAGAGTAAGATGGCCACCACAAAAAAAGCAATGACCTGGGCTGAAAACATTTGTGGCTGGCAAATCTAGCTAGTACCCAGCTCTCCTCCCTACAGCTAATACTTTGTCTTGAAGAGACAAGATGACTCACCCCTCTTGGGAGATGAGACATGGCTCCTTATTGATATCACCCAGTGGTCTTAGTGCCTCAATCCCCAGATTGTTCCTGTGTTTGTTGACTTTTCATCTAAAAATAAAAGTCAAATAGCCTAGTGCCAGTGGGTTTAGCTATTTGTAAAAATTGGAAACTCATCTAGAAAAGTCACCATCAGGATGTTCTTGGCATGGGCTTGGGCCCATTGCACAGAGCACCCTAGCTCCTGCACAGATCAAGTCCATTGAGTGAAGTTATGGAAACCTTCTCCAAGAAAATTAGAGCACTCAGGAAGTAGCAATTCACAAAGCAATGCTGTTATCTAAGGTTCTCTCTTGGTCATACTATTGTTTCTTCTTGGGTAAAGTGTGAAACTGGTGTTTTGCGCTTCATGGGGGCTACCTGTTACCTACTTAGCTTTGTGTGGCAGAGCTCCGACCTAGCACACAAGAATCCCTGAGTTTACACAGATAAATAAAATTTATCCTCTTCTTCAACATTGGGACTATATCCTTTACTTTCCCTTCTAAGACACCATTTATGGCTTCTCACAATTAAGCGATAGTTGGAATGATCATAATAGTCCAGTACAAGTTTCAGGACTGGAGATTGTGGCCTAGTCTCTGGGTCACACAGAAGTCATTTCTGGACAGAAAGTGCTATATACAATATATATTTTTAAATATCTTAATTCTACTTTGTACTTTAAAAACAAACTTTGAGAGGATGACTCTCTCACAGGATATGGAAATGGCCTTGGACCAGGTCCAGGGCTAGTGGCACAGCTGTTGTTTCCTGTAGGAGACATCCATGTTCAAAAGGGAAAAGGACGAAGTTAAATATATAGAAGGAACATAATGCCTGAGCCTATTAACAAGAATGAAAGGATTTGCCTGCTATACAGTCTGTTTGTAGTGATATAGCCATTAGCATGAATATAGTTTATGCTTAGAAGACATATTTAAAACTCCTTACCAGAGGGCAGCTGATCCAATAATAATAATAGCAACAATAATAATATCTTCTTATAATAATCATTTTAAAGTTACTTTTTATCTAGCTAATATCCACAACAACTTAGTAAAGCTGGTCAGTTGGGAGTACTGGGATCTATCAAGCCTAGCTAGGGCTTGGAAGGATAAACAAGGAGTTGGGGTTTTTAGGGCTGGCAGTGTGGCTCTACACTGGCAAGAGTTTGGATTTTATTCTAAGAATGATGCAAAGTTTTTTTTTAATTTTTATTATAAAACTGATGTACAGAGAGGTTACAGTTTCATACGTTAGGCATTAGATACATTTCTTGTACTGTTTGTTACCTTGTCCCTCATACCCCCCTCCCCCCTCCCCCTGTCCCCCCTGAGGTGTTCATTTCACTTACACCAAACAGTTTTGCAAGTATTGCTTTTGTTGTTGTTTCTCGTATTTTACCCTTTGTCTCTCAATTTTGGTATTCTCTTTGAATTTCCTAATTCTAATACCAGTACACACTGTTTCCCATACACTCAGATAAGATTACAGAGATAGTGTAGATACAATCACAAGAAGGTGATACACGAACATCATCAATAGTAGAAACTACAGATACACATGGGATGTTGAAAGTAGTTACAACTCTGATATAACAATCATTTTCAAAAAATGGAGTTCATTTCACTTAGCATCATCTTATGTGATCATAAGGGTATAGCTATTGGGCTCTTGTGATCCTCTGTTGTGACTTGCCTAAACCTGTGCTAATTATTACCAATAAGGGAGACCATAGAGTCCATGTTTCTTTGGGTCTGGCTCACTTCATTTAATATAATTTTTTCCAAGTCCTTCCATTTCCTTACAAATGGGGCAATGTCATTCTTTCTGATAGAGGCATAAAATTCCATTGTGTATATGTACCACATTTTTCTGAGCCATTCGTCTACTGAGGGGCATCTGGGTTGGTTCCAGATTCTTGCTATGACAAATTGTGCTGCAATGAACATTGTTGTGCTGGTGGCTTTACTTTGATTTTGTTTGTAGTTTTTTGGATAAATACCCAAAAGTGGGGTTGCTGGGTCGTAGGGGAGTTCTACATTTAGCCTTCTGAGGAATCTCCATACTGCTTGCCAGAGTGGCTGAACCAGTTTACATTCCCACCAACAATGAAGTAGGGTTCCCTTTTGGCCACATCCCCTCCAACAACAGTGATGCAAAGTTTTAAGACAGAAATTGACTTGACTTAATTTTCATATTGAGAAAGATCATTCAGCCTGCTGTATGAAGCCTAACATGTAAGGACGTGCTGTAAGACCAGTCAGGAAACACAACAGTAACCCAGGAAATATATTGTGGTACCTTGAGTTTGAGAGCAGTGATAAAGGGGTGAAAATTGGCCAGAATAAAGATAAATTTGGGGGTGAGGGGAATTGCTTACAAGATCCACAAATAGACTGGATATGAAGTATGAATATTAAAAAATGTAGGGCTGAGAATGTGGCTTAGTGGTAGAGTGCTTGCCTAGCATACATGAAGCCCTGGGTTCAATTCCTCAGCACCACATAAACGGACAAAGCCAGAAGTGGCTCTGTGGCTCAAGTGGTAGAGTGTTTGCCTTGAGCAAAAAGAAGCCAGGGACAGTGCTCAGGCCCTTAGTTCAAGCCCCAGGACTGGCCAAAAAAAAAAAGTATATTATCATCTCAGAATTTAGTGCCAAAATAATTCTAGGAATGATGTCATTTGGCAGAGAGAGGACAAAAATTCTAACATTGGAAAAAAGAGTAGATTGGAATAGGGAAGGCAAGAGCTCTATCAGAAAGTTTAGCATGTCATGCCAATGGAGAGTGGCATGAGCCTAAAACTCAGGGGAAGGGCTGAGCAGAGATTGGGAAAATGGCTACGGACTAAGATTCCTGAGGTTCCAACATTTGGAAGTGAAGAAAAGGAGCAGAAACCTGCCAAACGGACTGGAAGGGAGAAGACAATAAGGTGGGAAGAAATGCTTGAGAGTGTGATTTCTATGAAGCAAGTATTTCAGAAAGGAAGGAGGTCGGCCCAGTGCTGCTATAGGACTTACAAGATAATGACTGAGAACTGACCCTTGGATATAGGCAACGGTGACCCTGGCAAGAATGATTTTGGTGAAGTGTTTGAGACGTGAGCCTGACTGGAGTAGGGTAAACAGAGCTCGTGGACTGTCTTTTAAGGTGGTGTAGTACAAATAGAAACAGAAATTAACTGGTAGCTGGAAAAGGCAAAGGTTTTATTATTTGAAGGTGGGTGGGGTTTTTTCTTTTTTTTTTTTTTTTTGGTATTTTTACTTGGATATACTTGATATAGAAGGGAGAGAAAATGAGATATTGCTGGGGAGAAAAGGAGTGACTAGTAATGAAAAACCCAGAAGGTAGAGGAAGTATTGCACGAGGGCTCAAGTGTATGGGCAGGCCTTAGGTTGAAGCAAATCTGCATAGCCACTGCACTGGAACAGTGACAAATCACTGTAAGAGTTCTGCCTCTTACATCTACCCAAACTACATGTCCAATAGTGAGTGCAAGGAATGAAGAATATCAACCAGAGCAGAGAGTGTTGCGTTCCTGGCATATATTTGGATTCTACTCAAAAGCTGTCAGTGTGACTGGGGTTAATTCTAATTTTATTAGTGATCTGAAAATACAAAGTTAAAATGTTGAGTATGGATGTGATTAAGAAGTAAAATTAATGAAGATAACTTTCCCCTTCTGGAATCTCTGAAAGAAGAATGGCAACCCCAGAACCAAACAAAATATTCCTCCCCCTTCAAAAGGGTGATTTTTTTTTTAATGACTCTTTTCAAGGTTTCTCTACAGAAGTCCTGCTGTGATATACTTTATTCATAAGACGATGATATTTGCTTTTGTAGCTCTGTGAGTCTCACAAGTGGAAAAAAGTACAAATAATACTGTAGTAATTAAATCAAACCAACTCCTTTGAGAGGGAGAGTTCTCATACTTACTAATCAACCATTTAGCTGCCACTGCTTCCTCATTGCTCTTAGATATGTTATATTTAGCATCTTATTTGATTTTCAAAATTGCTCTTTCATTACCATTTTACATGTGAGGGCATGGCAGCCAACCTCCATAGGGGGTTAAATGGCCTACGCAAGGCCACATATCCAGTAAACAGGAGAATAAGATTCTAATTCTGGTCTCTGTTTCCAAAGCTAGAGACCTTTCCACTATGTCATACTACATACCATGTATTATGTGGCCAATGGTAAGAATGGCGTAGTCATTTGCATTTGTAAAGCATCTTTGATTTGAAGAGCAGAAACTCTTAACATTGTCTTGTTTATTTTTTAGAGAGAGGAAATGAAGACCCAAATTTCATTGGTCCCTTAATATGTGTCAGATATAATTTTTAGGCACTTTCATATTCCAAGCAGGTTATATTTATTATCTTCATTTTCAGGTGAGGAAATGAAATTGAACAGAGAAATTAAGTTGCCCAATATCATATTGCTCACAAAAGAGTGAAGAGTCAGTCCTGACGCTGTCAGCAAGCTCTTCAGCTCCACCTGACATGGAAGTTGGGTTTTTATTGTTGTTGCTGCTGCTGTTTGTCAGTCATGGGGCTTCAGCTCAGGGCCTTAGTGCTGTCCCTGAGTTTTGTGCTCAAGGATAGCACTTTGAACCACAGCTCCACTCCTGTTTTTTGGTGGTTAATTGGAGACAAGAGTCTCATGGACTTTTCCTTCCAAGGCTGAGTAGCTAGGATTATAGGTGTGAGCCAGGTCTTTTATATTCCTAATGTCTTGAACATGGTTTGATTCAGGCACACAGGAGGTGCACAGGCAAAAGTACGGAATGAATAGTGAGGACCAGGCTGTGAGATACAATTGGACTACCCTGAGCTTTGTGTTGTGCTTGCTTGTATTTTCCAGTGGAAGCAGCCATCCAGTGAGGTTCTGTGAGTTAATTGGTGAATACATGAATGTTTCTGCTTACCGAACTCTAAGCTTCTGTGTAAGCTGAGTGGCAGAACCACTTTGCTATTGTTGGGAAAACTGAGGCACACAAGGTGCCTTGGCATGGACTTTGCAAAGTCAGTGAACAATTAGTGGCAGAATTGGAATTCTGAGATTCTCACCTTTACAGCCTTAACTACTTAACAACCCTGTGGTCCTGGTGGGCTTATAGCTTTCCATAAATCTGGTACTTAATCATTTAAAGAGATGGCAATTTATCTTAAATGCATGCCTCATTATGCATGTGACACCCTTGGCGCACAGATGGTCTCAGAAGTTTTTCCTGGCTTCCCTTACCCTAACAGTATCTAGGATGTTAATGTCAATATTAGCTTTAACTGTTTTAGGTAACTTTGGTATGCTTCTCATTAGCTGGAACCGTAAAGAGTTCAGTTTTACCTGCACTAAGGGATCGCTAAATTCCTACTGGCATCGGCATGCATGCGTAGTCCCATGATGAAAGTGAGCTCATGTTTCTCCTGGATTGTGCCTGCATCTGATGAGCCTGGGCTGGCGTGAATCCGAGACAATGAAATAATCACACCCATTAGCTCATCCGGGCCTATTAACACACGGCCTGGCTTTCCATCCATTTCTCTTGCTTGGAAAAACTGATACAGTCATGGTTTGTGAAGGTTAGTGAAGATGAAACTGTTGCAACAAGACTTGGGGTGGTTCCTCTGCGTAATCTCGGGAAACAGGACCTCAAGAGCCAGGACACAAGGATCTCCATTAATCCGCGCATGTGTGATGACAACATTGAATTTTCCTAGTACACCTATTCTGTTCCTCAAACCTTGCTTCTTCGGTGGCAGAGTTACTCTGGAAAGTGCTTTCTAAATTTTATTTTATTTTTCTATGCAGACCTCCATGTTTTGAAGGTTTGGGTTTAATAAAGCACTTGTAATGGTTAAATAATGGTTATGTTTTCTCACTAACACCCCATGTTCTTGTGTCTGCCTCTGCCTCCCTCTATGATGTTTTCTTGGGGACCCCTTCCCAACTCCTGTATCTGCCCCTGACTATAGCCACCGGTTACATATCCAACATTCCCTTCACCTCGCAAATGGGGCTCTTTCCACATCTACAACTAAGAAGAGGTCTACCTTGTTCAGGATTGTTTCTCTAGTGCCTTAATCTTTGCCTGATACATAGCTGGCCCTTGGTAAACACCTGGTGAATGAACTAATTGATTTAATTCCAATGAAAAAGAACTCTGTCTTAATATTGACTTGGGGAACCTAATTCTGTGTACAGGTGGTAGAATTTTTTGTTTGTTTTGGGTTTTTTTGGCCAGTCCTGGGGCTTGGACTCAGGGCCTGAGCACTGTCCCTGAGCCTCTTCTGCTCAAGGTTAGTACTCTATCTCTTGAGCCACAGCGCCACTTCTGGCTTTTTCTGTTTATGTGGTGCTGAGGAATTGAACCCAGGGCTTCGTGCATGCTAGCAAGCACTACCACCAGAATTTTTGAAATGTTGTCAGTAGCATTAATGAAAATCAAGTTGATTTTTAACAGGGTTAAATTTTAAAATAAAATTTAACTTTGTGTAGGATAGTAAGCAGCTTCTAGAACTTTGGCAATGATTTATTTCTTAATTTGAGAGATTCCTAGGGATCCAAGGGACAACTGTTACCTGTCCCAGAAGGGCATACCAAAGAAGTCACCTGATATTTATTTCATGTACACCTAAGGCAAAGCTATTGGGGTCTCCTAAGGATTTCTATAATTTGAGGTGTTATTAAAGTCATCTCATTGCTTTATAGCTGTTATGGTGGTTCACCTAATAACCTTAAAAAATCCTATTTTTTTCCTGATCACATCTTTGGGAACACTGCAAACAAGCCATCCTGTCTCTCCTTTCACATCTTCTACCTCTTGATCTCAGCTCACTCAAGCCCTCAGGTGTGCTTTGTATTATAATACATGATTAGGACGCCTTTAGTCTTCTTTTGAACTTCATGGGGTCTTCAAGTGGATATCGTCATGGATATGGTCTTAGCACAACCTTTTAGTCTTTCCTAATGACTGATGCCTTCAGTGTCAGTTGCAATCTTTAGAAGTATCAGAGATTTGGTGGAAAAGTCACGGCACCTGCCAGCGCAGTTGGACGGGAGACCCACGTAGGGGGATGTGTTGCCTTGCCCCCTGGCATTTGGAGGTCACTTAAATACCTAAGCCTTGCTAGCCTGAGCTCTTGGGGAGTATCAAGAGAACAGGCCCAGTCATTCCTCTCATCAGATCCCAATCAAAAGTTGCTTGATAAATCAGTCAGGCTGAAAATATTCCTGGCAGTTTAAGCAGGCAGTGGTAAGAACATGCTTTCGTACTTACAATGAGTTCATTATCCACGGGCCGGAAGTGACCAAAATCCTTGATTGGCTAATTATATATAACTCAAGGGCCATAATGTTTCAGTCATTATGTGGGAATATCCATAAAGCATTTGAGTTCAGCCTGGATAAGGAGGGACAATGCACCTAAGGGAACCGAAGGGCAGAAGTCTGGGACGGTAGATGGTATTGGATGTTACTAGTTTGAAATGAAAGGATTTAATACATTACTGAGTTTTGCAAACTAACCTTGGAAAACAGGTTCCCAGCTTTCAGACGGGATGTGGAACTAGAGGCTTTAACCTTTACTTGTGGTTGTCTAACAATCTCCCCTGCGTTTCTTAGGAAGGGAAGCTGTTGCCTTAACACCCTGCCTGGCTAGATCCCAGCGTGTACAGGGTGGCCCATTTAAAAAAGGCTTGTGGATGCTTCAGAGTGAGGGAAGGGGTTGTTGTAAAGCCCCGTGTGTATGTGGGTGTTTAATGAATATGAGCTGAGTAAATTGGCCACCCTGAATTATAACCTCATACCTTCTGTAGTTCCTTTAAGGTTTTTAGCTCAAGACCCTTGTTCTTCCTACATTTTTTGCCCAAACTTGTTAGGCAGAAATGCTGCGGCTATTAAAATGAATTGTGTTTTCCACCCAAAGATTCTTTGTTTTTAGCGATGAGTAAAAGAATGCAGACTTGGTAATACCTTTCTTTAAAAAAGAGCCCCACTTGCAAGGATGTCTGCGTCAGCCACACCCGTATCACTTCCCCTTCAAACCCTCTCCTCTCCATCTGCTTCCCAGTCTTTGGGGCTAACACAATGCCAGTATCTGTCTGGAGCAGATAGTGGGCTCTGCCTCAACAGAGGAAGCCTTGTCTAAAGAAGGGAAAAGCTCTGTTCTAGAAATTGGGTGAACTGAGCTTACGGCTTGTTTTTGTGCTAATAGCCTGTGTGTGGCTTAAGGGAGTTGTTTTTTGTCTTTTGTTTGTTTATAACTCAGATTTTTTTTTCTTCTTTATTGTCAAAGCGAAGTACAGAGGGGTTACAGTTTCATATGTAAGGCAAGTACATTACTTATCCAACTTGTTACCTCTTCCCTCATTTTTCCCTCCTTCTCCCCCCTCCCCAGTTCCCTCCCCCCGGAGTTGTAAGGTTGGTTTACACCAATTGGTTTTGTAAGTATCGCTATTGCAAGGTGCTGGCAAAACTGCATTGTTTTTAGTCTTTACAAGTCCAAGTTACTCCATCCATAAAAGGCAAGGATGAGCTTAAAAAGCACTGCAAGGATGAGACACAAAGCACTGCTTCTCAAATTAGGGAGTGTGGATTCTTGGGGTCTGCAAGTTCTATGAGACTTTAAATTAAAAAAAATTTTTTTTTACCATAAAATGTTGTTTATTGTTGTTTGGTTGGTTTTGTTGTTTGTTATGTGTGTGCCAGTTCTGAAGCTTCAACTTAGGGCCTGAGTGTTGTCACTTAACTTTTTAGCTCAAGGCTAGCACTTTACCAGTTGGAGCCAAAGTGCATCTTCCAACTTTCTGGTGGTTAATTCCCCAAATAAGAGTCTCTAGGACTTTCCTGAGGGGGCTGACTTTGAACCGCGATCCTCAGATCTCAGCCTCCTTAGTAGCTAGGATTACAGGTGTGAACTACCAGCACCTGGCTCAAGCTTTTTATTCTTGTCTTATTCAACCTAATTACTTTTGGACTACACCAGTATGTTTAAGTCTTTTAGCATATGGACTTCTTGTGTTTTCATAATTTAAATGTTTCCTGTTTGCAATCATGATATAAAGAACCTATTTCTCACAACAGATCCTTCTTTTCTTGTTTAAGATTTGGCTCATTTTATTTATTAGTGACCAACATAGTCAGCTGAGGCTACCTTCCTCCTATTGCTCAAACTTTATAAAGATTTCTTTGTTGGTTGAATTGATGAACTGCTTCTGTCAGAAAACCCAAGATCAAGCTTCCTAAGAATAGTTAACATCTACTTGTATAGCTTTACAAAGTACATTTATATACATTATCTTTAGAATTTCACTATAATCTTCTCAAGGAAGTGAAGCAGGTAGCATGATCCCCATTTTGTAGATGAGGATGTTTCAACCCACCCAGAAAGAGTGCTTCATATATTCTGACCTAGTTTGTTTGTTCTTCCCATCAATGCTTCCCCCTCTCCTAGCAACAATATAAATTGGGAACTCCTCTTTACCATATAATGCTTTGTTACTTATTGCAGGAAATCATAAGCAGAGCTTCTCATTCAAGGATAGACCGATGTTGCCAGATGTGTCATGTGCTGTCATTTATAGAAAGACCTAACCAGTCTCACACAGCCTAGTCCTGGTACATAAAGGTACCCAACAAATATTGAATGATGAGTAAATGAAGACCAAAGTTTTTAATCCCTCTGATTAAAATTAATATGTTTGAGGTCATTTTTGTTATGTATATTTTTGCCAACATTTTCTTCAAGTACTAAGTTAGTAGGATTTGTTTGAAAGCTGCCAGGTGTTTAAAGGAAAAAAAAAAAAAGGGAACTGCGAGGAGAGAGATACATTGGTGGGCCAGTGGATGGCCAACAGATTGGTAGGCCTCTGCAAGGAGATAAGAAATGGTATATCTTTGCCTGGCATTGAACAAATTGCTCAAACCTACTGTGGGAAGAGGAGAGGAATGACAAAGGTGTGTAAAGTAAGCAGAAAGACAACCAGATGTAAGTGGAAAAGTTGGGTTGGAGAGCAGTGAAGCTGGTGGGATACGTTTGTGTATAAAGGGGAGACATGTTTTGTCTGCTCCTCCCATAGTGTGGTTTGGATAGTTTCCATCTACTTCCCAGGAGAACGATCAGTGACTAAGGACATCATATTTTAATCAAGGCAGCTCTTGCTGGACTGGTAAGCTAAACTCCCATAGGCACAGTGAAGTTATAGAAGGGTGAGGGAGAGGTTGCTGCTCACAAAGGGATCCACTCACCCTCTTCTGTCAGCAGCTGCTGTGGTATCTATAAACATGTAGTGTGTACTCACATGCTCATAAATGCTGGTTATTGTCCTGTGATTGCACTGTCTATGGAAGTGGATTGCCTGGAAAAAGTGATTCCATTTCATCTTTATTGGCTCCTTGTTCCTGGAACCACTTCCTGAAAATTCCAGGATTTTATTTTGCTTCTCATTCCCTTAAATTACTTCTTTGTCAGAGCCTCTGGGTTCTGGAGGTGTTGTACGTCAAGTGTGCCTCGGAGAAGCTTCTGGGAACTCTGTTAAGATGGTCTGGCTTTACTTGGCCAATGAAGAGGTGACTTTCCAAACTAATTATTCCTTTCTGACAGGGATTGTTGGTCATTTTGAAAAGTGAAGAATGTTTGAGGCCCAGAGTGCAATTTCAGAACATATTCACCCAGCCAAACTGAAACACACATGATTAAAACTGACCTCCACACATGGACCCAGAATGACATCTCACTTGGGGAGTAGAAGCCAAGGAGTGTGGTTAGTGCCCAAGCAGGCCCCAGATGGTTAGAGTTAATAGACACCTATGGTTCCTGCCAGGTAGTTTTCATCAGTTTCCTCAGGATGTCAGTGTGTATGTATAATTAAGGGTTTTTAATCATATTATAATGCCCCATAGAGAGATGGAGTGGGAGGGGGGTGAGGTAGGGATCACTGGCTTTTATGTCTTAGTGAGAGTCATCACTTGGAAAAACAAACCAAACAAAACTGAAATGATAAATAAATTAATTAATTAAAAGCCAAGCCTCTAGGCTGCATCTGTGCCATAATTTACTCGAAAGTCCATTTTCAAGGCAAATGGAGTCCCCAGTCTTTTGTTGCAACCTCAGAATTCTCACTTACTTATCCAGTTTTAATTAATTGATTGATTTTATTTTGGTAGTTGCTAGGGACGGAACCCAGGGTCTTGTGCATGTTAGGCAAGCACTGCATGTGTGCACCCTTTGTCCCTCACTGTTTTAGCATTGGGTTCAAACATGTGACTTGCAAAAGGCATTGTAATTCCACTTTCATCCGCATAAGGCATCCTTCGTTTTTGAAAGAGTAATTGCTTTCAGTCTCAGTCTTATAAAAACAAACAAACAAAAGTAAGTGGGGAGGGAGCGCTTCAAGTATTTGAAATTAATGCGATCAACATAGCGAGATTACAGTTTAATCAGCTGATGATAGGCTTTTAAATTAAAAGAGCAGACTATGGAGCCATGGATCTATGCCATTTTCATTTTTCTATCGAAGTTTCACACTTTCCCATTTCCATATACATTCTGTTTTCTTTGTCCTACTGATCATCCAATTTAATGGCTGGCTTTGAGCTCTTGTTTTGGGATGAGAAAACCAAATCTTAAATTAACCATACAGCTAGTTTAGCCAGCTAGGAATTGGCTTACCAGAATTCCAGTCTTTCCACTTGACCAAATAATCTTCCCAGGGAAATATGTCTTTTTCTATTTCTTAGAAGAACTAATTGTAAACCTTGCTTAAAGTAATATTGATTTGTTTCTTAATTCTCCGAAACTGATCGTGATGAACTTCTATTCAAAAGCCATTGAATTGCATGGAATTGGTTCTTTTGAATCATCCAGTAACCACTTAAGTCTCTTCTCATAAAGTCAGCTTTTCACTTTACAAAAACAAATTCCATTTGCACCAATGATGTTGAACTTAATAATTTTGAAGTTTCCTATTACCTCATTGAATGAAAGAACTTGGTAGAACAAGAGAAAAGTAAGCTAGTTACCAAAATACATAAATTGGGAATTTTTTTTAAAAAATTCTCTTTCTTCTGAAAATACTTTTCTATTGTTTACATTGGTAGAATTTGTCATTAAAGAGATTATTATAAAAGAATGAACCAATATTCAGCCAGATACCAGTGGCTAATGCCTGTATCCTATCAACTTGGAAGGCAGAGATCTGAGGATTGCAGTTCAAAGCCAGCCCACACAGAAAAGTACGTGAGATTCTTATCTCTAATTAACCACTCAAAAGCCAGAAGTGGAGCTGTAGCCAAAATGGTAGAGCCCCAGCGCTGAGCAATAAAGCTAAGGGACAGCACTTAAGCCCTAAGTTCAAGCCCCACGACCAGCACAAAAACAAAAAGAACCAACATTCAAAAATATAAGGCAGGGTTTTCAAAATGGCCATGCTCTGTCAGGTAAGCCTTCCTGTTAACTGAACAATGCCATCTAGAAATAATGCCCATTGTGGAGGGAAAATGTTTCTTCAAGCCAAAAAAAACAAAAACTTGAAAGAAGCACAAGATAGCCACCAACCTTGAGGCACAGTGACGAGACTGACATGGTTGAACTCAGGGCGACCTCCTCACTCACTGCCTGTCAAGGAAACTTGCACAATCTAAGAATCTGACCAATGTAAATTTGTTTGGGGGCCAGTGTAAAAGTTTCCTTTGCTTGCTTTCCTACCTAAGTTGCGATTTATATACTTTTAAAAATTATATCCTATACATTTATCTTTAAACAAGTTTTATAGGGTATCAAATAACAAGATTTCAATAAAAACCACTTTGCCTTTTCTCCAAAACCAGAAGTCAGTATTTGTCCAAAGCCATCTGAAAGCCCTGCCCCCTACCACTGCACCCCAGCTGTGGGTGACAGTGATGTTCAAAGAGTGGGCTGGGCGCTGCTTTTCAGGGAGGATGAGAATTCTGTGGCCCCCTCCTTCAGGGATGGGCGGGAAGGGCTGGGCAGAGTGAGATAGCACAAGGGCAGAGGAGAAGCTGCGGGAGTGCATGGCAAACAGAGTTGGATGAGTTAAGTTACTCAGTTGCCATCTGTCTCTGTTTTGCTAACTCATTAGCTCTCGGATGCCACATTGTGTTAATCCCCACTTCCCCTGGCTGTGAGTTTGATCCAGGTCTCCAGGGTACAGAGGAAATGATCACCCTGACTTACCCTTGAGCTGGGCCACAGCTTCCCTGTGTCAGGCAGCATGCCAGGTCTGCCACCCTCCCCTCACAGCCCCTACCACAGAAAGGGAAGGTGTGGACTTAAGCTCATTCTTCCATGACTCTTCAAAGCAATGTGATCAATTTTGGCCTTCTACCCACCTCCCCCCAACACTCCCTCAAGGCAACTGGTAGTTTCAGGATGACCTGCATGCAGCAAAGAACCAACAAGTAAGGCCTAATTTGTTCCCCAGGATTATACTCAGAAGGCAAGACCTAATGCCTTCCAGTCTTAAGCTAGCAATAAGAGCATCCAGTTGTTCAGAAATGTCATCAGCTTTCCTGATGAGTGGCCTGAACTATACAAATCATATCCATTGACTTATGTAGACCTCTGGTCCCTAGTTTTCTCATCTGTAAAAGGGCATTTCTGAGGAAGATTAGACTTCGTGTGTGTGTGTGTGTGTGTGTGTGTGTGTGTGTGTGTGTGTGTGTGAGAGAGAGAGAGAGAGAGACACATCTGTAATCTCAGCACTTGATAGGCTGAGCAGGAGGATTATGGGTCCAAGGCCAGCCTAGGCTACATAGGGAGAAGCTGTCTCAAATTAATTTATTAACTAAATAGAAGTAAAAGAATGCCATGCTTATTGGTAATGGGATTTGCTATTATTTATGTATGTCGGACACTGTTTTAGGCATTTAAAACACATCATCTAATGGTACCTAGGAGATAGGAACCATTATTATCTCTGATTTAAAAATGAAGAAAGGGAGGCACAAAGAAGTAAGGTCATTTGTAGTAGTTAAGTAGCAGAGCCAGAATTCAAGTCCAGGAAGTTAGCTTCAAAGCCTACAGCCTTACTTAGCCTTTCTTTCCTTCCTCCCTCCCTCCCTCCCTTCCTTTCTCTCTCTTTTTTTTCTTAACTAGCTTTTACTTAGCTAGCTTAAGTATGCAGGAGAGATTTCACTGTTACATCTGCATACATTTATACTATATTCCAATCAGTCTTCCCCCCCCCCCCCCCACACTCCCTGTCTCTGCCTTAGCCAATTATTTATTTTGGTCAAGTAAGGAGGTCCCTCAATCACTTCATTGTTCTCTTTCCTGCATCATTTTCAAAGTTTTCAGGTTCTCTGGCGTGATCTCATCCACAGAGCAGTATCCTTTGGAGGTTATTGTTGCCTGCTTTTCACAAATTGGACTTTAAGGTGAAAGCAGGGACTTCAAAGCTACACACAAGCTAGAGACAGAACGCAAGAACCCTGCTTGTGTGCTGGGCTGTCCATCCACTGTTTCTCTCATTCATAATTAGGATGAGCAGAACAAGCAAATTCAAGTATTAGAGCTGAAGTAATACTTTGACCTGCTTCACCCTTTCAACCAAGGCAAATCAGGACACATCAGGAATGGTGTGTGGTCCAGTTTCATAGACAGTTGGGTCAAGTCTCCCACTTAAGCATTTAATGGCCTTTGTAAGATATAAAGGTGTTCAGGATTCAGGCAGTTATATGCAGGTCTTGTAGCTTGCCATACCCCATTCTCCTCTTTGCTGGAAGGTGCCCAATGAATACCTTGCACCTCTTTAGACAACAGGAGTTACAGTAATGTCTGAAACTTTCTTCCTACATTCAGCACAGGCAGGGAGTACCCAAGAATCTTAACAGAAGGAGATGTTGGAGAGCTTACTCTTTCTGGTATTTTCTGTTTCTGATACTGCTTAGGAGGCCAGCAGCCCTTCCTGTCTCCTCCAGGATTCCTGGATCCTGTGTGCTCTTTAGCATCAGGGGCTCTGAAAGCCTAACAAGAGCTCCTCTTCCTCGAGCTCAGTGCCTTAGACGCCTCCCCAGCAGGAGAGCTTCTTGGGAGCCAGTGGGAAGGCAGTTGTTTCTGCCTTTCCTTAATCCAGCCTTTCCAAATCAATGGCGCTGCACCACTTGCAAACATATCCCACAAACTAGGGTAGCACTGGCAATTTTAAGATGCCCGAAGCTTGGTTCTTGACATAGGAAATGAAACTGGGGTTGAGAAGAAACCGTATTCATTGCTAGCACTTCTCATGTTGATCTGGACCTAAGAGGGCAATACACAATGGCACTGGAATGACAATTATAAGCTACTCAATCACTAAATGATTTGGGTTTTAGTAGCAGGGATGGCTGCTGCCTTTCCCTTGGCAGACTTTAAGCACTGGCTCATTTCCTCTCAAACTCCAGTTCCATGTTTAACTAGAGACACATAGAAATAAATGTGTATTGGCAGGAAGACAAGCCTTGAGATGAAGCAGGAGGTGTGTTGGCTGAGAGAACAACTGTTATTTTAATTTCTTTTACATTGCGGCAGTCTCAGATGGATAGTATCCAGGTAACTTGTAGCGCCTGCGCCTTATTAAACTCCTGTTTGATTCAGAATTTACAGCTAAAATACACCTGGAATTCTTCAAGTTGGAACTTGACTTTGGTTCATTTGTTCACAAAAGGAACCTACAAATTGATGGTATAACCTACAGCAAATGATATTAAAAAAATTAAAAACCTCAGAATAAAATGATGGCATATTTTTTCCCTTCCTTCCTTCCTTCCTTCTTTCCTTCCTTCCTTCCTTCCTTCCTTCCTTCCTTCCTTCCTTCCTTCCTTCCTCCCTCCCTCCCTCCCTCCCTTCCTTCCTTCCTTCCTTCCTTCCTTCCTTCCTTCCTTCCTTCCTTCCTTCCTTCCTTCCTTCCTTCCTTCCTTTTTGTGTCAGTTCTGAGGCTTGAACTCAGGACCTGGGTGGTCTTGATCTTTCTTGCTCAAGGTTAGCTCTTCCACTTGACCCACAGCAGCACTTCTGGCTTTTTCTGGGGTTAATTGCAGATAAGAGTCTCACAGACTTTCCTGTCCTGGCTGGCTTTGAACTGTGATCCTCAGATCTCAGCCTCCTGAGTAGCTAGGATTATAGGTGTGAGCCTATAACCAGAACCCAGCTTAACTTGACTTCTTAATTCCTAAGTCCAAAAGTGCTGATTTAGTGTCTGTTATCTTGACAGTAAGATGCTCTCAAGGCATGTTTTCTCTAACTATCTCTTTCTGTTGCTTATGACAGACACCATACTCAAAGTGGCTGAAGCAGAAAGTGAAATTTACATGAAGGGCTGGAGTGCAGTTGACTTCCCTGATGGAACCAGGGTTGGATACCTAGCATGTGTCTGTCATACTCTCTCTCACACACCCCACCACTAAATGGATATTCTAAACTTTCACTGTCCAAACAGTATCCCTGTTCAAGAAGGTTCTGCTTTAGGCACTGAGGATTCAAGGTCTCTGACATTAAAAAGTGTCTCTTATAGCCCATTCAGCTTATTTTCATGAATGTGAGTTGACTGTGAAAAGTATACTTCCCAACATGGCTATCTGGTCCAAGGTGAATATCAAGCCCTCTGATGTGCTTGAGTTTAATGAAAACATGAATTTTTAAGCTGGCACCAGAAGCCTGCATCAGTGGTTCACACCCGCAATCCCAGCTGTGTGGGAGGATGGGAGGATTGTGGTTTGAGGCCAACCCAGACAGAAAAGTCCACAAGACTCCTTCTCAAACAATAGTTGGGTGCGATGGTACATCCCAGCTACAGCAGGAAACATTAAAAAAGGAGGGTTGTGGGGCTGGAAATGTGGCGTAGTGGTAAAGTACTTGCCTAGCATGCACTAAGCCCTCGTTCAATTCCTCAGTAGCACATAAACCAAAAAAGCTGGAAGTGGTGCTGTGGCTCAAGTGGCAGAGTGCTAGCCTTGAGCCAAAAGAAGCCAGGGACAGTGCTCAGGCCCTGAGTCCAAGCCCCAGCACTGGCAAAAAATAAAAAATAAGGAGGATTGCTAGCCAGGTGGCTCACACCTATAATCCTAGTTATTCAGGAAGCTGAGATCTGAGACTGGTATTTGAAGCCAGCTGAGTTAGGAAAGTCCATGACACTCATATCTCCCATTAACCAACAAAAAGCCAGACATGGAGCTGTGGCTCAAGTGACAGAGCTCTAGCCTTAAACAAAAATCCCAGGCACAAAAAAAGGATGGGGGGGAGGCAGCAGGAGGGGAGAATGTTTGCAGTCGTGGCATAGTCCCAAGGGCAAAAAGTAAGACTTTATCTCAAAAATAGTACAAAGAAGGGCTGGGGATACGTGACTCAGCAGTAAAGGGCTTTCTGAGAAAGCACATGGCCCTGAGTTCTAACCTCAGTACCACAAGAAAAGAAAAGAAAAACCCACAGGGATTTAAATGTCACCATTGGTCCTGGATTCTCAAGGGAGGTATTAAAGAGGCTGATTTCCATGATTCGGGACTTTCTGGTGATGACAGTTTGTGTTTCTCTTCCTGATTTTCTGGAGTTAGATGCTATAGCCCCTTTCTCACACATGGGGCTACATAGGTATGGTTATCATCTCCTTGGTATTCATTGCTGGTGCCCAAAGGAAGTGACTGTATAATTGAGAGCACATTGGAAATCTCTCTCTCTCTCTTACCTTCCCCGTACAGGCATTCCTCTAGACTTCCTGACACTATGCGTGAGGAAACCTCTGTATTTAGTATTTGATTCCTTTAAGTAACTTTTAAAAATAAATCTATACAAACAAAAAAGCATATACATCATAAATAGTGAACACACATGTACAAACAATACCCAGATTATGAGACAGAACACAAGTGGGTCCCCCAGAGACTCCTTCTTCCCGTCATTGCTGCGTCCAATCTCTCCACTTTCATCCCCAAAGTAGCTGTCTGTACCCTCTGGACCATACATGAGGTTTCCTGCTTTTGAACTTTATATAAATGGAGTCATATAGTAGATTTTCTCTTTGGTGTTGATTCTTGTCCTTTGCCTCCTGTTTATGAAGTTTATCCATGTTGTTTTATATGCAGTAGAAAATATATGAAGCCAAAAATGAAAATAAGAATTGCATCTCCAATACATAGATCCACGCATGGTAGAGCACACTGGTAATCCCAGCACTCAGGAGGCTGAGGCAGAAGGATCACTAGTTCAAGGTTAGTCTGGAAGTGAAAGACTGCCTTTTATTTAATACATAGTTAAAACCTTATCTCAGGAGCACAAAAGGATAATGTAAAATATCAGTGTTTGTAATTCTAGTCACTTTGTATGTATGTAAATACTTGTTATTATTATTATTATTTTGCCAGTCCTGGGCCATGAACTCAGGGCCTGAGCACTGTCCCTGGCTTCTTTTTGCTCAAGGCTAGCACTCTGCCACTTGAGCCACAGCGCCATTTCTGGCCTTTTCTATATATGTGGTGCTGAGGAATCGAACCCAGGGCTTCATGTATACAAGGCAAGCACTCTTGCCACGAGGCCATATTCCCAGCCCATGTATGTAAATACTTGTGTACATTTTTTTCACAAAAAAATTAGACCATAAACTGGGAGAAAGAAAGGGAATGGGTAACACTGTCCATAAGGAAATGTACTCTTTACATGACTTATGTCACTCTAACCTCTCTGCACACTACCTTTATAGTAACAATTTTTAAAATAATTAAAAATTAGACTGTAACACACAAACTACTTTGTGCTCTACTTTTTTTTTTTACCAGATCTACCAATGCATCCTCAATGTTAGTCTTATCTTAAAGAGGTTTTATTCCAAATTGCACCAAATACAGAAGAATAGAAATATTTTTTAATCAAGAACACAGAGCAGTATTTATATTCATTATTTTGGCAAATCGAGATTTAGTCCATTCTGGTAAAACTTTCAGAAGATTTCCAAATAAAATTAGTAATCAAATGGCCCCCTGAGTTGCTAGGGAAATTTGATACTCAGAACAAGTTGGGCCTTTTGTTTCTCTTTACTATTATAAGTCAGATATTCTGCTAATGTATAACAGATCAGGAACTAAGTAATTCAAGAGTGACTTATTGGATTGTCTGTTCAAGTCCTTTCTCTACAACCTAAGACACTCTGAAAATTGCCCTTATTAGCTGAATGGCCTCATCTTCACATCTGTTTGGGATCACAAAAATAATACTTACATAACATTTTGGAGTCCTTGAATGAAAAGTTCCTTGGAGTTGCTGACTGTTCTTCAAAATTTCTCAACTTTGTGGAAACACATTGTTGTGGATATAGTTGCTGAGCTAGGTTATTAACTAGATTGTAAATCTTGAGTAGTGGAAAAGAGAAAAGCCCTAAGCTTTGAGATTCTGCTCATTTATTTCAAAAGCTACCTTGGAATTTAACTTGCAGGGTGTTTTTTTTGTTTTGTTTTGTTTTGTTTTGTTTTGTAGAATCTTCATATTGGGTGTTTTCATCTTTACCCATTTGGGGGCTGTAGATATTGGCATATGCCAGTGGGTTTTCCTGAGTGAGGTCAGCTAAAACACTAGAATGCTAAGGTTAATTCTGCCCTACAGGGATGAGAGAAGCAAATATTTCCATTGGCCAGGAAAGCTTGAATTGGTGATGTGAGCATCAGATACCCTAGGGGACCAGCATTGAGTGAAACTTGAAAGGTAGAGAACATACCTTCACTGGGGAAAGGGATAGAGCCAATTCTGGCAGGCATAAGTAGTCATAGGGCATCTCAGAGGTAGGAGGAATATTAGAGGTCCTCTAGTTTCTACTTCCGCATTTTTCAAGTGGGGAAAGGAAGGTCTTAGGAGACCATAGGTGAGTTTGTCACAATGGTGTTTCAGCTAGTACCCAGAAGCCTGCACTATGTAGAGAGTCAGGAACAGATAGTGTCTGCGGGGTGATGCGGGCTACCTCCCAAGCCTATTACACTAGAGGAGTGCCATCCAGGTAGAAGCTAAGGCCTTGCTCTTCTCCAGGGCAAGAACAGTGATTGCTTTGCTGTCCCCATTTTGGAATTGTGATGGCTAGAAGAACTCAGCATTTTATCTAATCAGCACTGGAAAGTTGGCCTTTTGCTGAAGAATTTAAAAATGCAGTTTAGGAGGTAGTCACAATATACCTTCCTACCTCCAGAATTAGTAATTTAAATGAATGAGACTTAAATCTATATTTAATTTAAGTAATTGAACTTGTTTCTGATGACCTCTGCACCCTGCTCTTCAAGTTGATTTGCCTTTTAGCTGTCATAAATGTATCAGTTATGGAATCTTTAGTAGGCAGAGATACTGAGGCTTGTCCTTTCCAAATCCTTCCAGGGTCAAGTCATATCATAATCTAGGTTCAGGAAATGAGAACATTTCCAACTCACTGGGGACCATCTTGGCCTTGAGCAGAAATGGGATCTGAATCATTACCTTAAAGAAAGCTTTGTAGATTGTCACAGTTGGCAGCCTCAGGATTTGAGCTAATTCTGGAAATTCTTTAACTTCCAGAAAGAGGGTTCCACAAAGTCAGCTGAGGTCCTCAGGGAGAGCAGATGGAATAGAGCTTGCCGGCAGTTGCAGCTGGACTTGCAATTAAATAAAATAGTATATCTCTCTGTCTTTCTTTTTTCTTTCTCTCTTTCCTTCTGTCTTTCATTCTTTCCTTCTTTCTTTCTTTTCTTTTTCTGCCTTGCTTGCTAGGTAAGCGGGTACTCTACCACTTGAACTATGCCAACATCCCTTTTGCTTTAGTTATTTTTCAGATAGGGCGTTGCCTTTTTAAATCTTCTGTTATAATAAAGGTGATGTGCGAGGGATTACAATTACATAAATCAGGTAAAGAGTAAATTTCTTTTTGGACAAAGTAACTCCTTCCTTCCCCTCTCCCAGTTTTTTCCTCCCATACCCACCCACAAATTGGATAGTTCATTTTCTTTTTTCTTTTTTTTTTTTTTTGGCCAGTCCTGGGTCCTTGGACTCAGGGCCTGAGCACTGTCCCTGGCTTCTTTTTGCTCAAGGCTAGCACTCTGCCACTTGAGCCACAGCGCCACTTCTGGCCATTTTCTGTATATGTGGTGCTGGGGAATTGAACCCAGGGCCTCATGTATACAAGGCAAGCACTCTTGCCACTAGGCCATATCCCCAGCCCTGGATAGTTCATTTTCAACATTGTGTCTAGTGAGTAACACTGCTGCATTTGCATTTGTTCACCCTTTGTCCCTTCATTTCTGTGTCTCCCCTTACCTTCCCAAAGACATATAAAGGAACAAACAGGACAAAAAGAAAAGAAAGTGAAAACAGTAACAAAGAAAAAAAAAAACTCATTTCCACTTCCTGGAGTTTATTTCAATAAACTACTTTGTATGATCAGATGAACATAGGCATTGTGCCTTTGTGTTCCACTCCTAAGAGTATCCTCTTTTAGTCTCTGTTTGTGGATACCTAGAGTCCTGTATAATTTATCATCTCCCAGAGGGTGTTGCATTTTTTTTTACACCACTATGCCTAGCTTACTGATTGAAATGGGGTCTTACTAACATTTTGCCAAAGTTGGTAGAGATCCTCCTATCTCTGCCTCCTAAATTGCTGGATTTATGGAATTACAGGTATAATCTGTCATGCTCTCTTGTGCTCTCCCTCTTTCAAGAGATGCTCATTATTCCTCTGACCCTGTATGTAGAAAGGAAGAGAAGCAGAAGTAAGAAGAGCAAAGAGAGGAAGGGAGAGGGAGACAGAGCTGTAATCTCTGAAAGCAAAGCAAGCAAACTTGACTCTGTTCCCATGTTAAATGCAAAAGTCCAGGCCAATAGAAACAACTCAGTTATTACAAAAATGTGTTTCTTCTGGCCGCTGCACAGCCCTGTATCTCAAGTCACTGTAATCAGCCCTTCACCCAAACTCTTTCCAAGGTCATTATTCTGGTTGTGCAGAATACATCTACAAACACTGATCCTCTGACAGTCCTCTCTCCCCAGCTCTCTTTGTGGTCTGTGAAAAGAAATAAAATATAATTTAGGAAAAGAAAGTATAGATATACAGAAGGCTTTCTAAAGGCTCAGGCTTACCAGGTTCAAAACACATGAATTACCAACTATGAAACTTCCCATGTAATCCGATTTTAATTAATTTGAAGAAGGCACATCAGTGTTATTTCATTGAAATGAAATTCTGTGTAAATGGAAAACCACCACTGCAGGGTCCACTGGGGCATTATTTCCGTGGGTTTGGGAGTTGGCAAGTAAACTCAGTGTTAGGAAAAACCAAAGCAAGCCCTACTTCCGTGGGGTCTGGCTATGCTTTGGCAGACTTGCTATAGGATCTTTGGAATATAAGGAGTACTGGTTCAGACTAAGTCACAGCTCAAGATCTTGTTTGCCAGTTTTTCCTTTTACTACCCTTTCTGTCTTCATCTTCTTGTTCTCCCTGCCTGCGTATCTCCATCTCTTCTTTCTTGCTTGGATTTAATGTCTCAAGATCTCCTTGTCCCGTTGCCACCTCACACCGACTGATCTGATCCCCATTCTCACCCACTCGGGTGGGTGGTAGGTGGCATGGAGAACTCTATAAAAGGATGGGGAAGCTATTTCAGGCTTACATGATGAATGAGGCCCAGAGGATCACAGTGTCTGGTGAGGAAGAGAAGCCCTCTTTTGAAATGTTCAAGAACTAGAAGGATCTCCTAATCTAAACACCTCTTTCTCTGAGAGGGGCACTGAGACTTGAGTACAGAAACTTGGCTGACCTAGTTAAGACCATTGTACTACTCATCTCCACTCCTGCCCTTTCCCCCTCCAGACCAAAGTTGCCATTCTGCGGCCTGCAGCGAGAAAAGCCTGCCTGTCAGCAGATCCGCTTTACACGCTGACATAGGACATGTGCACATTGTGACTCAGGAAAAGGGCTGAGTTGTAGTTCTAGTTCTGCTTGTGCTTTGCTGGCTTCAGCCAGTCTCTTCTCCTTCCTTTGTCTATTTCCCCTATTGGTAAGGAGGAGATAATGAACCTTTCCACCTATCAGGCTCACTTGAGTGCTATAAAGAATAATGAGGTGATATTTGTAAAGTGCTTTGAGCCCTGGGAAAAAGGAGGGGGAAGCTCAGCAGAAAGCATTATTAGCTGGAAGCACTTATCAATTGAGCTGCTTAACAATAGTGGAGAGTAAAAATACTCAGAAATGAATTCCAGGGACTAGCCTGCTTTGAATTTAGGAGGAGGATTAGTGGAGACCTAATAGGTATTCCACTTCTCCAATTTCTTTAGTGTACCATCAAACTAGGAAAGGTAATTGCATTCTTCCCTGTAGAATTCAGCCTGGAGTTTGAATTGGGATGTCAAAGTATGCTTGTCTTCTATTCTCCTACTGAGGCTGTGTTGTGTTGTGATTGTTAAAGGCTTGGGCATCTTCTGTTCCCCCCACCCCCATCCCCTAGGGTGGAGGGAATTTCACTTAGGAGCTACACAAAGTAATTTCTATGCTTAGGCTGGCCTGATGCTTATGAAGTTGATTAGTGGAGCTTCAATGTCTACAAGGCCTGGGGAGCAAAGCTGGAAATAAAGGCGAGGTCTTTATCATGGCTCTTCTTTTTGACTATGTCATTGTATGGGAATTTTCTTAGCAACTCATGTGTATGGACAGTGCAAAATGTGGGGTTTGATGCAGGCATCCTTGTTTAGGCTGAATGGAGGCCTGGCCCCAGGTAAAGTGAACCTGCCAGTCACTAAATGTATTCAGAGCCTCCTGTTAAGGCCCTTTTCTCTTACAGAAGATCAGATGAGAGACCTTTCTGGGATCTGACACAGAAACCTACATTTGTCTCAAGACCCCCAGCTCCCAGGGAAGATCACTTGTCATTTTCAGGGCCAGAGGAAAAGCGAGGAAATGGTTTGAGCTTGTGGAGTTTTCAGGACTGCCTAGACAAGGAACAGAAAGAATGTGGCTCCCTTTTAGTGGAGGGGCAGGAACAGGGTTGAATTTCCCATCAGTCTCCTGAGGGCATAGAAAGGGGTCAAGAGGGCATTGAGAATGATAATTTTCCGGATCAAAGTTATATTAAGGAAATTGCACTGATTACATCTTTGTCCCCTGAAGTTTATGAGCCTCTTTGTAATCATTGCTTCCGCAAACCATATCTACCCCCCCCACCCCCCGCCCCAACTCTTCTCCAGGCCTCTCGTCTGCAGAGGCTTCCAGGCATTTCCTACTAGGACATGTTCACCAGCCAGCCAGGGCTTTCTGGAATGACTTGTGAGTCTCCAGGGACGATCTTCCAGTGTGGTGTAGCTCCAGGAGTGGGCATCCCGTCTTCATTCAGGTATAGTCGACTTGTAGGCAGATCTCAGCCCTACTCCATTCTGTCCTCCCATGTTCAGCAGGCCTGCTTCAATGACTGCATACTTTTGGGGACTAGCTGACCTCTGAAATTCATTCCAGGCTCTTTCCTGACTCTGTTACCAATTCAGGCCATTGCTTGATCCTCAGCCCATTGCATCTCTGTCCTGAGACTTCATAATATAAGAGTGAGCTGGATCTTTGTCAAACTCAGGTTTCTTTCCAGGAACTGGTAGCTCATGCCTGTAATCCTAGTTACTTAGGAGGCTGAAATCTGAGGATCAAGGATCAAAGCCAACCTGAGCAGGAGAATATATGAGACTCTTATCTCCAAATAAACACCAACAAAGCTGGAAGTGGAGCTGTGGCTCAAGTGGTAGAGCACTTGCCTTGGGCAAAAAGCTTGGGAACAGTGCCTACCTAGGCTATGGAGTTCAAACCCCAGGAATGGTGTCAAAAAACCAAACAACAACAACAAAAGCCAGGTTTCTTGTTGGTGGTAGTTTAAATGGTACCACCATCTAAAAGCACTTGTAATCTTTATCAATTTCCCACTTCCAAAGGGTATCTATTTTATCCAAGACACACTTCTGCCAGTGGGTTTCTTGGGGCAAGATGCCAAGAGTTTAACTCTGGCTCCTGTCCTTTTCCTTCACCTCCACCAGGGCAAAAGCCTAGAGCTGCCTAGGCCAAGAGAAATCTATAGATGCCCACCATCCCTACTGTGTGTGCTTTCCCCCTGTGGCCACAGCTGCTGCTCCCCACTCTGTGCCTCAGCGCCTGTGTCCCCATGAGCCCCTGGGAACAGAGGTCTGTCCCCTGCACCGGCCTCAGCACCCCACCTCAGAACATCCCGGCATCAATGGGAAACAGCGAGATCTGTCAGCATCGCCCCTTTCTTTAGGGCTTTGCAGGCCACATTCTCCACGGCCATCTGTTCCCTTTCACCTCTCTGGACAATGTTGCTATTTAAAGCCAGCGATTCTTCCTCTTTATCCCCTCCTCTCCCACCTCCCCTCTCCTGTATCCCTCCCCTTTTCTCCTCTCTTGTCTCTCCTTTTCTAGTCCTGGGAAATTAGTCTCACCCCAGATAAAACTTACCCTTCTCCTAGACAAAATAATTTTGCAACCACTATGGGAGTTGGAGTTTTTATTTACAAATCCTTTTGGAAACTGAAGGCTTGCTATGTTTAAAGTTGGTGATTTTAAAGTTTGGGATAATCTTTTAAGAGAGGTAAGAAGGGGGAGGCTCGAAACAATTTCCAGTCAAGAGAAAAGAAAATATAGAATCATAATGAGTTCAGGCTCCTGCTGGCAAGCACTTGCCTCCATAAAGAAGAAATCCTCTTGCTTGCCTTTGATGATCAGCTTAAGAAAAATTGTACCCTCTCAAGGTCTTTCAGCTATTTATTTTATTATTACTGTGCTGTTACTGCTATATCATTGTTGTTGTGCTGTTTTTAATTTGGAGCGAAGGGCTGCTACAGAGGTTGTCACTTGAACAAAGGCTTTGACGTCTACAGAGGTGCCCAGATTCAGGCACTTCTAGTTCACAGGGCCCCCAAAGTGACACAGAAGCCCCGATGTGAGGGGGGTTTGTCCCCATTCTCACCCATGACCTTCGGCCTGTCACTTTGCTAAAGCAACAATGACAATCGAATCTTTTAGTTCATAAAATTTTTAACACATTTTTTTTCTGTTTGTACAATGAGTTGAGTTCATAAATGTGATGAGGCTACAGTAATGAAAACTTTATTGACCATCCTTGGTTAAGGATGTGATAATGATCCACCATTGGGATCTTACTCCATTGCTGATATGAGAAGTATGCAGGGCAAAGAGCCCAGTCCTGACTGCTTGTAGAATCATGAGAAAGGCTAGTATATAGGCCAGGAGCCAGACCGCAGGGGTCTGAATCATGGCTCTACCACTTGTTAGTAATGCACATGGTGGTAAAATGGGAGCAATAATGGTATCTACTTCATATTACTGTCTGTCTTCACACTTCATAAGCACAATATAGGTATAAAACATGGGCTAAGTGGATTTCTGAGAACACTTCTATTTGCCATTTGTTTGTTTCTTTGTTTTTGCCAGTACTGGAGCTTGAACTCAGGGTCAGAGCTCTCATTTCCTGAGCTTTTTCGCTCAAGGCTGGTGCTCTCCCACCTGAGACACAGCTCCACTTGCAGCTTTTTGCTGGTTAATTGGAGATAAAATGCTCAGCGTTTTCTGCCTGGACTGGTTTTGAACTGCGATCCTTAGATCTCGACTTCCTGTGTAACTAGATCTACAGGCATGGGCCACTGGCACCTGACTCTCTTTATTAGTTTCACTCTAGGGTTAACACTAAAAAAAGAAATCATGTAATTACTAGTGAAATTGAAATGATGCTTAACTTAGAAATTCTTACAATTTAGAAATGTTGTAAAATGTAGAAACATCCTAAGACATAAAAAGATATATAATCATGTACTTCAAGCAAAGAAGGTAAACCAGATGTGTGGACTATATAATCACAGAAAGATAACCAATCATGATTTTGGCAACTGGAATTATTTTACATATTTTCAGTTGGAGAAAACCTGGAGATTTATTTTTCTTCAGTTTCAATTTCTTGAAACCTATCATATGACTAAGAGTTTCCCAAAATGGGCAAACCATTATTAAAATATGCTTTTTGTTTTCAGAAAGGCAGATTGTTCTGAATACAAGATTACATTTTGCAATTTAATGAGGAAAGGAAAACAAGTGGGGTCTAGAAAATTGTGGGAGAGGATGAGGTAGTTTTTTTTCCTCCTAGGAGGGGGAGAGAGCTGAATGGCCATACTGGTAATGCTTCCTAAATGGTTATGAGAGGCAATGGAAGAATAAATAACTAGTCTGATGGTAAAGTTCAAATCCTGGCCACTGTTCAAATCGACTTGCCAAGTGACCTTGGATAAATCACCTTCTTTGAATCTCAGCTTCTTTCCCTCAAAAATTGGTATGATGCTGGTGCCTGTGTCCTAGAGATAATATGAGGCATTTGGCTGAGCACCTGGAACATGCTGACTATCCCAGTGTTCCCTTGTGAAGTCTTGTCTGCCATGTCTGTGTCAGCTGATGTCTGAGCAGAGGGATGAATTACATAAGCTGGTGGTCTTCCTAATTCTGCTGGTGCAGGGTACTTATTTTTGGTAAACCCATAGTTCTATCCCATTTCTAGATAGACAGTCAAAGAAGAAGGAAATTGCATTGCTTAGAATTCATATTTTGCAGATGTGTGTGCGGACTGCCCACCGAAACTCATTCCATCAGTTAAAATAGCTCAGCCCGTGTCAGCACATCTTATTCGTCAGTTCCCTCTTCTGCCATGGGTCGGCTGCCTGAAAGCTCTGCTATCCTTGTAGATTGGGACATGTTGTCAAGAGTACTTCAGGATGTTAACACAAGGTCATGTCCATTGCTAAGGCAATGCTGTGACCTTGTAACTTGTGATCTGGAGGTCACTGTGAATGCCTGTCACAAATGGAGTTTTCCTCTCTTCTGCCATCCCAGTTTATTGTGTGCCATGATGTCTGTGAGGATGTCTCACATGCATGTGATCCCTTGTATACATTTGCCTCACTGCCACAGAGAGAGAGAGAGAGAGAAAGAGAGAGAGAGAGAGAGAGAGAGAGAGAGAGGCAGCTTCTCTTAATCTGAGCTGCAGAAGCCCACTTCTAGATGTTGAGGAAGCTCAGGTCACACTGAGGAAACTGGCAACCAACATGAATCTGCCATTGTAGAAAATGAAAGCCTTTTGGGGTCTCATCTGAAACTTAGGGAGCCAAAGCTGGACATTATGCCTCACACCTGTAATCCTAGCTAATCAGGAGGCTGAGATCTGAAAATCAAGGTTCAATGCTAGCCCAGACAGGAAAGTCCATGAGACTCTTATCACCAATTAAGTACCAAAAAGTCAGAAGTACAGCTGTGGTTCAAGTTGTAGAGTGCTAGCCTTAAACATAAACAGCTTAAGGACAGCACCCAGGCTCTTAAATTCAAGCCCAAGACTAGCACAAAAACAAAACAAACAAACAAAGAATAACTTCAGGAAATCAGGACATTAGCATGGACTCCACCAAACTCTTCACCATTCAACGATTCCCACCCCCACCCCCTTCTTAGAGCCTTTAGGGGCAACAGGTCTATGGGATGCCAGCATTCCATTCCCTCCCACACAAGAATATGTCCTGATTCCTATCATGATCCTTCTACTTCCCAAAGGGGCAATTGAATGGGTGGGAGGAAAGCATAATAATAAATCTTCACACTTGAGCAAGGTGATAATTAAAAGCATTCTCCACAATGATGTACTCCCAGATGCCAGAAGGGAGGCAGCTGGGACAGCGGAAAGGATTGGAAGGCCTGGGCTTAGGCCCCAGCTCTGCTTCCAGTGAGCTGGGGTTTCACATCATGTCTGTCTACTAAACAGGGAGCAATGATTTTTCCCATATCTTAGGATCAAAGGAAAGAAACACATCAGCTGTACTTATATCCCCAGAGTTTTCAAAGCACCTTAGGGCATCTGTCTCTTGTCCCCCTTGATTCTGACTGTCTGAGTGACTGTTTCTGTCATTCTGTAGAGACAAGGGGAGCCTACACCTCTGAAAGCTGAGCCATGCTTGGTGTCTTGAAGAACTGCAGGTCAAGGAGCATGACTGAAAAGGGACCTTAATGAGGGTCCCTAAGTGACGAGGGCAGGACACCAGCCCTGGCCTGTTTCATGACTCAGGCTGTCAACCACCCCTCCTCCACTAGGCCTTTCTGAATGAGTGGTTTGGTTGGTTCTTCTGACAACAGCTGTAGCCAGATGAATTATGGCCATGGTAAAGAGCTCTTACATCTCTCCAGTCTATTCCTCTTGGGAAGTAGAGGATAAAGTTAGCAGATAGGAGTCTTAAACAATGGGCTGAAGGACATTCTCCAGAATTATGTCTCCTAGATGAATAGGAGGCATAATGCAAAATAACTAGGTGGAGATTTTCGAATGCAAGTGTATTGGTGACAGTATACACATGGTCTGTCAAGACTGAAAAGTCAATCATAAGCAAAAGGAAAATACCTAGCTATGGGGTTTTCCTTTATTTGTCCATTTTGAAACCTCAATAAGCAACTGGGAGAGCATTTTCTAAGTGTAAAGATCCTTGGGCAGCACCTCTGACAAGGCTAATGCATTAGATTTAGGGCAGGGCTCAGAATTCAGCATTTGAAGAAGTTAACCAGGTGATTTTGATATGTACAACACATATTTGAATTGAGATCAAAGCATATATCCTGATTTTATATCAGTGACTCAGGTCATCTCCCATGGTAGGCCAACCTACATTTTCACACCAATTTTTTTTGGGGGGGTGGGGGATATGGGGAAAGAGTTCAAACCTGCAGAAAAGTTCCAAGAAAATTACAGTGAAGTTCTCATGTCGTTTTGCCTGGAATGTTAATATTGGGTCACATTTGTATAGTCTTTTGTATATTTGTGTTATCCATTTATCTTTTATAATATTATTGACTTATCTTTTCAGAACCATTTGAGAATAAGTTATAGATATCATGATCCTCCATCCCCTGATACTTCCAGAATTATCTTACCAACACCCAAGGCTCTCTTATATAACCATAATACAATGATTTCACCCAGGAAATTGCGACAGATACAATATTATAATCTAATATATCAACAATATTCAGACTTTGTAAGGTGTCCCAGTAATGTTCTTATGGCTAGTTTTGCCAGGATACAATCAGGATTAGACGCTGCTTTTAGTTGAAACACCATTTTGCACTAACAGTTTCACCACTGATGTTTTCACAGAAATTCTTTTGTCAAGAACTTAATTCCTAATAAATAACAGCATTTGTTTTTGTCTGTCGTCCTTGTTGCTTGGCAGGCTCACCCAGGCCCAAGTCTGTGTCACCTACAGCCCCCTGGCCTGGTTTTTCCTTATGAACTGATACCCAAAGGCAAATCACATGATCATTTATAAGTGGATGGTCATCCAGTCTTCTCACTGCTCAAATTAGATCCTCAATATATAATGCTACCAAATATTACTTCACTATAGCTTCAGTCTCTCCAGAAAGAGTAACTGATAAAAGATATGCCTTTTTTTTTTAACCCTTTCCAAGTTCTCTCCAAAAGCAGTTTGGCTTCATGCACATGTCTGAGGGTGACTTTTCTCCCAACCATCAGGGCTATAGCCAGTCTAGTATCAGCTTGAGCAGCTGTCTTCCGTGTCATCTAATGTCCCCTGAAACAAATGTCAGATGATCAAAACATGAGCTGATGAGCATGTGCACAATACATGAGTCCAGCTCTGGCATCCTGCTGCCTCAGATTCCACAGTGAAGCAGGAAAGCAAAGCTCTGGCCAAGACAGCTGATATGCATGATTTGAAAACTTCACAGCAAGATGAGAGAGCACATGTAAGAACGGTGGGATAAAAACATTCCATGTAAGCATCTTCCTGACTTGAATGAAGTTGAAATTCAAAAAGGAAATGCTTTGGATTGTGTTGGGTTTATTTTCTATACTTTATTTTCTAAGACTTACCCCAGGGTAATATGTTTTCTCCAATAAGTGAACTTTTTTGTTGTTGTTGTTTCTGAACTGGGATTTGAAATCAGGGCCTCCCCGTTGCTAGGCAGATTCTTAGCCACTTGAGCCACTTTGCCATGTCTTTTTGTTCTGGCTATTTTTAGTGTGTGTGTGTGTGTGTGTGTGTGTGTGTGTGTGTGTGTGTGTGTGTGTGTGTGTGCCAGTCCTAAGGATTGAACTCAGGCCTAGACACTGTCTCTGAGCTCTTTTGTTCAAGGCTACCACTCTACCACTTTGAGCTACAACTCCACTTCCAGCTTTTGGGTGGTTAATTGGAGATAAGAGTCTCACAGACTTTCCTGCCTAGGCTGGCTTTGAATGGTGATCCTTAGATCTCAGCCTCTTGAGATCTAAGAGTAAAGGCATGAGCTATCAGCACCTGGCTGTGCTGTTCGTTTTCAAGATAAGGTCTTTATTTATGCCTGGCCTAGCTTGGATTACAGTCCTCCTATTTGCGCTTCCCCAAGTTGCTGGGATAACAGGAACCTATCACTGCACCCAGCCATTGGTCAAGATGGAGTCCCCTGAACTGTTTTTGTTTGTTTGGTTTTTGTTCAGGCTTACTTAGAACCACAGTTTCCCAATCTCTACCTCCCACTTAGCTAGAATTACAGGTTTGAGTTATTGTGCCCACTGTGAATTCTTTTTTTTTTTTTTCTGTTTATGTGGTGCTGAGGAATCGAACCCAGAGCTTCATGCATGCTAGGCAAGCACTGTACTGCTAAGCCACATTCTCAGCCCCTTGTGAATTCATTTTTAATTTAAAAGTTTATTTTAGAGATTCAGGAGATATGGCTACAGGTTACCACTTAAGATTTTTACCCTTGAATAGAAAATAGCAGGAAAAAAGCTAGAATAATGGAGAAGGTGTGACCCGCCGGGAGTTGCACTGGTGGAAGGAGATGGCTTCTTTCTACTCAGATACGAGGACCTCAGGTACTAGTACAGTTCTGTTCTAATCCTGGTACTGTTCTCCTGGCACTATTTAGGACCTTAATGATTGTCCCTGCAAATGCACAGAGAAACCTCATCCATCGACCCCTTCAGGAGCATTTGGCTGAAGATGGCATCCAGCCTGACCTTTTGCAAATAGAATAAGCATCCTCACCTCGATTCTGGACAGTTGCTTCATGGCCTCCCTAGAGGTCAATACATCTTGCCTTTTCCAAAACAACCTCAATCTATTTCTGTTATCTCAACATAATGATTAAAACATCCCCGTTCCAATTTCAAAAGTGTCTTTCTTGTTGGATGATGATATCTTACATGTGTACTCTACCACTCTGGGAAACTTATTTTACCACCAACCAATCCCCCCCACCCCCCACCCCCACACAAGCCAGTGGAGTTGAGTGATTCATGCTGATGCATACCAGCCTTTATCCTAGCGATTAGCTCACCCTGCTTCTTGCTCCACTTTCTGCTGTGGAGGACTAATCCACTCCTAAATCTTGCATTCCAAAGGTGCTGATTGCCCCACCTTTTATTTCTTCTGCTCCATATTTCTTATTTTCTCCAATAACAGGTTTTATGGGAAAACTTGAATCAGTCTAGGTGTATAATGCAAGCAAAAACTGGATAACTTGGGGGGAACACAGAAATGGGGGAAGAAAGGGTGAACAAATGAAGCAGTGATACTCAATAGACACTGTTTAAAATGAACTGTAACTTATTGAGGGTGGTGGAAAGGAAAAACTGGGCAAGGGTAGGGTTGACACTATTAAAAAAGGAATGTACTCAATAACTGACTTACATAACTGTAACCCCTCTGAATATCATCTTTACAATAACAATAAAAAAATAAGCCCTATATAAGATACAACCCCCCCCCCCAAACTGGAGGGCTACATTTGTTCCTTCACTTTTGAAATTTTCTGCTTCCCTAAAGTGAAGCAACCTTATTCTTGCTGCATTCCTCTGTGGGCAAATGGTATTGGGTGAGGCAGTTGCTGCATGATTTTATGCTTTAGATTATTTATTTGTAAATCTGAAAGACTAATAGCCTAAAAGTACTTTGAGAATTTCAGAAGATTATTAACACACACACACACACACACACACACACACACACACACACACACACGATATTTCTTTCCCATCTAAAATGGTAGCACCAATACTGTGGTTACTTACTTAATAGATAGCGTATGGTCCCTGGGCCACTGCAGCTGATGGTTTTTTCCAGTGCTCTATTTATAGAGATAGATCAGAAATATCACTTCCGTTGGAACTTGACCTACAGACCATTGTCAGTTTTAGAGGCCTGAGGAAGTAGCATGCACACCAAATACAGCTAGTTCACAGGTTCAGTTAGTGAACTACGAGCCCCCAAGGAAATGAATTTTACTGGAGAGTGGATGCCTGAGCCTATCCCAGTCTCTTTTATTTGGTACCTCTGCCTTATGGCCTAGTAGGTCACCTTGAATCCTTGTTCTAGAAATAGCTTATTGTAGCCAACTCCCTCAAGCTTTCATAAGATACATTTCATCTCCTCCAACTCTGGTTGCTGAAATTCTTTCTGCATTGAGTAGAATAAAAGTTGATAAACCACTGACAGAGGTAACTTCAACGACTTGGAAATTTAGAGACAAAGCAAATCTACCCCCAAAACACACATGCACATAAACACCTGCACACACACACACACACACACACACAGACACACACACACATACATATGCTGGAAGTAACCAATATTCGGTCACTTTCCTAGTTTAGATATATGACCCAATTAAAAAAAAACATATACTAGGCTCAGCAACTTCCTGAGGCCTGGTTTTAAACAAGAGAAACCAAATATAATCGATAATAATCTTCTAATCCCTACTTTAGCATCCAGACTCCTTTTCCAGCTTCATTCCTGCTTCATGTTTGCTGGGACTTTGCCACTGTCTAATACATGTTTACCCATCATAATATTTCAGTAGGTTGAACAAACTAAGAAAATCCCTAGTCTGAAGAGAACTTTGCTATTGGGAGAAAGGGCCACAAGTTTGTAACTGTCTTCAGGTGTAAATAGGTGCCTCACAGAGCAGCCATCCAAAGAAAGCATGCAACGTACTACATTCTCAAATTGCCCGGGAGAAAAGATGAGGTCTCCAATGAGGCACTTATTTTTTTGTCATACTATAAACTTAGAATTTTTAGTACAGGTGAAAAAAATTTCAAGTCATTTCAAACAACTCACTTTTGTCACAGATGAGGAAACTGAGACTCAGAGAGGTGATATAAGTTAGTCACTACTCAGGCCTACTACACTGTTCTTCATTACACCACTCTCCTTGTCCACTTGGTCTTATCAAAAGCCCACAGCCAAGGCAGAAATAGAACTTGAAGGTAGCCCAGCCTCCTAGCCAGCAGCTGACCACAGGCAATCATGAATCACATTGAAAGTCCCATTGGTAGCATACCACCCCTACCCTAGATTTAGTTCAATCCTGAAAACACATGTATTATTATCCTTTTCCACCCCATCTTTATTTTTTTTTCAATTTCCTCCTTGTCTCAGTAAGTTTCTTTTCATCTAAATTAACAGGAGGTACCAAATATTCGAAATATACGATCCTGCAAGGCCTTGAACATGTCCTCCCCTTCCCCTCTGTTCCTAATCTGGGAGTCACTCCTTTGGTGGGTTTTGTTTGTTTGTTTGGTTGGTTGGTTATTTCATTGGCTGATTGATTGGTTTTATTTTCTTTTGTTGTTGTCTTTTTTTTTTCACTTTTATTTTTTTTACATGAAAAAGTTTATTCTTTTAAAGTTGATCCTTCTGCTACAGAGCAAACACTTTTCTGTTATGCACTAGAGATTCGGTCTGCCCTCCCAGAAATGCCTAGAGGAGGAATCATAAATTGAAATGTTTTCAGAGAAGGCGCTTTCTCATGATAGGCTCCTGAACAGGCCTCTTCTAAATACTGACACCGCTTGGTACCAGAGGCCCATTCCATTTCTGGAAATCAGGGCTACATAACTATCTGGCTTTCCTCCTCCAGTCTGATTTTTCCAGGGCTACACCCATGTATACAGCACAAGGAGATAGCTCCTTTTCACCTAAGAAGTTCATCTTCATGTCTTCCTCCCACTCCAGAGGAGTAGGGAATTGGATCCAAAAGATAGTAGTCATGGAAGACATTCCAGATTTTGAATCCTATTGTTTTAACTACTTCATTACTAAGTTTGACTATCTTGCCTAATGAACAAAATCTTTTAAAAATGGACAAGATGGTGATTAAAGTTCTGTGTTACCATTGTTCCTATGATTTATCTACATCAGTAATCTCCATCTAGAAGTCACCAACTAAAAACCTTTGGCTGCCTGGAGGCAAGAATTATTCTTCACTTTTTACAGATGGGTAAGCAATCACAGAAAGGGAACATGCTTTGACTTATCTAGAAGAAGGTCAGAGAGTGGTAAGTGAATGTTCTTACCATCTTTTTTAGCTTGCCCAGGTGTTTCTGCAGGTTCAATCCTGTGATCATCCCTGATAATGAAAATATTTTCAAACCCCAGTTCTTTTATTAGATTTTTAAAATTTGTATTGGAATCAACCAAACTCCAGACAATGGAGTTATACTGCCTTGGCAGTTGTAAATGTCACAGTTGTAAAAAAAAAAAAGGAGAGAGGAAGAACATACCCCAAATGTAGAACTTCTGCTTAAAATGAGCCTAGAGAAGATTCACCTACTTATTTCCTGACCAATTAGGTCACTGGCCAGGAAATCACCTTTTCTGAAAAATCAGTAAGCAAATTCCTCCAACCTTAAATTTCCCATAAACAGCATTAATGATCATTTGTGACAGCCCTCTTATAAGAATGCTAGAAAGTCAAAAGACATAAGAGATCACTAAGTTTTCTAGTTGACAATAAGATGGCAAAGCTATAGTACCTGGCAGATTCCCCATCTCCCAGCGATAATACCAATGCAATCCATTGTTTGCCTCTGTCTGAGGCTCTAATAAGTGATAAAGCATTCCCAACCAGACTTTAAAACCTCTGACCAGAGAGGGTCAGTAACAGACTACTTTATTTGCGTGGACCAAATCACTGGGCCAATTTCAGTGAGGTTAAATAATGAGCCAAGCCAGGGCATGAGTTGCCTTTCTGGAAACCTCTTACCCTGGGTTATCACTGTACATCAGAACAGAGGAAGCTGGGTGTGGAGCCTGAGTGACATAGAGAGTTCAGATTGGTGATAAGATGCTCATGACATACCTCCTTGTCAGAAATGGGTCTTTGTGCATTCTAGGACCCTCACTCCCCAACCCCCCAACTACCCCCCTCCCAGCAGAATGGAATGATGCTTGACTGAAGACATCCACAAGCTAGGAAAAGGTTCATTGAAGGAGTGATTAATACTTAGGCTAGTTTCAAACCCTGGCTCTGTCACTAACCAGCCATGTGACCTTAAGGGAATGACTTAATCTTTTACAGCCTCAGTCTCTCAGTAGACTTGACTATATTACCCACATCTCAGGTTGTTGTGAGGATCAAAAAACATGGAACTAAGACATGAAACTCAAATAGTATGTAAGCTCTATTTAAAGGGCTACATGGTACCTGGCACATGGTACTTTGCAAAACATTGTCTGTATCATCATTAACTTTGAAGGCCTTGCAGAAGTTACTCTTACATGGGCTTGATATTGGTATAACCTCCTGAAAATACATTCCTTGTTCTCTTAGAGTTTCTACTGGAAGATTTTCTGTGGTCATCTGTACTTATGGCCCTTAGTTGGGACCCAAGTTCATCAGCCCTTAGAAAACAACCAACTACATGAGAACTTTTTAATATGGTTCTCACTGGTGTAGTGACAGAATTCTTTTTAAAGTTATTGGTCCAGATAGGGCTTTGTTCTCTGAAATCATCCTTTAACTTCCTTAATACCTGGGAAACTCCAATTTTATCACACACAAAAAGAAGCTGGGTGCTTATGCAATTAGTAATTCCTAATTATTCACATGTAGCTTTTTCTTGGCAAACTTTAAAGCTTAGCCTCACTTTGTCCTGCCATTTGACAGATAAATGTAAACCTATTAATTTTATCTTAAACAAGATAGAATTAAGAATCTAAATCTGTTGCTGAAACAAGTATATAACATGATCCAAAGTTTGTTGGAAGTAATTATGATTTAGTCATTTAATTGGTATTTATAAGCATCCTGGGTGTCAGACTGTGTGAATTGATTCAGGCATGCTGGCATAAATTGGACGTGGTTTAGGCTCTTTTATAATATATATATATATAAATATAAATATAAAGTATGATTAGAAAAGTATATAAATAAGATACTATACTATAACAAAATAGGATGGAATAAGGTATAATGGGGGATCACATATTTTTGTGATGATAGGAGAAGTTGACACATGGGAAATGGCATTGAAGACCTTGAACTTATGGACAAATGATCCATGATCCTTGCATGATCCTTGAACTTATGGACAAATGGTGCAGGTGAATAGGAGACTTGAACAAGAGTGATTAAATTGGAGCTAAGGCAGAATTGGAGAGAAGTAATAAAGGCCCTTGAATGTCCATCTTAGGAATTTAGAATTCTTTGAAGGTACTTGAAAGCCACTGGAAGTTTTTGAACACGCTGGTTGTACATGGCAGGATAGCTAGCAAGTTTAAATGTGAGCCTAAAGGAAGCTGATCACATAATCAGACAGAGGATGCTCAGGTAATGAGCAGCTGATAGCAGCATGGACACCAGTGAGCAAATAGCCACCCTCCTAGGTAGACAGGTGTCTCAGTCAGAGAATGAGACAAAAGCTCAGAAATCACCTACATGGAAGTGGCATCCTTTTCAAAAGTGAGAAAACACTCCATGGGGCAGCCATTACTACCTTGATGGGATTGAGGTCTATCTGGCTCACTAATGTGTTTGTGTGTTTTTAAATTTTACAAAGGTAAAAATTAAGCCAAGCCAGGAAATGTTTCTTAAAAATATTGATTTGTGGCTTATCTTTAAAAAAAAAATGGTTCACTATGAACTCACTTTGCCACCTGACAACAGCAAGTAGATCTAAATAGAGGCTGGTCCCTTGAGATCCTGAATAAATTTGCCAATTCATCACAGTCCCTGCTACTCCTCATTGCCTCCCTCCCACTCCAAAATCAAAAGCAAGTTGCTGAGTCTATAGAGGCATAAAGTAGATTCATGATTACCTTAGACTTGGGAGGAGGCATGGGTACCAAACTGATGGCCAAGAGGTTGCAAGGTTTCTTTGGGGAATGAAGCAATCTCAACTGGATGGCAAGGATGGTAGGATAATGGTGAATATAGCAAAAAGTCACTGAGCTGTATGGTATAAATGGATATATTGGGTGATGTGTGGATTATCTCACTAAAGCTCTATATTGATATGGAAAATGAAACTAAGATCTTTAAAAAACTAAAAATCTTCTAACAACTCTGTTAAGCTATGGTTTTCATAACTGGCTGTTATTCTGTAAAATGGCATTATACCTTTCTGTCTCTGCATGTGGTTCATTATTAGCAATGATTCCATGCTGCCTTCTGATGCAAACTCTTGTTGTCATGTAACTGTCACTGTTAGCCCAGTGGTAATGACTGCCACTGGGGTTGAAGGAACTCCAGTGCTGGTTTTGTTTTGGTCTCACATTCCCTAATCCTTCTCCTCTTCCTCTGATTAGCTTTTGTGGTGGTGAAGTAAGCTTCTGAGTACTCTCTGAGCAATGAGCAATGAGCAATGACTGGGCACTGTTTCTATCAAATGTCATCACAAGCAAAGGACAGCCATCAACCTGCCTTTGCCCTGTCTCATTTCAGGCACTTCTGGATCCAGCTGTGTGGTAGCTGCCCTGGGAAACACCTGGAGTCATAGTGTGAACACCCGGCTGATTCTTCAGTACCTTGATTCACAGAGAAGACAGGTGAGTACTCTGACAGTGTTCTCAGACTGTGAAGGCACAAAACGAACCTAAAAGTCAGAGCATCTTCTGAAAGTGTTGACCATCTTATCTGCCCAGGGCTAGATTGGCCAGGAGAGCATAAAAAAACAACAACAACCAAAACCAACCAACCAAACAAACAAAAAAAAAACGCTTGCCACAACAGAAGCTATAATGAAGTGGGAGCTTTAGCCACATGCAGGAAGACAATATAAGGATAGATCGTAGAGAGTTAGCATCCTCATTGAGATTTGTAAGTGACTGAGAAGCACACTGATAGGGATTTCAAATTCACCCTAAATGATCATTTTACTTACATAATATCTGTTGAGGACTAGATAATTTGTATATAAGTTCAACAACGATCCTTTTCTTTCTTGGCATGTATGTGCTTTGAAAACCTTAAGCCAGACAGATCCCGCTAAGTGAGTAAATGAGCCCCCAGATTCTGAGCACTTTATATTACTGAGTAAGAGAGAGGTTTAAAGTAAGGAATGATGCCAGAAAGACCTCTGAAAAGATGAACATCCTATTTGGATTTCTACTCTGGCCTTGAGAGAAAATACACACACACACACACACTCACACACACACACTCACACTCAAAAAGAGATTCAGCTCCCCACCCTTTTTAATCTTCTCTGCCCATTCTAGAAAAAGAAACCTCACCATCTGACCACTCTCACAACCAGGGAAATTTCTTTTTCCTAACATCCTCCCTCTGCTTCATCCTGCTGTGACCACTCAATCATGACCTCACCCTGCAAGCAGAAGGAGGAAAGAGTCAATATTCTGATGTTTTGAATAGGGCAGAATTTAGAAACCAGATTTGCCTGCCTTACTAAATAAGCAGCAAATCTAGGTAATTAATAAAGGAAACATGAACTATCACGCAGGTGGTCCTTCCCAGAAAAGGTAGGACAGGGTGATTGTGGGTGTTGTTGCCTTTACCTGCATTAGGTAATTAGCTCTTTTTCAAGGAGGCAGGAATCATCCAAAACAGACAGGATCCATGGCCTGGTCTAGACATAACTTTGTGAATACCTTTGGTTAAAGACTAGAAGATTCTTCTTGGTTTTCTTGGGACTGTGTAAATAACATTCCATCTTGGTGATTGGGTGAGCCCTGTCTGAGAAGATAAAGCAGCCTGTTTTCATCAGGGGAGTGTTCATGGGTTTTCAGGCCCTGGCATGCTCCTTATTCTGGTGATCGCTTTTTCCTGATGATTCAGGTGTGGAGTCCACCTCTTCTTCTCTTGGTGGAACACTTTCAAAAAATTCCTGGAGAACCTAATGGCCTTTGGGGTATACCCTAGGTGGTAAATAGTGTTAAATAGGCTTTGCAGCTATCAGCAATATCACTAAGGAGTGTCAGGCACTCCTATCTAAACTCTGGTAGAGAGAGCAAAATTTCTTGTGAATCAGGATTGACTCATTCACTCATATAGATCCTTAACCTCACTTCTTCAAAACTGATGGTTTATCTCTGTTTTATATTTCAGATGACATACTTACAGTAACACACTGATTTTGTGATGTAGTCTCTTACATATGATACCATCGATTCAATACACCCTGATTCTAGTTTTGCCAACTTCTAGTTGGAGTTTATGAGTACAGTTACAACCACATTTCTCTCTACCTTGTAATAATGTGTCGAATTATTTCTATGTTGTCAATGTCAACAGGAAATGGCTAATAGGACAAATGCTATTATTTTACATCTCTTTGGTGACCAAAGGATTTTGGTGGCTCTTGGCAGAAAAGGTTAAATTCAGGCCACTGGTCATAAGAACCAAGAGCCAAGAATGGATGGATTGGTGACAGTCTATTAGCTCATATCCTATTAGATGGGTCAGTGGTGTTATCTTAATCTACAAAGGACAACTTGTTACTATCGTTACTAATCAATTAGAATCTATTTTAAATGACTTTGAGCCATGTTTTCAAGCAATAATGAACAATCAATGTTTTAATAGTAATACAGGTAAATGTACATATATTTAATTACTCTATAGAAATAAACCAGTTTAGCAGAACCACTTATTAAATTTGTGGCCAGGGTAATATTTGATACAGAAAATATGTCTCTGTCAGATGACCTTGTCTCATCTTAGCAGGAAGCATGCTTAATGATTCACTGAGTCTTTGCTACCATCTTAGTTCACAGCAAAGTATAGAAACCATAGGAAGATAAGCCTTTGGGGCTTTAAGGCTTGACTCCAAGGTAATTGTGCCAAATTATATTTTCTTATAACGTCACTTAGTAGGGAATCAAGCCCAGGTTATTCCAGGTTAGCTATACCTCTATACTCTGAGATATCAGCCAGAGAAGATACCAGGCATAGATTATTGTTCTTGTTTTGGTGTTTGTTTTTTGAGGGTTTTTGTTTGTTTGTGTTTTGTAGGTATTTGCTTCTTGGTTTAGTTTTTTTTTTTTCATGTAGAGGTCACTCCACCAAGGGATCAAGGTTATGGAAAGAGGATTATGTTTTATTCGTTTCTATGACATTGGGCTCTCCACCAGGGCTATTGAATGTGAGGCTTAGTCTGGGATCACAGGACTGCAAGGGGGTCAGGTCAAAAGAAGCAGCTCTTCAAGCTGATTAACCTAAGAGCTGAATGGCATTGTCCGGGAGAAGGAATCCTCCCTGTCTGATTATTTTCTTTACACCCTTGGAAACTTTGTAAAATTATATAACTAAGAAAGAAATCTTCTTATCAAGGCACAAGCCAAGTTAATTCTCTTGTTTATTCTGCTTCAGTGTTTACCCAAAAAAAATCCTCTTAAGGAGCCGGGAAATATTTTCTCTTGGACCAATTTAGCTTCTTTTTTTTTCCCACTTGACTTTTATTTACTCTTTTTTTTTTCCTACTCTGCTTCAATTCTGCCCCACCCTTTCTGCAACATTTTTATTCTTCCCAAAGACATGTTTTCACAGTAGACTTAAAATGGCCCCCACTAGGTTTGTTGTTGGCATTAAGTCATCGCAACAGGTCTGGTCTACTATGTGCATGTCATTAGGATGCCAGAAGAACTAAATATAGTTCCTGCCCTCAAGATGCTTCCAGTTTAGCATAGAAAATGTGTGTGTGTATGTGTGTGTGTGTGTGTGTGTGTGTGTGTGTGTAATCAAAATGTAACTAAGGAGCTAAACTAATCAATATTGATGTACTGTTCCAAGAAAGCATTTGGTTTATTACCTAATGAGTGGTTACAACAGTAACTGCTGGTTACAAAGACAGGTGGAATCATCAGTGCACATGGAGTCTTTCCAGGAGAAGGTGGGGTCTCCTTAAGTACCACATTAAGTCTGGGTAACCCAAGCCCAGCTAAATTGCAGACTCAGCAGCACAGGAGACCAAGACCAAGGACCAGGGCCAAAGACTCCCACCATAGGCAATTAAATCAAAATTTTTGCTAGATATGGGAGAGGTTGGAACAGACATCAGTGTCCAAATGGCTGTCATGTGTGGCCAAGATTGAGAGCCTCTCCTTTAAGTGATAGATGGCATGAAGTTAGTTTGAGAGGGGAAGTGCTGACACCTGTGCACAGCACAGATGAAAAAAACATCCTCTAGAGGTACAGGCTGGGTTTCACCTTATAACTAGAGCAGAGTTCCTGCCCTCATTCAATGAACCTTTATTTAATTTCCTTTTGTCTACTAATTGCCATGTAAGATACCAGAGTCAAAGAACAAGGAAAGATGATCATCGCTAGGTGTCCATAGTTTCCTTGGGGAAACATAAACATATGAACAATATGTGCTGTAAGAATGTAATTAATTAAGAGGAGAGGAAGGTTCTAGAATGATTAAAGAGGCATCACCTAGAGTGGACTGGCTGAGTGACGCCTGTACTTGGGAGGCCCTTACAGTACCAGGTCCCTTGTAATGGTGATTGAAAAAACTGGAGTGCAGATGATTGCACTTGAAGATGATACAAAAACCTAATGGAACATTCAGAATATTCCCCCGTCAAGTTCCTACAAACCACATATGGGATTATATAAATTTCAAAGTGCTCTAAGAAGGAGTAATGAAGTAAATTAATCCTCAGTAAGCCTCGCACCCTCTTCACGAAATAAATATTATGACTCTCTTGTTTCAACAAATTTGAAAGGGGTGACTTTTTGCATAGGAGGTTTATTTACATAAACTTTATAATAATATTTTCATCTTCTACTGTGGAGGCAGAACACTTGAGGGATGAGCTAGGACCTTGTTGACAGCACTGATATGATTACTCATAGTCAGGACCCCCATTTGAATTCCTCAGGCTTTAAACAAAGCCCCCAAGTTGCTTTGTACCTTGGAAATACTCTGGTTCCTTTCTCATGATAGAATTCTCAGTATCTCAGACTCCAACATCATCATCACAGTGAAGGCTTGCATGGCACCCAGACTTACTATGCCCCTGTTCTCTCTGGGTCACAGCTGCACCTGGCATTCATCCCTATTCTTGCACTTTTAAGCCCTGAATTATGAGTTCCTTGAGGTAAGGACAATGCTTGATACACACTCCGTGCAAGTCTTTTAAAAGAGGAACACCTTCTGTTATATATTCATGAATCCAACCTTGAGGAAGAACATATTGCTGATTTCAAATCACTCTTACCCATAGGAGTTGAGCTTTATATAGTTTAATAATTCCTTGGAAGCATTAGTCACTTTCAGTTAAAAAAGATAGTGTCATACATTGGCAATTATAAGCAGATAGCTCCATAAAAGCACTATAAAAATTCAGACTATAAGAATACTTTTTGTTTTTTGAAGAACCAATCTGCTAGGGCCTGTGAGAGGGAGACAGGGAGGCAGGCTCCCCCTAGAATCCTACCAGAGAGTCCCTTGAATTCCTCTGAGCCAGAGACCTAGACATAGATGAAGGCCTAGGAAGGGTTGGGTTCTCCACTAGCTTTTAGGGACAGGATTTGAGGGAAAGGCAGAAGTTTTTATTACCATTATCTACTATCTTAACTTCTCTGTGGTTGGGAACTTATTAGAGGACTGAATTACTGAAGAAAGGATACTGAAGTGTCTTTTCCTATGTAAGCTCTAAAGTAGATTTGAGACAGAAAATAGTCCATGTTCACCCAAAGAGAGACACAAGGATAACGTTTTACATGACATAAGTCAGACTTGTGTATCTCTCTACTCTCAGATTCTTCCAAAGAGAGATCAAATTAGGTTGCCCTAACTCAAACATGCATCCCTCTTTTTTGGTGAAATGGTCTCAGATCATCATGTTTTCTTGTTTCTTATACCTCTTGTTGGCTATTTTTAGGCTGTGTGTGTGTGTGTGTGTGTGTGTGTGTGTGTGTGTGTGTGTGTATGACAAACCAGAGGAGAGTTTGGCTATGATGCAGGGGTGGGAGAAAATTCTTTTTTAAAGCAGAAATAGCAAAGGGAACATGGAATCCTGTCTAAATCCATTGCCTCCCTTTTCAGAACTGCTCAAGTATGAAATCTAAGCTTCTGCCCACATGCTTCCATGGAAGTGTTCTAACAGGTACTGAGCAGATTGGGAAAAGGTGACTCTGAAAAAATTCTTCTTCAGAAAACCTTTTTCAGATTTTTATGAAAATCTGAGGAATCTTCCCTGAAAGGCTGGAGGCACCGCATATGCTGCAGTGAGTTTATACTCTCCAACACAGAGGAAGCATAGATACCAAATGGACACTTCCTAATGCCTCTCTCCTTCCTTTCCTCCTTGTCTTCCTTTCTCCCTTCCTTCCTTCCTTCCTTTCTTCACTCCTTCCTTCCTTTCCTCCTTGCCTTCCTCCCTCCCTCCCTCCCTCCCTTCCTTCCTTCCTTTTCTCTTTCCCTTTCTTCTTCCCTTCTTTCCTTCTTTTCTTCCTTCCTTCCTTCCCTCTTTCCTCCCTTCCTTCCTTCTCTCCTTTCCTTCCTTCCTTCCTTCTCTCCTTCCTTCCTTCCTTCCTTCCTTTCCTTTCCTTCCTTTCCTTCCTTCCTTCCTTCCTTCCTTCCTTCCTTTCCTTCCTTCCTTCCTTCCTTCCTTCCTTCCTTCCTTCTTTCCTTCCTTCCTTCCTTCCTTCCTTCCTTCCTTCCTTTCTGCCTGTTTCTTCTCTATTTTTGTTTGTAGTACTGCAGTTCAAACTCAGGGCCTCACACTTGGTAGATACGCACACAAGCACCTGATCAATACACACCCCACTCTACTTCCTACTTTCATTTGAAATAAGAATATATCTTTCTTACCACCTACAAACAAACAAACCCAAATGGGACTTCCTTTGAGAAAAGCCACTGTGCCCAAGAAATCATGATTAGTGAATGGCTTCCTTCTTAAAGAGGTACTATTGAACTGAAACAGTTCAGACTATGCCCCCTGTGCTGTCTTTTTTTTTTCTGATCTTTGTTGACCAGTACCTTTGCATAGGGAGGTAGTATTTCCTCGAAGATTCCTCCCCTCCCCTCTCTCTTTGCCAGTCTTGGGGCTTGAACTCAGGGACTGAGCACTGTCCCTGGCTTCTTCTTTTTTTTTTTTCTCAAAGCTGGCACTCTACCTCTTGAGCCACAGCACCACTTCCAGCTTTTTCTGTTTATGTGGTGCTGAGGAATTGAACCCAGGGCTTCATGCATGCTAGGCAAGCACTCTACCACCAGGCCACATTCCCAATCCCAGTAAATAGAATTATTTTAAAAAGCAATACAGAACATCCTGGATGACTGAATTAACAGTACAGTACTTGCGTTCCTACACATAAATGTGGATGGAAGGCTTATTTACTTATAATGAAATATAGTCTAAGCCACATCCCCAGCCCCATCCTCGGAGATTTTTTTACCCTCTTGGGGCCATTAAAATTTCCAATATAAACAAAGTATTTATCAAGTAGAGTTGTAAAATTAGTTGTTACCCCATTTCAAAAAAGGAAAAAGCTTTTTCACATCAAAAAGTTCAAAGAACATACTGTGAATAAAAAAAAACAGGCTTATTAATGTGTTTAAACTGAATGCACTTATTTTTATGATAGAATTATTACAAATCCTTTTTTTTTTTTGTCTTTGAGTGTCAAATCTCTACCACCAGGGGACTATCTGATGATGAATCCACACACAGCACATTTGAAAAGTGGATTTCCCCTATAATGAGTCTCTCATTCCACCAGTTATTTTATCACCTCCATCACTCTCTTCCAACTCTGACAAGTTTTATTTTTACATACTGTTCCAAATTGCCTTATGCAGCGACCCTCCCATCTCTAACTGACTGAGTAAAGTAGGCCAAATAGCTGGGTGAGAGATTTTTAGTGAAATCTGAGCAGTTACAGGAAATAGAAGAGACACAGGCCTTTGGAACCAAACTGAAGACCCTGTTTGTCTGGCTAGGAAAGAAAAATGCTTTCAGTTGGGAAACAACATAAGAAACAGCTATGACATCTCTTGGACAAGGCAGTGACCGGAGAGTCAAGGAGTTTGAAATGTGTTTGGCTCACTTGAACATGAAGGTTGAGTAAGATAGTGTATTTTAGCTTTGGTTAGGGCTCTCTATCTGCAGAAACTGTGAACTAATTTACAATTGAGTAAACATGGTCACCAGAACAAACAAATTTAGAATTTGACAGTGTCCCATTAAAGACACCTTCTGAAGATCATATCCAGTGCCTTAATTACAGTAAGCCTGGGAAATGCTGGTAGAACAATGAAGATCCCAGGCCCTGCCCCACTGATGGATCCAGTGAGGGTTCATCAAGCCCCAGGTCTGTAGTTCTTAGCAAGCATGCTGGGTAATTCTCATGCAGCCATCCTTAGTTCCATATTCTATTCTAATCTTTCATTTTACAGATGTGGCTAAGCAATTGCAGCTAATTATTTATGAAGTCACATGACCAGCAAAGTAGAAGCAAGAGAGAGCTGGAATTCAGTTCTTCCAATTCCTAAAGTGTTGTCTTTTGCACTTTATCTGGCAATTTGCAATAGAAGACACTGGGAAAAAAATGTCCTCAACTCTACCAAATTATCGCCAATTTTGCAGGTGATGTTATACTTATCGCCCTAAGACGTCCAATGGCACATTAAAGGATTTGACAGACCTCTGCAGGGGAAAAAAAAAATTAAAGCACCATTTTACCCACATCACAGTAATTATAGAAGTCAACTTTTAAAAATTCTTGGCTTTGGGCATATGAAGAGGTGAACTTTTTCCAGGTTGAACTTCACCATGATCACAAACCTCCCAATGTAGTGACATCACTTATAGACAGCATCCTATAATTGGGCTGGCTAGATTGCCTCTCTCCTACAAATGCCATTTGTGCTCATAGAGCAGCCATCCTGAAGTGCAGAGCCTATCTTGCTAAGATAAAGAGTGTGATGGGGGGCTAGGGGATGGGGGAACCTAGTGGTAGAGTGCTTGAAGCCCTGCGTTCTACTCCTCAGCACCACATATATAGAAAAATAAGTGGCACTGTGGCTCAAGTGGTAGCCTAGCCTTGAGCAAAAGGAAGCCAGGAACAGTGCTCAGGCCTGGAATTCAGTCCCCAGGACTGGCAAAAAAAAAAAAAAGAGTGTGATAGTTAGGAGGACCAAGAAGTTCTCTGACCCCCTCTTATCAGCCTGAGAAGCTTGTGTTACCACTCTGTTGAATCTTACTTTTTTTTTTTTTTTTTTTTTGCCAGTCCTAGTGCTTGAACTCAGGGCTTGTGCTGTGTCCCTGAGCTTCTTTTGCTCAAGGCTAACACTCTACCACTTGAGTCACAGCACACTTCTGGCTTTTTCTGTTTATGTGGTACTGAGGAATTGAACCCAGAGCTTCTTGCATGCTAGGGAAGCACTCTACCACTAAGCCAGAGCTAGTCAAATGGAGGAAAAGAGAGGAGACCAGAGGCAGTGTATATGGAATCCATTTCTTGCCATCACAGGACCCCATGGTTGATAAGAGAAGAGCATCTTTCTGGGTCATCATGCTCCAGGAAATACTAACACTGTTCATTTTCCAGGACTAGAAGAGAATTTGGTCTCCTGAGTATGTACAGATTGCAGCCATCAGGTTTGACCTTTCATCTGCATTATTTCTATTAGTTCCTATAATAGTCTTTCCATACGGATTTTATCATCTCTATTTTTATGAAGACAAACTTAATGAGTCTAATACATAACTTGAATCCAATGGTAATCTCAAGAATTGAAGACAAGATCTGTCAGGGACCATGTTTTCTGAGATGTAAGAAGTTGTTGATGTAAGGGGAGGGATGAAGCCTTAGCAATTATTCTTTTTGTTCTCAATGAATGAATACAAGGTCCATATTATCTTTCTGATTTTTCCCCAATGTCTACTGAATCTAACATGCCATTTGCTTACCTAAAAAGCTTACTGAGTTGCATATGAGAATTATAGCTCCTAGTCAGGGTCAGGGACATGAAAGGAAGGAGATGATAAGCTACTTCTTGCCTTTTTGTTCTGGTGCTGGGTGTTATTTGAGTTAGAATAGTCCTTACTCATGACTGTGATCAAGAAAAAGGTCCCTGCTTTGTATATGTATATGAGTTGAAAAGCAGAGGTGGTCACACATGGACAAACTGTTTGAGTTTAGAGCCCTGTAATCCAGCTGCTGTTGCTGGAGAAGAATCGTTAAGGCGCAATGTATACTGCCTGGGGCTGTGTCCTCTACTTTGGTGAACTATGACTGAGAGAAAACACAGCACGGCACAATGCTAGTTTGCATTTCAAACCCTTTCTTGAGATCACTGATTAGGGCAATGGGTAGAGTAAGGTGCTTCTGGTCCTTCCAACATTTCAATCGTTTATGAAGTTAGGGATAGAGAACCAAGACACAGACAAAGGAAGTATGAGGGAAAACAAATCAAATAAGAAGCATTCAGTTTGAATTTATACAAGTCTTATTATGTCACCATATGATAGGTTATATATTACCCAATGTGTGGTTGGTTGTCGAACGTAATATAAGTCTTTGCATTTTTCTCATTTCTGCTGCTGTAAGTAATTTGGTTCTCAGTTGCTACAGTTGCCATACTCCTTCCTTCCTTTAGCCTTCCTCATCATATCCTGTTGCCTCTCTCTTCCGCCTTCCTGGGGAGATTTTTCAATCTGTCTATGGTTTCTGGCAACTGCCTTCAAATTAAAATGCTTGAAACAGAGGTTTTTTTCTCTGAGGGTCTCTTTCTGGAAGTTTTCCTTCTTGGCTTGGCAGAGTTTAACCATCCTGGCATCGTGGACAAAGACTGAGTGTGCTTGGAGTCTTGGACTACTGTTTTATTGTTACCAAATGGACTGTGCTTCTGAGAACACCTTTGCTGAGCCAAACTACATTGGTTGAACCTCACTGCCTATTTTCAGAATCCTCTTTCAGAATTGTCAATGAGAGATTGAGTGAAGATGATTATCCAGAACTCTCTAATTGAACTCTTCATGTCAAAATTCCAGAAAGAGGCACATCTTTATAAACCTTAGGAAATTAGAAAAAGGGTACCTGGTTTATCTGGGAAGAGTTGGGAACAATCAACCCAAAGCGTCCAGAGTGCTGACTTTCTGGCTTGGCTTTGTCAACCCAACCATTTATAGAAACCCCTTTGTGCCAACTACTCTATGAAGTGCTTTGTGGGCATTTTTTAAACATTATTTACTATTTATTTATTTATTTATTTATTCATTTTCTGGGCCTTGGACTCAGGGCCTGAGCACTGTCCTGGCTTCTTTTTGCTCAAGGCTAGCACTCTGCCACTTGAGCCACAGTGCCACGTCTGGCCGTTTTCTGTGTATGTGGTACTGAGGAATCGAACCCAGGGCTTCATGTATACAAGGCAAGCAGTCTTGCCACTAGGCCATATTCCCAGCCCTTGTGGGCATTTTTGTGTTCAAGTTTTGCAACAATTCTATGAGGTAGATAGAAGAAGGTATACTGTATAGATTAATACACTGGAGTTTATAGAGCCTTAAATTTTGTGCTTTTTATCACATGGGGATAAGGAGGCAAACCCAGAATTTTTCTCCTCCCACCTCCAATCTCATACCTGCACTCCACCTTCTATATCTTTAGGTTCCTAGCCTTCATCTTGCACTATATCCCATTATATTGTGAGGTTATTCATGTATGCTTCTTGGAACTGTTTTCTCCTGTCAACCCCTGTGAGATAGCCATCTTCACTGGCTTTATTAAGTGGAATGCTTCCTTCAAAGGGTGGAATGATACTTTATATGAAAGAGCTGTCGCTGTTTCAATCTCTTTAAGGTAGTCATTAGTTATTTCCTATTGCCCTGTGGCTTTGTCACAGAAAAGTTTGACGTAGGAATGAGCTTGACAAAACATAGTGCCTTGCATCTTCATTGTTCAGTCAGGAGAAGTATGGACCCATCCTCTTTCTGTTTTCAAGTTTTAGCTTCTCCAGTTGACAATTTTCTTATGTCCTGGGTTTGGATTTAGTGTTCTGCCTTTTATTGTTAAAGAAGAAAGAGAGAGTACCTGCTGCGGGGTCTTGCCCACAGTGGAGAAAGACCTGTGCTCATCTTTCCATGATTTCCTACAGTGAGAATTGACAGGTTCCAGGAAATATCTTGGTGTGCTCTTTATTTATATCTTAATTTTTTTTGCCAACTCACTTTCCTACAAAGTAATCCACTTCATGATTTCCTTTATAAACTTTCTGTTCTCTAAAAGTATTTTCAGAGAAACTCTAAGATTTAACCAATAGATAGTGAAATGGGAAAACTCTGTGGCAGTTCCATGTTCTTTTTCTGGTGCTTCCTTAAAACAGAAAGGTTATTAGATCCAACATGGCCTCTAACCTTCAACAGCTGTGCTTATGCCAAGCTATTTTCTCTTATTTATGGCTATTTATACCATGTTCTCTCCAGACATACTGCCCTATACTGCCCTATACTGGAATGTCAGACTCTTCTTTGTAACGGATCTGTTTTCCTACTTGTATTTCCATTCTGTCCCCTGAGTGCCTGTGTGCATGCGTGGGGGGAGGGGGGCTTGAACTCAGGGCCTGGTTACTGTCAAGGCTAACATTCTACCCCTTGAGCCAAAGCTGTACTTCCAGGGTTTTGGTAGTTAATGGAGATAAGAGTTTCACAGACTTTCCTGCCTGGGCTGACTTCAAACTAAAATCCTTAGATCTCAGTTCCTAAATAGCTAGGATTATAGACATGAGCCATCATTGCCCAGGTTGGCCTTGATTTGTCCCACTTAGACTTTGCTCTAAAATCTTTGTGCCTGACTCTGCTAAGAATCTGTCAGCATGTTATTCCACTGACTTGAGAAGGCCAAGCCTCAGGAACTACCTATAATCTTAGTTTAAATGAAAGTGGTACCTTTGCTACATGTGTGGTTGTTCAAAGGCTAACTATTTTCTAAAAAAACTCACAAAAATAAGTTGTATGAGTGACTGCCATGGTCTTTTTTTAAAATTTCCTAAAAATGAATTATTTTTTTAGTTAGAAAAGGGATATACTACAGATTGAATATGCCCCCCATACACACCAGAAAAAAGCACATGATAAAAACTAAATGGTTATTTTTAACAGTATTAAGAAGTAAATGATTATGTTATTTATTAGGTCTTGCCCTTATGAACAAATTAATCCTGTTATTATAAACTATGAGTTAGTCCCCCTTTTGTTTCTTTCCAACCCTTTCTTTGTCTTCCAACCATGTGATAGCATAGGAAAAATCCCTTCACATGTGCAGCTCTTCCCCCACCTCTGGACTTTCAAGGCTCTAGAACAGTGAGAAATATGTTCTGTTCATTATGAATTAGCCTGTAGTATTATAGCAACACAAAACGGGCAGTATACATAACGATTTAAAATCATTAATAACAAATCTTATAGAGACTTTAGTAATTATACCATGTAAGCTCTAGCCATGGATGTGTACTCTTCTAATTCTGCCTTTACTAAGGCAAGACCTTTAAGTGCTGGTCTGACACCTACCTTTTATATTCCTTTATCCCCTGTGAAGATCCCCTTTCTTACTTTTTCTTCCCAAATTTTCCAGTTACGTATATGTACAAACACTGAGAATGTGAAGTTAAATAAAGCCTAGTTTCCTGCCTTTCCTACTTGCGAGGAGAATATTTAGGAGAAGATAGGACATGCAATAGACATGCAAATAGGTATAAGAAGATATTACAGGAAATATCATGAGCATAGGTATTGGTATTGACCTGCTTGAACTCACAGCAGAGAAGTCTATTCTGAAAAAGATTCAGAGGAAGGTATATTTGAAACAAATTTTCCATGGCATTTTGGTATTTGCCAGACAGATACTGTAGGAGACTAAGAAGCCATATGAGTAAAAGCCCTGAGTTGGGAACAGCAAAGGGTCTTTGTCTAGTGTTTCAGAGGAACATTTGTGGCTGTATGATAGCAGAATGGAGGTTAAGGTGAGGCCTGTACATAAATATAAAGCAAGGAAGGGCAGGTCAAACCAGGTTTTCAGTGCTCCACCAACTCCCTACAAGCCAATGGCATCAGATGTGTACTTTACAAGGCACCCTTGGCAAGAGTTTTCAATATGAATTTGGAAGGACTGGGAATATGATGCGAAGAGATGATGGCCTAAACCATGACTGTGGTCATAGAGATGGAGAAGAAGAAAGAGTTTCGAGGTGGTAAAGGGACCAGACCAAGAACATTTAAGTACAAAGAACAGATCTGGCAAGTGTGGACAGGAGATTGTTTCTGAGGTTGTAGATGAGTTCATGGAGTTATCACCCACTGAAATGGGCCAGCCCAGGAGAAAGAACAGGTCCAGAAGGGAAGCAAGTTCAAGCTGTATGTGGAGCTTGCATTGCTGCCTGTTTATGTGACATAGTATAGACTGTCATCAAGAATTAGTTTGGATTTCCTTACCAATGGTACAATATCATTGTTTCTGATGGAGGAGTCAAATTCCATTAAGTGAAGTAAGCCAGATCCAGAGAAACATAGGTTGCATGGTTTCCCTCATTTGTGGTAACTAGAATGTGCCTATAAATCTTCAAGTAAACACACTGGTTGATTAAAAAAAAAAAAGTACACTGGGACATAGTAAATTATACAGGTCTCTAGACATTCACACAGTGAGACCACAGGAGGATACTCTTAGGAAAGGATCACATAGGCCCAATAGCTATGTGCATCTGACCATATAAAATAATATTTATAGAAATGAACTCCAGGAAATGGAAACAAGAGGGTTGTTTTCCTCTTTGTTGCTATTTTTGTTTTCGTTTCCTTTTGCCTTGTTTGTTCATTTATATGTCTTTGGGAGGGCAAAGGGGGACACAGAAATGGTGGGATGAAGAGTAAACAAATGCAGCAGTGATACTCACTAGACACTGTTGAAAATGAACTGTACACCTTGTGGATGAGCATGAGAGGGAAAAACTGGGAGCAAGTGAGAAAAGGGACAACATTGTTTAAAAAGAAATGTACTTTTTTCTGACTTATATACCTGTAACCTCTCTGTCCATCATTACAAAAACAAGTAAATTTTTAAAAAGAGAATTAGTTTGTAAATCAGAAGAGATTTCTTATCATTGCATATACTCTTGTATAAGAATTTTTGTCCTCTTGTCCCCATTCCCACCCATCATCCCATCATTCCCTCTTCCTTACCCTTAGTGCTGTCTTCTTTTTTAAAAAAAATGTCTAGAGTTAGTGGCCATCAGAATGTATAAGAAATGAAATTTTGCAATGCCAACTAGAGAAAAGGAAATGTAGGAACTCTCTGCAGTAGAGTTCCTGAGCTCAGAAAAGAGAGACCCTTGTAGATTGCCCTGTCTGCTTCTCCAATGAATTCTACCAAACTTGAAGTCCAAGGGCATAGCAATAATAGCAGATATGGAGAAGTATCAGTTTAGCTTCAAGGTTTTCTAAAAGCCTCTGTCTACAAACTGGGAATCTCTTCTCTGGATCCTCTCAGATGCAGTTCCTGCCCTTCAAGACCTTGGCATCACCAGGAACTGACCCCTGCAGCTGGCATTTCCTAAGCACTCATTCCATTGGTTCCAGTCATTTTGGATCTTGGGCATGGGGGTAGTGTAGACAAATGAAAGAAATCTTGTCCTTACTTTCAGAGTTGTCTCAGATTATAGTCTCCCATTAATCCCAGTCTTGTCACAGGTCTGGATTGAACAGCTTTAGCCTCTTTCTTGCCTTGAGAACAGTTGTAGCTTCTTGTCCTTGCTAATTTCTGGACTGTCTTGCTCACTGTCTTCTATTTTCTTTTCTGCTCTTTCAACACATTTGTAACTAGCTCCCAAAATTAAATTCTATCTCTTCACCTGCCTGGGATGCGTTCTGTTTTTCTGAGGAACCTTGATTAGTGTGGGATACATAGTTCTCTCTTGGTAAATATTTAGTCTAGGATTCCAAGTCTCTTCTTCATTGGCCCTTCTTCATGGGACTTCCCTATCTCCAAAGTTCTCCAGCCATGAGAATTGGGTTCTTGGGCTGGACTGTCTTGGAGGGCAAAGATTTTGTGTAATACTTCCTTACTGGTATGAGAAAAGGAGTTCTTTTGGCCTTGTCTCCTTCCTCTAGGATTTTCCAAAACTTTCCAGATGTATCTAAGCTCAGGAAACATTTTAATGGCTGGAAATAGTGTCTTGTGGGGGTTGGAGTTTGAAACCAACAGAGCCTCCTCTAAAAGAGTTGTGTTAAAATGTTCCAGAAGCTGTACATACATATCTAAACCCTGCCCTTCCCCGTTGAAGGCATGGCAGGCTCCCATCCTTTAGTGGGCCTGTGTCATAAGCAGGCATTGGCATTCTCTGAATGCTCTGATGACATGGCGCAGAACAGCTTCAAAGGCCACAATGCTGTGCAAGAAGGAGAGGATATAAAGCCACTAGTGATGATGCATTTGGATTCCATCTCAGACCATCTCTTTGTAAAGAGACTTCTATCACCTCCTTTTGGAAGCTTCATGTGGCTAAGCAATGGCTGTAAGATTGGCCTAAATCATAATGACTCTTTTCTAAGGCTACTGTTTCTAACTTAATAATTGTTGGAGCTTTTGGAGGCTTTTGTGAGGTCAAGTATCATCCAACTACAGAATACATGACTGGGTTTCCTCCAGTGGGCATGGCTTTCACATGGCTATGTTGCTCACTTTTCATAGCAACTTTCAGCAGGGACTATGTTGGAGATCAAGGTTATTGCTGTCTTAAAACATGAATCAAAGAAAAGTAAAAGTAGAGGGCCTATACTTGTACATCTGTTCAGATCTTCAGCATTTGACCAAAGTAGAAAATAATCATCGTTTCTAGTCTAGAGGGACAAAACCTCAGAAATTGCTAAGAGATTTTCACATGCTCCATCATTACAGGGAACAGCTGAAACTGTCCTTTTGAAAATGATTTGAATCCAACCTCTTAATGGTTTGAGCTGTGTCGAAGAACTCAAAATCTTTTACACAGCACTCATTACTTATGCAGTTATTTGATGACACATGGGACTTTAAAGACCTTGAGGTTGAGTATATGTTTTATATTAAAAGTAGAGTAGGGGGGCTGGGAATATGGCCTAGTGGCAAGAGTGCTTGCCTCCTACACATGAAGCCCTGAGTTCGATTCCCCAGCACCACATATATTGAAAACGGCCAGAAGGGGCACTGTGGCTCAGGTGGCAGAGTGCTAGCCTTGAGCGAAAAGAAGCCAGGGACAGTGCTCAGGCCCTGAGTCCAAGGCCCAGGACTGGCCAAAAAAAAAAAAAAAAAAAAAAAAGTAGAGTAGGATTCTAAAGAAAAGGAAGCAGGTGGTGTGCATAAATATAACTAAAGTTCCAAGTTATCTCTGAAATGTCCAGTATTATATGACATTGTTAGTTCTTCTGAACAAATTTCCCTCATTCGCCTGAAAGAAAACCTATGAAATGAATCGTGGCTCCAGAAATCCCATGGGAGGATTATTGCCTTTGAGTGTATCAAAAAGTTAAGATGGTTTTAAAATTCTTTCAGAGATTAAGATTAGTGCCTGGTTCTAAGATATAAATATGTATATAAAGACCACTGTTTTTATCTTTAGGTACCAAAGAAAAATTTTCTACTGCCAAAAAGATTTTAGCATTATGTCCTAGCTCTGTGTGCAATGAGATAATCTGGGATATATAATAGATGTCTCTGAGTCATAGGTCCCTCTTCTTGAAGAGAGAGAAATAACCTAGAAGATGATGGCATTTTCTAGTTCTATGAAGAAGACACAATATCATGCTCTACTTTCTTTACTATTTTGTGCAATGGGAATATTCTTCTTGATTTACAGAAGCTTGCCACATCATTTGTTCTGGAAAAACCCTAGGATACAATCCTCACATTCTGCTCAGCTGTTTATTTGGCTGATGACTTTCCTGTAATATTTCTTGACAGGTGGTCAGAAGGCTATCTCTTAGACTCTTCCCACACAGTCTTTTAAAAATTCAGACCCTAGGATCCTCCCAGACTGAATCAGCAGCTATGGTGATGTGTTGAGAAATCGGCATTTCTCCATTCCTGAGTGATTCTTAGGGATATAAAGTCTGAGAATGACACAGTCAACTGACAGCATTTGTATATTCTGTGACAGAAATGGCATCGTCTCTTTACTGTTTGTGTCCAGCAAAGTCCTAATTGCTGCCTGGATGATTTGGCCAGGCACTTTCTTGTCTCTAGGACCATTTCTTCATTTATGAAACATGGACACATGAAGATTAATACTCCAAGATAATCTTTGAGTTGTAATGGGCCATGAAAATAGTTCTCTAGTGACCTATAAGAGTTACTGAGCCTAACTTAATAAATGTATTTCTTGAATGCTTGTCTGTGTCCTGGGCATTGTATAGATTTTATGTGTGTTTCATTTTTATTCCTTTATTTGTTTAATTATTTATTTATTGGTGCTGGTACTGGGGTTTTAACTCCAAGTATGGGTACCGCCCCCTAGCTTTTTTGCTCAAGGCTGCCTCTCTGCCACTTGAGCCACAGCTCCACTTCCACTTGGATCTGAGTCTCATGGACATTATGCCTGGGCTACCTTCAAACTGATCCTCAGATCTGAGCTTCCTGAGTAGATAGGATTGCAGGTGCAGGCATGAGCCACCAGACCCGGCTTGTTTATTTATCTGTTTGTTTGTTTGTCTTGTTAATTTTTGTGTAGGAGATCAAACCTGGGGCCTTACAAATGCCAAGCACATTCTGTCACTGAACTATATATTCCTTGTCCCCTAATTGTTTATTCTTTTATTATTATTATTATTATTTTTTGTCAGTCGTGGGGCTTGAGCTCTTGGTGCTGTCTTTGAGCTCTTCAGCTCAGGGCTAGCATGCTACCTCTTGAGCCATAGTGCCACTTACAGTTTTCTGGTGGTTAATTGGAGATAGGTGTCTCACCAACTTTCCTGCCTGGGCTGGCTTTGAACCAAGATCCTCAGATCTTAATCTCCTGATAGCTAGAATCACAGGTGTGAGCCACCAGCACCTGGCTAATTTTGTATTCTTTATATTACAGTTTTTATTTATACTTGACATAGAACTGAGGCTCATAAAAGTAAAGTGACTTTTCCAGGCCTATTTAAGTGGAGGCTTCAATGAAGCAGGATTAAACTGAGGCCATAAACACATAAAGAACTGCCTAACTTGCTGTTCTCTCAAAGCTTCCCAGTGTGCTACTCATTCACCGTGTGTTCCACTCTCCAGCAAAGAAGCCTGGTTTGGCTTTCCTTAGATGTTTACTTGGCCTCTTGCTTAAGCATTTGCCTTTCCTACTCAATAACAGTGAAAGGAGAAAAAAAAAAAAAAGTCCCAGGGCTGGAAACATTTTGTCTCCTACAAAAGGAATATTTTGCAGCCAGCTCTGTGGTTAAAAGTATTTTTCCTGTGGTCTAAGGATGGGCTGGATCCCATCTCTTCTTGGCTAGTGTCTGAGAACTTAGCCTGTGGCTTCCGATCAAGACAGCATACAGCACACTGTCTTAAACAAGTGTCGAATGGTGTTGAATGTGTTCATGGATGGACAAATCAATGTGTTTGGGTGTATGGAAACGTGTACATAAAGCTCTCGCCCTTGGAGGGCAAAGACAACCTGGGAGTGGTTTCCACATGCTGGACATATCAACATAGCTTTTAAGTTTTCATCACTCACATGACGACCAAACAAATTCAAATGCTGACAAAATGAGAGGAGAATGATACGTGAGCCTGATGTGGATTTGCAAAGTAATCAAAGCCAGAGAATCAGAGATTTTGATCTGTCACATTTCTTTCCATTTTCAGATGCTCAAAATTAAGACATGACATTGGATGATTATTATTATTATTATTATTAATATGATTATTATACAGCAGGGTGGTCTTATGGTAATTCAGAAGATGAGAATTCTGCAGTTGCCCTCAAACACTTTCAGAGTTCAGCTTTTGCCTAGCTTTGGATAATTCCTTTCTTAAGAATTCTCTCCCTACTTAAAAGGAATAAATTCATTTAAAATTAATGTTTTCTATGTTTTTTGCTTCTAAGAATAAAAGGTGTTTTTTTAATGAAAGATAGATTTTGAATATTTAAACAAAATTCATAGATAAGAAATCGAATTAGTGCTAGATACCTATTTTTTGTCATAGAATGGTTTATATTCAAATGTATGTTTCTCCATAGGTTGGTTTGTGTTCAAATGTATGTTTCTCAGTAAGACTTTGCAATGTGTGGTAGTGCCTAGAACTTCTCGGCCTTACTCCACATGGCTTGGCTTTACCTATGCTATTATCCTGTATTCTTATCAAACAAACCATCATGAGCAAGCGGTTCTTACAGAGAGAGTACTGTTGCCCATGACTTTACATCTAGTTACTCCTGCCTGTGTCTGTCCTGCTAGCTTCTCTGCTCAAAGACCCAGCTCAGTGCCTAGCACAGAGCCAATACCCCACATTCATTTGTTGACCTAAGTAGAAGAAATGTCTTCAAAGATAACAAGCTTCTCTCTGTGACTGGGATCCTCTTGTGGGAAATCTGCTATCTAGTTTTCCAGTTGGAGACATTTTTAGAACGTTTTTTAGAATGCATCATGGCTGCTGGGAAAGGAAGTCATAGACACTGGACTTGAGAATACCATTTGAAGAAACAAGCAAATCTCACAAGAGGAAAGGGCTGTGAATACATTTGTGTTTGTGTTTTCAGATGAAAGGTGTTAGGGCAGATTTGAAAGGCAGTCAGAAGAACAATCGAGTCATGAAGGGTGTTTCATTCTAGGGAGACAGAGATTAAGACAGACTCCCGGTTGGTGTGATTGGCTACAGGGCTGTTTGTACCCTAGGCTGTAGTAACTTACCCATCTAAGTCAGGCTCGTGGGAAAGCATAACCACAGAGAGACCAGGAATCTCCAGCAAGGGAAGCTGACATTGGCTCTAGTTTGTTACAGAGGACAACAGGGCTGTTCTCACTGTGGAGGTTAGGGTGGGGTGGAGGGAGTGGTGGTGATAATAGTATATTGGTTTTCTGATGACCACAACTTGGTGGTGATGGGGGGAGAAGGTGTCTGTTTTTATCCTTAACAATGAAACAACAACCCAAATACCAGTACATCAAAATGCCAAGGCTAAATGAACTAGTGGAGTTTGTGGCTTTGGCTCTTGGCTGACAGGCGTATCCATGCATTAGGGCCATGGCTTTGGCAGTAGACAAAGCGTCTGTGTGGGTCCTCAGGGAGCTCTCTGGCTTTGTGGCTTTCTGTGATATATAATTGAACTTTGGCTAATATTTCCTCTCATGAAGTCCAGAGGTAGGCAAAGACCCTCATTATGGAGCCCAAAGCCAACAGCAAACTAGAGGTACAGGATGTCTTCCTACAGTCATATTCTGTTTACAGCCATCAGATCTGGCCCACAAGGCCTACAACAAAGGAACCAGTTAAGAGGAGAAATTGCTCAATTGTCTTTCCATCTCCCTAAATCTATAAAATTTTCCAGATCACATAAACTTTTTTTCACTCAGAAGGAAAAAATCTCTAGCTTAGAAAAGATCAGTGAGATTACTAAATTGCTGCTTTCCCATACAGTAGTGCTTAGTAACAACTGCTAATAGTCATTAAGTATTTAACCATTTACAATGCACTAAAATGATGATGTTTAAAGGTAAGTACTATTATCTCTACACATCTTATACAAATACTATTGTCTCCATTTTATATTCAATCTCAAAGAGTCAATAGCTCTTTTTATTTTTATCATTCCTCAACTTAAGGTTCAGTTCTGAAAATGATGTTAAAATTGAGTTTCGAATCCCTTCCTCCAATATCTGAAATTAGCATTTATGGTTACTGACCCACCTTAAAAGTAAATGGGCTTTGGCTATTTTCAAGGTACATTATTCTTACATTGGGAAACTTGAAATTAGGATTTTTTAATGTCATAAATGGGTATGCAGAAAGTAATTGGTAAACTGGACACAAGTGGCTCATGCTTGTAATCCTAGCTACTCGGGAGGCTGAGATCTGAAGATTAGCTGGGTAGGAAACTCTGTGAGACTCTTACCTCCAGTTAACCACCAAAAAACTGGAGATGGTGCTGTGGCTCAATAGTAGAGAGCCAACTTTGAGTGAAAAAGCTAAAGGACAGTACCTGGGGCCTGAATTCAAGCTCTAGTACCAGTAGAAAAGACACAGAGGCAGATGAGGAGGAGGAGGGGGAGGAGGAAGAGGAGAAGGAGGAGGAGGAGGAGGAGGGAGAGAAGGAAAGGCGGGAAGGGAGGGAAGGGAACAAGGGAAATAAGGAAGAAAGAAAGAAGTTGACTTTGATAGAGCAAGTAGAATTGTCCTTTCTATCAACCGTATGCAGTAGAGTGAAAACAAGTATAGTGTTAGACTGAGAAAGATTTACAGAATTGGAAATATGGATTTTGTTCAAATGCGGAAATCAAGCCAATCCACTCTCGAGGGACTCTAAAGGTGAGGTTGTACATCATGGCTATGCAACTTCTTTCCTATAATCTTTGTGTTTTCTATTGCTATGCTCAAGAAATGCTGGTAATTAACATGAACACCTGTGCCAGACACAGGTTAAGAACTATGTGAACATCATATTTATAATGAACTATAATCTGTCCACCGTGACACTGTGAGCTGGGCACCATGATCCTGAATTTACAGATAGGGACATTAACTCTCAGAGATTAAGAAGCATCCTAAAACTAAAAAAACTAGTAATGATGAAAAGGAGTCAAATTCGGGACTCCAAGGTGACTGTTAGCCACTGCCTATCTTGCCTCATAAACAACAAGATAGACTGCTAATGTTTTTGCTTGTCCTTGATCTCTTAGGCATTCTTTTAATGCCTGCATGTGATTTTCCTGTAAGGAAACTCCACTCTTCAATTTTGAGCCTGTATTGTCTAGGTAGGGCTTATTATACCTGCTGGCTCTATGTCTGGCAAAAGAAGGCTCAGGTTCTCTTTCTACAGAGATTGGTGAACCCAAGCTAAGCTGATTAAAGTAAACCTAAGACTTAGCTGAACAAGCAGAATGACTAAATTGGTAGGATATAAGCATTTAGCTCCTGGTGGCCATCTTTGCCATTATATAGAGGGCACCCACTTGATGATAATGTGTAATCAGCCCAGTGTAAAACAAAACCAGGTGATACAGGGGGAACATTTGCACAGGTAGCAGTGGGGGACTTCTGCGGTCGTCATCTGAAACCTTGGATCCAACTATACCTGAAGTCAGTCACTTCCAAACATTCTAGTTATGCAACCTAATTAAGTTTCCTTTTTGAGTTTTTCCCCCCTCAGTTGCATCTCTATTACTTTAACAGGAAAAGTAATGCATACATTAGATGTTCATACTTGCATACAAGACAGAAAAGTCTAATGAGAATCTTGATCATTAAATTGATGGTCATATCCTATTAGGCAAAGACAAATTCTGAAATTTTAGGTTTACCTTTATCAAAATTTCCCCATTTTTTTTCTTCACCTCTTCCTCCTTTGGTCTTTCTTTTCTTGGTTTCGTTATTCACCTCCACCACAACAGAAAAGGAAGGGGAAAAAGGCATGACACTTACATTAAGTAGCATTAAATAACTTTGCTGGCTTATGCAGCTATTTTAAAAGGTTCAGCTAAAGAGTAAATTTCAAATTTCAACTTAAAAGCAATTAAAAAATCATTTTTGGGTTTTAGTTAGCCATTCTATCCATGACTTCTTTAGCACATATTAAACTGGATGGAAGTCCTTGATGTCATTGCTTCCACTACTAAAATATAGCCTTTGCATGGTTAGTCTCACTTAATCATTAATGATGGGCTGTAAAATATTCTTTCCAGTTCAAAAGTGACATCAACTAAGCAAGATGAAATTACTAATCATATTGGAAATGTGGTAAAATAGCAAGCTGATACCTACTAAGCATCTTCTATGTAACTGGACTAGGTTCTGGAAAAAGAGCAAAGCTATATAAAACCTAGTTTTCAGTATCTAGCCAAATTGGTACTACCTCAGAACCACTGACTGTAATGCAGTGTGATGTGCATGAGGATAGTAAAAATATTTAATGACTGCATAGGAAGAGACCAGGCAGAATGAATGCCAGGCCTTGGGGCAAGGAGTGTTGGTTCTAGTGCCAACACACACACACACACACACACACACACACACACACACACACACACACACAAAGTGGCAGACAGTGTGCCTGGGGCTGCCTTGGGGCATTTGAGAACAAGGGGCAGCAGCTATTTGCCAAACAGAATGGCAGAATTTCAGTGTTTGCACAACTGGAATGGCTGACCTGATACAGTCAGGCTTTACGAGTAAGAGCTAGAAATTACTCTGCAGTTGAGATCTCATCAAACCATAAAGAGCAACAGCTGCATGAGACTGAGAGTGTGTGAAATATGACTTCAGAGAGAGGATGACTTGTATTGTCTATAAGGAGTTGTACAAGAGATTTCAATTCACTATGTTGATTTATGAGTCAACAAGAGGATGACTTTTGAGCTGGGCTCCAATTGAATTCATTCAGTGTAGAGAGAACAGTCCAGGAAGTAAAGGTAGCTCTGACACATTTACTCAGCAGGGTCCAATTTGGAAGTGATCAGGAGGGCAGAGTTGAGACTGGATCGGGCTATTAGCCTGTTTGGAGGAGATCTGTTGAAGGATGTGAAAAATATGTTTTAGGGAGCAGATGATGGTTTTCAAGATGTTTTAAAAAAAAAAAGACGTGTAGCTAGTTGACCATGGCTCCAGGCTGTAATCCTAGCTAATCAGGAGGCTGAGATTTAAGGATCATGGTCTGAAGCTAGCCTAGGCAGAGAAGAAAGTCCAAAAGACTCTTATCTCTACCTAAAAAAAAAAGGGGGGGGGGAGCCCTGGCTCAAATGGTAGAGCACTACCCTTGAGCAAAAAAAACAAAAACAAAAACAGGGACAGTGCCCAGTCTCTAAGTGTAAGTCCCAGAACTGGCACAAAAAACATACACATACCAAAAAAAAAAAAATCTGATAAGGATGTTTGCTTTTATGCAGGGTTCTTATTTATCTGACAGAGAGAGAAAGCACTTTAAAATTATTTAGATACATGATCTGTACATTCTACCAGGTCATCTCTTTAAATATTGGTCACATTTATCTGAGAAAGCTAGGAGTATGGGTATGTAATCCAGTAAAGCCCTGTACTGCTGTTAACCCCAAGCAAGAAGGTAGGAAGTAAAGTGTTTTTTAAAGCATGTATCATCTTCTGGATTCCCAAGGCCTTCTGGGTTACCTCAAAGCTGGGCCTTTCAGCTGCTTATGGGCAGAGACTTCATCGTATCTGTCTTTGTTTTCCCTCATGTCTAGCTTAGTACCTGGAACACAGGAGGTACTCAGTAAATATTTGTTGAATGAATATAACATAAAATAAGTCATTCAGTTCTAAGTAACCATTGCTTATACTTCTTGTAAATACAGTTTTATATCACTGCAAAGTATGTGTGCCCTTTTAAGGTCTTGTATTTTCATTCTGGCCTGAGAGTACTCAGTGGCACTCCGCTCTCTCTGAGGTTGTGCCTGCTCCACAAGAAAGGTCTGGCAAGAACAAATTGCCTATTCTGGCTTGATGGCTGACCGAATATGGGAGAGTGCTCCCTTTGTCTTTAACTAGACTTTCCCCATCTGCATAAGGAGAGGGGGGTGTTGGGTTGTTTTTTTTAGAATGATAAAGATGCATGCTAATTGTAAGCAATATAGAACAATAAAGATTAAGAAAGAAAATCCTGCATAGATATATAATCCTACACTACTTTTTCTACATATGTGAAAATGTATGTGTGTAAAATATATATTGAGCCTCTCCCTTACCGTAATACATGTGTAATCATACGTGTATATGTGTGTATACTAATGTTATATAATTTGCCTTAAAAATAACCTAGACATTGCTGACAACCTCTTCATATATACATATATATATACACATATACACATATATAGTTACTAACCCTTTGTCATAGAAATATAGTATTCCCTAGTATGAGAGTATTATATATATGAGGTCAAGAGGACGATGACTTTAGAATGAATAGAATTTTGGGTTTCTTAAACTCTTGTTAGGAAAACTTGAAGTGTGTTATTTTTAATTATTGAACACCATTATCAACAACAAGAAAATTTGATTCAGAGCAGCAGCAGCACTTGAGAATTAGCTGACTTAGCATGAACTTTGTAGCCAGGCTCTGCTTAGTCCCTAGCCTAGTCCAGCCCTTTCACCTTGGGACCCCAAAGAGCACAGTAAATAAACATTTACAATGACTCCATAAAAAGGAGTCATTATGTCCTGCTTTGGACCTAGCAGATCTTTTAAATAGTTACTGCTCTTAAATGTCTTTTAGTTGAGACCTCCTTCAGTGAGCCTGTCTTAGGGTAAAATTTTAAAAGGAGAGATGAAACTGAAGCTATATATTGTTCAGTGATAGAGTACTGCCTCAGCACAGGCAAGACTCTGGGTTTGCTAGGACCCCTAGATTCGATCCCAAGCACTACCCCTCTCCCCCCGACCCCCCGAAAAAAAAAAGTAATAACTAAAGTGGAGTAAACTGCTCCAGGTCACCAAATAAACCCAAGCTCAGAACAATGACGTGCCTTAACACCCACCCCCCCAGCCAGCCCTGAGCTCCCTGGTCCAGGACTTTGACTCAGCAGTCAGAGGTTCTGCAGCTGTGCCTGAGGAGGACCCAGCCCTCTGAGGAGAGCTTCTATTGCTGAAACCTGGCTTTTGTCGTTGTTTTCATTCTCCCTCCTCTTGCCCCTACCCCCTGCACCCCGTTGGGATCTCAGTTCTTCTGAGTGTTGACTGGATCCCTGGGGATGAATCTCTGCCTCCCTCCCCAACCTTAGAAGGGGGAAGAGGGAATCCCCAGCATTGGCTTCCTCCTGCAATTAGAATAACTAGGCCTAAACAGTGAAGAGCTCTTGGGGGTCTTTTCTTGGAGCTGAAAGCTTTGTCCCTAAGTAATTAGGCAGCGCTCCAGTTTACTCCTAAAACCTGATTAACTCCTTGGGAAGAAGAAGTTGAATGTTATTAGAAGATGGGTGCCCTAGGGAAACAAAGGGAGGCCTCCACTTTATTGGCCTCCTTATTAAGCCAACCCCAGGGCCACAGTGGACCTTTCCAGGAGTCAGGCGCCTACCTGGAAGAGGGATGACAGATGGAAGCTGCCATTAGAAAGGCCCCCAAATAGTTATAGGCCTTGGCTGGGAATGTGGCTTAGTGGCAAAGTGCCTGCCTAGCATGCATAAACCCCTGGGTTCGATTCCTCAGTACCACATAAACAGAAAAAGCCGGAAATGGCTCTGTGGCTCAAGTAAGTGGTAGAGTGCTAACCTTGAGCAGAAAGAAGCTCAGGGACAATGCCCAGGCCCTGAGTTCAAGGCCCAGGACTGGCCAAAAAAAAAACAAAAACAAAAACACCCAAAACAAACAAACCGAAAACAGTTTAGGCCTTTTAAGGACAAGATCTTCTGAATTTTGCCCATATTGTTCTGTAGGAAGGCCCTGATGTGAAGTTTCCCTTACACAGAATTGCTGAGAAGGGTCTGGTTTGCTTTGTTCCTTCTCATGTTCCATATTGCTTGCCTTGTTATCATGAACATATTTTATTTATATAACAAAACCATCTAGAACCATACTCATAGCACAAGGAGGAAAGAGAAGGCTGTTCTTGTAGCAAGATTGGTATGCAGTCCCATAGTGGAGTCTAGTTATTTAACTATAGCATAGACTTTTAGGGTTATAAATGGTGCCTAGGAATTCTGAGCCAGGCTATTCCTAGCATGCTGACTAAACAGGAAAACTCTAACAACTACCACCCTTCCTTTAGGGGCTTTGTGCCAGGCTATGCTGGACCCCACAAAGACCCTGTCCAGACTTTCCAGCCCAGGAATATTTTATCTGAAACAGTCTCTGACTTCTTTGATGATAGATATCCATCTGAATTCTCAGTGTCAAGGCTGTGTGTTCCAGGCAAGATGACTAATGAGAAGGCTGTGATCTGAGGATAGAGATTCAAAGCTAGCCCAGGCAGGAAAGTCTCTGAGACTTACCTTCAGTTAACCACCAAAAAGCCAAAAGTAGAGCTCTGGCTCAAGTGGTAGAGCAATAGCCTTGATCATAAAAGCTCAGGGACAGCACCAAGGTCCTGAGTGCAAGCCCCAGGACCAGCATACACACAAAAATGTGTTCTTAATGGTGGTGGTAGTGGTGGTGGTAGTGGTCTGTCCAGCTAGACTTTCTGACTATGCAGACTGAGCCCAAATATAGAATTCTAATGGGAAGTTCAGATCCTAACAAGTCATTAGGAGAAGGCAGATATTAACTAGGGAACCTTCTGGCACCCTCAAGTCTGATCTTGTAGTGGTTGCCTGGTAGCCCTGTTGATTTCAGGCTTCTGTAAATAAAAGTTTGAGGCATGACATAAGTAGTCAATCCCTCCTTTTTTTCTGATTGGTAGACTAGTTTGGTCTCTGCCAGTTTCCTTATAGGTAAAATGGGGATGATAACATTTACCTCATAGGGTTGATATGAGGATTAGAATAGTGCCTGGCACACAGTAGAGAGCTTAATTAATAAATGTTAGCTCTTATCACCATGATTATCCAAAGTCTGCCAAGAGCTGTGATGTTTGAAGTAGGCTGCCAAATGGTAATCTGATGGGTTCACTAAGAGATAGGACAGAGTGACTCCTTATATATCCAGCCTGGTTGCTATAAAGTTCTTCTAAACAAGGTCTTTCTAAAAACCTAATGCAGATCCCTGTTTTGTAACTTATTCAAATATGTGACTGTATTTCTGTGGGTTAAAGATACCATAGTTTCCCAACAATACTTTTATGAATGAATCACTCTGTTTATACATAGCATGTGTGAAATTTAGACAGAGTCACATTAAAATACAAAAGATAAAGCTGACAGGTTCCTAGTAATGCCTGACCATACTAGAGTTATTGTATAAAATTCCAGCTCACCTCCATCTTCCTGAGCTTGTTGCAAAGACTAGTTAAAACTAGATTGTTTGAGCACTAAAGAAAAGGCTGGGAAGGGTCCTTCTCCGTCCCTCTGTTAGGCATCTCATCTCCTCTGAAATCCTGCCTGTATTCCCTTTTCGTCCTCTGCCCTTGTTTTCACTAGAAGAAGACTTCAGGGAAATAGTAAGAATGCTGTGGTAATAGGAAGAATGAATTTGAGGATGCTTAGAAGAAAGAACATGTTGATTTCTCCCATTGGTTCCTCCACCCATCACAGCGGGGCCAGGGATGTGGTATGTTACACAAGCCAGTTCCACTTGACCAGCTGTTTTTGGATGTGTAAAGCCCAAATTTCGGCCTCTTTACATAGAAACACGTTGCCTTCTTTGAATCAGTTCCTATGAGACTGAAGAAAATCCTGTGTGGCCCCAGCATGATGTAATAGGGAGCTTCAGAATTCAAGACACACCCTCTGAGTTCCTGGCATCTTTTTACCATAATAATCATATAACCACAGCCTCCCTCTGGTGACCCTTGAAGGCCAGTGTGGCCTGGCCTTGCCAGTGTTTTCTAATGAGCCTGGACAAGGAAATCCAGCTTGCAGCTTCCTGCCTGTCTGTTACTGGTGCTGGACAGTCAAGCCTGCCTAACTGGATGTCCAGAGAGCTCAGTGTTGACAGCTGGACAGAGCTCCTGTAAATGTTGTTTTTCTGGTCAGTTTTATACTCCTGCTTTAAGGTAAAGGAGAACAATGAGGAGGTCTCTGTCACTTGAAATTATCTATTACAGTATTTGGTTGTTTTAATTGGAGCTAAAGTGAAGATTCCAAAAGAGATAACAAAATAAAAAAAACAGTTTATACCTATTTGGAATTGATTATTCTTATGTTAACACTTGGTTTAAACCAATATAAAGCTTACAATTTTATTTTATTTATTTATTATTATTATTATTATTATTTACCTTTTTGCTCCTAAAGGATTCACCTTTTTTTTTTTTTGCCAGTCCTGGGGCTTGAACTCAGGGCCTGGGTGCAGTCCCTGATCTTCTTTTGCTCAAGGCTAGCCTCTATCACTTCAGCCACAGTGCCAGTTCTGGCTTTTTCTATTTATGTGGTGCTGAGGAATTGAACCCAGGTTTCATGCGTGTTGGCAAGTACTTTACCATTAAGCTACATTCCCAGCCCAAAGGACTCACCTTCTACAGTGAAAAGGAACTAATATTTCTTAGGTTTCTATGATATGCCATGCTTGTCATTATTTTTTCTCATGTCATTCATCCTCATAACAAGCCTGAGAAGCTTATTGTCCTCACTTTAGAAATGAAGAAAGTAAACCTTGGAGAGATTGAAGTGCTCAAATTAAGGTGGTTCAACCTAACTAAATAGTTTTCAGTTAAAATATTAACATCAAATTGGGTGCTGGTGACTCACACCTGCAATCCTAACTACTCAGGAGGCTGAGACCTGAGGATCACAGTTCAAAGCCATCCTGGGCAAGAAAGGCCCTAAGACTCTTACCTCCAATTAACCACCAAAAAGCTGGAAGTGTAGGTGTGTCTCAAATGGTTGAATACTTGCCTTGAGCTAAAGTGCTCAGGAACAGTGCCTAGGCAGGCACATACACCAAAAATTAATACCAATCCTCACTAAGGAAATAAGCACTAGGAAAATAACTTAAAAATGTATAGTAAAGGAAGGAACAAAATTTTTAATAAAATTATATTCTAGAAACTATCTAACATTTAAAAAGCAATAGTAGAAAAATAAAGGAGTCATGCATGACTCAAGTGATAGTGTTTGCCTAGCAAGTTTGAGACCCTGAGTTCCAGCCCCTAGTACTATAAAAAAAAAAAAAGGAAGACAAGAATGGGGGGAGGTGAGGGACAAGGTAACAAACAGTACAAGAAATGTATCCAATGCCTAACGTATGAAACTGTAACCTCTCTGTACATCAGTTTGATAATAAAAATTTGAAAAAAAAAAAAAAGAATGGGGGGAGGGAAGGACACTATAAACCAAGTAGAACTAACAAGCATCTATAGAACACGCCACCCAACAATAACTATATGTGTCTACATACATATACATACATATATGTATACATACATGTATATATTCTTCTCAAATGTACATGGAATATTTCCAGTATAAACTATATCTTAGGCTTTAAAATGAGCTCAATAAATTGAAATCATACAAACTTCTCCAATTACAATGGAATGCAATTAGTAGCCAATAACAGATGGAAATTTGGGGGAATTCTAAAATGAGTACAAATCTTAGAACACACAGAAACATTCCCAAATAAGCAATAGATCAAAGAATAAATCACAAAGGAAATTTGAAAATATTTTGAGAAGATGAAAACAGAGGTACTGTAACTTATGTGATATACTTAAAGTAATTATAGAGGAATTTTATAGCTTAAATGCCTTACTTCAGACAATTTTATTACATGAAAATTTTTTCAGTGAAACACATTAATATTTAAAGATTAATGACCTATATTTTTACAGTACAAATTTGCATGCTACTGTATATACATTGCCACTACATTCTCTGATTCTAGTATAGTTGGAAAAAAATCACTAGTACTTTCAAATCACATGTAAAGTTAGCCAAAAAGGTGTATAAAAAAATCTCCACAAAATTCAAAGTTATATCATGCTTAGGTATTTAGGGGGAAATGAACTAATGTTTACAATTCACTTCAAACTACAACAATAATAAAGATAAGATGAGTTGACGGATGAATGTATATGTGATAGAAAAAAATATAATAAAATGTAGTTTCATGGACTTCATTATAAGATTCTTCTAACTCCTCTGTTTGACATTTTTCATAATATAATGTTAGATAGGAACAATAAAGTAAAGATATTGCTCTAACCTCAAACTATCACTATCTCACTGACTTGAAGAAATTAATATTTTATTTAATGGGAAAGCTCCTTTCTAGACAATAACTTTATGTATGTTCAGAACCTAATATGTAATAGGTAACATTTTGAAACCAGTCACCAGGTAAGTGTTACAATAATATTCTGCGCAGGAATAAGATCTTATAGCCTCAGATACAAACGTTCTAGGAAATTCTTCCCAGGGTCTAGAATTCCTTTTCATTGGGAATGTAGACCAGCTTATTTTCTGTCTCCCCTAATGACTGTAGTAAACAAAGTGAAGTTGATCAAAAATGAATAAAGTTCCTATCTACTCAAATACGTTTCTGCCCCGCCACTTCCTAGTACTATATGACTTCTGCAGATTATACTCCTTTATTTCAAGAAGCTTGGACGCCATTGAACTCCTTCTTGCTCTCCCCTCAAGCCTGGGAAGTGGTTGGTATTGAGCCCTTAGTGTTGTATGGAGGGTGATTTTCCAAGTGATGAAGCAGATTCTAATCAGTGTGAAGATCCAGATACGGTCTGGGAGCTGGACCCCTGCCACGCTTCCCTCCAGCTCTCTCAGCACAATGAGAAGGAATTCCTGTGGGGATCACTATGTGTGCTTCAAGTTCCCCTGATCTTATGGCCTCTTTCCAGTCTCAGATCTTCCTGTCTGGTATATTTCCTCCCCTTCTGTCCCTTAGCTTGGCAAGTTTACCTAAACCTGAAGAAGGGACAGACTGAAGGTTATCAAAAGCCTGTTGAATTATCTGATGCAAGACTAACTGGCTTGTTTGCCTCCTTGGCTCTCTTCCTTGGCTCCCAAGCAGCTGAGACAACAACCTTTTTCTAAATCTTGGACAAGGAGGAGAAACCCTGGCATGAAGGCTTTTTGTCGCAGACACTTGGCATAAGTAGAGGAAAGGTTTGTTTAATTTAACGATGGTTTTTATGAGCCCAGAACTCCATTTGAAGTGAGATAATGGGGCCCGGGTTAAAAGACATTTCAGAGTCAATGGTTTCTCCCAAGCTTCTCAGAAGACCCTTGCATGCAGATCAAAGTATCAGATATATTTATCACCAGTGAATTCACCAACCACATAATCTTGCTTATCATGGAGGAGGTTGAGACAGAACTAAAAAATCTAGCACAACAGGAAATTGTGGATGATACTAAGTCATATTTCTGAACTCTTTCCCTCAGTTGCTCCTCACCCTAGTCTTCTCAGCTGACCTTCTGATATTGTCATTGTATCACAGAGAGCCAGACAGACAGAAAACCAGCCCAACCACCCACCCCTGCAAGAAGAAATCCTTCTGCTTATATATTCTTTTTTCCCTGCCAGACCATTTCACTCTGCCCCTTCGCCTCCACGCCATATGTGCTTTGGGGTAGTGGGTGGGAAGGGAAAGGAAATGGAAGAGAGGAAGTATTCATCACCAGTGTTAAAGGAAGGCTTCTTGGCATAGGAATTGGGGAAGAGAAAGTGCAAGGTTGGGTGCCAGCTTGCTCTCAGTGCATGGCTGCCTATTCATGTCCACTTTCTTTAGCCACAAAGGCTAAACTCACTATTTCCTGAGGTTGGGCCCTATTGTAAGAATTCCAACAGCAACCTCCAGGATAGCTCATCCCTAATGGTCTTAACATCCCTGCCACCCGCTCCACTGGACATCCTGGTCACCCACGGAGAAGAGCTGGGTTGAGATGCCCCCCATGATGGCACACTTTTACTTTCAGAGGAGGACAGAGTACTGTCCCTAGAAGGCATCACCATCCTGGAAAAAGCCTGAGCTCCCTGTGCCCAGCGCTTTCTGTTCTGTGGCTCCTTTTCCATTTTCTGAGCCTCTTAGAAATGGGATCAGACCAGGAAAAACATGTGATGCTATAGAAATCTGGGTCCAAAGGCTTGACTTTGGCTCCTGCCCAAGCTGAGAATCTTGGCAGGAATAGACAGCGCAGTCTGCTCTTTCCTACAGCATCTACTACATCCCCTGGCTTTACAAAAAGGGTGTCAGATAAGAGCTTAGAGTGAGTGTAAGTCAGTAGAGCAGCTGTGGGTCACCAATCTGTGCACTTATTCATCCACATTGACATTGCATAGATGAGCTTCAATTATATATGTAGTACCACAGGGAGGTTGGAGGACTAGCCGCCACAGCAGCAGTGTGATGATGTCTGCCTTTACATTGGTGATAATAAATCACCAGGTAACATGAACTGTAAGGCACCAGTGGCTCATGCCTGTTATCCTAGAAGGCTGAGATCTGAGGATTGAGGTTTAAAGCCAGCCTGGGCAGGAAAGTCCATTTAATTCTCTTCTCTAGTTAACCACTAAAAAGCCAGAAATGGAACTGTGGTGCAAGTGGTAGAGAGCTAGCCTTGAGCAAAAAAAGCTCAGGGACAACACCCAAGCCCCGAGTTCAATCCCCAGGACTAGCACACACACAAAAATCTCAAAACACAAAGACATACAAAACCATTTGGTATAAACAAACTGTACAACTCATTGGGGAGAGAGGAAAAGGGGGAGGTGGGGGAAAATGAGGGAGGAGGTAAGAAGTTGAACAAGCAGGGTACTCACTGCCTTAGGTATGAAACTGAAACCTCTCATACATCACTTTGACAACAAATAAGTAAATATTAAAAAAAAAACCACAAACAAGTAGTGAAAGAATTATCAGTATGATTATTAATGAAGTTAAGATGAAGCACGCTGAGACTGGAGAGAGATGACCCTAGGCTGTAGAAAACAGGGTGGCATTTGCCTGGAGTAGGAAAAATAGATAGGATTTGACATTGGGAAATGAAAGACTGTCAGTATGGAAGCCATGAACAGCTTACACAAACACATGGTGCCCTGTGCAGTCCTTTCTTTGCCTTAAATCATTCAGTATCCTTTCCACTGTAAAGTCCTGTATTTGCTGTTATGTTTTCTATCTCATTTGATCTATGACTCTCAAGGGTCGGGATCTCTGAGGACCCCTTCTCCTCACTTCTTCGGAGGAGATGCTCAAATGTTGGGGTCTCTAGGACCTCTTCCTCCCCTATCTCCCGGGGGGAATGCCTGAACCTCGATTCTATGGAAGAAACTCCGCCCTACCCCTCATACCAGCAGAAGGAGTAAGGCGTGTCCTTACTGGACTGTTCTAGGCTGAAGTGGGATGCCGAAATCCCTTCCTCGGCCCCCCATAATGTGTCAGGAACCACAGGACAAAGATAACGGGGAGACAGTTGGATGGTTAAATGAGTCTCAAAGGATTTAATTGGGAGGGGGGTTTATATAGCGGTGATGGCGGGAAAGGGAAAGACTTGGGCCATTGGCTAAGCCGGGCTGCCCATCAGGTGATGTCATGAAACTTCCTTTGTGGGCTGGACAACCCTATCATGGTGGCACGCACGTGTTCGGCCCCCCAGGGGCAGGGGGCTTCTTTTCCGGTTGAGTGCTCCCTCCCACACTGACCCAGGGCTGGGAGAAGGGCAGCATCTCACTCTTGGTGCCCTTTCCCCACCAAGGCCAAAACTGAGTCCCCAGCACTCAAGAATTAGATTGCTTATGTGCTAAACGGTGAACTTCCATCACATTTTGTAAGTGCAGACTATTGAACCAGGTAGCTTGAATTGGAATCCAGCTTCAGCATTCCTGAGCTACCCACCTGGAAGGGTGGTTGGAAAGATGAATGACTGCTGCTGGTAGTGGTTCTCTTCCAATCCTTAGTGGCCCCTCTCCCGCCACACCCAGTTCTGATGCACTTTCCACCATCATAGAGCCACCCATTCCTCTCTCTAGAGAGTCTCATATTAAAGTGAATATGCCTGAGGAAGGTCACACTGGAAGGTTTAAGCCAGTTGTCACTTCTGGATTAGAGAGAATTCTTTACTGAGAACAAAATAGATACCTGAGAGTCTTAAAGGAAGAGAGAGTATCTAGGATGGAGACCCATGAAAATCCCCAGAGGCCAACTGCTGTTTCCATGTTTTATTTAGAGACCCTAGGCTTCTGCATCTTCACTTGTAAATTGGGAGAAACCTCCACACCTACAGCCTAAAATAAAGAACCAGGAGGAAAATGCCCAGCGACCATCTCAGACATTCACAACTACAAAGCCCTGACTGGGCTTTCTCTATAGAAGGGAAAGAGGAAAGATCAAAGAACATGCCTATAGTCTCAATCCCACTGAGAATTTAGAACATGCATCTGAGAAATAAACTGAAGTAGGAACAGATGGCAGTCTTTATAAGTGCAAATTCACACAGGGTAAATTGAATCTGCCTGACTCAGAGTGGGTACTCAATAAATGTTAGTTGATAGATGGTCTGAATGCCCAAGAGTGAAAGGCACATAGAACATCAATGTGGAAAACAGCCAAAGGCTTAAATGTTTACCTGTGCCTCCTGTCAGTGACAGCAGGGAACTCTCTGTCTTGTCTCCTGCTATGTCGCCTGTATCTGCAATAATGCCTAGCACAAAGGAAAAAGCCCAGTAAATATTTGCACACTGGATAAGTACATGGATCATTGGACCATGTCAATAATGGAGAATGGAATTTGCAACCCAGGAGAATGTACTAGGTATGCCTTAAATGTTCTTCAAACAAATTTTAAAAGATTGTTGACCACTTTCCTTGAAATAATAAAGAAAGGAAAATGAATATTCATTAGAGTGCAGTTAAAGTTGAACTGGTCTGATATAAAGAAAACGTTCAATATAAAAAAAAAACCTGGCTATTTGTAGGAAGGGAGCTCAATAGCTCACAGTACGGCACATTGGCCACGTGGCACTCCAGGCTTCCTCATCCAAGTGTCTACACTTGTTCTTTGCTCAGTTACATATTTCTGTGAATCCCAGAGAGTTCCAGAGCCAACTCCACACATTGCATGCAGGATTGAGTTGGGAATCATAATTTTTGGCTAGAAATCTGGAGTGTGTGTGTGTGTGTGTGTGTGTGTGTGTGTGTGTGTGTTTAGTCCTTGCTCTTTCGCAGAGCATTATGTACTAAAGAAGATAGAATAAGAGCCCAAATTACACAAGTTAAACCACCTCAAGTTTATGGGATGGATGGTCATGTAAAACAGCGTAATAATTATCCGCCGGGGGTTGTTTGCTTTAGGAAAAGCTAGTTTCTTAGCAGAAAAAAGCACAAAGGCATGGAGTATTATTCACATCTAGAAAAGGAAAGTAACTGAATATTCATAAAGACAAATAACAGATATTACTTACATCCCTTTAAGTCTCTTAAGCTGAAACATACCTTCCCATCACTAGCACGTGTGAAATACATGAAAACTCATACTGAAAGCCATATGCACCTGCACCCCAATTCTCCCATCACATTTGCACCACAGCACCCGTGGTGATGGATTGCAGTAGACATTTAACTATGTGTTGGTTCTCCTTTGGTTTGTCTTCCCTTTCAAGTTTTGAGCCCCCATTCAGATACACTGCATTAGGTATGGTTTGCTGAATCAAGAAGACAACAAGACTATCACCTTGCTGCATCATTCATCCACCTCAGTTTTCAAAAGAGATGCGTTTGACACAAAAGGGTTAAGTATCCGCCTTCTGCTTCTATTCATTGGCTCTAAGAATGATGAGCACATTTATCAGATAACTTTAGAGCAGATATAAAAATTATTTTTTTTTTTTTTTATTTTATTATTTTTTTTATTATCAATTGAACATAAATTTTTTTTTTTTTAACAAGGTGCTGTGCAAAGAGGGTGCAGTTACATAGTAGGGCATTGTGTACATTTCTTGTGATATCTTACAACCTGTTTTCCCATCCCTTGTCTAGGTCAGGTAGACCCATATGCAGTATACAATGTATCAAGCACATATACAGTGTTCACAGACTTGGTCTCTACTGTCTCTCCATCTCCCTTTGTTAACAGTCATATATCAGGGAGATCATGCCCCTTTGTTTTCTGTGTTCTAGGCTTGTCTCACTCAACATTATTTGTTCGAGTTCTGACCATTTCCCTGCAAATAACAATATTTCACCATTCCTAATCGCTATGTAGTATTCCATTGTGTATAAGTACCATATTTTTTGGATCCATTCATCTGTGGAGGGGCATCTGGGTTGTTTCCAAATTTTGGCTATTGTGAATTGTGCTGCGATAAACATGGAAGTACAAATGTCCTTTTGATATCTTGGGTTTTGCTGTTTAGGATAGATGCCTAGGAGTGGTATGGCTGGGTCATAGGGTAGGTCTATATTGAGCTTTTTGAGAAACCTCCATACTGTTCTCCAAAGTGGCTGTACTAATTTGCACTCCCACCAACAATGGAGAAGGGTTCCTCTTTCCCCACAGCCCCTCCAGCATTTGTTGTTTCCTGAGTTCAGAGTATAGGCCATTCTAACTGGGGTGAGGTGGTATCTCAGGGTTGTTTTTATTTGCATTTCCTTTACTAGCAGGGATGTTGAGCATTTCCTCATGTGTTTCTTTGCCATTTTTATATCTTCTCTTGTGAAGTCTCTCTTTAGCTCTTTTGCCCATTTCCTAATAGGTTTATTGGGCTTGGAGGGGCTTAGTTTTTTGAGTTCTCTGTAGATGACAGATATCAGGCCTTTGTCTGTTGCTGTGCTGGTAAATATCCTTTCCCATATCGTTGGCTGTCTTTCTATTTTGGTGGCTATGACCTTAGCTGTGCAGAAACTTTTTAATTTGTAGTAGTCCCATTTGTTGAGTCTTTCCCCTATTTGTTGTGCGCCTGGGACTCTATTCAGGAAGTTCCTTCCTGTGCCTATAAGTTCTAGTGTCTTTCCTACTCTGTCCTTCAGTAGTTTCAAGGATTCAGGTCTGATGTTGAGGTCCTTGATCCATTTTGAGTTGATCTTGGTGCATGGTGATAGGCTTGGGTCTACTTTGAGTTTTCTGCATATGGCTGCCCAGTTCTCCCAGCACCAGTAGTTGAAGAGGCTATGTTTATTCCATTGTATGTCTTTAGCTCCTTTGTCGAATATCAGTTGGCTGTAAGAGTGCGGTTTTATTTCTGGGTCTTCAATTCTAATCCACTGGTCTTCCGATCTGTTTTTATACCAATACCATGCTGTTTTTGTTATGATGGCCTTGTAGTAGAGCTTGAAGTCTGGTATGGTGATACCTCCTGCACTATGTTTTTTGCCTAGAATTGCTTTGGCTATTCTAGGTTTTTTGCTGTTCCATATGAACTTATGGATTGGTTTCTCTATTTCAGTGAAGAATGTGGCTGGGATTTTGATAGGTATTGCATTGAATTTGTATAACAATTTGGGCAGTATGGCCATTTTCACTATATTGATTCTGCCTACCCATGAGCATGGGAGGTCTTTCCATCTCCTTGTGTCTTCTTTGATTTCCCTTATTAGATTTTTGTAGTTTTCATTGAATAGGTCCGTCACGTCCTTGGTTAAGTTGATCCCTAGGTACTTTATTCTTTTTTTGGCTACTGTAAATGGAATCGTTTCCATAATTTCCTTTTCTGTTTGTCTATTGCTGGTGTACAGAAAAGCTGCTGACTTTTGTGGATTGATTTTGTATCCTGCTACTTTGCCAAATTGGTTTATTAGATGTAGGAGTTTGGGTACTGAGTTTTTTGGGTCCTTGAGATATAAGATCATGTCGTCTGCGAATAGGGATAACTTGATTTCTTCCTTGCCGATGTGGATCCCTTTGATGTCCTCCTCTTGCCTTATTGCTATGGCTAGGGATTCCAGTACTATGTTGAACAGAAGTGGGGAGAGTGGGCATCCTTGTCTTGTTCCTGTGTTTAGGGGGAATGATTTAAGTTTCTCTCCATTTAATATGATATTAGCAGTTGGTCTGTTGTATATGGCTTTTATTGTTTTGAGGAATGTTCCATCTATTCCTGTTCTCTCCAAAGCTTTTAATAGGTATGGATGTTGTATTTTGTCAAAGGCTTTTTGGGCATCGACTGAGATAACAATGTGATTCTTGATTTTAGTTCTGTTTATGTGGTGAATTACATTGATTGATTTACGGATGTTGAACCATCCTTGTGACTGAGGGATGAAGCCTACTTGGTCATGATGTATGATATTCTTGATCACTTTCTGGATCCTGTTAGCTAATATTTTATTGAGGAGCTTTGCATCTGTGTTCATTAGTGATATTGGTCTGTAGTTCTCTTTTTTTGTTGGATCTTTGCCTGGTTTGGGGATGAGTATGATATTAGCTTCGTAGAATGAGTTCGGGATTTTTCCCTCCGTTTCTATTTCGCGGAAGAGTTTGAGGAGTATTGGAATTAGCTCCTCACTAAAGGTTTTGTAGAATTCATTGGTGAATCCATCTGGGCCTGGGCTTTTCTTAGTAGGGAGGTTCTTGATTACCTCCTGTATCTCACCGTAAGTTATTGGTTTATTTAGTTGATTTATTTCTTCTTGGTTCAGTTTGGGCAGTTTGTACTTCTCTAAGAATTGATCCATTTCTGTAAAATTATTGTTTTTTGTTGAGTAGAGGTTTTGGAAATAGCTCCTTATGATTGTTTGAATATCGTGTGTATTTGTTGTAATTTTTCCTGTGGAGTCCCTGATTTTACGTATATGAGTCTCTTCTCTTCTTTTTTTTGTGAGTCTTGCAAGGGGTCTGTCAATTTTGTTTATTTTCTCAAAGAACCAGCTTTTAGTCTTATTTATTTGTTGAATGGTCTTTCTATTTTCAATCAGATTTATCTCTTCTTTAATCTTTGTAATCTCTCCCCTCCTAGTCGTTTTAGATTCTGTCATTTCTTGTTTCTCCAGTTGTTTTAGTTTCATCGTGAGGGTATTCACCTGGTCTGCTTCCATTCTTTTAATGTGGGTACTGAGTGCAATGATCTTGCCCCTCAGTACTGCCTTAGCTGTGTCCCATAGGTTTCTTTGTGATGTGTTTTCTTTGTCATTGTGGCTTATGAATTCGTTGATTTCATCTTTAATTTGATCTGTGGCCCAAGTGTTGGATAGCAGCGTGGGGTTTAGCCTCCAAGAGTGTGTATAGGCTCTGTGGTATCCTTTGTTGTTGAGGGTTACCTTTAATCCACTGTGATCAGATATAATACATGGGATGATGTCAATTCTTTTGTATTTGCTGAGGTTCTTTGTGTGGGCTATGACGTGGTCTATTTTGGAATATGATCCATGGGCTGCTGAAAAGAAGGTGTATTGGGTCTCTGTAGGGTGGAAGGTTCTATATAGGTCTGTTAGATCCATTTGGGCAATGGTGTTATTTAGGTCCTCAGCTCCCTTACTAATCCTCTGGGTGTTGGATCTGTCTCTTGGAGAGAGAGGAGTATTAAAGTCACCCACTATGATTGTGTTTGCATCTATCTTGCTCTGTAATTCTGTGAGAATTTGCTTGACATATGTCGGGCCTCTTTTGTTCGGTGAGTATACATTTATCACCGTGATGTCTTGATTCTGGATTTTTCCTTGTATCAATATGTAGTGTCCTTCTTTGTCTTTTTGAGTGGACTTTAAAGAGAAATCCAGCTTGTCTGAGATCAGGATGGCTACACCTGCCGTTTTGGTGGGTGCATTTGCTTGGTAGATCTTTCTCCATCCTTTCATTCGAAGCCTGTTTTTGTCCCTTGCTGTAAGGTGGGTCTCTTGTAGACAACAGATGTCAACTTTTTGCTTGCGGATCCATTCTGCCAGTCTGCTCCTCTTGATCGGGGAGTTTAAGCCATTTATATTTAAAGAGATCAAGGATAAGGGTGTTTTTTCTCCTTCCATTTTCTTGTTGGGCTGTTTTTTCCTGTTGTTTTTTTTTTTTCTTCTTGTCTTTAGTGAGCTTGTGTTTCTGCTGGACTTTGGCTATTGAAGTTTCTTTCTGAATCTGTCTGTGTGTCTTTTACGATCTCTGTTGGGTGGGCTTCCCCTCTTAATATTCGCTGTAGGGCTGGTTTTTTATTCACATACTCCTTTAGCTCCTCTTTGGTGTGGAAAGATCTGGTTCTCCCTTCGAATGTGAACTCCAGTTTCGCTGGATATTTGATCCGAGGTTGTAAATTGTTATTCTGAAGTACTTGGATGGTGTTCTTCCACTCACTTCGAGCTTGGTAAGTTTGTGTGGATAAGTCGGATGTTATTCGAATCCTCTTCCCATTGAAAAAAGTTTCCTTCTTCGCTTTGGCTGAATTCAGAATTTGCTCTTTAATCTTGAGGTCTGTAGTCTTGAATATTATGTGCCTTGGGGTGGTTTTCCTGGGGTCTGGCCTGCCAGGTGTCCTATAGGCTTCGGTTACCTGGATGGGGTCCCCTGTGAGATTGGGGAAGTTTTCTGCAATAACTTTATTGAGAACATGATTAAGCCCTCTGCTCTGATATTCGGCTCCTTCTTCTATTCCAATTATACGCAGATTATATCTCTTGTCTTTGTCCATTAGTTCCTGGAGTAATCTTCCCTGAAGCTTCACCTTTTCTTGGAGTGTGGTCATTTTCTGGTTGTTGTCAGCTGCTTCATCGTCCAGGCGAGAGATTCTGGATTCCATATGGTCCACTCTTTGTGTTATGGTTTCAATTGCGGAGTTTATGGATGTCAGAGAGCTATTCATGGTTGTCATATCAGCTCTGATCGTGGAAATTTCTTCCTTTAAAGAGTTGTATTTTAAATCTATTTTTTCATGCATTTCAATTCTCAGGGTGTGGAGATTTTCTTTAAAGGCGGCTTGCATTGTATCCATTTTTGCTTCCATTTCTTTAAACGAGGCTTGCATTGTATCCAGTTTTGCTTCCATTTCTTTCTTGGCTTCCTGGGTGTCCTTCCAGATTTCCGCTCTAAACTCCTGGAATTGTTTTCTGATTTCATTTCTGACGGTTTCGATCATTCCTGTTAACATGTCCTCATTTGCTTTTTTATTCTCCATCTCCTCTCCAGTCGTGCTGCTTTTTGGAGCTGGCGAGTTGGCTTGTCCTTTGATGAACTGAGTTATGTTTCTTTGTGATTTGCGCATCTGGAAGTCTGTGTAGTTCTTCCCTCCCTTCTGTGTAGGCGTGTCTGCGTCAGCAGGTGCTGTCGCTGTGGCCCCGCCCACCAGTGCAGGGCACGCCTATCAGAGCGGGCGCTTTCGCCGGGGCCCCGCCCTCCTGTGCACTGTGAGTCCCCTACAACAGGCACTTAAGTGGGGTCTGCCTCCCAGAGCGAGCCCTGGGTTGTTGGGTTGTGCTTGCGCCCTCCCGCGAGTCCGTTGGGGGGGGGAAGCAGTATGTGTGGGGCCCAGTGGGATCGACTGTCCGGGTGTGGCTTGGCACCCTCAGACCTCGCCTCCGCTTCGAGGAGGGGGAACGAGATCAGGCTCAGGTGACCCTGCTGGGCTGGTATTGCCCACCAGCGCCTGTGATTTTAGTTGTAAGAGTCCGCAAGGTCTAGGCGCCTCGGGTGGGGCTTGCCCTGCCGGCCGTCCCTGGCCCCTGTTGGGAAGGGGACGGGGCCGGTTCTGCCAGTTCAGGAACCTTTGGGGGCTTGGGGCTGTTCCGCCCTTCCCCTGCTAGACTGGCTTCCCAGTGCCTGCTGGGAGCTTCCCGCCTGATTTGGGGAATCTTTGTTCCCACGGGAGTGGGGAGGGGGAGGGAGGGAGATATATCGTCTTTGTCGGGCTTGGGTCTCCCGTTGGGGGAAGGGATTATGGGGGACTCACTTTTGCTGCTTTGTGTGCGTGTCCCGCACCGCCGTTGGCCCTTCAGGGGTTGGCGAAGTGTCGTGGTGGCTCCCCCGTTCCCTCTTTCTGCCGCGCTGGGTTCCCTTGTCCGAATCCGGTGTGGACCCGAACTTCTCGTCGCTGCTGGGTGTGTCTTGGTCCGCACCCTGCTTTGTGTCCGTGGGGTCTCCCGCTATATGGATTCTGCGCTCCTGGCAACCTGTCTGCCGATCGCCGGGTTTCCCTTTCCCAGCCTGACCCTGTTTGGGCCAGGGCCGGCTGGTGGGGGGAGGGTGCCCCGATTAATCTCCGGCTCCGTGTAGGTTTTCGGTTCTTCTTTTTTGCTCCTTTTTGTTTTCCTGCGTTTCTCCACTGCTTCTGGATGCTGGTTTTGCTGGGTTCTTGGTGGAGTGTTGGGTGTTGGAGTTCCCAGCTCGCTATTCAGTTGGTGCGAGTCGGGGTGCCTCCCTATTGTCTCGGCGCCATCTTTCTCCTCCAGATATAAAAATTATTGAGATTCAACTAGAGGCTTCCTTCTGGTAAATGCAAAAAAATTAAATACATATATATATATATATATATAGAGAGAGAGAGAGAGAGAGAGAGAGAGAGAGAGAGAGAGAGTGTTACAGGGCATTTTGGGAAGCATGTGTGATGACCTGATTGGAACTGTTCCTGTTATTTCTTACACACTTACTATGTATTTTATTCTCTTCATTCAATTTCTTCCTTAGGAGGCTGAGACTCAAGAATTATAGTATTGGTGAGAGTTCAAACTATGCTCTAGTGACAAAGGCATGTGAAATACAGTGAGTGAGGCAGGTGGCTTGGGTGAGAAGCTTTAATACTATCTGAGATCACCCAGATTTCTCCTCCTGTGTTGTTGCAGCAGTAGCAACAGCAGCAGCAGCAGCAGCAGCAGCAGCAGCAGGTTTTTGTCTGTGTCCCTGTGGATGGAACTTATTCTAGCCCTTGGGAAGGGGAAAAGGGAAAAGGAAGGGCATAGAGTTTTCTTATGAAAACAAACTGGGGAGCTAGGCACCAGTGACTAGTGCCTGTAATCCTAGCTACTCAAGAGGCTGATATCTGAGCATAGCAGATCGAAGCTAGTGTGGGCAGTAAAGTCCATGAGACTTATCTCCAATTAACCACCAGTAAACTGGAAGTGAAGCTGTGTCTAAAAGGGTAGAGTGCTAGCCTTTAGTGGAAAAAGCTCAGGGACAGTGCCCATGCCCTAAGTTTAAGCCCCATCACTGACAAAAAAGAAAAAGAAAAAAGAAAGCCTGGTGGGGAGGGAGCCTTCTTATCTTTTGTATTCACATTGTTACTTCTAGCTGCAAAAGAGTCAGAGAAATGTAAAAACTGGGCAGTTATTTACTAAAAGCAAGAAGGGGAATGGGTGGGGGGTTGGGGAGTGGGCTCTTCCATGCATATCTAGCTGATTAGTGGAAGAGCTAGATTGAAATTTTATGCCTAAAACCCATGATGTGTTCACGCCATTTTCCACTACTTTTTAAAACTGTCAGTCAGTAAATGTTTGTTGAATTAAAATACATTAAAATATGATGTGTTAGCTCTTTGGTTGTTTGAAATTACTTCTTCCTTCCTCCTTGCTTTCCTGATTACCTACATGGTTCTGTATCATGCAGCAGCTTTTTTTATATAATGTTATTTTTATTTGTACAAGAGGAAATTCATCTCCTTCAGTAGGAATATTATGATAGAATTCCCAGCAATTATGTTTACTTGTTTGCTTGTTTTGGTGCTGGGCCTGGCTGCTGTCTTAGCCACAGTTCCACTTTTGGTTCTATAGTGGTTAATTAAGAGTTTCCCAGACTTTCCTACTTGGACTGGCTTTGAACTTTGATCCTCAGATCTCAGCCTTCTGAGAAATTAGCTATGGGCACAAGCCACTGTTATCCAGCTTCTTTAAAAAAATTTTTTAAATAACACTTTATTCCAAAAGAAATACTTATTATTTTATAAGTTTACAATAAATAAACCACTCATTGATAGTTACTTGATATATAGGCATTTCTAGATCTTTTATGTGTGTATATATATACATATTTGCTAAATGAAACTACAGTAAATAAATTGTTTTTTAACCGTATAGTATAAATTCAATGACTACCTCTTCATTCTCTCCCTAACATAGCACCATGCAGAGTACATGTTAGGCACTCAGAAAGTAATAAATAAATTGAGGAATTTGGGGTAACTGTCTATATATGTTCTTTGCCATTCCTCTCTTTGGCTTGTTTATGTACAGAGTTAAGAATTCCATACAATATAAGGATTCTAGCCTTTTGTTAAAATATTACAAATGAGGCCTATTGGTAGAGTGCTTGCCTCACAAACAGGAAGCCCTGGGTTTGATTCCTCAGCACCACATATATAGAAAAAGCCAGAAGTGGCACTGTGGCTCAAGTGGTAGAGTGCTAGCCTTGAGCAAAAAGAAGCCAGGGACAGTGCTCAGGCCCTGAGATCAAGCTACAGGACTGGCAAAAAAAAAAATAATAATAATAATAATAAAAATACAAATGAGCTGGAGCACCAGAATCTTAGCTACTCTGGAGGTTGAGATCTGAGAATCAGTTCCAAGCCAACCTAGGCAGGAACGCCCATGAGACACCTTTCTCCAGTTATCTACAGAAAAGCTGAAAGTGGGGCCATGGCTCAAGTGTTAGAATGCTAGCCTTGCCTTGGGCAAAAGGAGCTCGGAAACAGTGCCTAGGCCCAGAGTTCAAGCCTTAGACCAGTCAAAACAAAAAAGCTTTCTCCCCGTTTATACCTAATTGTAACTGTTTATTACTAGAAGAATAGAAGAATATAATGCCCTCACCATATAAATTAAAGTAATGAATGAAAAAGTCATCAGCTTTAATACAGGCAGTGCTTATCCAGAAGCAAAGTGCTAAATAGTCTTCATACAGGAATGATTTAGAAATAGACTATGTCTGTGAGCAACAGATTTTTTTTTAAGTCAGATGGATGGCCTTGTTACTTATTTTTGTTCCTTGGTATCTAGATGAATAATCTACCAGTTCTTTAAGGTTCTGAGGAAACATATAAGATATTCATTCTGACTTTTTAAATAGTTTAATGATGATCTCTTTCCAGCAGCTATTTGTTTTGAGCCTTTTGTTTTGATTGGTACGTGGGTCAACTCTTGCCATGATATTACTTCATCACACCATCATCAAAACTTCAGAGGTATACAACAATATTTAGTTCACATGTGGGTCTCCAGAGGAAACTGTTTAGGCCAGCCTGGCTGCCAGCTCTGTTTTAGGTATCTCTTGCTCTTTTTCTGAGGCAGCTGCCTACCTTGGACATATTTTCCTCTGGCAATGGCAAAAGTGTAAAAGTACTTGAGTTTCTTGAGGTCTAAGCTGGGAACTGGCACAACCTGTTTGCCACCAGTCATGTGACCAACTCCATGGTCAAGAGCCATGGAAAACACACTTGTACAGTAAGTTAGAGAGTTATGTGAGGAAGAGACTTAGTGAGGAATAGCGCTGATGAAGCAACTTACTATTGTTTTGTCTTAGCAAGTTACAGTATTTTGAATATTTATAATGATACTAATTTTAAGGTAGCTTTGATGTTCTTCTTCTTGGTTTTTTTTAAACAGCTAAATTTATGGATAAAATTAAGGAACCAGGTTAAGTTATGCTTGAGCAGAAAGAAAGGTAACTATTGAACTATGTGACCTAAAATAGTGAATGCTATTTCTAGAAGAATTGGTTCAAGAGTATGGCATTCAGTGGCAGAATGTTTGGCATAAGCATCGTTCCAAAGGTGACCATTTTGTCCTAACTTATTTTAAAATGATAAGGTGGATTGCTTATGGTCATATTTACCATTTTGTGTCAAAGTAGAAAGACACATAGAAACTCATTCCTGATCTTTTGTCTAAACCTAGAAAACATGCTTTCTTTGCAGATTGTCATCGCCAAGTCCCCTCTGGCTCCATTCACATCATTTGTCTACAGCATCAGGCAGGAAGGCCTGGTTCTTGAAGGTGAGATTCTTAGATTCTAGCACTTATTTAAGCTGCGTGTGCTCAGTGCTGCCCATTGCTATCTATTGCTGTGGTCCTTTTGGAATCTATTTCAGGACAGACTCAAAGGCCAAGGTGAATAAGATCAAAAGATTGGCAGTTGTGGCAAGAATATGATAGAAGTTTGAGGTAGGGATGAGAGAGAAGTATAGAATTTCATAGCTGAGTGAAAGGGCGATGGCTACAGCCCAGTGCAGAGTCCTTGTCTAGCATGTGCAGGGCACAAGGGTTGATCTCCACCACTGCAAAATTAAACAAAACCAGGATGGAGCAACCAAAATGATAAGAATCAAATCAGTAGAGCTAGGGATTGTCAACACCTGTCTTCTTCACAGATTCTGGGGTGTAAACTGGGCAATAAATGCATAAAACCAACCCTAGACTTTTCTTCTCTTGCTTCACAAGCTACACTATACTCTGGGCTTGCTGCCTGCAGCACACTATGCCAGGGCCATAGGAGCCCATTTTCATGTCTTTCTTGAAGTTACTCCATTTCCTTTCCTTGTGTCCAAGTCCCAGCAGGCCCTGCTGCAGCACTTACCAACATGGGCCTTGGGACTTGAACCTGGACTTGGCAGGAGCTGAGTTCTTGCTCAAAGTGGAATATCTCAAGGCCACAACCGGAAAGTCACTGAGCTGCAGTGGTAGCTCATTCCCATATTCTGGGTACTCTGATGGTTAGGGAGGGCTCCTGACTGCCAAATTCTTCCAGAAGAAAATTAAACATACAGGGATAAATTCAAGCACAGTTTACACCATTTGAATGTCTAAAGCTGCTCCATCGATTTAAAAAAAAAAGTGTTCAGGATACACATCTGTCACCTCCTAAGGTTTGAAACTTAGAGAAGCATTAACATTGCTTTACAAAGTGAGGTTTTCCCACAGGTTTGTGAAACAGGGCAGTCATGCACATTGCATTGAGGATACACAGCAGGGATTCTGTGTAGGCTGGGAGTTTGTGCTTCTGAGAGAAGAACAGGCTATATCCCTCCCTGTCTTTCTCCTAAAATATCTGCTCCTTAATGGTCTCACTAAGCAGTGGGTTTGTTTGGTACAGCGACCCCCAGGTCCATAGAACATTGGAGTAAGAACTGCTGCCCTTTGGCTCTTAGCCTTTGACTTATGCTATCCAAGTTCCTTGGTAAATATTTTTTTTCACAATTGCAAATATTGTTTTCTGACAAAGAGGCAGAGATTTTAAGACCAGATTAAGCAAAGCAAACAGCAGGCCCCTTTGTTACATGAGTATGTAAGGGTGTATCACTAATAAGCAATCAGCAAGCTGGGTTGGTATTTACCCAATGTACACGGTAGCTTGGAGCTCTTCATTTTTAGAGGATATCTTAAAAGATTAGAAATCTAGCAGGTAGCAAGTTTAAATGAAGATTTCAAGAACTTGAAGATTACAAGATAAATTCAGGAGGAAAAGAATCTATTCTGCCTAAATGGATTGTATTAAAATCTATACTGTAATATTTGCCTTTGATAAACAGCATTTCTAAAGTTGGTCTATGTTGGGGAAATGGAGGAGAACGGAAAAGAAATAGGCTCGACTGGATCCTCAACAGGCAAGAACTGTTTATTGAGGAACAGCGAGTGGCACAGACCTTCCCACAGGACTAGAGGTTGTGCCTGGGGACTGGATTTTGGGGTGGGCTTATGTGGGGCTTAACAAGGAAGTAAAAAATAGAAAATGGCTTATGGTCTCTCGGGGCCCAGGGTGAGGTCCTTGGCCAGGCTCACAGTGGAATGCTCCATCTGGAGTGAGGGCTATTGTCCCTGGGGACCAAGGGTAGCATCCTTGGCCAGGCCCAGATTGGAATTACTTGCCTGTGGACAGGCATGTAGTCAAGCTTGTTGTCTTGCTTGACCTTGGGAATGAGGCTGGAATCAGTCCTTCAGTCTAATGTGGCTAACAGTGGAGTTATTTGTGGGGATAAGATTCACTCATTTCTAAGATCATGGTTTTGACAAGGACATTTAGAGAAAATCGAAACTGGAAATACAATGGATTGGTAGAAATTTAAAACAATAACAACAAACAAACAATAAGGAATGACCTTGAGAAAAGTTGGGCGGTATCTTACTAAGGGTAGCTGATTGGAACAGTGTGCTTCAAAAAGAAGAAGTTCAGAAAGATGTCTTCTGATGTGAGATTCCCACAACCTGTGAGTTTAAAAAAAATGCCTGGGAGACTTAAAAACCTCACTAGTTGCTTTCTAAGCAACCAGTTCCAGCCTTCATTCACCATCCCCATCCCCCTCTCAGCTACATTTCCCTCTCTGAGGTTCCTAGAAGTCAGAAAACCCTCCTGCTTCTATCTATCAGCCATTAACCAAATGCAATTGTATATACTCCTAACCTTGCTATGTGCTCTCACGACTTTCTTTTTGAGGGGTGAAGGAGGGGAGAGTTCTGCTCCCCGGAACCAAGGGAATCCTTGGAAAGAATACTTGGATCTCAGTTCTAGCTTTGGTATGAATTTGAAAAAGTAAAATCTCTAGGGACCTACTTTTGTCAACTTGAAATGCAAATATGATTCATGGCTCTGGAAAGTTTGCTGTGACCCATTAGTGGGCTGTGAAGTGAGACTGAGTCACAACCAGCACATAGGAAGGAAGGGAAGAAGGAAGGGAAGGAAGTTGAGAATATAAAATTATCAGATTATATCACATATAAAAATATCAGATTATAAAGATATTTGTTGTGTGATTCATTATGAATGTGATCCAGCCTGGGTGATTTTTAGAGACATCTCCCTTCAGCCTTACCCAGTTCCTCTAGGAGGTGATAGATTTATCATTCACTTAGCTTGGTAGAGTTGTACCCCTGAGATTTCCAAAGGCTGGAACATAAAGGCTTATTTTCCCCTATTCTTACCAAATGACTGAGATACCTGCACAATTCTCTGGGTTTTGTTTTTTGTTGTTGTCATTTGGTGTCAGTCTTGGGGCTACAACTATGGGCCTGGGGACCATACCTGAGCTTTTTTGCTCAAGATTAGCACTCTACCCCTCGAGCCACGGCTCCAGTTTCATATTGGGGGTGGGGGGGAGGGTAGTTTTATTGGAGGTAAGCACCTCATGGACTGTCCCTGTCCAGGCTGGCTTCAATCCCGGATCCTTGGATCTCAGACTCCTGAGTAGTTGGGATTACAGGCACGAGCCACAACTCCTCAGATTTAAAGCAGAGACTTTTGCTCCCTGGGAGAGGACACAGGAACTTGCCTGGTGTGAGGGACTGCTTTAGCATGATGGCCAAGGATGGCATGGAGTTGGAGCACTGAGCTCTGGCTGGTACCTGCAGCCCGTGTCTGTGAGACATGGAGGCAGAGGAAGGGATGGGAGACTGAGGCAGGTCCTGTGCTTCCACCTAAGAGAGAAGCCACCTGCACTGTGGCTGGACCTCAGTCTCTGGAATAGAGCCAGGCTGGAATGGTGGGAAAAACTCTGCAGGCAGGGTTCCCTGGGGGCAGGGCTGCTGGTGAACATGGGAATGGTCCCATGTCCCTTTTATCCCAAGATCCTACAGGCTGCTGACCCTGGACGATTTTTTCCCCCTTTAATACCTGAACTCTCAGAGTGCACAGGCTGGCCCAAGGAGGGAATAAAAGGTGAGGGTAAAATGCGATTGCCCAGCTCCACAGGCCATTCTTGGGGATTAGGATTTTGAGAACAGGCAGCTACTGGGGGCCTGACACCCTTCTCTCCCCTTTGTTCAGGGATGGAGAGGGGGACAAAGAAAGGGCAGGCTGGAGGGATGAGGAGCTGGTTAGATTTCTCAGGCAGCTTTTTGAAACACTTGAAGGAGCCTGTCCATGCTATTGTTGTAGTAAAAGAGAACGAGGAACTATTCTCCTTTTGAAAAAAAAAAAAAAAAGAAGGAAAGAAAGAGAGCAAGAAAGAAAGGAAAAGAAAGAAATCTTCCCAGCATCTTCAGGAGGCCACAGGCCATTAACATGGTAATACCATCCTTTGTGTGCCTGGCCTCTCCTGGCTGGACTGTAGGCCTTGGAAATACTTGGGCCTCAAAGGCTAGTGAGCTGTGCCGCAACCAGCTTCACCAACAGCTCAGCCTGAAAGGGGGCCAGGTAGGGCAAAAGGACAGTTCAGCTCTTGTAAAACTGGAATAGGAAGATAGAGACAATGAGGGGGAGTCCTGAATCCATTTTCCCTTTTGCATCCACCCAGTGGAAAGTCCAGTACTCACCAAATGTAAAAGCATAGACAGCTCTGGCTAGCCCAGAATGAGGGAAAAGCAAACAAGTTGACTTTAATAGGGTGGGCCTCCAAAGAACCTGGCCACAAAAAGAAAGGAAAAGGAAGGGCCAGGAGCTAGTGACTCACGCCTGTAATCCTAACTACTCAGGAGGCTGAGACCTGAAGATTGAGGTTCAAAGCCAGCCAAGGCAGGAATGCCCCTAACACTCTAATTAACTACCAAAAAGTGGAACAGTGATTCAAATGGTACAGTGCTAGCCTTGAGTGAAAAAATTCAGGAACAGCACCCAGGCCCTGAGTTCAAACCCTGTATACACACATACACACACACACACACACACACACACACACACACACACACACACACACACACACAAGAGTTTTTTAGTGAATTCTAATTCCACCTGTTTGCTATGGTTGTGTCCTTTGTCTCCTCAGCAAGCCCAGTGTAGTGGTGCCCAGAACATGTTGGGGCTTCTGTAAGGGCAGTCAGGCTGTGCCTCTGATGCCACCAGAGGCCTAGGACAAGCCAGCCCCTGACCTTCCCCAGCCAGCTTCTAAGGAGGGGACTGGCCTGAGAAGAGAGAAGGGAGCACTGGGTCCCAGGGCTTAGATTCCCAGGCTGTTCTTGTAGTGTGGAGGTCAGATCTGGCCAGCGCCAGCATTGGGCACATAGGCGAGTTGCATTATCAGGCATCTTGTCTTGATGGGTGTACCTGAATTCCTAGAGGAAGGGAAGCCCCATCCCCAGGTGATGGGTGTTCCTGAGTCCCTAGAGATAGGGGTGGGCACTTGGCCTATAGGCTACTGAACCTGTCAGTCAAGTGCCTAGGACTGGGAGCTTCCTGTGACCCTGCCCCCTGAACTGACCCTATTTAGGATCAGACCAGTTCAGATGCCATTACCCCATGCCACATGTCTCTGTCTTCATATCTTGTGTCCTGTGTCCTGTCTCCTCATTGTCTCTGGTCACCATGGCGTCCCACTTTAGCTCTCTGGAGCAGAATTGGTTTGTTGGTATTGTTTTTATTCTACCTTTCCTCTCTGGCCTGTTTCTGGACAGTGTTAAGGGTATGTGTGGGCTGTGGGCCTTTATAACAACTGGCTGCCTGCAGACTGCTAATGCTCTTATAAAAACTCCAAGATTTGATCCTTCAATAGGTGGCTTCTCAGATAATTTACTATAAAACATTCTGTACAAATTTATTTGACATAGACCCAGAGAGGTTGCCAGACTCAAAACTACCTTCAATCACTTGGTATAGGGACTCAGCAGAAACAGTGTTTTGTTGTTATTGTTGTTATTGGGTTTTATTTGTTTTTAGAGCTGGAAATCTATGTGCCTCATCTTTTTGGATTTGCTTTTACAATCTAGATTGATCTAGATTTTACAATCTAGGTTGATCACCTTTTGAAGCATATCAGAAAAACCACTCACTCATCTTCTCTATTCCCTAGTCACAAACTTGGGTTCAATTCTTCCACATTATTTTCCCATTCACTAAGTCAACTGGATATTTTAATTGAAAAAATCTCTCCCTCCCCCGCCACTAAATACTACCATTTGGGTTTTGAATTAGTAACCCGGTTGTATGTTTTCTGCCTAGTGGACTCAAAGTAACTTAGAAGATACTCAGTTTCCACCCCGGTATGGAAGTGTCAACAAGGTGAATGGAAATTCACCCTGGCACTCCTGTGGAAGTCCAAACAGCACAAAGTTCTCTCCCAAAAGACATGGAGAGAAGAGTAGTGTGGGCCTATCACATTGTCCTTGACAGGCCTGCTGCCTCAGAAAACACGTATAACCAATTGCACTTTTTTTTTTTTGTATTTTCAATGGCTCAAATTCTATTTTATAAAACAATGACAGCTACAGGAAGTTGCCTAAAAGAAAAAAAACCTTAGCTAAACCACATGAACACAATCAGTACGAGAACAAAAAACAAATTCTAAACATGCTTCAGAAGAAAGAAAAAAACAACCTTAACTTGTATGTCCTGAGGAAGCATGTACATTTTTATCTTTACTATGTGTTCAAATATTGCTCTCCAAAGTGAATTATCAGTTTACACTGTCATGTTTCCATGGCCACTCTTCTTACGCATTCTTTATGAATGTCTGTTTCATCTCTGTCTTTAGAGTGTATGTTTACTATATATCCACATGGTCTGTGTGCTTTAGGCATGTATTTAAATATACTTTAAATATACTTAAATATTTAAGTTATTTTATTGCTTCTAAAGTTGATTGTATGCATAATTCCCCAAAAAGAGGGATTTTTAGGCTTCATCTTAGGTTTTGGTTCTTTTCTTGGTCTTCAGGTTAAGGAAACTTAAGTTCCAAAAAGGTGGAGTGAGATTCACTGTCATAGGAATGGGTTTTGAGTATGGGCCTGAGATTTTAAAACATCAGAAATGGTCAACCCATTTCCTCTTCCAGCAAGGCAGTCCATATCACCACTTAATTACACCTGTTTTGCGGGTCCTTATTGACACACTCCAAGCCCATCCTGAATCTGCAAGCTTGAAATTCTAGGCAAATATTGATCAGGTACACAGATAGAGTGTCCCTTCAGGAAATTCCCTGAGAACAGTTGGATATGACCACTCTCTAAATTAACAGTATTATGGAAGTTTATTTCCTGCTTCTTCAGCATTGGGAAGGAACATAGTTTTGAGCAGTAATAGTTCAGATTCTCATATTTGTCCAGGCTCCATCACACCTATGCTATTTTTGTCTAGTCCCCAGAATAGCTCAACAGCATGTCCTCCATCCAGCAATAGGATTTGTGTGGAATAGAGCATGGTGGTGGGAAGGATGATGGAAAACATCATCCTTCCTCTAAGGACATTTACTAGGAGCTATTCACTTTATTTATGCTATGTAATATTGGCTAATATGTATGTCCACAAACCCATACAAGAAAGGCTGAAAACGTAGTTAACAAATTCGAGTGGTTTTATACCCAGAAAAATGTTGGAGCTCTATTGCCATGAGAGAAAGAGGGAGAAAAATAAATGTTTGATGCCGCAGCCCTTTCAGAGGAGCCCAGTTGTAGAGCTTCATCCCCACCATAGTACAGAGCCCTGGACTAGACTTATTGCATATAGTTTGTATTCTTGGAATGCAGCATGCACACTGTGTGTGTTAAAAATGCTCTTGCTCTCTCTCCCCTCCTCCTTTCTTTTTCTCTTTCCTCTGTCTCTCACTGTCTTTGGTTTCAAAGTATTGAGCAAAGGAGTAGTTTCACCATCAGTTACTCTATCAAGGATCAGCACCCCAAAACCTTTGACCTCTCTTCCCAAACAGAATCTCCCTCAGGCAGGAACTGAAGTATGTGTTGCACAAGTATGTAAGAAAGAAACTTGGATAAGAGTTACTAGTGCTGGGGCTGGGGATATGGCCTAGTGGCAAGAGAGCTTGCCTCGTATACATGAGGCCCTGGGTTCAATTCCCCAGCACCACATATACAGAAAATAGCCAGAAGTGGCGCTGTAGCTCAAGTGGTAGAGTGCTAGCCTTGAGCAGGAAGAAGCCAGGGACAGTGCTCAGGCCCTGAGTCCAAGTCCCCAGACTGGCCAAAAAAAAAAAAAAAAAAGAGTTACTAGTGCTAATAGCACAAACTAGAGCTTGAACTTGGGACTATATGCTAAATACATCCTTCCCCTCCCCCAAAAAATGTGTTTTTTTTTTCTGCTTGCACTTAAAAAAATGGAACAAAATGTCAGCTGAACTAAGCTATAGTAAAACCAATGCCTGGATTATAGTGAGACTGGATCCACAATCTTCTTTGAGAACCTGAAAGCCACTGATAGATTTAACAATGTGCATTTGTGAAAATGTCCAGGTAGTAACACCAAAGGATGTTCAGTCAATTCAAGTCATTGATGAAAATTTCCTTCAAAAGGATTTGGTGTTCTTTCTGGAATTCGATTTAAACTCCGTATCAGCTAGCTTAGTACCGCACATATTTGTTGACTATCGATGGTTTGCAAGCAAACAAGAAGCATCTAAGATGGAAGGGGGGAAACCAAACAAACTAAACAGTTTCTAACTCAATCTAATTAGAGACAATGTAGTAGATCGATTTAGTAGCAGTGGTTATCTTTAAGTAGTTGTACAAGGGGGTTAGATGAGTTTAATGGAAAGCAAACTGTGACACCTGCTGCGGTAGCTCATGGTTTGGATGACGGAGGAGCCTCTAAGTGCTGAGAGCAGGGGCAACTTGAACTGAATTCAGCTTCTGAATCCTGACAGAAACTGCATCCCATTGTCTCTTGACAGACGCCAGTTTCTTTTGCTGTTCAAGGATAGATTTGAGGACACTGGCCAATGCTGTTTAGTTCCATCACTAATGCTGATTTAGTGATAAATATTGAATCATGCTGACTAATGTGTTCTAAATGGATTGACTCAACAATAAAGGGAGCATTCCGAGTCAAGAGTTCCAGTCCTGGAATCTCCCCCCGTGATGAAGTGTAAATCACTTAGCCTCTTAGTACCTCATGTTTTATTTTGTCAATTAAAATGTGTTCATCTCAAAGAATCCAATAAGTCACCTTGACTTGAAAGTGCTTTACTGGGTAACAGAATATGCTTAACAACAACTTCCTGGCTTACGCATCCTTGGGTTATTTACTCGTGATACATACAGAATCAGAACATCCATCACACGCTGTTCACTAGCCATGCAAAACTTCTACTTCCTCTGACTTGCCATGAGAACTGACAGTGCGCTGCACTCACAAACGCTGACAAATAGAGGAGCTTTTGAAAAGTCTTCCTATCCACCTACTGGGGTGTCTGTGTCTTTCGACAACAAATGTCGCCACAGAACTGAGAGCTTGCACTGCACACACAGCTCTTTCTCTTCTTTTGACATATCCCCAGCTAGACTGCTTGAGAACCTTGCCTTCCATGTCCAGATGTTTACTGAATTCTGAAGGCTCCCCAAAGGGCCCAAGTTCTTTTGTTGCTCTCCAAATCATTTCCCACAGAGACTGACCGATGTCCTGAAGGAGCCCTTCAATAGGGAGGATAAATGAAGGCCGGTGAAGACATGACCCCCTGAGGCTTGCCCACATCCACTGGAACAAAGGGTCTGAGGCACAACCTTGTAAGGAGTGTTTTGGTCAGCAGCCTTCCTAAGAGCGGCTGAGTCTCCCCCACAGGGCTGCTTTCAATAGCTACCATCATAGTGGAAGTACTGGGCATTTGTTAAGGGCTCTGGTGTGCTAGGTATAGCACAAAACATCTAAATCATGGTCCTTGGCCCTTTGTGAGGGCTTCCTGGCTACAGATGGCAGCTGGCTTTCTCAGGGGAAACTTAGGGAGAGTAGAGAAATCTGGAGAGGGGCTCCTGCATCCGGGCATGACCTTTTCCCACCCAGTGCAGATAGACTTGCCCTTTGTCTGTAGTTGTGGAGAGTCAAGCCAGGGCTGCAGGACCTCTGGTCCCCGCCTGCACTGCGTTTCTGGATGAATCTGGTGAGCAAAGTACTTAGGTAGATGAGCAATAGGGGTTTGCAGACTGCTGCTGCTGGGTTTTATTTGGATTGCGGAGGGATTGTTAGTGTATATGATTTTGTTGTTTCTTTTCTTTTCAAATGTTCTCCCTCTCTCTCCTCTCTCTTTTTTTTCTTTTTCCTTTTAGGCTAACTGAGGCCATAGGGGTACCGTGACCTTTGTCTAGAGCTGATGGGGGTGTGATTTGTGAAATGAAACAGGACTATGCTGCTTGGAAGAAGGAAACGGAAGCCAACATAATGAGGATTAATTAGCTGATTGCTGTTGAGATGGTAACAGATTTGTTCCTAGACCATGGAGCCTGTGATTTCGGACCTAGCAGGGAAGGTGAAAACGAAGAAGCTTTTGTTCAGGACTCAAGATGTGTGTAAGGCTGAGGTCTTTGCACTTACATAGCACCTTTCAACCAGGCACCGCAAAGCCGTTTAGCCACATTCATTAATTAAAGCCCACAATCTTCCTGGGGAGAGGAGGAGGGTGACTAACAAGATTTGTAATTACAGGAGGGAACATTTCCGAATAAAGTATTGTCCACCAAATAAAGAGAGTGGTGTAAAGGAATTGGGGGTCTCCCAAGAGTAACGGATTCAGAAATGAAATCATGGACTGATGGGGAAGGCTGGGCGGGCGTGAGTGTGGAGGCACGCCTCTGTGTCACTGGGAGGTCTGTGACCTCAGAATTCACTGACAGTTTCGGGTCCAACCACGAAGAGTATGTATGGTATTAGTGGCATTTGGAAGGTCATTAGTGGCCTAACTATTGTCGTGTAAATGCAACTTCCCCTGGTATATTGTTGTATCACCCTGCAGAACAAAGAGTGAGATTCAGAGCCGTATTTAATAAAGGATGAAATGATTTCTATAGATTTCAGACCCAAAGCTGGGCCAGTCAATTAGCAAATAAATCAATTGGTGACCCATGGGGTAATTTAGTGCTTCCCAGCAGAATACCCAGTCTATGAATTCCTACTGCTCTGAGGCCCCGGAGCAAAGCATCAGATGAGGTCTTTCAGTGCAGTGTCCGGGACTTTAACCCCTTCCGAAGTCAGGCATTAAATCTCCACAGACTTCGGCATTGGGACCCTCCTACCCAAGTGGTTAGTGACTGCCAACTGTCTGCTACAGAATCATTTACCATACCCCCTGCAGCGATTTTAAGCAGCTTAAAAATCTCGATATGGATAAAACATAAGATATGGGTTAGAATCAAATATACCTTATCAGTGCCCCACAGAGGACTGTGCACCGAGGCAGAAGGGAGTAATGAAGAGATGGAAGTCTGAGTCTATTCATGACTTAGTAAATTGTTGAGCATTCATCAAGTGCTCAAGTGAAGCTCCAAAATAATAGGGTGTGTTCCTGTCCTCAAGAAATACATTAAAAAAACTCAAACTGATAATTAAATATAAAGCAAAGTGAAGTATGTTTGGAGAACTTGTGTTCCATAGAATATATGTGAAAACCAAATTGACCTTTGCAACTCATTACACATAAATTTCCCTTGAATTCTTGTGACATGAATTGGCTAATTTCAGACATCAAAGGAAAATGTTGGTGACAGACTTGAGAACATACTACCCCAAATACAAGAAAACAGCAGAAACAAGAATACTGTCTCATTCCCCCCTCTCCCTTCTGAAACAGGTCATAAAACCTAGCAGTCCTTCCCTTGAAATAGATCATTAAAACGTCATTCCAGAGGTGCCCTCCTTATACCTAGAGGAAAGGAATGTCCTTATCTCTGAAGACACAGCGATGCACACAGAATACGAACAAACAGACCTTGCTAAGTACCTCCTAGTTTATTACCATTAGATCATACCATTTATGCTCCAATCATACTTCTGCATAGAGATCCACAGGTTTCTCTGTTTCTTTGTGTCTTCATTTCTGAAGGCCTCCATGTTGTGTAAACTTTGTATTACATAAATCTGCCTGCTTTTCTCTTGTTGATCTTTTATTATAGAGGCCTCAGCCAGGATCCTGCAACCAGTGAGAAAAAGGTTTCATGGCCATCTGTGGAGGCTGAGATGTTTCCCTTGCTTTAGGGAAAGCCAGTGGAAGAAGAATTCTTACCAAAGTCGTAAAATGATAATGATAATGATGATGAGATATGAATTTAAAAGAGGGGTCTATCTGAAAGAACCAGCTGGGTGGGGAAAGGGGCAGTAGGGGGTAAAGAAGATCAAAGTAAAATCCATATAAATAATATAGATGGAAAGAGGGAGGGTAGAGGGAGGGAGGTAGCATAATAAGACCTGTGAATTACTCTTTGCAGGGAAGAAGGGCTAAGGAAATGTAATAGAGGCAGTGAACTTGATCAAAGTACACTGTACTTTATGTAACTATAAAATTACAGTATACAAATTAGACTATAGTTATACATCTATAGAAATATCACACTGTAATTCCATTGTACTACTAATATTCATTTTTAAAAAGAAATGAAAAGAAAACGGGGGAGTTCTTACCAAGGTCTGCTTCCCTAAATCTCAATCTATAGTATCTGGTTGAGAGGGGAAGGTAGACATTTCTTCTTTTCTTACTTTCCAAGTTCATAATAATAGAGAGGAAAATACTTGTTTAAGCCACGCACCAATGGCTCCTGCCTGTAATCCTAGCTACTCAGGAGGTTGAGGTCTAAGGATCACAGTTTGAAGCCAGCCCAGGCAAGAGGGTCCGTGAGACTCTTCTGTCCAATAAATCAGAGAAAAAGCTGGAAGTGGCACTATGACACAAGTGGTACATCACAAGCCTTGAGCTAAAAATGCTCAGAGACAGCGCCCAGGCAAGCCCCAGGACTGGCAAAAAAAGAAAAAAAAAAAACTCTGGCCACAGTGGGCTTAGGGTTAGTGCTTTAGGGGAAGTTCCAGATATGACGAGATCTCCATCTTTCTATGTCTCCTTTGAGGACATCCCCCTCATCCAAGGTTAAATCATAAGAAGAAATTACTGGTTTGAGTTCCAAGTCACTTAAAAGATACCTTTGGTTTAAAAGAAAGAAGAGGTCGGTGAATTGTAAACGTTTCTCTTGTTAACCTGTGTTTTGTTACGGGAACATCAACCATGGCCATGTGACAGGTAAAGAAAAGACACTGCTTTCCCCCCTTCCCTTGGGAAAGATGCCATTCATTCTCTGTAACTCTTTAATCAGGTCTCTGCATTTTCACTGCACTTGGACAGGAAAGCTGAATGGCTCTTCACAGATGAATATGGGTCAATCAAAAGAATCTGAACAGGTAAAATGAAGACATCTCCATGATTCCAAATGTTGAGAAGTGTTTTCCTCCTTGAAACACATCTCCTGAGTTCAGGAAACTCTTAAGAGTGGTGGACCAATCTACACAATCCTCTCTTGCTCTGAGGCCATGCTGCTGGGACAGGCCTGGACAGTGGCTGTGCACACTGCGCACACACCCATGTCCTGTACCACACACCATACTCACAGTCCCGGCTGGGCCTTCCAGGTTCTCATAGTCTCCCTTCTGCAGTAATGAGGAACCTAGACAAGAAAGGACCCATCTTTTATGGGAAAGGATGGAATTGGGACTCAGGGTGCAGCCAATCCCTCTTTTCCTCACTTTCTTCCCTCTCCCACATGGAATTTCTGTCCACAAGCCATTGAAGCCTCTCATCATCCCTGCCTCCCCCCATTCACAAAGCTACTTCCCACAGTACAACACACGATTCTATAGGAAGCTGGTGAATGTTTTCGAAATAAAAAAATTGCCAGAAATGGTTAGGTCTTCTGTTCTGAGCAGCAGCTGAATAAGGCCTGGGTACAGAGCTGAGAAGACAGCAGAAAGTCAACACTTTTCACCACCATCCAAGAGTAGGAGACATGGGCAGGAAAGTTGCCCCAGGGAATGGGGCAGGAAAGAAGACACAGGTGGCAACAGGTTGAGAAACTGTCCAGTCTGGTATTACCCATAAGATGCTAGCAAGGTATCTTATATTGTTACTTTTACTGAAAGTAATTAGTGATGCAGTTCTAAGACTTTATAGGAGTGTATGCGCGCACGTGTGTGTGTGTGTGTGTGTGTGTGTGTGTGTGTATGAATGTCTATCAGGTACCCAGCTATTTTGTTGAGGCACTGCAGTCTGAGGGAAAATTGAGAATATTTCTGGATTAACTCAGAGGTACTGAACTCTGGATATTTTCTTATAAGTTGCGTATTGTGGGGGAAAAAGATACTGCTCAAAGACAGGATTGTAAAAGTTTCTCCAGCAAAACTAGGACTACCCAAAGAGAGTTTGGAAATGGAAGATAATGGCTTAAGTTTTAGGCAAGAAGTGGATGAAAGCAATGGGAAATGTGAAGTATCTGATTCTGAACAACAACAAAATGTGGTCTTCGAACTGCTTGCTTTTGTTTCAGAATTACCTCCATCACGTTTGTCCTCCACCTGTGAATAGAGAACTTTTATTTCACTACAGGATTCAAAGGCCTCAGATAAAAGAAACGGACCCATTCTATTTTCTAAGTTCAATATTGTAAGTATGAGAGAAAACACATTGCCTTCATTTCTGAGTTCTGCTGAAGGCACGGCTCAATTGAAACACCAATTTTACAGCCCTCCAAATGAATCTGGGAGGAAAGGAAACCAGTAAATCTTAAGATACAAAGTTCAGGAGAGATTCGATTTTGCTGCCTAACAAACAGTCCCACCCCCCCAAACCTCAGTGACTTAAAGTCTGTCCAAGTCTTGAGTTTCCAGACCTACTCTCATCTATGTGGAACTCAGAATTGTACTTTAGTATGAACACACACTTCAGAAAGCTGCCACTTTAGAGGGGGAGAGGGGCGATTAAAAACAAAGTGTGAGGTGAAACACTGACAGTTAAGTTCTTCCTCCAAGAAATCCCACACGTGACTTCCATGCCTGTGACTGCACAGCCACGCAGCCATGCCAAACGCCAAGGAAGTGGAAAAGTGCAAGCTTCCCCTGAGTCTAGTTATCAATAAGCATGTGTAACTGCCACATACCATCATTCTTTTTCATTTTGCTCCTTATGTGAACCTTTCCTTAGATCACCTGGCATACAACAAAGATCTACAGAGTGGTGTTGAGGAAGACCAAACGGTTTTCCAGCCCATTTTTATCTACAGAACTTTTTTGAAAGAGAGTAGCCAGAAAGGACCAGTTAATGATAGATACGTGCTATCAGGCACAAGTAACTCTGGAAACGGTCAGTGGGTTAAAAGGAGCCTATATGGCCTGGTTTCAATAATAGATTTAAGATGGAATAACCAGCTTTGAATTGCCTGGGACCATCATGCTTTGTGTGAAAGGCCTTCTGGAAATATGCTTTTCTACTTCCATTTCTTCTCTTCTTACTAGGCATGATTTAAATTCCCTTTAAGCCTTGTGACTTTTCCAGAAAGCAACTCTCCCTCAGTGGGGATGGGGGGGGGGGGGAGGGAGAATTATAAGACTTTCCCTAAATATTCTTCCAATAATGAATTCCTGCTTTGAGTGGGCTGCCTCCATGTGTTTTCAGTCAAGTGTTGATGGCGGCCTTGCCAGGGGACATTTCCAAGAGACTGTGGACCTAAAAGATGAGGGCTTGTACTGACAACCTGTTCTTGGTTTTCTGTCCACTTTAGTCCTCTTGAGCCCTGAAATCAGAGTTGAGAAATGATTCATGAAATCTCATTGGTGAACCAACACAGCTCTGCTACCTCTTTGTTCTCTTTAAGCAGGTAAAAAGATTAGGTTTCAAGGCTTCCTTTCAGAGAGATCTATGGACCAGATCTTGGTCATGTAAAAGGGACTTTCTAAGACCAAATAAGTTCTTTGTAGATACCAGAACTTCCTTTCTTTAGGACCTAAACATAGTCTTGGCCTACTCTGACATCCTAAGAACAAAAGAAGAAATTAGGTCATACTGTTTCCTGCCTAAAACTTAGTCTCAAGAACACCAATGTCTTCAAAGTAAGCCATGGTGGTGGGGCTATGTTTAGTAAAAGAGCTAACCTACTCATTCTCCCTAAAGCAACCTCCCCACATGGAACTCCTGTGACTTTTCGTTTGAAAGAGTCTTGATTATCTTAGGTAACATGTTGTTAAGGATTTGAGCAACATGGGATTTTAATGACTTTAGGAAGGGAGGCAGCCTTGGGGATTGCCATCACAATGTATCTGCTGTTCTCTTTATTCTTATGCCATATCCCATAGTTCTACTTACTGAAAGTTTTAGTACATTTGGCTGTTTCTGATGTCTGTGGCTCCTTAGGAGACATCTCAGCTTTTCAACTCTATTTCCTATTCATTCTTTCACTTGCTTAAAATTCCTAAGGAAGAATCAGATTGGCTCAGATTCACCTTATTGTCTTGTCTCAGTAAGCATCAGCGGTCACTAGCCAGCCAATCAATTTTGAGCTTGGAAGTCACTGAAAACATGGCTGCCTGAGCTGCAGAAGATGTGAGTAAGGGTGCTTCTAATAGAGGACTGTGAGAGGGCAAGGAAATGATAAACTCTACTACATGCTCTATCCTCTAACTGGATTGCTACAGGATACCCATTCTCTCACTTGCTTCATCCTATCCCTGTAGACCTGGCCTCCTTATATTCTGTCATAGCTGAGGCATCTTCTATCTCTTCTCCATCCCCCAGTGTAGGATGCCAGCTTAGTCCTGCTTCACCTTTGTTTAAGTATACAGTCACACAGGAATAGGATTGGTGTGTAAAAGATGAGATATATTTAGAAATATAAGAAAGACTGAGGGAGGTGGAGAATGAAACTAACTAAAACACTCTTAGCTAAAGAAAATTGTGTATCCACCATGAAGCTCAGGTACTTTTTCTCCTCCCAAGCCTTGGAGTAATTTTCCTTTCCATACATTAGCAAAAGAGAGAACTCTGAGCAAATGGGAAGCTATTATCTCTTCACTAAGCTCCCAAACTCCTCTGGACCCACATTCTTTTTTTATTATTATTATTATTTTTTTTTTTTTTGGCCAGTCCTGGGCCTTGGACTCAGGGCCTGAGCACTGTCCCTGGCTTCTTCCCGCTCAAGGCTAGCACTCTGCCACTTGAGCCACAGCGCCGCTTCTGGCTGTTTGTCTGTATATGTGGTGCTGGGGAATCGAACCTAGGGCCTCGTGTATCCGAGGCAGGCACTCTTGCCACTAGGCTATATCCCTAGCCCTGGACCCACATTCTTGACTAACATGTTACAAGCAATTTATTTTCACTGTAAGGTTTAGAGCACAAGTGAAAGACTCCATTCAGATAAAGTTTTGTCAATTTTGTTCTTCAAAAATTCCCAGAGCTCTTTGTCTTGAAGCTATTCACAAATCTTTACTTTGACTTTGGAAAGCTAATCACATGTAGTATTGCTTTCAAATGAGTTAGAGAAATTTTACTTTGCATGAATCCAGAAGTAACCAAGGGACTAGAAGAGCATTGAATTGTGATACCAGACTTTCCATCTTACTCACTATCCACCATTACCTGTGTGCCTCACCAGGTAAGTAAAAGCCCAACCTAAAACATCTGCCTTCAGACTTCTATATTCTATGCTCATTTCAATGGACATGAGGAGTAGAGTAGAAGTAAATCTAAACAAGTCCATTTCCCTGTCTTTTCCTAAGCTCTGGGTATGTCAACATTGATTAAGTCATCAGTCAGACTTTTCCTGTGACTGAAATTTTTGTCTACTGAGTAAAACTGTAGTGTTCTCCCTTGGAGACTATGATGGCAAAGATAACCCTGGGCAGCATTTCTAAACCTGCTGCTTTGGGATTCTGGAGCTAATTCTGGATCACTTCCAGATTCCCGCTCATTCCACTTAGATTCTGAGATTGATATCTCTTGCCCTTGGCTGTCCTGTGGGGCCCAACAATTGCATCTGGATTTTGCCTAGTCTCTCACGCCAACACCATCACCCAGACTCCAAAGTCATTTCTAATGTAACAGCTTAGAAACTGATGCAAAGATGGAGCCCGAGCCAGTTTGGCTTTCTCCCAGGTCTCTAGGCCCCTCTGGGGTTAATCAGCAACCAGCTATCTGTGTCAATAACATAAGCCTCTCTAACTAGAACACCTGGTGGAGACCCACAGGAGGGCTTAAAATAAAGTGAATTTTGCAGTTCTGTTTAAAGTAGACTGCCTGAGACTCTCCAGACAAAAATCAGCTTTGTTAAACCAAACCAGCTATGGGATGAACCCATATAGCTCTGTGTTCTTTGCGTTATCAGTGGTTTTGCTCATATTTTCCATGCCTGTATCTCAGCTCCAAAGTCTCCTTAGGCTGTTAATCTTAAGCTGTAGGATTTAGGGGAATGGCCTGAGTTCATCTTCCTAGTAGAGTTCTTTGGTGGCATCTCTTCTCCCTTTCCCCTCCTTCAGTCCTTATCCTGCTGGAGAAATCATAGACATTCTCCACTGGCACTGATGACGACTTCTCTTAGAACCTAGCCCCTTTGGCATTAGGGGATTGCTTGTGCAGGAACAGGGAAGGTGAGGAGAAAGGCAAAAAAGGTGGTCAAAGGACACATGAAAAAGTTTCCTGCTCTAGACTGCTCAGGCTGCCCTAGGAGATACCACAGATGTGCAGGTTAACAACAAAAATTTTCCCAGCACTGGTAGCTCATGCCTATAGTCCCACCTACACAGGAGGCTGAGATCTGAGAACTGCAGTTCAAAGCCAGCCTGGGCAGGAAAATCCATGAGACACTTATCTCCAATTAACTACCTCCCCAAACTGGAAGTACAGCAGTAACTCAAAGTGATAGAGCACAAGCCTTGAGCACAAAAGCTCAAGGACAATGCCCAAGCCCTGGATTCAAGCCCTACAACCAACCAACAAACAAACAAAAACATAAAAAACCCTCCCCTGCCCTTGAAAACAGGAATTTTTTTTTTTTTCTTTCTGGTCAAGGCCTGGGCGCTCTCCTTGAGAATCTCAGATCTCAGCCTACTGCATCACTAGGATTATAGGTGTGAGCCACTGGCACCTGGCAGGCAGAACTTGTTTTCTTACAGTTCTGGAGGCTGGCAGTCCAGGATATCAGTGCTAGCAGGTTAAGTGTTCTCCTGAGGCCTCAGGTATGCTTGCGTTGTAGATAGGCTTCTTCACTTTGTGTCTTCACACTACTTTTCCTCTGGCCAGGAGGTCCTAGTGTCTCTTCCTCTACTTACAAAAGGACTTGTTGGGCTGGGGCCTCCATTTTTCTTATTTAATCTTATTTGCCTACGTTTAAATGCTTTATGTCCACATAACAGTCACATTGGATGTTAGTTTCAACATATAAATTCTGAGGGAACATAGTTCAATCCATAACATCTGCCATAACGATTTTCCTCACCAGGCTATTTCACATGCTTTGAAGACTTGCTCATCTGATGGGAGAAAAGTAGATGTTGCCTACACAATGCAGATTTTGCAGTGTGTGTGTGTGTGTGTGTGTGTGCGCGCGCGTAGTTGTGTATGTATATGTGTACCTTCCCAATGCAGAGGGTGCAAGACAAGAAGCATGGAAAGGTGAGTGATGGATGGATGAGTGAATGGTTGAATGAATGATGGCTTTGGTAGTGTGTTGATAGCACCAGAGCTAAAGTAACAATGCTGCTGCTTTGAGACTGTGACTCCTTCTAGACGTTTCATGTTTAAAGACTCCAAATTGGAGAAGCTTAGGGTTCCATGGAGTGTCAGAAATGACCGATTCCACAGTGCTGCTCTATCAGCAAAAGGCTGACTAGGGTGGTTCTTCAATTGAGTGGAACTGGCCTGTGAACTGGAGGATATACATTCTTCTGCCCCTTCTTGTGGACTGCAGGCGCATTTCCTAGCCACTGTGATAGCCAGTGGTGCTTTCTGACAGTATTCCAAGTACCCCTGCTTCAAGGCACCAGGGACACTGTTTCTGAAGGGTGGTGAACTGGAGACAGATGTCCAGTTCCATCAGGGAAGGGGCCAGGCCACCCCTCAAAGCCACCTCTCCTCCCTCCCTCAGAGGCCTTTGTTTACTCTCAAGCGTCTCTTAATAAACATTTATTGCCATCTCTGATTTCTTGTGCATACAATGTGAATTGTGAGAAAGAAAGGAGGGAATACTGAAATTTTCCCTGGGCTCCTAAGGGTCTTGATGTCCAAAGGAATCTGAGGCTGTCAGCTCAGTCACTGACTGGATTCTTTGTCAAGTTAATGATTGGGAGTGCTTATTCAACATTAGAAACAGGGATAGACAAAGGGGCAGAAGTAAATGGATATACTAGGACTCAAATATTGGGTTACAACCAGTGGGTCTTTTCCACCTCCACTCTGACGTGCCACAGATACTAATTACCTACCTGTCCTCTGTTCTATGAGACTCAGTGACGTCTCTCCGATGTCTAGAAATGTCAGTGTTTGTGCAAGATGAATGATGATACTCGGGATCACCTAGCACCTCAGACCCTGGACAAGTAACTTGTCAAGAACCCTCCAGTGAGGCTGTCAGCTCCATTAGTCTGTCTTCCTGCCCTGCTTTTTGTTTCTCTTAGGCATGATTGCCACACATGCCAACGCCCCAGCTCCCAGGCCCTCTCTCCAGCCTGCATCCTGCCTCCCACTCTGGCTGCCTCCTACTCTGGCTGCCTCCTACTCTGCTGCTCTCTGTGCATCCTGTTTGTTCAGACCCCTTTGTCTTCCACTGGAGCAACAGGGAGAGAGGATTCCTCTGAGTCCCTTTGCCTTTGGCTTTGAAATCAGATCCTGGCCCACCTGATTATACTCAATAGCTGGAAATGGTAAGGATGTCCGATGGCAGAGGGCTCTTGTTTTAAGCTCTGCACACCAGGAAGGCAGGGGTGGGATCTCCTCCTCCTCCAGGCTGCGCTGGAGGGGGCAGGATGCTCTGGCAGCAAAAGCAAACAGTGGAACTGAAGGGAAGTTCACTTGAAAAGGAACTCTGAGGTCTATCTGTCAAAGGGCAAAGGAGCAGTCCCTGAGGACATCAAGTGGAGTGCAGACTCATTACTCTCTTCTTGAACATCTCCAGATGGAAACCATCAGTTCCAGCAATCATCCACCTTAGGGGCGCCAGATACATAGATCCTGCTTTTTCTGAAGAGCTGTCTCAGAGGCCTTGGTGCCGAGGGGTTGATTAAGACCTACCCTCTACCACAGTGGGCAGCTGAGCAGCACTTCGGCTTTAGAAGATCCTCAACACATGGCCTCCCTTCCAACAGAGAGGCTACCCTATGTACTAGTCCAAAGGCTTACCATGGTACCTAGAACGTTCTATAAAGAGAGGCAGAAGAGTGGTCATGTGTCCATACCCAGCCCAAGAAGTCTCAATGCAATCTAAGTTCCCCTCAGCCTGCCGGACCCCAGCCCTCCACCCCAGTTTCTCCAAGCCTTTCCCGACAGTGAGACCAGTGGCAAAGCCCTCTTTGCCGGAGTTGGCTAACCGTTGTGAGCCTTACTGGCTCTGTTTGGAGAGAGGATGCTGTGAAGAGGGTTAAAGGAAACAATTTGTGATCATTGTTTTGGCTCTTGTTCTTCTGAAAAGGAAACGGTCAGCACAAAGAATTGGGTCAAATGCACAGTCCTTCTCAGCATGGCCCCAACTTGCCCTGACAGCCTTCTCCCCATGATGTACCACCTATTGTCATGCCTCTGAGCCAGTGTGGGTACACTGTTCACCCCAACATTGCTCAGACTCTGAATCCATCTTCCTTCAATTCTGGGCTCAAGCATCCCGAATGCCCCAGGGTCTGACTCAGTGCTCCCTTGATGGGATTCCCGTGTCTGAGCTTTATTCTCGGATGCTCCGGCCAGGCTTGCCAGCTGTTTCACTGAGCTGCCTTACCAGTGAGGGCAGGACCAGGGAGGGGGTGGGGGAGTCTCTTCTGGTCAGGGTTCCAGACAGCTGCCTGCAGGCTGACATTGTGAGAGTGCATGAACAAGTGCACGAATGGATTCCACTCAGTTACCAGACTACAGCTTCCAGCCTCCAAGTCCCAAATCTCCTGTTTTGGAAAACACAGACTGTAGGTTCTTGAAATTTACCAATGAAATCTGAAAGGGAGTTAAGTAGATAGGAACATGAACTTTCATCCCCTCAAAGGTCCTTAAGCAACAGTTTCACAGAGAACCCTGTATGGCCTTCACGCCAGCTGGTAATATCACTTTTTTTAGGTGGCTCTGACACCTATGTTCTTTTTCTTCTTGCATCCTATAGATCTTCTTACAGACAGAAATGTTAGAACTTGTTTCTCTTGCCTAGGAAATCCACTTGACTGCTGAAGAAGCAAAATACTAGGAAACAATAGACTGGCTGCTCAGGTGTTCTCGCCCACACCCATTGTTGTCTGTTAGTGCATTTGCTGGCTGCGGTGTAGACAAGGCTTTAGTCATTGCATTTCAGGGGATGTGGTTCAGAAGGGGATCAAGAATAAGCCTGGCAGTAATCAGAACCAGCATGAGCATCTAGCTTTTCTCAGGAAAGAAATGCCAAGCAGGTAGGAGAGCAGGGGTTGAGGTATATGCCCAGAACGATGGGCCAGATTAGGATTGGGATAATGATCTTCTCTTTTAAAACATTTTTAACTCCCATTGACCTGACATCCCCACCACACGAAGCATTTTAAAGCATTGATTCACTGGCAATGAGTACATTCACGATGCTGTACAACCACCACCTCTATGCTGTTCCCAAGTGTTTCAATCACTCCAAAGCACTCGGTGATCCTCCCAGTTGCCCTTGTCCCAGGTTCTTGAAAATACAAATCGACTTTATCTCTATGGATTTACCTCTTCTGCATGTTTTAGGTGAAAATAACCAGATAGTATGTGACATTTTCATGTCTGGCTTTTTTCACTAGCAAAATTCATACACACTGTACACAGCAGTATTTGATTTATTTTTATGACTGAGTAATATTCCATCATAAGAACACATTATACTGTATTTTTGTTTATCACGTGGGAGCTGTTTCTGCCTTCTAGATATTATGAATAAGACTGCTAGAAACTTGTGTGTACTTGTCTTTCTTTGGCCAACAATTTCCAGTCTTTTGAATATAAACTAAGCAGTAGATTTGCTCAGTCACCTGGTGATTCTATGAAGAAGCACCATACTACCTTCCACCATGGATAAACCATTTCACATTCCCATCAACAAGGCATGAGAACAGCTTAGATCTTCTCCTTCTAGGAGTCACATTCAAGAGTGGCACCAGATCCTTCCAAAGGGCTGGCTTCTAGGCAGTCTATGAAGACACCAATTTTGCCAAAATATATATGCAATATATATGTATGTATGTATACATATATATATATATATATATTTGGAGCCTCCAACAATACAGCAAAGGGTGGCTCAGAGAAGAAATGATCCTATCCATCTCCATCTTTTTGGTGTGCCCTTCATAGATAAGCCAGGCACGGGCCTGACATGTCATTGTCTACTTGTGTGTCATTTTCACTTCTTTCCAATGAGCCTCTGCTACTCCACTGTTCTCAGGACTTCAGACCCAGTGGCTTTTGCATACCCCAGTAAATTTGGGAGACTGTTAATACAGCATCCAGTCTTCAGAGCTACCAAATGTGTGAAGGCTGAATTCCATGCATGAGACTTGTCAACATCTGCAAACCAGAAATAGGAAGAACACCTAAAAAAAGAAAAGAACTGCAGGCACCAAGTTATTAATAGAATCTGTTGAGGTGAAAGCATAGCCACCCCCAGAACCAACTGCATCACACCTATCAGAGGGACAGAGTGTAACGCTGGCTGCTGGTTTTTTTGTTGTTTTTTTTTTTAGTTTTTATTTATTTATTTTTCTTATTTATTGCCAAAGCGATGTACAGAGAGGTTACAGTTTCATACGTTAGTACGTTAGTACATTTCTTGTACTGTTTGTTACCTCCTCCCTCATTCCCCCTCCCCCTCCCCTTTTCCCTCTCCCCCCATGAGTTGTTCAGTTGGTTTACACCAACTGGTTTTGCAAGTAGCTGGCTTCTTTCTTGAAAGCACCTGGAAGGAACTAACGGGGTGTGTGTGTGTGTGTGTGTGTGTGTGTGTGTGTACATACACACATACATATATACATATATGTGTATATATATATATAATTTGACTAGAATAGGAAAAATAATATTGTATTCTAATCTTCCTTTCCTCACAATTTGGAAGCTGAAGTATCGTCAGCACTTTGTGGGAAGCCTTTTTGGTAGGGGCCTGGGAACCTGTAGGAAAGGAGTCTTTCTTGGAGTTGTAGATCTTTATGCCTGAAGAAAGAGCCAGACAGGAGAGGTGAAGCCGAGGTCTGAGAATCATGGTTCAAAGCCAGCCCAGGCAGCTAAAAGACAGTGCCTACCTAGGTCCTGAGTTCAAGCTCCAGTACTGACAGAGTGAGAGTTGAGAATCTGGACATTTTCTGAATGGGGAGTCTTGGGAGAAGGGCAAGGAGAAGAGGGGCAGTAAAGAGTCATACACCACACAGCAAGTCTTCTTAGCTCATTCATCTACCTGAGGGGCAAAGCAGGTTTTTCTGGTTTGGGTTGGTTCAGTGTTACTGAGGTTTGAATTCAAGGCTTCACATTCACCCAGACTCTTTAAGAGAACTCATAGCCCTGCAGACAGCTTGATTTTGCACTTCTGACCCCCAGAACTTATGAGGGAAGATACTTCCCTTGTTTTACATCCACTTTGTGGCAATTTATCACTGTAGCCTTAGGAAACTGGTCCAGTGGGATTGTGTTAAAAGATATAATATAGCTGAAGAGACAGAAAATCTTTTGTCATAGAAAAACTGAACTTAGTCACTCAATTTGCACCTATGTGTGATCAGGAAAGACCATAAACATGATCTGAACCAATCCTTAAAGCCATCCTTCAAGGTTCATATTCTTACCATGCAGAAGCAGAAACTGAGGATCTGAAAGGTTAGAGAACCTGTTCAAGACCTCTTGGTGAATGCTAGTGTAACCAGACCTTGAATATATATCTGCTTGTGCCCAATTCATAGCATTACAAAACGCACAACTCTGCAACAACATAGGTCCAGCATCCTACAGCGGCTGTCTGCCCGGTGAGGGAATTTGTTTTCTGAACAGTAGCATTCCTGGTGGTGGAGTTTTTCTTTGGCTGTGAGTGTTGGAGTGAAAAACTAATATTAAGAATACTAAGATGCCTGGGCACTAGTGCCTCCCACCTATAATCCTAACTACTCAGGAGGCTCAGATCTGAGGGTCTAGGTTCAAAGCCAACCAGGCAGAAAAGTCCCTTATCTCCAGCTAACCAGCAGAAAGCTGGAAGTAGAAGTGAAGGTCTTGAATTCAAGCCCCAGGAGGGAAAATGCTGAGCTGACCTGTTGGACCCTGCTAACCAGATGGAAGAAAACGTGGACACAACTGGAACCCACCAAGTTCCTCTCTGCCCCAGGGCTCCAAGGTCCTTTCTTTTCACAGCCATGCTAGGAAAAAGTGATGAAATCCTAGCGACACGGGCTGTCTGGTAGGAGCTGGAGCATTGACGGCTGTTCCCTGCTGTTCTCTGTTCTCTGCGTTGCTGACATAACTCACTCCCCCAGTAGAAGGAGAAGGAAGGACTTTGGCTGGGAGAGAAAATCTTGGCAAGTTCTGACCTGGGCAAGCAGACATTGCTTGGAGTGGTTTCTTTGTAGAGCTAGACACAGGTAAGTTCTAACAATGAGGGGTTCCAATGGTCCTGTTTTCAGTGTGCAAAGATCCGGGCTGACTTTTCATTTGTCATGGCTGAGACTGAGTGTGGCCAGCATGGCAGCTTCTCTCTTGCCCTCCCAGCAGTTCGTGTAGCGTCAGGGACACAGCCACAGTCTGCCACATTTCCTCCTTTGCAGGCCTCTGTTCAAGATAAAGTCAGGCTGCCGCTACCCTGGGACAACAACGTCATAAATCCCCCTCGGGCCTCCTCCTAGGCTTATTGTTCTATTGCAGTTGTTTTGAGTATGATCAAAAGGAAGGAAGAGCACTGTGCTATCAGGCTGAGGAAGAAGGATGCTCTCCTGGCCACTCCTGTTGCCCTTGGCCACCCCTGTTTTAAATGTGAGGAAACCAAAGGGCAATGTGCAACCTAACCCCGTCCCCATCACAGGAGTGGCCAGCCATGGTGGAGGCCAGCTCAGCCTCTGCTGAGAAGCAACCTCTAGTCAAACCAGTGACAGTCCCTTGGTGGCCCAGCCCTTGTCCTCTTACCCAGCCTGTGAGTCTGGCAGGGTAAACACAAAATCAGTGACATTTAGAGCAGGAACCAGAAATAAGTTCCAGAATAGCCTTAAACTTCAACTGTTGGATATTATGGGAACAAGTTTGGCTGGCCTACTGCCTACTTCTCAAGATAGGAAATAGCTCAAGTTCTTTGATGTATATCTATATGCATGCATGTATGCATGTCTATAAGCATGTGTGTATAATGCATGTATGCATGTATGCATGCATGCATATATTGTGCTAGCACTGGAGCCCTTTTGAACTCAGGGCCTCATGCTATCACTGGCATTTTTCTCACAAGGCTGGCATGCTACCACGTGAGCCAAGCCTCTACTTCAGCTTTTTTTATTTTTGCTGGTTAATTGGAGAGAAGAGTCTCTTAGACTTTTCTGTCTAGGCTTGCTTTGAACCATGATCCTCAGATGTCAGCATCTTGAGTGGCTTCAACTTCTTGAGAAATATAGTCACATTTAGGACTTGGTGGTCTTTCCATACAAGGCCTGAATTCAGAAGCACATTGGGGTGGATTCCTTCAAGGAACATAGAGGATTTTCTTAAGCTGGTTCTACGAAACTGGGAAGGGTGAAACCAAATATTTCTCTGACAGTCTTGCAGGCTGAGTTTCTCACAAATGTCTTCCCTGATTCTGACTGAACAGGTGCCTGGCCACTGCTGCCGGGCCACCTTTGTCTGAGCCATCACAGGGCCCTCAGTGACAGAGGCCCTCAATGTGCTTCCTCAACCAGAAAGGTGGTTTTACTTTGGCCAGAGTAGTCCAACCAGACAAGCAAAAGCCTGTCCATTGAGAGAGGGGGCTGCTGGGAGATTACACAACAAAATGGGAACCATTATCAGACTCGTCCCAGCCCCAAAGAAGCAGAGCCTTTGAAGCCACAGACAGGCTCCACAGAACTTTCCACCTGAGAGACGCTGGGGATGGGAGGTCAGCCTGCATGCAGCCCCCACACAAAAAGTGATCAAAGCCTGCTGCAGTAGGGAGGGGGCACACAGCTGCAGCCAGCTCCCCCTATGGGACTGCCCAGGGCATTCTGACAACAACTGGGCCGTCTTTGCAGGGGCCTGTGGGAAAACCCAGCACAGATGCACCATGCAGCCAAGCCCCCGGAGCACTGCTGGGAGAGGGAAAATAAACCCCTCAGTGGTCCTGACAAGAAAGGCCTGGAATCAAAGCACACACAAAAAAACGCAAAGACCACCCACCTGATGCGCGCCTACCTTTCCGAAACAAATAACTCCTTGGCTCCCAAGGCATCGTTCTTAGAGATCAAATGGATTGAACTCTTGCTGCTAAGGTCCATGCACCGAGGGATTTGTGCCATGCCAAGGCCCTTTCTAAGCAGCAGAAGCTTAATTTAAAAGGGGGCCTATTCAAGGGCTTCCTTGCATCTGCTCCCTTTTTCAACAAGAACCCTCAGTTAAGAAGGAAAAGGGTCCCATGTGGATGCCATTAGCTCGCTTCTCTAAGACTAGACAGTTGTATTTTGCCAGGCGCATTCTAGAAGCATCTTCCAGGCTGGTCCAGGGCAATGAGGACACTTATAAGCAGACTCTACCCTGGCAGCTGTGTAGGTCCTGCAAGACTGACCCTTCTGTGACAACCACAGCCCTCCCCCACCTGGCCTTGCCTCTCCTCCCCCATGAAGCCCTTTTGGAGGACTGGCACTTCACAGAGCCCGCAGTTTGATCTATTCTGAAGTGGGTCCAACAAAGCAAGCCCACTTCCACAGCACTCCTCAAAAGAAAGGGGGAGCTCTTTTCTTCTCCTTCTCAGGAATGGGTTTGGAGGGAGGGTGGAGGGGGATAATAATGTGGATGCCCTGGAAGATTTAGGCAGAGGAGTGGATATGGGTAAAATGAGTTGCCCAGGAGAGCTAGGGGAAACTAAGATGAGAAAATTCCAGAATGCTAGTTCAACCAGCTGATAATCTTTCTAGGAATGGGTTGGGGTTGGGGGGCTGGGAGAGGACAAAGCCTTAGAGAAGAGCAGCAGAACCTAAGAAGAGACATTTCTTTACCCCCACCCCACCCCGCCTTTGAAGGGGAGATCCTAAAAAGAGCTTACTAGATTTAGGCCTTTGTGATACTTGACCCTGTGAGTTGGGTGGGGTTAGCTCCATTTTACAGGTGACAAACCAGAGATTCAGCTTGGGGACCATGGTCCTTCAAGGACACATATGGCACTACTGAGCTGGAACTCAACCCTTAGGCAGCCTAGCACCAGAGTTCACAACCTTTCCTACTCATTCCAGTCCTGTTGTGCCTCTCAGGGCTAGAAAGATGTAAGTAGATGTCCCATAAATATTTATTAGGTAGAACTGAGCCAAGAAGCCGAATATAGGCAGAGGCCTCTATCCACCCTGAGCAAGAAGGATCTTTAGAGGGAGGGCTCAAGTTATGGGAAGAAATTCTCTGACACACACACACACACACACACACACACACACACACACACACACACACACATCCTGCTCTGAGGTGCAAGGAGGCTTTAAAAAAAAAAAGAATATCTAATAAAGTTTATGTGTAACCCCAAAAGGAAAGGCAGAAGGGAACTGGAACAATATAAAAAGCAGAGTAGGTAGATAATAAAACTTCACAGTGTTGTCTTTCATCCAGGAAGCACAAAGCATTCGCAGACTTTAATTATCTCTTTATCCCCAGAGCCCTTTCTGAAGATGGTAGACAAACATTTACAGTATACTTAGTTTTTGTTTTGTTTTTTGTTTTTTGTTTTTTTGTGGGTTTATGGTGCCAGTCCTAAGATTGAACTCAGGGCCTGGGTGATGTCCCTGAGGGTTTTTTTGCTCAAGGCTAGCACTCTACCACTTGAGCCACAGAACCACTTCTAGCTTTTTTAGTGGTTAATTGGAGATAAGAATCTCACAAACTTTACTGCCTGGGCTGGCTTTGAACTGTGATCCTCAGATCTCAGCCTCCTGAGGAGCTAGGATTACAGGTATGAGCCACCAACAACCTGCTAGTACCTACCCCTAGTTTTAAGCAGGGACACATTCAGGTACCAAAAGTAGTATCAGTTCTCCTCTAAGGCAAACAGCACAGGGCTGTACCTGAGCACAGCTTCGAACCCCAATCCTGATTGCATGCTACCTTCAACTGTGTTTTCTGACTCAGCAAAGGACACTGAGGTGTTCATGGAGAAATTTGGCAGGCAGAAGGGTCAGAAGGTCTTAGAAATGAAGGTGAGCAGAATGGAGCCATTAGGCCTCTGATCTGATCTGTGTATAACGCAGATGTCCCCTTTGTTAGCACATCTGCACATTCTTTAATTTAGGCTTGTGTCCCTCTGTGTGTCTGGTTGAGTTTGCTCACCATCACAAGACTGAAGGCTGAGTTGGACGAATCACATTAGGTAATATCATGCTAAACAACAAGCACCTCTGCCAGTGGAGGATAGAGGAAGGTGAAGGTATCTGGGCCAGGGTTCATCCTAAAGGTCCAGAGGGAAACTTCCTAGTGGACTTATAGTCCTGGGAATGTGGATTTGAGGCTGCTGCAGTAAGGACAGGGAATGAAAACTACAAAGGACTCACCCCTCTTTTCCTAGATCACTTTCAATCATGTCACATTGTGGCCTTAACATCCTTTAAAAAGTAGATAGGTAAATAAGCATATAACTTGTTAGTAGTTCTCTCTACTACCAAATAACATTAGACACAAATTCCTTTGCAAGCCACAGCAAGCCCCTCTAGGTCCCAGTCTTATTTCCACTCTTCTCTTGATTTGTGTGCAATTGTTCTCCATTTGTGGGCTACAGGCCTGTGGGGGGCCAGGGGTGCTCAGCAAGGGGTCCATAGTTCTCTGTCACACCCCATATGACAGTCTGAGTCAATAGTATATAAGATTCAGACTAATTGGGAAAAGCTGTCAAATTTCTAATAGCTCTTGATCATTGTGTTTCTTGGGATATTAAAGTATAGCAACTCTTATGAGAAAAATACCTGCATTGTAGTAGTGGATTTCCAACTGTCATCCAAGGAACCCTTCAGAGGTTCCCTGACATTGCTAGGGAAACATTTAGGACAAAGCAGGGACAGATGGCACTCCCCTATACACACAGCTAACTCATCTCCTCGTTGAAGAAGCTCTGGCTTTTAACAAATTTGTGCTCTGTGCTTTTTAATGAAATTTCATTTTAACAAAATTTTATTTGAACTCCACTGGAGAGGAGAGTAGAAAGAGGAATTTCTAAGCAAAGACTGTGGGCAAAGTACATATATGTCTTTCAGCCACAGTTCAGGGGGCAGGGAGGAACCTGCCAGGACCTCCAGTGTGCACACTGAATAAGCTGTGCTATTCACTCTTGTCCAGATCCACATAGTAAGAATTTTCACATTGCCAGGCACTGGTGGCTCGTGCTTATAATCCTAGCTACTCAGGAAAATGAGATCTAGAAAATCACATTTTCAAGCCAGTCCTGAAAAAAAACAAAAGTCTGTATGAATCTTATCTCCAATTAAACACCTAAATGCCAGAAGTAGAGGTACTGTTCAAGTGACAGAGAATAATAATAGCCTTGAGTAAAAAAGCCAAGCAAGAGCTAGAGGCCCTGAGTTCAAGCCCCAGTACACACACACACACACACACACACACACACACACACACACACACACACACACACACACACCTTGCATGTATTCAGTGATCTGAATTTTGGAAAGAAAAAAAATGCATTTGGGCTGGGAATATGGCCTAGTGGCAAGAGTGCTCGCCTTGTATACATGAAGCCCTGGGTTCAATTCCCCAGCACCAGAAAATAGCCAGAAGTGGTGCTGTGGCTCAATTGGCAGAGTGCTAGCCTTGAGCAAAGGAATCCAGGGACAGTGCTCAGGCCCTGAGTTCAAGGCCCAGGACTAGCAAAAAAAATGCATTTGCCCATAAGCTAATTTTATTGCTAAAGCAAAGACAATGTTAAGAGAATCTTTAGAACATTCTCTGCCATTATCAGTGGGACAGGGAAGTGTCCCTGTAGCAACTTTTCTGTACCACTTTTTTTCTGCTGGGCCCAAATTCTAGAGGTATTTTGCCCACATTCATCTTTGCTTGTTTGGTTGGTGCCTCCCACCAGGCTCTCAGAGCATAGATGACCCCAGGCAGCTTAGGTCTAAAATGATTGGAACAGTTATAAGAGGTGATAAAGAAGAGCCTAACATGGACTTTCAGAAATCCTCTGTGCTCTCAGCCTGGTCTCAGTGGAGCAAAAGAAAGAAATCCTCCAACAATCCAGAAGCTCCCTCATTAGCCAGTGAAACTCAGGCAGGATAGGGGAAGGGGGGCCTTTGTCTCTGCCTTTCACTCCGCTGCCCACACACAATTTAGAAAAGCCACCTTCCCCGCGCTCAGGCTCCAGGGAAGTGCCACAAAACAAGAAGACAAACCTCTCCTGACCTCCTTTCTATTAGTGAACTCTTGACAGAGGCAAATGAAAAACAATGGCAAGCAGAGGGGGCCTGGCCCAGCTGTGCTGGAATGTTGGAATGTGGCTCTGTGTGCGTGCATGTGTGCGTGCGTGTACACACATGGGAATATAAACATCCTTGGCTCTCAAGTTCCTATGTGCTAGGGGATAGGCTCAAGGGAAAAAATAGCTCCATGTGTCTGAGACTGGGTGAAGAGAACTCCCACAGGCCTGGCCTGGGCACTGTGTTATGTATGAAGGAATTAGAGGGAAGGAAGTTGTGGGAGAGGATATGTGTCTAGAGATGGTAGATCTCCGTGTGCACGCATAAGGGGGGAAATTTTGTGTTTGGATACATGTGTGTGCATAGCAGTGCCCACGTGCAAGTGTGCAAGAAAGCTGTAAGAACGTCTTGAGAGTCTGTGAAAATTCTCAGGTAAAAAAGTCTGGCAAGTTCCCCCATACCACAGGATGGTACACATTCAGGCTTGTGAAGTTCATTTCCTGTGGTAGTTACCAACCCTTGTTTATGTAGGACATAAAAGGTGACTGCTAGCAGAAGCTACAAGTCTCACAGAAGAGCTAGCAGGACAGGAGACCTGATGGCGGTCCTTGTCCCTTTCTTTGAAAGGACAATTCCATCCATTTTCAATATGAACCCACAATTCTAAAAATATATGCCTAGTGGGGAAAGAAAAAGAAGGTAGAGCTCTGACCTTTAAACCATGTCTTCCTTCCTTGTTCTGGATCTACCTTGTGCCCAATGTGCTGGATGGTGGCAGCTTGAATAGTCATGTATGTATGTGTTTATGTGTTTTTTAAACTCGTCTGGCTTGCTCTACTTTGAGCTGTAGTTTGTCAGCCCAACCCCAGGAAGTGTTTATGAGTTTTTTTCACTGTTTTATTCTGGCTTGGCTTTGTTTACTAGCCATGTAAAGGCCTTGTTCTTTGAATAAGGACTCCAGATCACAAAGGATTCTCAGACTGATGGTCCACAGTAAGTGGGAATATTTGACCCAATGCCACAAATGCACCCACATTGACCGGCATTTCTGAACACCACACTATAGGGAGAAATTACCCTCTGTAAACACCTTGGCATGTAACCTCCTCAGAGTCTGCCTTGCTAGTGCTTGTAGGCTCATCCAGGTTGTGTTCAACCATGAGGCCTTTTACCAGAGGTGCACGTGGCCAGAATTGCTCTTGGGCATAGCTCAAGACCTTATTAAATCAGCTGTCCTACAGATGCTGCTGCCCCAGGCCCGTAATCCTAGCTACTCAGGAGGCTGAGACCTGAGGATTAAAGTTGAAAGCCACCCCAGGCAGGAAAGTCTGTGAGATTCTTATCTCTAATTAAACACCAAAAAGCTGGAAGTGGAGATGTGGCTCGAGTGGTAGAGGGTGAGCCTTGAGCAGAAAAACTCAGGGATAGTGCCCAGGTCCTGAATTCAAGCCTCATGAACAACAATAATAAAAAATCTCCTTTTCTGGGTGCTTTCTGGGTCTTCATGCCTATATTCCTTACAACTCGGGAAGCTGAGAGCTGAGGATCATGATTCAAAGCCAGTCCAGGCAGGAAAGTCTGTGAGACTTTTTTATCTCCAATAAACTACCAAAAGTGCTACAGAGCACCGTGGCTCAAGTGAAAGAGTGCTAGCCTTGAGCTAAAAAGTTCAGGGACAGCACTATTGGGTTCAATGGAACAGAGTGCTTCAACTAAACAGGAAACCAAATGAAGACTTAGCTGTGCTTTGAAGATTGCCCAACCTTTGTTATTGTCGTCAGTAAAAGGTACCAGGGGAAGCACAGGAGGCAACGCTGCAGGTGGCACGTGGTATGCTCACTAACACATCAGGGTCTAAACTCTGCTGAAGGCTACTTCGGAGCAAGTTGGGGACCCAAAGATGATGACAGGCTCACTTCCCAAGCTTTGCCCTGATCCGCTGCTGGGCTCCAGTTGTTTATGGTGATGACAGAGGGACTTTGTCCTTCTGTCACTCTCAGACAATTCTCAGTTAATTAGCTGGAGGCCCCCGCATGGAACCAACATTTTATGTGAGCTAGTGTGGCACTCCGTTGATGTGTGACTCTGTTCAAGGCCCACACGTGACTGGCCTCCAGATCACTGTGATGGCCGGCTTGGAGGAACAGCCTGTCTGATTGGAAGGGCCTCTACTTGAAGCCCAAGCTTTGCCTGGCAGGAAGTAGGCTTTTAAGCCTGAGCCCCCAAGATACATTCCCAACCCCTCTCTAAGACTGCTCTCGGGGTCATCTGTGCACTTGCTAAAACTAGCCTCTGAGAGAATGATTTGTATGGCTTCTCTGTTTGTTCCCCTAATGATCCCAACATTGATTTAGCTCTTAATAGACTTGGAAGGGCTCTGACAACACTTCCGGCAAGTAGCGTTTATACTGCAGACTCTTCACTTGTGCCTTTGCTCACAGGGAAAGGCAAGCAAGGCTCACTTGCTTTGCCCACCCCAAGCACTCAAGTGTACCTCGCTCTCTGTGCCTGTAGTACCTAAAGACCAAGAGCTGCCTTGGAAGTATACTGGGGGTGGGGGGTGGGGAGGCCCCCTATGGTCCTGATTGAGGGAGAAACATCCTAGAAAGCTTGGTGGAGAACATCTGACACTCTGGTATTGGGCTTTGGATGAAAGTAGGGGGGAGGGTGTACGCATGCGTACATGATTGAACTCAGGGCCTGGGTGCTGTCCCTAAGCTTCTTTTGCTCAAAACAAACACTCTCCCACTTGAGCCATAGCACCACTTCCAGCTTTTTTTGCGTAGCTTATTGGAATTAAGAGTCCCACAGATGTTCCTGCCTTGGCTGGCTTTGAACTGTGATCCTCAGATCTCAGCCTCCTGGGTAAGTAGAATACAGGCGTGAGCCATGGGCACCTAGCACAAAGGCTTTTAAGGGTGAACACAATCTGGCCCATGTGACTTTCAGCCCTTCTCCCTGATTCTCAGGGCTATTTCCCTTTATCTTTAAAGGGGAAACATCTTACCTTCAAATCCCACACCAGATTGTGGAACCATTGGTGAAAGAACTTTGCAAAATGCCAGTGAGACACATGTGGTGATGTGTTGTGTTAAAGCACCTTGTCTGTTGTGTTAAAGCACCCGTTACTGTCATCTGACAGAGGATTGTTCTGTGACTCAAAGGCCTAGCTCCTACCTGTGCCATTTCCCATAAGAGCATGGAGAGCACCATTCAATGTGTGACTTTTATCTGTGAAATGGGAGAGGAGTGTTGCAGGATTTTCAGGGCAAGTGCTTGGCAGCCTTAGCTGAGTGACATGATTGTTGCTACTGCTTTACATTGCCATTGGTTAATGAGCATAAAGACACCTTCCTGCAGGGTCATATCTAGAAGGAGCCTGGGCTTTGTAGTAGGTAGCAGTTGAGTGAATCCTAAAACTGCCCTTAGTTGTCATCTAAGTGGGGGTGACTTCCTATAAGTCTGAGCTTAGTTCTCTAACTCATGAGTCAGCAAGCTTACTACAACAGGGTAGATAGTCAATCTTTTCACTTTTGTGGGACGTATGGTCTCTGCCACAACTACCAGGTCATCCATAGATAATGCACAAGCAAATAGATACTGTGTGTTCCAATAAAACTTTATCAAATTAGGCTGAGGGCCAGATCTGCCTAGCTGATTATGGTTTATGGACCCGTGCTTTTAGCTTCAAGAATTTGGAAAATTGGGCTGGGGATTTAGCCTAGTGGCAAGAGTGCCTGCCTCGGATACATGAGGCCCTAGGTTCGATTCCCCAGCACCACATATACAGAAAACGGCCAGAAGCTGCGCTGTGGCTCAAGTGGCAGAGTGCTAGCCTTGAGCGGGAAGAAGCCAGGGACAGTGCTCAGGCCCTGAGTCCAAGGCCCAGGACTGGCCAAAAAAAAAAAAAAAAAAAAAAAGAATTTGGAAAATAAATGTGCCCAAGGTAGGTGAGTATAGGCCTCTGTTTGTTCAGATCTTTGATTTCCACTCTGTTTTACACAGGCCCTGGTTCCGTGTTCCTGCCACAGGGTCACAGCAGCAAGACCCTCCTTGTTCGTAACTCCCTCCCAGGCCTTGAGGAATGGCAGGCTCATTCAAACTGGCTGCTTAATGGAGAACAAGTTTGTGCCTTCCAGGATCTGTTCTCCTTGCCCTCCCCACTCAGGGCCTTTCCCCTCCATCCCAACTTTGTGGAACACACAATTTGTAATCTCCTTAAAACCAAAGAAGTGAGGTCTCTGATTCATGTAGATTAAAATCAGCTGCAACCTATTAATGGCCCAGAGCCCAAGACAGATTTTAGGAAACAAAAACACTGGACCAAATTAGATTGAACTGGCCTCTGTCTCCAGGGGAGGGAGGTGGAGTACGAGGCTGGGGGTAGAGGGAGTGGCCATGTGGTTTTAATTAATTTGGATTCTCTTCCTAAAGCGAATTCACCCAACACAAAGCATGTGTAGTTTCGTGGCAGCGGCTGGCCAGCCGCAGGAGCCCCACTCTCCCTGGTAGGAGCCCTTGGTCTGTTGGGGGGGCTGGGGTTTAGTTGTGTGTCTGTAATTAACAGGTTTCAAAGTGGCTATTTTAAAAAAGAGAATTTCAGTGGCGCGTTAAAATCCTTTCATCAACCATCAGCTGGCATCCCCCAGCCTTCCAGCAAGGCCCTGGCCACTTAAGGCTTCAGAGAGCTCTGAATTCCCAGAGTCTCCTTTGACAATGAGGAGGCTTTTGCTGTGGGTTTCATAAGGCTGGTGGTTACCATGATTTTCATTGTGTCACTTAGTTACTAGGATGGTAAAAATGTTTCTTCCTATAGTACCTAAAACCAGGAAAAAGAAAAGAGGGGGGAAAAAAAAGCCCCTGTTTTTAGAGCAGTTACGTAACATACACAGTTTGGTCAGGGTGTCGGGGTTCTGAAAGGGACTCACTCTGCTCAGGGTTGGGAATGCAAAGAGGCTGGGAGAGGGAAGGCCCTGGCCAACACCCAGTGCTGATGGCCCATCTGAGGGAACTGAGGCTACCGAGTGGGGAATGGGGGGGGAGGGGGAGGAGGGTTCCTGGTTGAAGCTGGCTTGGAATCCTGCCCAGACTCCCCATCAGGTATTTTTTTCCTCTTCCTTGTAACTCAAGGCTGTGGATAGAGCTAGGAAAAATGGAGGAGGAGTCTGAATTCCACTGGACTGGTGCCTTGGGGGCCTTCTAAGTGCAGAAGGAAATGGTCGAATTCAGAGGCAGCTTTAAGTCAGGTACTAAAGTGGCCGGAGGAATGGGGTAGGCCAGTGATGGCCTTCCTGTGACCTCCAGGAGGGGGCTCTTCTCAGAGCCTCAAATGGCGGAGGGGAACAATCACTGGAGACTCAAGTTGGCACCCACAGCCCTGTGCTGAGCTGTGGAAAGGAGGGAAATAGACACCAAATTCCAAAAGCCAGGGAGATATTTCTTACTGCTCTCAATATAAAAACTAGGCTCTCAGAATCACCAGAGGGGGTGACAGGAACTTTGGCTAAGCCCATGTTATCTGATAAATGTGACACCAGCCTGGCTTTTCTTCCTATTTTGATGATGGCTACCTTCCAGAACTTTCTTTCATGGAAGACATAAACATATTCAGAGAGAATGACTGTTAAATAACCTCTGGTGCTTAAAAACAATGGAAGAGCCTCAGAGAAGCCAGCCTGGCTGTCAGTAAACACATGTAGGATGCAGTTCACAATACAATTCTGAAGCCATGTTCATTCAGGGGACTGGAGAATACCAGAGCTGGGAGGGAAACTGAGGCCTTGGGCCATATCCAAAGTTATATAGCTGACATTAGGAGTCTAGTCTATGGTTCCCGACTCTCACTAACACCATTCTAGCACTTTCATTTATTTACTCCTTCCTGTGTGTTAGACACTTATAGGTACTGCTCATTTTATTTCTATGGAATTTTTGAGGAGGTGAAATAAAGAGGTACTTTTTGTGTGTAATGCATGAAAGAAGGAAAGGAAAACTTCTCCCTCCTCCCCTAACCCAGATCTTAGGAAAGTAAAGATGACCTTTGCGATCCTGAGCATCCTTGGGAAATATCTGCCATTCTAAGCAAGCCTTTCCCTTGGATGTGGCATATGTTTGTTGTGTAGATGGGACATACCCAGGCTGTCCCCACTGGCAGTGACCCCCGACTCCCAGCAGCCTCTAGAGCATCATGGCCCCAAGGATTCTGGAAATCAGAGGAAATTCTCTAGGTCTAAGCGTGAGTGAACGCCAATGGGAACCCAGAGCAGTTGAAGGCACGCAGATTGCACGGCAACCTCCGTCTGTTTCCCATCATTTTCCTCCTACAGTTGGCGTGTCAGGCCTTTGCGCTTGTTTACCTCTGTATGAATAGTTCCTCCATTATAAATCAGTGAACTTGGCACTGAGTTTTGGATTATCTGTGATAGTTAACTTTCCCAGGGCAAAAAAAAAAAAAAAAAAAAAAATTAAACCAGCAAATCTCTTTTGTTTCTCACAGTTTCGTATCCAAATCATGAAAGTGCTGATCTGTGTAGTGTGAGCCAAGCCTGAACCTCCTTCTGCCTGCATTCCTGCACTGGAGGTAATCAGTCATACATTTGTTCATTCATTCATTCCACAAATACTCAATGAGCACCTATGTGGTAGACCAGATTCTAGAAAGGATAAAGGATTCAAAACAAACAACAAACAATGTTCTTCCTTATCCTGGTTATATCTGACAGACAGTAACAAAACATGCAGCCATACCTGCTAACCACAGGACTCCTATAGATGACCAAGTCCCTTGTGTAAAGTGACATAGTACTTGCATATAACCTTATGCACATCTTACCACGTACTTGGAATCATCTCATCATTACTTTTTATTTTGTTTTTCTTTTCCTTTTTGTCAGTTGTGGGGCTTGAACTCAGGGCCTAGGCGCTGTCCTTGAGCTTTTTGGCTCAAGGCTAGAGCTGTACCATGTAGAGTCACAGATCCACTTCCTGTTTTCTGGTGGTTAAATGGAGATAAGAGTCTCACAGACTTTCTTGCCCAGAGCTGGCTTCAAACCTCAATCCTCAGATCTTTGCCTCCTGACTAACCAGGATTACAGGTGTGAGCCACCAGGGTCCAGCTTTTCATTACTTTTAATATCTGTTATAATGTAAATGCGATGTAAATAGCTGTTATCCTGTATTACTTAGGAAATGATGACAAGGAAATAAGTCTGTACCTGTTCAGTAAGATGAACCCTTTTTCCATATATTTTCATCAACAAATGGATGCAGAACCAGGATATATGGAAGATTGTCTGTGTACTAGAAAAAAGGTAAAGTAGAGCAAGAGATGACCCCACAGTGAACAGATAATGTTTGAGCAAAGACTTGAGCAAATAAGCCATGTTCAGTCAGAAAGAACATTCTAGGCTGAAGGAAATAACAAGTACAAAAGGCTGGAACAGGGACACGTTTGATGTATTGGGGGTGGGGGTGAGGACAGACAGTAAGGAAGCCAGAGTGGAACCCAGCAAACAGTGGGACAGAGCAGTGGACAGGGGAACCCATGAAAGTGGCAACTTCAGATTTTGTTCTGAGCATCCCAAGATGCCTTTGGAAGCCTTGGAGCAGGAAAGCGATACAGCAGAAATAAACACGCGAAGGATGTAGAGAAGCCAATGAGACCGTGGCTGCCTAGCTTAGATTCAATACTTGAATTCAACAGGCACATGGACCCTCATGGGAGAAGTGGAATCCTTTGGGAGTTTCAGGTTTCAACAGGGTCAGGCTGGGCCTTGGACCTCACCACCTCTTTTCCTATTGGCCTTCAGTCCTGAGAAAGGAAATACTGTGGATTAAATGGTAGGGTTGGGACCACTGAATCATAGAGCCCTTAGATAACATTGCTGAGGAAGTTGCTGAGCAGGGTCTCACTTCCCAGTTGGTTTGTTAAGCCCCCACTGGGGCCTTTGTTGGGGGTCTCCAGCACAGTTGAAAGAAGGTGGCTCAAATATAGACCCATTCTCTCCTAGTTCTGGCTTTATTTTTGGCTGATTGCATACTGTCTAGTCAGTTTCCTTCCTAGGCCGCTTTCACTTTGTGAAATGCCAGTCACCTCACCTCACTAGGGAGCAGAGGAGGAAAGGGGGAAGTGTATACTTTAGGTTCAGGCAGGCCCAATACTCAGTCACTTGCCTCTTTACCAGCTTTTGGAACAACTACCGAGCCTCATAGCATTCTACTGTCCAACACACTAGTCACTAAATTTAAATAAATTAAGATGAAATAAAATTTAAAAATCAGTTCCCAATTGAGTTGTAGTGGCATGGGCCTGTAATCTCAGCTCTAGTAAGACTGAAGTAGGAGGATTGTGAGTTTGAGGCCAGCTTATGCTACATAGTAAGACTGTCTCAAAAAAAAAAAAATCCAGATATAGTGGCTTACACTTGCAATCTTTGCAATTCAGGAGGCTGAGATTGGGAGAATTATTGTTCACGGCCAGCCCAGGCAAAAAGGTCAAGAGATCCTTTCTTAACCTGTAGTTGGGCTGGGTATAGTAACACAGGACTATCATCCCAGCTATGTGGAAGGTTGAAATAGGGAGGACTGTGGCTCCAGGCTTGCCAGTGCAAAAAAACTCATGAGACACCATCTCAACAGAAAGCAACTCCATCTTAAGAGGTCTGGTGGTGCATGCCTGTCATCCCATTACCGCAGAAAGGATCATAGTCCAGTAACAGGAAAAAAGCAAGACCCCATCACAGAATAACCAGTGCAAAAAAAGGGCTAGGGCATACCTCAATGGTAAAGCCTACTGGACAAGTATGAGGCCCTGAGCTTTTAAATCCCTATACCACTAAAACAAGCAAACCAGAATCAGTTGTCTAACTGGCTATGTGCATTTCAAGTACTTACTAGCCACATTGCATTGGCAGTCCCTTTATTGGACAATATAGATATAGAACAGATCAATGTTGGAAGGAAGTCCTGTTGCTGAACAATTTTACTTCCCTTCCTTCCTTCTTTCCTTCCTTCCTTCCTTCCTTCCTTCCTTCCTTCCTTCCTTCCTTCCTTCCTTCCTTCCTACCTTCCTTCCTTCCTTCCTTCCCATCAGTCAACTCAGGGCTTATAACCTACCTCAGAGCCTTCAACTCAGGGCTTATGCACTATCCCTGAGCTTTTTTGCTCAAGGCTAGCACTTTACCACTTTGAGCCACTGCTCTACTTCTGGCTTTCTGATGGTTAATTGGAGATAAAGAGTTTCATGGAGTTCCCTGCTTCAGCTGGCTTTGAACTCAGCCTCCTGAGTAGCTAGGATTACAGGCTGAGCTACCAGCATCTGGAAGTTTTACTTTTGTTGTTGTTGTTGTTGTTGTTTTAAGAAAATGAGCTGTGAGAACTGGCTAAAAGAACATTCACAAAGCACCATCTCATTAGGTGCCAGCAAATGGTAGCCATCATGACTTAGAGGACGCTCTATATGCTATTCTGCTATGGGCAGGCTGTGTGGCAAGTCACTTAACTTGTCTGAACTTCAGTTTTCTGATATCTAAAATGGGAATAACAAGTAATTCTGAGTGCATTCCCCATAACTTAGTGTGATCCTTATTTTTTTCTTTGTTCTTCTTGCATCCATGAGAACTTCCACATCAACCCTCAGCTCACTTATCTAGATCAAAATTTGGAGACTCCAGCCCTCTTTTACTTAGTGAGAAGTCTGATACTTTTGTGGATCAATAATGGATTCTGGAAAGGTTAGCCATCTTGAGGGCCTTGGTTGTGGTTAGTGGTATGAAATACAAATAAAACAAGTGGACCAATCTGTTCAAGCAAAATAATCATTTTGACCCACATCAGATATTTACCTGGCTTACATACTCTGAAAGACTTAGATGTACCAGCATGGTTCCACCTTCCTGGCCTAGCCATTCCTTAGAGAGGAGGGGTGGTATCCCTCTAAAGAGAGGTTCTCTGGTATCTTGCTTGTCAATCAGTCTTTTTTTCACTTTGGAGTTTTGTTGTTGCTGAACATTTATTAACTACAGGCATTTTAGTGGGTGGAAGCTAGGATTTGCCTAGGGCAGGAAGGAAGTCATTTGCTAGCCAGGATAAGGTGTAGTTTAAGAGTTGGAGCTGAAATTCCCTCCACCTGTTTTCACGTATTTCAGGAGATATTTGTTTTCAACTCCCAAATTACCTGCCAAGATTGTTAGACCTGTGACCCTATCTCCACTGGCTGTTTTCTTTCATTTCTGATAGCAAAGACAAAGGGAAGAAAAAGAGAGTGAGACTTGAGAACAACATTCTTGCATTCCTTGAAATAATATTTCATACAGTGGATGATGGCTTTACTGTTTCCTAAAATATAGACAGTAAAGAGCCTGTCCTAGCTTAGAACCTCTGCCCCTGGGGAGGCTTGGCTGAGATGAGAGGCAGCATGTGTAAGTAGATCTTATGGAAGACTGGAAGAGCTGTGCCAACCTGCTGTGTCTTCTCTTTATTTCCTACTTTATTTCTTCCTTGCAAAGTACTAAGACTTGAATTCAGGGCCTGGGCATTGCCCTTAGCTTTTTTTAAAAAACTGTATTTTTTTTTTGTATTTTCTTTTTTGGTACTGGGGATCGAACCCAGGACATTGCACTTGCTAGGCAAGCACTTTGCCACTAAGCTACATCCCAGCCCCATCCCTTAGCTTTTAACTTAAGGTTGGCACTGTACCACTTGAGTTACAGCTCCACTTCTGACATTTTGCTGGTGAATTGGAGATAAAAGTCTCATGGACATTTCTGTTCAAGCTGCTCAGACCATAATCCTCAGATCTCAGGTTCATAATTAGCTAGGATTACAGGTGTTAACCACAGGTATCAATCCTAATGGAATTTTCTAAATCTCTCTTACCTTCAAACTGGACCATCTGGCACTTTGTCTCATCATGTAGACAACTCCAAAATTTCAGTTATTCAACATTCCCCCCCCCCAAAAAAAAATCCTTGACCTCATCTCTGATACTTTTCTCTCATACTTCTCTTCCTTGTCCAAGCTTCCAGGAAGTCCTGCTGGCTCCACCTTCAATATCTGTCCAGAATTCAACCAATATATATCAGTGCCACTAGCACCTCCATCTCTTTCCTGGTCAACTACAAAAACCTAATGTTCTCTGTCTTTCTATTTTCCACGAACTAGTCTTCCTATGTTTGTATTACCTAAAATATAGTATATTCTCTACATATTAGCCAGGTCAAATAATTTTTTCCCTCCTTTAAGCCCTTCCAAATGGCCTTAAAACAGCTCCCACGTCATTCAGCGTGAAAGCTGCAGGTTTTACTACAAAGATTCTAAATCATCTACTCCTGTTAATGCTCGGCCTTGTCTCCCTCCCCCTCACTCATTCCTTGCAGGTCACATTGGCCTCCTGGATTTCTTCAGACACCAGATGTACGTCCACTTCAGGGTCTTGGCTGCAGCTGCACTGGCTGGCTAGCTCCACCTTTTCCAATTTTCACTCAGATTTCTTCTCAGTGAAGCTGACCTGGCCCTGACCATTGCTGGCAATCTTGAAAATTTTCTCTAACCCCTTAATTTCCACGCACTACACTCCATGACCCAACCCTCCCTTTTTCACTCTGACACATACTAATATATTATATAACTTGTTTATTATCTGTGTTTATAGTATCCTGTCTTCTCGCCTCTAGATTTGTAAGCTTCATAAGGGGCAGGAACCTTGGTCATTGCCTAGTTCATTGGGAACCCTGGTTCATTGTTCTCTTTCTGATACCTACAGCACTGGGCTCCCAGCTGCTTTTCTTTGCTTACTAGTGATCCATTCTTGGAGAGAAGGACTGTCCAAGGAGCCTGCCCTGAGAACTAGAGCCTAGGCAGGCAATGCAAAACAACCAACAAGCCAAGGCATTGGGACTGGTTCAGACTCATATAGGAGTCTTCAATAAAACAAGTTCAGAAGAAACAGAGACAGATATGTGGAGTTTGTGGAGAATAGGTGAAGAACATGTTGCCTACTAGTAGTATAACTGAAAATAACAGGAAATAAATAGCAAGGACTTTTTAAAAGATGTGAACCAATGGCAGAAATGATGGTATATGGTTTCAGAGACTGGGTTTACAAAAAGGGTTTTGTTATTTTACCATGTCTAAGCTGTTCACTCTGGAGAAGACCAATTGCTGTACTTTCAGCTTACTAGACAAAGATCTGAGAGAGGGAAAACCATGGCCTCTATCAACAGCCAGCATCTGACCAGGTTTAGGAATGAGCTATTCCAAAGACAGATCCTCCAACCCCATCCCAGTCTTCAGATGGCCACAGTCTCCTTAGAGACCTTGATTCAGGATGGCCCAACCATGCCTGTATTCCTGGACCCAGAAACAATGAGAGAGAACACATGAATATTGTTGATTTGAGCCAATAGACTTTAAAGTACTTTATGAGATAGCAATAGATAATTACTTACCATATTAAGAATTAAAACAGCCAGGCACTGGTGGCTCACTCTTGTAATCCTAGCTACTCAGGAGGCTGAGATCTGAGGATCACAGTTCAAGGCCAGCCTGGGGAAGAAAAGTCTGTGAGACTCTTAGCTCCAATAAACTACTCAGAAATAGCTGAAAGCGGCACTGTGGCTCAAATGGTAGAGCACTAGCCTTGAGGAAAAAGAGGTTCAGGGACAGCATCCAGGCCCGAAGTTTAAGCCCTAGGATCAGTAAAAAAAAAAAAAAGAATTAAAACAGAAAAATGCTTAATATTTGTTTTATCAGTTTTTATTCCTTTACACAAATAAATTAAGGCTCAGTAGTTTATTATAACTCATTGTCACTTGAAAGTTAAAATTAGCAGACTTATTACCAAAAGAGTACCTTTTTAAAAATAAAAACTTAGAAGAGTGACATGGTTGTACATTTTTGCCAATCTCTTTAATGTCTCCCTTAATGGAAGACAGCTGGAGTCTCATATCTACTTCTGTATTCAATCAGCTGTGATAATGTTGTTTTGGTTGAATTATGTGAAGCAAACCCAGTCTCCCTTAGATATGTTATGGGAAGAGGGAGGAATATTTTCATAGCCTTTTCTGTAATTGTGGATATTCTTCTTTGACACAATACCAAAAGTCAACTCATGGTAGTATCTTAAAGGTTATTTGCAATGTGGAATGCAATACTTTATCAATAGACCTTTTAAACTCAGATACATTAAAATCTATGCTGTCTAGTTTGTATTTTTTCCCCTACCCTTTTAATTACTATGCACAGGTCATTTGCTTCATTAAGATATGTCTATCTTCTTATTCTCATCAGTTCCACAAGAACTTAAACTTCCTCTTTGTTTCTATCACCACTGACTTCACCAGAAACTTGTCTGTCAATGTTGAGAAGGAATTGAGCTCAACAAAAACAGATGTAATTTCCCCACAATTATAATTTTTGCTCAAAGCTTCTACGTTGGCAATTAATCTTGTCAATTTTCTCTCCCAAAATGACAGTCTCTGTTTGTTTCATGTGTTTAATAAAATCTCTGTCAAATGAGTCTCAGAAGTCATGGGTACTGTATGTGGGCATTTGGTATCAACATGACTAGTGTGTCACAAGTGAGTGCTCATCTCTGTGCTTTCCCTGGAGATGACGTCATGCTGTATGATGCACCTACCATTGCTTGGTACCTTCCTTCTCATCTCCTTCTACAGGGTGCTAAAACCATACATTTTGGATAAGGTTTTATGAAACATATCATTTTGACTGCTTCATCTAGGATAGCATTCTGAGGTGAAATTGGCTTTTCCTCCCCCTCCCCCTACATGTTTATAGCAGTGAAGACTACTATAACTCCCAGTAGAGTCTGAATGCAACAGTTTTACCCAAACATCAACAAGGTAAAGAAAGCAAATAACATCTTATTATTATGAAATTTATTTAGGCCTTGAAGACACCCTCATAGGGTTTGAGGGATCCCAGGGTTCCCTAGCCTGCACTGTGAGAAGTCCTGCTTCAGGGAAATGAGTGTCATTCCAGTCACTGTAGCATTAATCAGTGCTGGTGTCACATGCTAAGACATGCATGGGCCAGGTCTTTGTGCAAAACTGTAATGGCTACCACTTATTGCATAAGCAGAAAACATATCATTAGACAACAGCTTGTTCTTGTGGATGGGTTAGATATGAGATGTCTTCTTTATTTAAGGGAGATTATGGTAATCTTCATGTTTTTGTTTGTTCTACTTGTACGACTGGCAATGTTGAATAAATAGGGCAGATGAGGAAGCTAACACCTGCACCCTTTCCGGTGAACCTCTGCTCCCTCCCCTACATCCAAGCAGTAAAAACTCAGCTGACACAGAAGATCTCCATGTCAGAGTACAGGCTCCAGGCCAGAGTGGGCAAAGCTCACAATCAGTGAAACAGCAGGCCCTCAGGCTAGGTAGTGAGCTTTTTGGTGCTTAGGACTACAGGCCTGGCCTCTCCCACAGTGCCTCAGAATTCCTACCACAGTGACTTAGAGAGAGGCAGAATAGGGCGGTGGTTGTTTTTCATTCTTGTTCAGTTTAGCTTGCACCTCCTTTCATGGCAGAAATGCAGGGTAAACTTGAACCCCACACCTGACTGGACCCAGCCATGTGATGAGTGATTGCTTGGCTGTTCTGTCTGCCAAGGTCAGCCTTGCTCTACAGACGTGAGCAGTGTGTCTGGGGCCTGGGAACTGGAGACACTTCCACACCTGTTTGCCTAGTTGAGGAGCAGGAAGAAATCACCCAAACCTTCAAACATGGGGCCAGAGCAAGGAGAGAAAAGGGAAGCCTAAAGCCTCTGGTGAACCTGGGTCATGTGACTACCCCCATAGTCCTCTTCTGTTCCCTTTCATTGCTCAGATCTCCAACACCCAGCCTTTTTTAGCAGCTTTAGGTTGATGGGAGGTGGCCAGAAAGCTTATCAAATGAAGGCAGAAGCAGGTGTTTGAAAAGCCCTTCCCTGCTGAAAGCCAGGACAAATAAAGTGAAAGGCAGCTAAGTCAATAGCCTCCAGCAATTACATTTTCTTTCCCAGAGCTCTTTTTCTTTTCTTCTTCCTCTGGTTCTAAACTCCTGGAAGTCTCTGGGAACCAATCACCAGAACAAACCATTCAAAGAGCTTAGGAGCTAGGGTAAAACTAGAGCATGTGACATCCTAGGCAGAACAATGGCCTCCTATGGTAGATCCCCAGAATCATCATTAGGAGATACCCAGAAGTTTTCATCTAGTGGTGTTCTGGGACCAATTGCTGATGGCCACCTAAGAAGTGATTCTACTGTCAAAATTATGAAGCCATATTGGTAGCTTGAATTGGCACTGGTGAAAATATTTATACCACAGAAACTGGTAAGCTACAAACCAAACTCCTCCCTCTCTTGCCTCTATCCTCTACTGTAGCCTCTACTATAGCAATTACCACTTCAAATATGATTCTCAGATCAACTATTTTGGAATCTCCTAGAGAAGACGTGAGGTGGGGTGAGGGGAGTTGTTATTTAACACAGAGATTTCCTGCCCAACTGGAATGAAATGAGTCTTAAGATTCTCTAGAGGTAGAGCCTGGAGAAAAGCTTTTTTAGCAAGTCCCAAAGGCTATTAATAAATTCAATAAAACTTGAGACTTTAGGCTTAGGGAGTGGGAGAGAAGAGTGGGTGTGCATCTGGCTCTTGGCATCTAAAATAAACAGCTGGCGTCGGTCCCAGCTGGCTTGAGAATGGACAGCTGTTTTCCCTCGCGATATAAACTTCATGACAGGAAAGGGAGGTGGGAACTCTGGGGTCCCAGCCACTCACTGACAACACAACTGGTCCTGCCCTGATTCTCAGGATGTCCCCACAGCCTTGACACTTTGACTCAAGCAGTGCAAACACATGCCACATACACATACCATCATGAAAAAGTCGCCATCCTTCCCCCCACGGTTGGAGTGATAGAACCCAAGGAGATCCCGCAGTTCGGGTTCTGTATTAGATTGCCCAGGAGAGTAAGTGGTTTTCTTTCAAGAACTTTTCCAACCAAGTATGCATTGTGAAGTAAACACCTTGTTGACTTTATCCTTACCTGGATGAGAAAGTACTCTAAGGCAGAAAAAAAAAGAAAGAAAGAAAAGAGAAGAGAGAAATCTTTCTTAGCCAGATGTGAAACAGAAAGTGTGAGTGGAGCCCAACTCTGCTCTAGATTTGTTTTACACTTGCTTGAGGGGGTGGTTCTGATTATTATTTTTCTTTTCTTCTGAAAGCTTGACTGTGTTGTATACCAATCCTGAGAGGTAGGTATTGAGGAGAAAACAAAGACTGAGTCAGTAATAGGAAGATAGAGCAAGCAAGTAGAAAAATTGGGGTTTGGCCCCTAATTTTTATGCACCAAAAGCACTTTGCTCTCAAGTATGATTGAAGTGCCAGACTTTGAAGTCAGGCCCCATTTTACCACGTGAACCCCATTTTACCACGCGAACCCCACTTTACCACGCGAACCTGAGATAAGCAGGCCCTGTGAGCAAACCCAGGACAAGCCCATTAGGGCCCAGTGGGTCTAGAACTCTAACCGCTGGGAACGCTTAACTCTGACCACCCCTAGAAGGCCTCGAACCTTAAGCCAATCAGATTTGTACCTGTGTCCTAATCTTGCTTGCTTGAACACCTGATTGTTGTAACTTTGTTCTTTGCCTTTATAAGCCCTGTGTAATCACAGCTCGGGGCTTCCTCCTAACCTCCGCTGTGGGTAGGACAAGGCCCGGGCCGCGGCCCTGCTTGAATAAAGTCTTGCCTTGCTATTGCATTTCGGAATGTCTGAGTCTTGGTGGTCTTCTTGGGGGTCGTTTTCGCGACTTGACACAACATGATGAAGTATTTTTTTCAGCATGTAGTTGGAACCCAGATTGAAGTGCCAGACTTTGAAGTCAGGCCCCATTTTACCACGTGAACCCCATTTTACCACGTGAACCCCATTTTAGAATCGAACCCTGAGCCAATCAGATTTGTACCTGTGTCCTAATCTTGCTTGCTTGAACACCTGATTCTTGTAACCTTGTTCTTTGCCTTTATAAGCCCTGTGTAATCACAGCTCGGGGCTCCCTCCTAACCTCCGCTGTGTCGGTGGGTAGAACGAGGCCCAAGTTGCAGCTCGCTTAAATAAAGCCTTGCCTTGCTTTTGCATTTCGGAATGTCTGAGTCTCGGTGGTCTTCTTGGTGGTGGTCTTGCGACTTGGCACAACAAGATAAGGCCTCATCAGGAAACTGAAAAAGTGACATTGGACATAGGAGCTCAAAGTACTATGGATTCCTAAACCATCAGAGCTCCCTGTGTGGACAGAAATCCAGAAACATAATCCAAAGCCACATGTAAACAAACAAACAAAAACCTTCAGGGTAACAGCATATTATATTGTAAACTATTAGATTATCTACAAGAATGGATATTGGGAGTCAACCATGTTTATGCAGATAACAGCAACACTCCATACCAGATATTTAAGCTTATAACAGTTCACTAAGTTCATAAGTATGCCTTATATGGTTGTTTTAACTGTTCAGGGCCTTTATTAAACATGAATCTTTGTCAAAAAGGAGGGGAGAAGGGCCAAATGACCACTTCACACAAACAAGAAGTGATCTCAAGTGGTTTTTGCCAGGTTTTATAGCTTTCTTATGCCTAGAAAATCTCTTCCTGACCCCAAGATCCATCTCCACTTTGACATTTTTTTTTTTTTTTTGCCAGTCCTGGGGCTTGGACTCAGAGCCTGAGCACTGTCCCTGGCTTCTTTTTGCTCAAGGCTAGCACTCTACCTCTTGAGCTACAGCGCCACTTCCAGCTTTTTCTATGTATATGGTGCTGAGGAATGGAACCCAGGGCTTCATGCAGGGTACGTAAGCACTCTACCAATAAGCCACATCCCCCCACCCCCATCTCCACTTTGAACTCATTCATTAATCACATCTGTAGTGAGGTCCACTAAGTCTGTACAGATTGATTAAGACAGCAGTTTTCTTTCAGATCTCTGTAGACATAATGGGCAAGCAGTGGACTAGGTATGGAGAACAGAAAGACAAAAACTTCATTCATATTAACTGTGTCTGTTGGGTGACAGATATTATACAAATAAGTATAAAATAAATGTGCAAGTATACCTTTTCTCAAGGGCGATGGAAGAAAGAAGTGCCTGGGACAAAGAGAACCTGCAGAGACAACAAGTACGTGGAGATCTTCATCGAATGAGTTTTTTTTTTCATTCTAATAGTAGGAGGTCAGAGTTAGGGACATTAAGAATTTTGTGTGACACATTTAAAAGGGGGGTGTCACAGGATGGATATAATGGCCTCTCTCCACCTGGATGAGATCATTCAGAGATGGAGAAGAAGAAGAGCAGAGGCAGAGCTGTGGCCTGCAGGATGGGCTGCCTAGAGGATGGCTGCCGAGAAGAAAGAAGCAGCTAGAAAAGCCATTCAGGGACCCAGGACACAATTGACTCCAATCTCCCCTGATCTCTCCTTTTCCTATGAACCAGGAAGACTGTCCTGTAGATATGAGAAAGAGTTGAACTTGTATTCGCAGAACTTGAATGGGCCTTGTCCCAGGCAATGCTTCATGATCCTAAATTATTACTTTCTCTTTCTTAGTTCTTAACCAAAGCCCTTAAGTGGATTGGTATTAGGAAGAAAGCAGCTACCTCACACAGGAGCACAAATAATGCCAACCCACCAGACTCTCTTTGAGACAAGATCTGTGGAGTTTCAGGAAACCTAAGTAGATATCCTTGGGAAGGAAGGTATTTTGGGGTGAGGCTATGGCACTGTTCCCTTCCTGCTTCCTTACATTGTTCTCACGGCAGCTCCTTTTCTTCCTCCATTTTTGAATCTTCAGAGTCTTGACAACCACCAGAATGTTCCCAGTGGCCCCTTTGGCACCAATAGCTGTGCTCTGACAATTATGGTGGCTAGTGTGCATTAAGCACTTACTAGATATGGTCCAATGCCAAGCATTCTACATGATGTTAACCTCTTTTTCACTTTGTAGCCACTCTACATGGTCAGGTCAGATAATGTTCTCATTCTGTGGTTGGAGCCCCCAGAGAGCTAGAGGAGATGCACGTTGGTCACCTATGGACATAGCAGGTAGGCTGGTGCTTCAAACAGGTAGCATGATGTAAGAGAAGACTGCCAATGACTGGTCAAGAGGCCTGGCTTGGAAAGACTAAGCCACGTTGGGATCTGTTGTTTAGCAGAATACCAGAGACTGAGTCCGTACTCTCATTGAGTAAGGGAGCTTTCCACAATTTGGCTGGTGGGCCTCCTGAGGTTTGAGAGGACAACCCATGTCAAGCCATGGTGACTGATTACAAATAAGATGGAAGCTAAGGTGCATTGGCTTGTGTCTTGAGACAGAGAGCACAAAAGCACCCCCAGAATGTCTATGATGAGTTGGAGGGCCCAAGGGAGAGCAAAAGAATATGGAAAACTCACTCGCCATTTCTGAGATATCTAGATTCTCCCTTCTCTGAAACAGAGTCTGGAAGATTCCATAATCCTCTTCTTGGCTCAGAAACGCAACCTCCCCCTCCAATCCCATAAAACAACCTAGAGCCATCTGATTTGAAGCATGTACTGACTTGTGTGTGGAAGACAGTAATTACCTCCAATTCCAGTTAGGAAAGCTGAAACCTGCCTTTTTCATGCCTCAAACAATTATCGAAGTGCCTTTTGAAGCTCTGGATAGAAGAGAAAAGCAAAACAAACCAGAGCCAATTAGAGCCTGGGATTTGAGGGTGGCTTAGTATTGTGCAGTGGGACTTGGGAGGAACTGTGGGAGGGGGTCAAAGGTCGCCCCAAACCTCCAGCTGCCAACCAACAGTTGCCTGTGCCAAAAGAACCATTATTTTGCATTTAAAAATCAAGGCCTTCTTCTTCCTGGCGCAGGAACAATTTGCAGGAACAGCCTCTGCAGGGCTGTTGAAGAGGGCTCCCTGATTAGATAAGACTGGGAATGCCTTTGATGTTGGGGAAAACAGTGCTCTGACAGCTTTCCCTACTTGCAAAGGCAATGGTTTTCCTCAGCTGAAACATGGTGAGAGACTGGGCTCCACCAGGAACTCCTCTTTCTGAGTGTGTTTGAGGAGTTTATGCATCTGTGTGCCATTGAAAGTTAACATTTTCAGGCCTTAAAGCTCTTCTGAGGTAGATGGTGGTGTGGGGCTATTGAGAAGCAGGCTAACTACTACCAGAAGTAGAAAGCAGAACACCACGCAAGATGTCGGGGCAGCAAGTGGCCCTAGAGAGGGGAGAAAAGTCTGAGGCAGGTACTTCTTTACCATGGTGGGGGATATTCAACACGATGCCTCAAAGCACAGAGTAGAAAGTAAGGTGAGGCTGAAGCCAGATTAGAGAGGGTCAAGGTGTGTTAATGAGACTGGCTGGCTGGCAGGCATTTTTAGTTAATAGAATTGGATTGGCTTCCAGGGCAAGATGGAACCATCTAGGAGCTTTCCTTCTGAGTATGGGTTAAGACTGGGGTTGAACAATGAGCCTAAAAGAGAACCCACTGTGTCTTATAAATGTTCCTAACCCAAGTTGGGTAAAGGAGCATTGTCTTAGCTTTGGCATAAGTGCCTGACTTTCCATCTGCCATTATCTACTTGACAATAGGCCTCTACTACAAGAAACAGCCTGGATGGAAATTCTATCCTTGTGGAGAGAACAATTGCTGGGGAATATGTCTGCTGCATTCAAGATGAAGTAAGTATCAATGTTTTAGTGGCATCAGAACGATTGATTCTATGCCTACAAGAGAATGTGTTTATGTTTTCCTTTGACTTTTATTGGCAGTACTGGCATTTGAACTGAAGGCTTCAAACTTGCTAGTTAGGTGCTCTACATGGATCTGACTGTGCCTGATCCACCATCCACCTACTTTGCACTTCACATAGTGGCTGGCGTTACAGATACATGCCACCAAATCCATCTTCCCTCCATGGAGACAGAATCTTGTGGACTTTAGTGCCTTTTCTGGCTTGGAACTTCTTATCTTTCCAATCTCAGTCTCTCAAGTAGTTAGAATTATAGATGTGAGTCACCAATGCCTGGCTTGTCTGATATTTTTTGATAATGGTAGTGACTAAGATATCCCACAGCTTTACTGTGGACACAGCACTTACTTAGGACACAGCACTGTCCTAAAGAAGGTGCATGGTTTACGCAGTTCTCACTTCAGTCTTCTATGGTAAGTGCTGTTATTCACTTCACTGCAGATGAGGAGATGGGACTGAGAGGTCAACACCTGCCCAAAGGCACAGGGAGTGATGGGCCCATAAGGAGAACTATTAGCTGATCACAGAGTGACTTGGGTTTAAGAATAAAAACTAAAACTAACAGACTATAACATAGAGATGAGCAGGGCTGAATGGGAAGATCAGTATAAGGACAGAGTAAACCTTGGCTGGGAGAAAGCCTGGGTCTCACTGCTACTCACTCCTGACCATGCAGTGCTGACACCAAGAACCAGAAGCAAGCTGTGAGCTCCACAATCCATACCTTGGCATGTAGGCAGATAAGCATGCCCATAAGCTAAAAAGCTGGGGCTACTGATTTAAGAAAAAAAGAGTGTGTCTAACAGATCCAAGATATATGATTAGAAAATGCCCTGGATACATGCTTTTGGATTTCCGAGTTAACTGTGGAAAATGCTCCTATTTGCCTGCAGATCATCCCCTGTGGGCATGTGAAGAATTCTGGGCTGCCTGCATCAACGATCTTACCCCATGCTGGTTCTAACAAGAAACAGAAACACTGCAGCTCTTGACTTTTTAAGTACTGGATAGGTACAAGATGATCTTGTATTACCCAGGTACGATTCCATTATCTAAGGGGATCACAAGTTTCCTTACATGGGGAAGAGGTAGGCTGAAGAGTCAGTGTGAGAGTGAGATCATGTGAGAGAGGCCCAGTGGCCCCTAGTTGTATGTTTGAGAGGGAAGGGAACTAGGAGCCAAGGAATACTGGTAGCTCCCAAAATTGACAAAGGTAAAGCAGTGGTTGTCCCCTTGGGTCTCCAGAAAGGAACATCACTCTGAAAATACCTTTAATTACATCCCAGTATCAGGCTTTTGACCTCCAGAAGTATAAAAGAATATACATGTATTGCCTTAAGCCACTGTGTTATAATTTGCGTAAGCAGCAAGAGAAAAGGATTTCAAGGTTAATCGTTTTCTATCCGCCTCCGGTCATGGGCCAATCTCTTCCAGGTCCCGTGACCTTCAGGTTGAAAATCATGATAAGGACTTCAGGATTTTCCTGATGGCAGAAATTCTAGAAATTCTTCCTGGCTTCCTGGCTAATAATGTACAAGCTTCCTGACTACGCCTTCTCTACTTGTGAGCATTTCAGCCATCATGGCTTCCTAAGGCTGCTTCTGCTTTCAGGGGATTTTTTTTTTGTGTGTGTGTGTGTGTGTGTGTGTGTGTGTGTGTGTGTGTGTGTGTGTGTGGTGGTACCTCATAGTTTCTAGGTAGGCCCTCTACCACTAAACCATGGCTATGTCCCTTTTTTATCATGGTTATTTTGAGATAGGGTTTCGCTTTTTGCCCAGGCACTTGCTTTGAACAATGATCCAACTATTTTATACTGGGATGGACAGCTTCTTCCATTTGAAAATCTCAGCCTCTCATGTATCCAAAACTACCAGGCATATACTGTTGTGCCCAGGTCTTGATTTAGAAAGGAATCTCATAAACTTCATGCCTGGACTGGCCTTGAACTTCAGTCCTCCCAACCTCTGCCTCTCAAGCAGTTAGGATTGTAGGCATGAGCAATGGTACCTAGCTTGGAATCTCTTCTTAATAAATGATATTCCATCTCTGGGCAGTAAGCCAGAATCTCTCGTCAGTGTGATCTACCCACCCTATGGCATTGCCTTGAGCTAGTCTTCATACCTGCCCAAAATAACAAACAGTGCTAGCCAACGCAGGGTCTGGGAGAATTTTCTCACCTTCCTGACAGCCAGTCAGAATTTCTATGACTTCTAGAATATGGAACTCATATGATAGCACATGATAAGGCAAGTTATCTGTTGAAAAATAGTCATGATTTATGATTTTTCCAATCCCCCACCATTCCTCTCATATGAATATCCAAGCTGTTAAGAAATTAGAATTCCAGGAGCTTTGGCTCACACTCTTCCTAGCTCTTTGATAAGGAAAAAGTCATTTAAACTGTCCCTCAGCTTTCATATCTATAAAATGGGTAAAATATACAAGTTCATATATGTCAAGTGCTAAGAGAGGTGTCTGTCATATGTTCAATGCATATGTGTTTATAGCTATTGTTATTCTATAGGACTGTTTTTATTTATTTGCTAGTTTGTGAGACAGTCATAGTACCTAGCCCAGGCTGGTCTCAAACGCTTAATCCTCCTGCCTTAACCTCCTGAGTGCTGGGATTATAGGCATGCATTATCATGCTTCTCTGTCTTGTTGTTAAGTGGCTCCTAAACCTCTGGGCAAGCCATTGGGAGCATGAGGAAAGCCATCTTCTTTGTGATTCTTTACATCTCATGCTTCCAGCACCGGGGCAGAATTATAGTTGTCCTGTGTGGAAGCTCAGGTGTGGCATCCTCTTTTAAGACGTTTCCCACGAGCGTCGGCTTCAGGAAGTAGGCTCTGGTGTGCCACCGCCAGATGAGTGATGGTTGGGAAGACAAAGCCTGTGTTTAGAGTTATGCAAGTGTGGTGGGAAGAGGGCATTGCAGCTGTGACTCAATACCCACAGGCAGCCCAGCCTGACTCATCTGGCGGCAGAGGGAGACCTCTGCCTGGAGGAATGAGCTCCCTGCAGACCAGCCAACAGACTCTGACATTTAGGCCCTGTTGGTCCCTCAGGACATCGCTCCTAGGTCCCCAGAAGTGGTCAGGAGAAAGGAGAAACCCAGCTCATTTTCAGTGGGGAGATGTCCCTGGTGCCTGGGACACTGCTTGTGTTGGATGGAGGCCACTCACAACAGGCTGACCCTTCTGAGTATTGTGGCCTGTGTTTGTCTAAGGAAGTGGTCCTTCGTGACTGGCTGCTAGGAGGCTGCTATAGGACACTGCAGTCTGTGACTTGCCCAAGAGGGAAGCTTCTGGGGGGATCTGAGAGCTCAGGGCAGAAGAAAGTTATGCTTGCACAAGGCCCCATTTGTAGACCATAGTAGACAACATAGTAGACAACAACAGAAAAAAAAAAATCTACATGCTCTTTGGTAACACTGGAACAGAAAACAGCTGAACTGAGATTCTTCTTTTTTTTTTTTTTTTTTGCCAGTCCTGGGCCTTGGAATCAGGGCCTGAGCACTGTCCCTGGCTTCTTTTTGCTCAAGGCTAGCACTCTGCCTCTTGAGCCACAGCACCACTTCTGGCCATTTTCTGTATATGTGGTGCTGGGGAATCGAACGCAGGGCCTCATGTATATGAGGCAGGCACTCTTGCCACTAGGCCATATCCCCAGCCCCTGAACTGAGATTCTTGACTTTCTCTTACCTGGATTCGCATGGAAGAGCTTTGAATGACAATATTTTTATCAAAACAAAACCTCATCAGAACAGCTGCCTGAGTCAACCTGAAAGCCTAGACAATTTGCTTTTTGACCTCTATTGTATGGGAAAGGCAAGTGAAGGGGAGGGGGAAGGGCTCAGCAAGCACCTCCTGAGTTCTGTACTGGCCCTGGGCCTGAGTGGGGCCATGACCCAGCTGAGCACTAGACGCAGGCTGTTCAGCTTCTGGGAGTCACAAAGAAGAGGAGCTTCAGGGAGGTGCTCTGGTCTCTGGAAAAAGAGAACATGCTACACACACACCCAAATGGGTGTTTTCATTCCTCCTTTTATGCTGTATGATTTAGACAAGTTACATAACTCTTCTGCAAACAGGGTGAACTTCCTCATGCCAGCTCGTCCTGGAGAGACTGGAACTATGTGATGCACCCACACAGTGTCTGGAGCACATCAGAAGAGCAATAAGTGGCTTTGTTTGTTTTACTCTTTTTCTTCTTTTTTCTTTTTTTTTGAAAAGGTCACACTTACATAGCCCGGCTTGTTCTAAAATTTATGACTCTTCTGCCCCAGCCTCTGATTGCTGAGATTATAGGTGTACTCCACAATGCCTAAGTCTGTTACTATTTTTATTATAGATGTAAGACTCACTGGACCCAAGATCACCAATTTGTGGAATCAGCTAGCTAGAAAAAAAAACAACTTCCAAGAACATAGAACAAAGTCTGGAAGGAAATTGATTAAACATGCATGGTTGTTTCTGAATGGGATTAGAAGGCTAGTTATGTTCTTTGTATTCATTTATATTTCCCAAGTCTTCTTGACAAATATGTATTTTTATATATGAACATTAAAAAACAACAACAAAACCCCTTTATGTCTTAGATCTCAGTTGGCTGGCTTCACTCAAATTTGCACTAAGCCATTGAAAACCAGAGTAGTCCAGACTCCCCTTTTGTACCATATAGCTTGTATGGAAAGTAACCCCACATATTTTCTAGCCTGTTTTAACCTTGCTAGACTATTTTAGAGAAACACTTCTTCAAGAGAGAAGCCATTGAAGATGATATCGCCTATCACATTTCCTCTTTCTTGCCTTTGGCTGCCAGTAAGCCTTGAACAAATGTAATGCTCAGTTACAGTAACGATTAACTCAGGTTTTAGGCATAATTATTTTCCCTTCTTCCTCTGTGGCTTAAATTTCTGTCTTATCCAGCCAACTTATTGCATATGTGTCTTTTATTTTGTAACCTATATCCAACATTTTGAAAATTGGGCATGAATCATGAAATATAAACAAAGGGAGGGTGTTACCTGATTTCTTGTACTAATTCATGCTCATCCTTTAAAAATTTTTATAACTGAATGTCTTGAATAAGTACTAGGGAAGAGTTTTCAAGAACATGAGGAAGAAAAACCTCAGAGAAAAGGCCTCATACTTAGAGAGGAAAAATATCCAGGCAGATATGGATTTGTTTGGAATCAATTATTTACCTTTTGAAGTGATGACTTAATATTTATTCTAACATGTGCTGTGGGCATCTGTTGGGTGTCAGGCACAAACTTAAAACCTTATCCCATTAATCTTGCAAGGTAGATCATATTTCTGGCTGGTAGATAAGAAAACTGAGGCTTGAACAAGTTATATCATTTTCCTACAATCCCCTGGTTAGTGACAAGTCTATGGATGGTTAGTCAGGTCTTTTCAATTCTGCTTCAGAAAATTCAGATATTTTTCTCTTTAGGTGGCTTCTGTTGATATGGTAAACAGTGGTGAAGCTATAGGTAGACTGAGTTCCAAACCCAGAAGTAGGTCATGAAGCTTCTGTGGAAGAGCAGGTACTAAGACTGCTCTAAGCATTTTAGGTAGGTTCCAACAGCTGAAACACAAGGTAGGAATAAGAACAACAGAAGCTGCTGCTGACGGTCCCTGGGTCCTCAGCTCCTGTGAAACTGTAGGCCTGTGGGGGCAGGAGATATAGAGTCAGAACCCCAACCGGAAACCAAGATGCTCTACCACATAAGGGCGATCACTAATACCACAGCCAGGCAGGATCTCAAACTACCACCTGGTTCTGAAGCAGAAATGTCTACAAAACCTCTAGGTTTAGAAAAAAAAAAAAAGGGAAAGTGAAATAAAAAAGACTTAAAATTAGAGTATCTAAGCAACACAAAGAGAAACTATGAACAAAATCAGCATTTGCCAGATGGATTTTGTTCTAAAGAAATGAAGATAATAGAAGGATCTGAGAGACTTTATCTCTAAACATTCAAAGAGGAATAGCAACTATTTTTAAAAGGAAATTCTGAGACAAAGTAGGCAGAAATGAAACAAGAAGCAGTGGATATGAAAAAGAACCAATTATAGAAGTAAAATATGCTAATAGGATACATTCTAGATAGGATGCTGTTGAAGAAGTAGTTAGTGAATGGAAAGATAGTAGTGAAGAAATCAGCCAGGTGCCAGTGGCTCATGCCTGTAATCCTAGCTACTCAGGAGGCTGAGATCTAAGGATTATGGTTCAAAGCCAGCCTGGTCAGGAAAGTTCATGCGACTCTTATCTCTAAGAAACTACTCAAAGAAAGCCAGAAGTGAAACTGTAGTTCAAGTGATAGAGTACAAAAAGGCTCAGGGATAGTGCCCAAGCCCTAAGTGCAAGCCCCAGGACCAGAAAAAAAAAAATCACAAAATCTACTGGATAAATACAAACAACTTGTGTGTATTATTTATATGTTAAATATATGGAGCCTCAGAGATGAAAAATAGTAAAACTGTATTGAAAGTTACCAGAATGAAATGAAAGTTTACTTCTAAAGCAATGACAAGTACAATGAAATTAGATAATTTGGGGGGAAAGAATGGTGGAAGGGGTAATACTGATTAAGATATATTGTACTCATAAGCTGACATTTTGAATTAAGATCTTACTGTACAATACTTAAAGGTAATACAAAATTTTAAATAAGAAAATGTATAGTTCTTTAACAGCAATGAATTCCAGAAAGACTAGGGTAGAATTTTAAAAATCCTAAGGCAAGGAGACAACAAAAGTCTTATACCTAACTAAACTAGAATTAGAGAGCAAGCTAAAACTGGGTACGGGTAGCTTATACTTACAATACCAGCTATTCAGTAAGTGGAGGTTAGGGGAATCTTTGAGGTTAGATGCCAACCTTGGCAAAAAGTTATCCACACCCCATTTCAATGAATAAACGAGGCTTGGTGTTATATACATCTGTAATCCCAGTGACAGAGGCCATAAGTGGAAGGAACCCAGTCTGAAGCTGGCCCCAGACAAAAATATGAGACCCTGTGCCTGAAAAATAATTAAATCAAAATGGGGTTGGAGATGCACTCAAGTGGTAGAGTGCCTGCCTACAAAGTTCATGGCCCCAAGTTCAAACTCTAGTACTATAGACAGAAGAGAAGGAGGAAGAGAGGGAGGAGACATTATAAATACATTTTTATAATGAAAGAAGCATGAGACTTGTACTAGCTTGATTGATTGCTTGATTGATAGTGCTTGAGTTTAAACTCAGGGCTGGCCCTTGCTAGACAGGTGCTCTACTAGCCATTCTGCTAGCCATGTATCAGTCCTGAATCTTCACTAAACATACAATCAAAAGGTCTATTATAACAGAAGAAAATTTCACTGCAAGGTAGGCTATAAAAGTCAAGAAATAGTAGTAAGCCCAGAAAAAAATGAATTAAAATGTACTTCAGTTAACTATTAAAATCTAGGATTTAAGGCAAAATCAAAAGACTGAGATGAGGAAGGGAAAAACTGGGAGAGAGTGAGGGAAGGGATGATATTTTCCAAAACGAAATGGTACTCATTACTTGATTTATGTAACTATAACCCCTCCACATATGTAATAACAATAAATTAAAGACTGAGATGATGCAATGAGAGGTAATATTTGTTGGGTAAAATTTGCTTAGAACTTCACCTTGTTTAAGAGGAGTATAGAAACCAAAAATCTTTAGACTTTGAAATATGTGTAGTCAAATGTATATGGTAAAACTTCAGGATAATCTTGAACAGAAAGGACTTCACTGTACAGCTTACAAACCAGCAAAGGGGGAAATATGGAAGATAGAATGTCTCTTCAACCTAAGGAATAAAAAACAAAAGATGCAACACCAAGGAAGAGAAATCGAAAACTCAATAAAAATAGAAGAAATGAATCAAGCAGGACCCACATTAAATATAAGTAGATTAACTATATCTATTACAAATCAAAGTTTATCAGATTAAAATTTAAGATATACAGCTTCAGAGTGTCTGTGCTTTTTTTTTTTTTTTTGAAAGACACACATAGGCCAAAACCACACAGAAATAAAGAAGTGGTGAATGATATGCTACAAAATACCCAAAGTAAGGTGGTGTCACTGTATCAATAGAGCAGACAACTACCTTTTAGGGCAACATATAACATGGATTAAGAGACACACAGATTACAAACCTCTCCATCAGAATAACACAACCACGAATCTATAGGGTCCTCTGTAACCTTGTAATATCAAACACGTTGAGCAAAACTTGAGATAATTATAAAATGTACAATCACAGTAGTAGATTTAAATTGATGTGTGTGAAAACATTTACCTAAAAACTTATTAAAAATAACCTCAAATTGGTAAACCCTTTTCTCTAAATCCAACAATAAAGGACATATATTTTTTTAAGAACACATTGGATGTGCATGTAAGTGGATCGAATAGACCACATGTAGATCTGTAAAATCTGACTAATGTACAGAGATCTTCTCTTACCACAGTAGAACTTTAAAAAAAATTTTAATCAGCAAAATAATTTAAAATTATTTAGACACAAATCTAAACAATGCATAAAATTAAAAGAATTATCACATATTAACAAAGTTATCACAGCTTTGAAATTATTCCAAAGCTTAAAGATGTAACTAAATTAGCACTTAGAAGAAAATTTATAACCTTACAATTTGTTAATTGTAAAAAAAAATTAAAAAGAGCTGAGAATGTACCTAGTGGTAGAATGCTTGCTTACCATGTGCAAGGCCTTAGGTTCAAGCTCCAGTACTGTACAACACAAAATAATAAGCAACAACAAAAAAGTGGATGTAATTGTATTAAGTGTTTAAATCTAGAAGCAGGGAAAACAACAGACTAAGCTGAAGAAAGCAGAACAAAATATAAAGTTCAAAAATTAACGGGAAAAAAAGAACTGAAAGAATAAACAAAAAAATAGAGCCAACAAGCCTAGAAGTTGATTCTTTGAAGTGATTATTCAAATAGATAAAATTCTGGCAAGACCACTCTGGGGAAAGAGGGGGAAATGCAATAACACTAAGAATTGAAAAGAAAACTAAAATGGTAGCCCCTTTGTACAACTGCTGGAAAAAAAAATAGAAACCCACTTATAACAATAGATGCAGCTAGAAAGAAAAAAATAGGATGATATTATAGCAGGCATAATAATATATTTGTAGTCCAAACATTTGGGAGGTTAAGTCAGGCAAACAACCAGTTCCACCTCAGCCTAGGGTACATAGAATAGGGAAATCCCCATCTCAAAAAGTAAAAGTAAGGGCTGGGGATATAGCCTAGTGGCAAGAGTGCCTGCCTCGGATACACGAGGCCCTAGGTTCGATTCCCCAGCACCACATATACAGAAAACGGCCAGAAGCGGCGCTGTGGCTCAAGTGGCAGAGTGCTAGCCTTGAGCGGGAAGAAGCCAGGGACAGTGCTCAGGCCCTGAGTCCAAGGCCCAGGACTGGCCAAAAAAAAAAAAAAACAAAAAACAAAAAGTAAAAGTAAGAGCGGTTTAATGAATGACTTAATGCCAATAGAAGAGAGTAACACTTTCTAAAAAGGATAATTAATTAGACATTTCCAATCAACCAATAGCCAACCAATAGAATAAACTCAGTCACTCCTCCAACTCACCTACCTGCATGAACGTTGGACTGGGGTGGCTTTCTAGGAATAGTTTACTAACCCACCAAGGAACAGCTAATCCCATGTAATACAAATTATCTTAAAGTACAGAAATAGAGAATACATTCAGTTTATGAGGCTGAAATAAACTTGATATGAAACCTAAGAACGTAATTGTAGGCTAATTTGTTGCAAATATAGATGAAAATTCCCAAATAAAATAACTACTAGTTATGGCATATCTGTATGTATGTGTTGTGTTATGTGTACATGTGTGTGTTTAAAAACCCTTGTGGAGGGGCTGGGGATATGGCTTAGTGGCAAGAGTGCTTGCCTCATATACATGAGGCCCTGGGTTCAATTCCCCAGCACCACATATACAGAAAATGGCCAGAAGTGGTGCTGTAGCTCAAGTGGCAGAGTGCTAGCCTTGAGCAAAAAGAAGCCAGGGACAATGCTCAGGCCCTGAGTCCAAGCCCCAGGACTGGCCAAAGAAACCCCCAAAAAACAAAACAAAAAAAACCTCTTGTGGAATTTATCTTTAATATGCAAGGATGGTTCAACATCAGAAGCACAACATCTTAACTATTGCTGTGGTGTCTGTCTTTGATTTGGGTGCTGCTGATATCTGGGTGCTGGTAGCTCATACTTGTAATCCTAGCAACCCAGAAAGCTGATAGATGGAAGATTGAGGGTCAAACCAGCCCAGGCAGATAAGACTGAGAGATTCTGTCTCCAATTAACCAGCAAAATACTGGTGTAGAAGATTGGCTCTGGTGGTAAAGAACCAGCCATGGGCAAGAAAGCCAAGCAAGCATCATACCCCTGATTTAATATCTTTAAAAACATCATGTCTTCAGATGTATTCATCTGAAAGTCAGGGAAAAGGTGAAGATGCCTATTATTACCTTTATTTCTCATCACTCTGCAAGTTCTGCTAGTACAATGAGATATGAAAGAGAAGAAGGGACGAGAACTGGAAAAGGATCAGGCAAAGCCCTCTTTAAAGATAGTTTAGGCAAAAATACCCATTATGTAGGAAAATTATTGCAAGGAAGAATTTATTAAGGTTGCTGACCATACCAAAGTCACACCAATCTGTGAACACACAGGTAAAACTAATTAGGAAGAGGACAGACAGTGAAATGGTTGCTAGAAGGGAATGTTGTATGAAAGGATGGTGTTGTTGTTGTTGTTGTTTTTAAGATAGGAAGATGCTGCTAAGAGTAATCTATGGGGTGGAAGATTGTGTAGAAGAGACCGACAATCTCAGGACATCATAACCTTGGGACATCAAGGAAGGACGAAACCCAGAAACAAATTGAAGGGTTTACCTTTCAGAGGAATACGGATGTTTATCTGTAACCAAATTCCAAATTGAGGACAGACACCACAGCAATAGTGCCACAGGTGTTATGATGGAGATCTGGGGATATGAAGACGTTTCTGTCATGCCCATGAACCAAGACTTGAGATCATTGACAAAGAGTGGGCCATCAACGGATGTGAGGTGCAAAGTGGTATGACCAGTACTCTCAGAAAGTTACAGTGTTCAGTACTGGTTTGAGGAATGAGCCATGGATTTAAAGTGTAGTCAGTCAATTTAGTTCATTAATCATGAACTGCCTTTGAGCTTACAGGCTGAGCCAATTGCTGGGTTTCATGAGATATTAGTGTCTTGTTAGTCATGTTTGTCATGAGGAGAAAGGGACAAAGGGTTCGAAGGCCATGTCTATTAATAGTGAGTGGACCATGGAATTGATGATGACTAAAAATAAATAAGGGCAGGAGAAGAGGTGTTGAATATAACAAAGCAAAACCAAACAACCCCACACATGTGATTGGAGATCTTATTGTTGTAGTCCAAAATTTATTAGAAGGCAAACACTAGAGGAGGCTGGCTGGAAGGGGGAAAATCATTCTGACATGAGTTCCCAGTTCCTTCCCCTATATTTTCACCCCTATATGTCTCCTGCTTCGTTACTTTTAGTTCCCAATATCCTGCCCCTCTGACACTTGGCAGACCCTTTGCTTTTTCCACTAACATCTCCCCAGGCAGTCAGATGCATTTGGGACTTAATTTCTAAGCTTGCAATACTGACTAACACATCCACCTAACAGCAGCCCTTACCAGCACCAGGCTGGCTCACTGTCACCCTGATTTCACTATGATCTCATACGGCACTCTCTGAAGGGCTGCAGTTCTGCTCCCCAGTGCATGACTAGCTCATGCCATGAAGCAAAAAAATGAAAGGAATGCTTTAATATTCCAGGAAAACCAAGAAAGAAATGGATTTGAATTTGTGTGGCTAGATTGAGAAAGGCTGGGATGGTGCCATGATGTCAGTGTCAAACCTCCATGTCACATCCCTCAGGAAGATATACTCTCACTCACCAGCTCAGGACTTGTGAACGACACTTGCTAAATTGTCCTGGAAGGTCAGAACCCATAGTCCAGTGGTGCTGTTATATTCATTAAGGTTCTTTGAGTGTAGGCAGCAGAAATAACTCTGGCTAAATGAAGTCAAAGGAAGCTTCAAAGAAGGATACACATGGCCTTGGGGATTAGAGGAAGGTTGAGGCCCAGTCTTAGAAATGGGTAAGAAACAGCAAGCTTCTAGGAGCTAGGAAGCAAGAGCCATAAGAGTCACTCAAGTCTAGTCAGAATATGCAACTTGGGTGGGATGAAATTCTCAACATGCTCATTCTCTTTTGTCAATCTGCTCAGAATTCAGTTTCCATTGAGGAAGTATCTAATTGGCCTAACTTGGGTCACAAACCTTCCAATTGCCAATAATATCCACTGACTGATTGTATCCTATGAGGAAAAGATCATTGAAATGGGGGTACTGTTAGGAAAGAGAAATGGGTGCTTGATATTCCAACACAATAAGCATCCACAAAGCCAATTCCAGGTAGTTAAGGAGCTATTTCCTCCCCAGCTGTACTTTCAGAGTTATTCCTAACCTAGTCTCAGTTGAAGGCTATCTTTCAGTACCAGGCCAGGCATTGGTGTATATGATTATCTAAATAAAATGGTGAATCTTTTTTAAAGAACAATTACATTTAGTCATATGAAAGTTTCCCAGCAGTCTAAGTTTTCCTTTGTAAAAGTTGATCTGCTTCTATAGTTTGAAGTTAATTTCTCTTAAGGGTTTTTCTTCTCTTCAAAACAATACAAATAAAATCAAATAAAATAAATCCACGTCTTTGTATTGGTTTAGATCCTTCTAGACATTTTCAGTACTGCTTTCCTCTTTTGAATAGCCTTTTCCCATTGATACATTTCCCACTGATCTTCAATTAAGAACTGAGTCCCAGCTGGGCACCTAGTGGCCCATGACTGTAATCCTAGTTACTCAGGAAGCTGAGATCTGAGGATCATGGTCCAAGTCCAGCTTGGGAAGGAAAGTCCATGTGACTCTTAATCACCAAGAAAGTCAGATGTAGAGCTGTGGTTCAATGGTAGAGTGATAACCTTGAGAAAAAGAAGCTCAGTGACAGCTCCCAGGCCCTGGGTTCAAGCCCCAGGACTGTCCCACATGTGCATGCATATATGAACACCACACACACACACACACACACACACACACACACACACACACAGCCTGAGTCTCAGCATGTTGAGAATGACTGTGGTCATATTGCTCCAGTGTTCATTCTTAGGGGTTGCCTATGGAAAGAAGCCATGAGTCACTGAATTCAACAGGATTCTGCTTTTGTTTTGTTACCTCTGTTAATCTTTTAAGAGCTGTGTGATGGGAAACTCATGCTAATAGATTGGTGGAAGAAAGCATAAGCTGTTGCTGAAAAGTACTCTAACACCAGTTCTTCTAGACTGAGCCCATATCTTGGATTAAAAGAAAGACTGTTGCTGAGTTATCCTATGTATGTTCCTTTTGATAAAATTGTGCCAGTGGCAGTTATTTTCTCTGTCATCTTCTTCCTGTCTCTCATCAGCTATTCCTTTTCAAAGTATTTTCAGACACATGATTTCATTTCTCAGAGGCATTAATATAAGAAGCACTTTGTCCCCATTTTATCATGTAGAAACTGATTCATCAAAATGTTGTGATTTGCCCCAGGTCACAGAGCTAGTTAGTCATAAAAACAGGCCAAGAGTCAAGACAGCTTCAACTTCTAGGTATTTGATTATGTAAGTTGCAGATCTCAAATTAGAGGCCAGGGACACACTTAGATATTGGCTATGAGGAAGGGATCTCTGCCTTGGACCCCACCCATCCCATGGATCAAAGAGAACTGAACACAAAAGTTCTTATATCCTTCTTCTAGATGTATTCTGGGTCCCAGAAAGTCTAGTCAATTGTGGCCAACTCTATTTGTGTCTGTCCTCCTGGGGTCATCTGTATCTCTTAAGTATACATCTCTAAGCCAAGAGGTACCAATGGGACTCATCTCTAAGGCTGGGTTATCCACTGGGTGTGCAAAGATCCAGGTAATACAGGACAGAGCCCAGGAAAAGAAGGACTTGGGATTGGGGAAGCTCTTCCCTCAGTTTCTCCATTTCTATGAGCAATGGCAAAGTGTCTCAGAACTCTAAGTTCATACCTGGCTTCCCAGTTGTTAGAAAGCATTTTTCCCACTGTAGACGGACAGAACATGTTTTGTTTCATAATTCCTTTTTCTTTATTTTTTTAAAAATTATTTATTTATTTATTGTCAAAGTAATGTATACAGGGGTTACAGTTTCATATGTATGGCAGTGAGTACATTTCTTATCAAACATGTTACCTCCTCCTTCATTTTTCTCCCCCTTTCCCCCTCCCTAGTTCTTTCCCCACCCTCCCCCTTGTTTCATAGTTCTTAAACTTGATTTATACCTTTTAAGTATTTGGACATATGATAGGTGGACCTCCATTTGTACTTTTTCCCCAAGTCTGAAAATGTTAGGGCTTATAGTTAAAATATGCCAGCATATTTTAATTGGCTAGTATACTGTCTTTCCCTCCACCCAACATCTTGAATTAGTTTCTAACTTTACCATCTGGGAGACTTTATATAAGAATAGAGAGGTTTGATTTGTCCTTTAAAAAGAAAGAAGGAAGGAAGGGAAGAAGGGAAGGAGGAAGGAAGGAAAGAGAGCAAAGGAGAAAAGACAATAAGAAAGGGAGGAAGAGAGGGAGTGAGGAAGAGAGGAGGAGAGGAAGGAGGGAAGTGAAGGAGGGAGAAAATGTATGCAATTTAAGGCCGGTTGCCAACCTACATGAGAAAAGAGGACAAGAACTGAGCAGTGATTGCCAGCTCTCGCCAGGACTAGGCCAGGTTTTCTAATTGGTCACACTTTCCACCTGTCTCCCTTCACTCATTTTAGTGACCTCTGATCTCTTTGGCTCCTAGGGGCATTTGAGTTTGTCAGCCCTGATTTAAATTCTTCATTAGATAAGCTTTTTCATATATAAAGCCATTGTGCTATCATATTTAATGCATGGTTGTGGTCTCTTCTCTCCAAATTCCCTCAAAGGAAGTTTGGGACTGGTTTTCCCATTAAGCTAAGTGTAGGGTCCTAAATTTCAATATCTATTAAGTGCTTATCTTTAAGGCCCTGAATTTCAATATATATTAAACGCCTACTTTTTTTTTTTTTTTTGGCAACTTGGTCCCTAATGTCTGAATCTTGGGGACCCTTCTAGACAACTAAGAATTTCAAGAGAGGGCTGGGGATATGGCCTAGTGGCAAGAGTGCCTGCCTCGTATACATGAGGCCCTGGGTTCAATTCCCCAGCACCACATATACAGAATAAACGGCCAGAAGTGGCGCTGTGGCTCAAGTGGCAGAGTGCTAGCCTTGAGCAAAAAGAAGCCAGGGACAGTGCTCAGGCCCTGAGTTCAAGCCCCAGGACTGGCCAAAAAAAAAAAAAAAAAAGAATTTCAAGAGAGCAATCTCTCGTGTGGCTCTTCTCCTTTCACTAAGCCATGTGAAGAAGAAATCTAACTGCATAGATTTTTATTTTTTTTTAACTTAGACCCCAGGGAAGGAGGCAGGTTTTTGATAACTCACAAAGGACTTTTGTTCCAGGCTTCTATCAGCTTGTCCCAGTGCATGGCCCCTTACATCTTCTAGGCTCATCTTCTCTTTCTGCCCAACCCAAAAAGTCTTTAGCCCTTCTTCAGGGGCCACAGGCCTCTCGCCTTCCTGTCGCCAGCACTCCTCGTCCATCTCCCCCCACCCCCAGGTCTGGAAAACAGCTTTGCCCATTAACCTCCAGGGGCATTCACTGTGTCTCCAGCAGAGTCCCCAGTCCCACAGACTGCCAAAATAGGCTCTTTACACATCAGAGATGGGAGAGAAAAATCTGCTTGTTCGGTTGCAACTGTCAAGCAAAAGACTTGCTGAGCTCAGATAGAAATAGCAGCAGGGTCAGGGCAGGGCAAGGCCCCAGCATTTCATTAGCTCGGCCCAGCTAAGGGTGATTAAATGCACACAGTGGCCCGTGAATGGGGCCATGGAGGGCAGGCTCACAGTGCAGCACAGAAAAATCATTCTTTGGATGCTGTCAGTTGGCTGAATGGGACTTAATTATGGGGATAATGAGAACTGATTTTCATTGTTTTAACTTGGGGGGGAAATGAGTGAGAAAGAAGGAATCCCTCCTCCCCTCCCCCCCCTACACACACTTGGGGTGAAAGGATGCTAAGTGTGGCCTGTGCTAAAGTGGGGTTCTGCATCCTCCAGGCTGCTGTTGTCTAAGCCCCTGGGGGATCAGGGATCGGGGTTTGGGTGCCTTGTTGGTTCTCCATTAGGCCCTGTAATCCTGGCCTGTGCTGGTATTAGTCCGCAACAGCAAAGCCATCTGGAGAGAAAGAGTGCACTGGACAGATGGCCTGCGCTGTGCCCTTTCCAGATACTTCCAGCAAGTGAATCCTAACTTGCTTGCCATTTCTTTGTTTTTGTTGTATAAATACAAGAGCTAAAGAATTAAAAAGACTTTCTCAGGGAAAACATTCCATTCTGAGTTCCCTGCACCCCCGTGGAAAACCCCTTATCGAGCCCAGCCCAGAATGTAGGGGTTGTCAGAACTCCTCCACTGTTGAGATAAGTTTTGACCTCCATGAGCCAGGAAAGTCACTAATCCATCATCCCTTATTCAATGCGGATTCAGCTGCTGCCACTCTCCCAAAGTCTTGCTCTTCATATGGAAATGAGTTACTTCTTATCCAACTTGATGGTTCATTTCATTCATTTTTGTAGAAATATGTAATGACATATCCTCCCCTTCCTTCGAAAAAGCCAGCTGATGAGACCTGAAACAATTAGAGAAACATTCCAGGGGACCCTGATTTAATAGGAACATCTGGCTAACCAGAAGGAAGTTGGTGGGTTTAAGAGCAGTAAGAAAAGTTTTAGAAAGAGAGGGAGACTAGTGACGACCAAAAGTAGAATTTCAACCCAGAGTTGAAAATGGGATCAGGTTGTTTGCTTGGGAGGAGGACTTGCTGGGATGAAGAATCTGTGCAGGGAACGAGATTTAGTTGCATAGTAGGCCTGATGAGGTAGAATTGTGAAAGCCACTGGGAGCATACTTTTCTCCCCCAACTCCATCTGTGGCCATAAAAAGTGGTTGTGGTTGCTGTCATTTGTTTTTGTTTTCTTTTTTCCCCTCCTCCCAAATTCTTCAAAGAGATAGGCAGAAAGGAAGAGTATATACCCTCCTGCATAAAACATGGAGAAGGAAATGCTCTTTGATGTTCCCAGGTTTTAGAGTTTGGGCTCATGACTTACGCTGGTGGCATTTCTGGGGCTGCCCACACTGTATCCCCAGGGAAACTCCACAAAGCCTTATTCTGCTTGATACAGTTTAGGCGCCTCTGTCATCTCTGTCTCTGTCTCTCTTTCTCTTTCTCTTGCCTTCATTAGGACAGAATCTCACTTTTATAACTCGGGCTGGCCTCAAATTTGAAATCATCCTGCTTCTTGAATGCTGAGATTCTAGTCATGTCTTTATTTATTTATTCATTTGTTTGTTTGTTTGTGTGCAGATGTAACAGGATATAGGTTAAGGGGCTGGGAATATGGCCTAGTGGCAAGAGTGCTTGCCTTGTATACATGAAGTCCTGGGTTCGATTCCCCAGCACCACATATACAGAAAACAGCCAGAAGTGGTGCTGTGGCTCAAGTGGCAGAGTGCTAGCCTTGAGCAAAAAGAAGCCAGGGACAGTGCTCAGGCCCTAAATCCAAGGCCCAGGACTGGCCAAAAAAAAAAAAAAAAAGGATATAGGTTAAGTTCCTCAAATCTGGAAGCTGGATTCCTTCTATGGGAAGGAATCGATAGCTGAAGAAAGCTGGCTATAATAGGTTAAGTACTTTCCTGGCTCATTTCCAAAGAGAAATACCACTTTCCAGAAGTCACATTGTACATGAACAATCTTCATATAATATACTTACCTACTGGTCAGGTCCTCACACCTGTCAGGAGTGCCTATGGCCTGTGTGGCTGCAACTGTACTGCATCCTTCATATCTAAAGTCTCCTTAGCCTTGGAAACCTGTCTAAGTCAGCAGGGAAAGTTGAATCTAGATAGCAAGTAGTGTTTCTTATCCCTAAAATTTTGTCTTCCAACTAATTACCCATTGCAAAGCTATCTTGTTAGTGCAAATGTTTCAGGCCTTACTTGAATCTGAAGAAAAGAGATTGGAAGGATAGAATTTGGAATAATAGCTCTGCCTTTGGTTTCCAAGTCTTTATGCACATAAGAATGTCCTGAAGTGGTCACGCTAACATGTTTTTCCCTCTCCCATCTATCTTTTACATGACCACCTTCAAACCTATCCAAAACAAACCCAGTTCTGTCCATTGTCCATCTCCTCCTTTAGTAAGATTCTCTATTATCTATAGAAGCATTCTCCAAACTCATTTTGGTAGTTGTGCTGGGGCAAGCATTCTACCACTAAGTTATACCTTTATCCACCCAAACATTTCATCAACGAACAATTCTTGAATATACTCTCTATATATGGAGTAGAATATATATTCAGAGAGAATATGTATTTTACATATACGTATATATGTGTGTAATATAAAAACACCATCTACACACGTATATATTATATTCACACATATATTACCTATGTATTTACATAAATACATGTTACCTATATTTACATATATACACATATATATTACTTGCATATTTACATTATATATCTTTACTACTTATCCATTATATTATACACACTATAAATCAGATATAAAATTAAGCTTTTCAAAGGTGGAAATGATGATAAGCTATAGTTTTAAGTATCTTTTCAATAAATACTGAAATAAATAATAGTTTTAAATATTTTGTTAAGTTTGATGGACTCATACTGTCATTAGCTACTATCTGAAAACACATATGTCAAAGTTCATTATAAATGACAGAGAATGTAAGTCCTTATGTCTAATAATTTTCTGGAGAATCTCTAGTTATTTTTGGCTTGACTGTCCCTCGTGTGAATACTAGGTCATGGTTTCTAGCTTGTCATATGGCTGTTCTATGGAAAACACTGATGTTCCTTATCATTTCCTTGTGCTTATGATATCATTATCTTTGGTCTATTGCATGCAGGGATATTTTAAGCCATTTATCTTCTTGTATATGATAGTTTAAGTTAAGTATGATCCATAATTGAATGGTCCAGACACATGTAAACTATAGTGATTTGTATGTTGAACTTAGGGAAGGGCAGGCTGAGCAAACCACCATTGCTTCCTCTGCGTTGTGAAGTTCCTAATCTTGCTACAGAGTATCTCATCAACTAGGCATGACACATGATCATGGATGGAATAAAGATCCTATTCTCGATGTGTATATTAGATATTGTAAAGCCAAATTCTTTATTTATTACATTAAAAGTTAAATTAAAGTTCTAATCACTTCTGATTAAATTCTAACAGATCAGCTTATGGAATGCTTAAGCGGGGTGTGCATCCATTTAAAGACCAAAGATCTACAGGATGAATTTCAAACATGTTAGCATTCACTTAATGTTGCTTCTCCATCCAATACCAGCTCATCTTTCCAGCCTCATCTTGTATATTTCCTGTCTTATACCAATAAGACTTAACTACTACTCTATTTTTCACATTAATTTTTAATGAAACATGTGTCATCTAATATTATATTCCTGAATCTTTCTCAGTTGTTTCTCCCTTATTTTCTCTTTTCCTTTTCTCCTCATCAAGATTTGGCTTTACATTCAAAGACGTGTTTTGTAGTCTTCGCTCAGCTTTTGCTTATTGATAACTGCATTGCTTGTTGAATGTCCCTATGGACACTTAGGCCATTACCTGTTCTCTTTTGCACCAATTCAATGGAGATGACATGCTTTGCCAACTTACAGACCTTTATGGTGTACTTATACAACAAGAACTTCATCATCCTTCCAGTTGGACATAGACTAAAGCTTCTGGCTTTAGATCTTTAGAAAAAGAGGAAGACATCATCTGTGAACATGTGGCTCTTGTTTTGATCAGGAGCCACACAGGAATTGAACTTCATTATGATTACTGCTACTTCAGCCATGTCCACAAAAAAGAAGAGAGCTCATTGCTTCATATACATGGAATGCCTTCTAACAATTCTGTTCCTTTGTACTTATTATTCCAGTCAACTAGAATAATAGCTGTTCTCTACCTTAAGCCACGTTAAATCTTTGAAAGACTCGATTGCCTTAAATGAGAAATCAACAAACTTTCTTTCTAGCAGAAGACCAGAAAAAATAATATATATAATATATATTATTATATATTATATAACATAAATATATATTTGCCAGTCCTGGGGCTTGATCTCAGAGCCTGGGTGATGTTCTTGAGTTTCTTCTGCTCAAGGCTAGCACTCTACCACTTGAGCTACAGGCCACTTCTGACCTTTTCTGTATATACAGTACTGAGGAATTGAACCCAGGGCTTCATGCATGCTAGGCAAGCACTCTACCACTAAGCCATATTCCCATCCCAAAAGTAAATATTTTTTAAGCTCTGCAAGCCATACTGTTTTGTGTTCATCAAACTTGGTATTGCTATAACAAAATAACTGGACATAGGCAACTTAAGAAATCAAAGATTTATTTTGCTTGTGGTTTCCATCCATCATGGTAGGGACAGCATGATGGAGTAAAGCATCTTACCTCATAGAGGCTAGGAAGTAGAAAGAAAATTACTGTGCTTCCTAGCTTTCTCCCCTTTCCCACCCTTTAGTCTATCCAGGTCTCTTGTCTATGAGACAGTGCTATTCAGGGCAGATCTTTCCTTACTCACTTCGTTAATCCTCACTGGAAATGAACTTAGATGTTTACTTTACTTAGAGGTTTACTTCTAGGTGCTTCTCAATGTAATCAAGTTGTCTTTCCAGATTAACTACTGTCTCTGTCACAGCTACTCAGTTCTGTCATTGTAATGAACAGGTAGCCATGGACAATATGGAACAAGTGAGCATGGCTGAGCTCTTACAAAACTCTCTTAATAAAAAAGAATTGGCTAGAGTACTGTATTTTCCCAACCACAGCCTATAAGTGTATTATTCTTCTACTGCCCTCTAACTTTTTTTTCTATGATTGTTTATAAGCTTGCCTTTCCAAAGAACTGAACTTCTTGAAGTCAGGGACTTTTGTTCCTTTTCCCTCAGAAGTTAGATGTCTGGGTCCTAGAACCTGACCTAATGTGGAATTTGAAAACTGGAATGGTGAAGGTGGCAGCAGGAGCAGGAGCAAGCAACCCCCAAAGTTCTACAATGTGGCCAGGACTTTGATTGTATATTGTCTTTTTTTTTAAATAGTCATTCCAAATATTGTGAGATTGCATTGTTACAGGAAGTCCCTCGCTCTCCCAAAAAGCCACCCCAGCCTCCTTCCTGGGAAGGAGGGTGATCTGTCAGCCCTCCCTCACCCAGTCCATTCAGGGGAGAGACAACATTGCTTTCGTGTACATGGTGTAATGCGACATTTTTTTAAATTGCCTTAATACTTTTTAAATTTTGTTTTCTTTTGAATGGTCAGCCATGGTGATCCTCCCTTTTTGTCCCCCCCCACTCCCAACATGAGATGTATAAACGAAGGCTTTTAACATCTCCCTGGGAGTTGGTTGAGGTGTGAAAGTGGCCAGAACTACCCTGTACACTGACTTGAGACCAGTTCAATAAAAATGCACATCTTGAAAACAACAACAACAACAAAAGAATTATCATTATGTTCCTCATAGAAAAATGAAGAAAATGGGGCTTGGAATGTGGCTTAGCGGTAGAACGCTTGCCTAGCATTCATGAAGCCCTGGGTTCAATTCCTCAGCACCACATCAACAGAAAAAGCCAGAAGTGGTGCTGTTGCTCAAGAGCTAGAGTGCTAGTCTTGAGCATAAAGAAGCCAGAGACAGAGTTCAAGCTCTAGGACTGACTGGCAAAAAAAAAAAAAAAAAAAAAAAAAGAAAAGGAAAAAAAAAGCTTCCATTGGACATGAGATCAAGTGGTTTACTCTATTATCTAAAATGAAGAGTAAGTGAAAATCCTAATGAGCTGAAAGGGTTTGGCATTTGCTGCCTACTTACCTGACCACACTGAGCATCTCCCTGTCACACTGTTTTGGCCCACAGAACTCACAGAATTGCTCATTTTTCAAGCCCACAGCCTCCTCTGAGGCCAATCCTGCCCTGCATTTGTATACTGCATTATGAGTTTCAAAGCAAGTAGCACGATTTCTATTTTGTAAATAAGTCACATTAAATGACCTACTACTACTCCATGATTGATATAGCTGGTACTTCTGATTCCTACCCAAAGATTCTTTTTTATTATGTTAGCCTCTCAAGCAATTAGAACAAAAAAAACTGTGCAAAATTAAACAAAAAAAGGAAATGCCAAGGAAACCTTGAGACAAATGATTATATTAAAGTTTCAGTGGTATTTGGTAGGATTGGCCCAGTAGAAGTATAGGAACCCCTTCTAACTTTGCCCAAGATATATCAACTTAAGTAACATTCATTTGTCTTGGAAGCACAACTTACACTAGAACTTTACTTGAATGAAGAGACTCACATCAAGCCTGTATACCCACTAACCTTGTGAAATGTTTCACAAACCCCAGGGAAGACCTCTCTGCTTTGTTGCTTGCTGCAGTGGAAGGTCAATACTGACTCAGAAGCAAGTCAGTGAACTACAGCACACCCACCCCCTCCCAAACCCTCCCCCAGCCCCCTTCTGTGTTCCTTGGAAACCTCTTGCCTCAGTTTTGGGCTTGACCCAATCCACTTAGAAGGAGAGAACAATTTTACAGCCCCACATGGAGTGACTCCAAGCCAGTCATATCTATTTCCAAATGATCTGACGCAGCAAGCAGATCATATTTCCTTTGGAGGCTTGGCGGTGAACAGTTAAGCTGGCAGCACTGAACCAGAGGGAATAAAATATGACTGACAGGAAAAATCTCAAATGGCCTCAAAGGAGGGAAGACTAATGAAATGCACAGCTCGGGTGGGGTGATTTCCTGGGTTGTTGAGGGGGAAAAAGGAAGATGGGTAACCATGTGTGAAGTTCAGAAAAAAATCAACAATGATTGGGGAAACCAAGCAAACTGGCACATTCTTTCTTGAGAGTGGGCACCAGGCCTAAAAACACTTATAAAAACCCTCCTTTATTTTTTACTCTTTAATCAGATTTTTTGCTAGACTCACAGTTGGTTACCTGTCCACCTTAACCCTATCCTGCCAAAGGAGGCAGGAACTCTGAATTTATTTAACCTAAGAGCCCTGTGTTCAATTATTCTGAGGGAATTATTCGTTTATTCTCACCAAATCTGCCAATGGTATCTGCAGAGTCCCTTATATCTCTCTCCTTTTCATCTATACCACTTATGTCATGGGATTCATGAGGGAATAGTGATTAGAGAGTCCAAGGAATGGGATGTGGGAAGAGTAGAGAAGTTCAGTTTCATTTAAAGGTCTTAGAAAGATATAAATACTCTATTGCTAGGATGAAAATAGTATTGGTTCTTCTGCACAGCTCATTTGAAGGGATATGCTGAGCCATTGAAGGAACTTCTAACAGATGACTTTCTGTTCAGATTTTTGATTACTGGATTCCATGGGCATACATATGATTCAATATTCTCTACTTTGGCTGTATAGGACATTTTCAAAGGCAAAAACTTAGTGATAAAGTTGTACTCTTTGAATCTGTTCCATGAGCAAGAAGAGATGCTTTGGTCTATGCACTTGATAATGGATGCCTTCACGATTCTTCTTTCCATCCAAATAGTATGGCTACTGGAGATATTAACAGGAAACAGTCCCAAAAGTATAGTAATCGATTCCCTTTACTTCATGCTCTTCATAGTCAATTGGCCCATCTTAGGCACCTACTCTGTCTTAAACGTTTTCTCAGAAGGGAGTGAGATTGCTCTTGCCTTTACTGTTTTAACTATTTATCAGGAAAGTCAGTAGTCTAAGTCCTGGTGCAGTAACAGTGTGAGGAACCCTGTGGACATTCAGAGGAAGGAGTCATTGTAAAGAAACTCCACCAAGGAACAGATCTGAGAAAGGAGGAGGGCAACTACAGAGAAAATCCTGTCAATCATTCAGCTGTCTACCCATTGGCTCTCCAAATATGTATTATCTTCTTATTTTGTCAGGTACAAGGGGCTTGGGGTTCACAGAAGAACAGGACATGGAACATAGGAAGGAAGGGGATTGATTATGGGGAGGAAGGTAGCAGTGGGGGTGGAGGCTGAACAACAGATCAGGGAAGGGCTGGCTTGCCAGGCCAGCAGTGAACTTTGTTTTGTAGGTAATGAGAAGCCTCTTTAGATCTTCTATAGGTGTTAGCATAGGTATGGTCCCTCCCCCTTTCCACTATTTTATTTCCTGCCCTACAACTAGAAGCATCTTATTCATGTGTCTGTTGTTCACTTTTCTACCTGGTTTCCCCAACTGGGATATGAGCTACATGAGGACATGATCCCTGCTGGTCATATTCACTCACCATTGTATTCATTCCCAGTGCTGAGCACAAAGCCTGGCACGAAGTGAGCCCTTAACAAATCGCTACTGGATGAAGAAGCCAGTTTAAACAATTACCTTTAGTTTATGGAGAGGAAGGAGATCCAAGACTGGCAGAAATTTGCAGTAGCAAAGAGGTACTAACAGCCAAATCCAGGACATGTGTGGCATAGATGAAAAGGATAGAGTTTTAAGGGACTCTGCAGATACCATTGACAGTCTTTGGTGAGTGAGAGGGAGGAGACAAAGTCACTTGAAGGTTTCCATTTAGATGTCTGAGCACTGGTGATATCCTTGACTGAGAGAAAAAAAATAAGGGAGGAATTTGAGGAGGAGCTTGTCATGGGAAACAGGAGCGTAGATAATGAAATCAGTTTTGGACATGTGTGATTTGAGACAACCATAGAATGTCCAACTGGAGATGTCCAGTAGACAATTAGAAATATATGGGGACAATTTAGAAAGATGACTGGGACTGAGGTCATGAGTGTTTGGTGATAAATGAAGCCAACTGAGGATAATGTCACTAAGGATGAGCCAACAGATCTGAAAGAGAAAACAGAAACTCAGACCTAAAGGAAATACCATTATGATGACAGAGTTGGGAAAAAATGGAGCTAAGAAAGGGAACAGAAGGTGAGATCTAAGGGTAGGAGGAGAAGAAAGTGTCAGAAGGTCAGAGCAAAGGTCAATTGGCATGGGAGCTGCCATTTTGGGTGACTACTACCAACCTGTTCTTACCACATTAATATTAATGGGGAGCTCTTGGCAATTCTAGGCCAGGAGATGGGCAGAACATATTTGTGTAGACTATGAGGACTTGTTCCTACTAGTTTTCCCTGCAGCAGAGTCAGGTCTAGTTGTATAATGAATTGTCTGCCTGGTTGAAGATGCCGTCAGCTTGGCAACACAAGCATTTCCCTCCTCTCCTTACCTCCTATCAAGAACAGCTCTCAGGACAGGCACTTAGCATATGGCTCAGACTTGGGTATCTGGGTTCAGGCTCCTATAGGATTTCTACAGGTGACACCTGGTTCCTGTCTTCTCAGGCAGATGTTTTCTTCTGGGGACTGTTTATATGTGAGTGCTAGTCTTATTCTCCTCTCAGGATTAACTTCCTTTCTCAGTATTCCTCACACCCCCTGTGCTGTTTCTACAGACAGCTCAGTCTGCCTACCTACTCATCTCACTTCTCATGTACTTCTATTTCTGGACCACCATTATAGGCCAGTGATTTCTCACTGAAATCATCCTAGAAATGATATGAAAACTGGAAGAGGAGCCAGTTCATAGAACAGATCATAGTGGACATGCTCTGGCTGAAAGGAGGAGAGTTGAAATGCAGGATCCCCATTCATTCTGCAGAATTCTAGGATGCCAAGCATCATTAATGAACTATAGAGGCTGGTAAACAGCACTGATGGATGTAGCCCCCTCTTGGCTGACTCTCTTTGAGGGAGAAAAGCAGGTTAGCAGGCTCCCACCTTCTTTTCCTGGACATTCTTTCTTTCTGGGAACGAACAGCCCAGGCTGGGACAATGGGTATTGGGACATCCTGACACAGAACACTCCCCAGCCTCCCTGGTCCCAGTCTCCTCCAGAGGTAAATCATTCAGACTTTTACTCCCCTCCCCCCCCCTTTTTTAATGAATGGAATAATTTAATCTGCCTGGGCTGGTCAAGACATCCCAGGAAAAAACTGCTTGGGACATGATGATTCTGCTTGAAGAGTCCAAGACAAAAATCCCACTAGAGAATCCCTGCCACTACACATACACATGGGAATCTCAGTTTAGGGGTCCTGTCTTGGATGCTCTGGGATTTCCACCTGGAGAGGTTAAGAGGAGGAGACAGCAGAGGTGAAGGCAGAGGCAGAAGCTGACAAGAGCTTTCTAAACTTATCCTTACTTTGCCCCTTGTCTAGAAGGCTGTTCTGTTGCTTCCTCACCTCTACCTACCTGTCCTGAGTCCCAGGAGCATCCTATCCACCAGGACTTTGTTAAGGACCATTGTGCTATTCTCCTGGGGCTCCCTGGCCCCAGCTCCCAGCCCAGGCTAGCCCTGCCCTGCCTGCCCTGCCCTGCTGCATACTTCTTGGGCTCCTGCGTCACAGCTATTCATCTTGTTTAGTGCTGGCTTGGCTGTAGATGCTGTAAATATGGTAATTTTAGACTCCCTGATTGGAATGGGTTGCAGGGTGGTGGTAGGGGGGAGAAAGCAGTTTGATTTACTCTACTAGAGCTGGTTCAGAGCTGGCCCTGCCACACTCACTCTACATACCTCTCTTTTCCTAGCTGTGGTCCAGCCCCTCCATTCTTTGTTCCATGTTGACTTCTTCCCTGAACCTGGGGAGATAAGAGAGAGGGACAGAATGGCCGTTTCTGGGCCCTTGGCCTGGAGATTGGTGGGCTAGCAGGGAGCACTTCACCTTTGAGCCAGAAGTATAGTTAGTGACGCATGGGGTGGGGTAGGGCGGAGTGGGGTCCTGACCTGGCAAGACAATGCTGAGGGCAAAGTGGAGGCCTGGATTATCCTCCAGATCCAGGGCTGTGTGTAGGGACGTGCTGGGGCTAAAGTGTACTGCCCAAGCCCTCTGACCCCTTCTCAGTGCACCCTCCTGCTTTCTGTCCTTTCTTTTCTGACCTTCCTCCATGGGGGGGGGGGGAACCCTCATTCCCCTGGGAGTGGGGACTCTCTGGATTTTCAGCTAACCACCCGCCTCCCATCCCTATGGTACTCAAAGATGTTATTTGCATTTGATTATGGGACCCCCTGAGAGGTCAGAAAAGATTCAAACCTGCAGGGAATGACTCAAGCTGACATTTCAGGCTGGGAGAATCCAGTGGGAGCTAGGAGTTTTAAACTCCAGGGGTGTGTCAGGTCCTTCCAAAGACTTTGGAGATGCTTCCAGCTGCTGGTCCCACCCCCTCAGAAGAACAGTCCTAATTCCAAGGCTCCTGAGTCAGACTTGGAACTATCCCACTGCTGATCAGCTTGTCTGTGCCTCAGAGGCATGGGATAGGGGAACTTGATTTCTCTGATCTTCCCTTGACCAATTGAAGTAAGGAGGTCAGGTCTGGCTGACACCATCTTGGCCACATGATGAATTGTAGGATCTGGCCTCTTGTCTTCATGGGTGTGCCTGAATTCCTAGAGGAAGGGAAGTCCCATCCCCAGGTGATGGGTATTCCTTAATACCTAGAGACAGGGTGGACATTTGGCCTATAGGTTACTAAACCTGTCAGTCAAGTGCCTGGAACTAGGAGCTTCCCTTGACCTAGCCCCCTAATCTGACCCTATTTAGGGTCAGACCAGCTCAGGTGCCATTACCTTGCCACATGCCTCCTGTGTCCTGTCTCCTGGCTTATCTCCGGTCACCATGGCATCCAGCTCAGCTCTCCACTGGAGCTGAATTGGTTTGTTGGTATTGTTTTTATTCTTTCTTTCCTCTCTGGCCTGTTTCCTAATGGTGTTAAGGGTATTTGTGGGCTGCAGGCCTTTGTAACAACTGGCTGCCTGCAGACTGCTAATGCGCATTGAAGACTTCAAGATTTGATCCTTCAAAATGTGGCTTCTCAGATAATTTGCCTTACAACACAATTAGAAGTAACTTGCTCCAAATCACAGGTCATTTTAATAGAAGGATCTAGAAATAAGAGAAAAAAGACTGGCAGGTTTCCGATATTGTTGTTTTGTGTGTGTCAGTAGAGAGGCTTGAATTCAGGGCCTCAGACTTGGCTTTTGCTGCTCAGACTTGGCACTCTACCAGTTGAGCCATACCTCCATTTTCAACTTTTTGGTGATTAACTGGAGATAAGAGTCACTTGGACTTTTCTGTCTAGGCTGAGGATCTGTGATCCTCAAATCTCAGCCTCTTGAGTAGCTAGGATTATGGGCTTGAGCCACTGGCACCTGGCTAGATGTTCCTTTGTTAGCAAATCCTGGAGAAAGCTACAGTGGAATCTAGGGGCTCATTCACTAGAGGCATCTAGTGGCAGGAAACTTGCCTCCCACAGGTTAGCCTACTAAAGCTCTGGCTGGCTCTGACTGCTGTCCCATAACTTTTTATTGATACAAGGTTTTTCCTGCTGTCCACCAGCATCTGTCTCTGACCTGAAGGAGGATTAGGGAGACTTGAATGGTGAGCAGAGGCTGTCCTGATACAGGAAATAAAGGACGAACATGAAAAAGTGTACTCACCCCCTTCAGCAGGCCCTACCCCTCCTTTTATGAGTCAGGGCTCCCTTCTGTGCATCTCTGCCCCCCTAGGTGCCACTCATCACATGCTTGCCTTTGTTTACTTTTCCTGGTGGAAATATGGACATAAGGGCATTGTACTCATATTTCAAAGCAAGGAATCCTTTCCTGGGGAATTAACAGGTCTTAAAATGTATGCACCTATCCCAACAGTTGTTTATAGCAATTATCTTTAGGGGGAGCTTAAGTGATTATTCATGGGTTCTTTCATGCTCAAGATGCACTGCACTGCAACTTTACTGTTTGGACTAGTTCAGGTTATGGTCTGAGGAACTTCAGGTACAAGATTGTCTTATTACTCCTTATTCTATAGAATCCATCAGGAAGCACAGCCAATAAGATCTTCCCCTAGGAGAGGTGTGTGCCTTTTAAAAATAGATGTGCCTCCTGTATAAATAGCACTTTGCCTGTTGGAATGTAAATGGATGTTGTTGGAATGCTGGAGACAGTTCGTTCTTTCAGTGGATTAACAATTTCCCCCTGAAAATATTGTTTCACTGTATTTGTTAAGTACATCCTTCCTTCATGTGCACTACGGGATTTTTCATCAGCCAGCCCAGATGAGTCAAAATTCTGAAAGCTTTACTATACCCAATCTATCTATCAATATGTGCTCTGGAGAGACAAGTGTGGGGTGGGAACACATTTTCTGGTTTTCTGGAGAAATAGGAGAATTACAGTAAATAGACCGAGAAAAAAATTGCTTCCAGCTGTGGTCCATTCCCGTAATCCCAGCTACTCAGGAGACTGAGATCTGAGGATTGCAGTTCAAAGCCAGTCTAGGGAAGAAAATCTATGAAATTCTTACCTCACTAAAAACCTGGAAGCGGGCTGGGAATATGGCCTAGTGGTAAAGTGCTCAACTCGTATACATGAAGCCCTGGGTTCGATTCCTCAGCACCACATATATAGGAAAAAATAAAAAGCCGGAAGTAGTGATGTGGCTCAAGAGGTAGAGTGCTAGCCTTGAGCAAAAAGAAGCCAGGGACAGTGCTCAGGCCCTGAGTCTACACCCCAGGACTGGCAACAAAAACAAATAAAAAGCTGGAAGTGGAGCTGTGGCTCAAGTGGTAGAGTACCCACCTTGAGCAATAAATAAAAGGTAAGGAACAATGCCCAGGCCCAGAATTTAAGCCCCAGTACCAACACACACACACACACACACACACACACACACACACACACACACACACGAATTGTTTCCAAAAATTTAAAAAATACTTAAGAAGATTCATTTAGTAGCTATAAGGAATAGTTGACTGAGAAAATATTGAATATAGGATTGAACAAACATGGCAGTAGACAGTGGAGAAAGGTGGTACAAGACAATAGTTTAAAATGGTTTCCCCAATTGTTTACCCTCTTTCTCAGAGCTCTCTCTTCTCCTGCCCACCCATTCCAAAGCCCTGAGCCCCCAGGGGGCTCCTCAATCTCCACTTCTGCTCCATCTTTGGCTCTACAGAATCCCTGCATCTATAGTATCTTCGTTATTTTTATTAAGCTGTCATGCTTGGGCCCTGCAGTCAGCACACGTGACGTGACTCTTAGGACCATCTCTCATATCTGGAGCCCACTTCACTGGGTGGCACGTGGTAAGCAGAGTTGGGAAGATTTTGATCATCTGCCCCTTGCCTCTGCTCAGGCTAGTCCTCCTCCTCCCCTGTCTGGCCAGATTCCATACCCCCACTCTCTTTCACAAGCAATGAAAACTGTCAGATATCAGTCATGTTTGTATATCTGACCAGCTCACAATATTTATATCCAAGACTTATCATTCTTGCTAGAATGAAAGTACCTTCAAGTTAAGGGCTTTCTCCTGTACAGCCTAGTATGCAGTAGTTGCTTATTTTAGACTGGGTATCATCATAATCACCTCTACTTTACTAAGCATTCTCAGTGACAGGCACTCAGGGTGTCTTCCCCCAGATTAATATTGGTAACAAACCAGTGAGCGTTTCCTTTAGTTCTGATGTTTTTGGAGTAGGAAAACAGATCCAGAGGGTTTTCATTTGACTGAAGACACCGGTAATGGATGACCCAGCTGTGTTTTAAACATGTTTGCCCACTTTAGAATGAGAACTCAACAAAGACTCTTGTATCGCTCTCATGAGGAGAGGGACTGTGTTGTTTCCTAAGATGGATTTATGAATTAGCAACCCAGAGGCTAAATCTGGCCCATGGAGATGCCTTGTTGGGCCCATGCCCAATTCTTTTTAAGGTCAGAAAATTGTCATCACCATCTAAATGTATACATCTTTCACTGGAAAGCTCGGGTGATCCCAGTAATCTTTTGATGTCCTGGCTTGTCCTTGCTATGCTGCCACTGAGAAACAGCTGTCCAGTGTCTCCACTACCCCTCCTTGCAGGGTGGAGGGGAAGCACTTGAGCTTTTGTTTCCTGGCTCCTTTGTGTAGCCTAGTGTCCACCCCCACCTGCTGGTATGTTGACATCTGGGGTAAGTGGCTGCTTGGTTAGATAGGGGGGGTTCAGTAACTCTGGCTTTCACCACTCAATCAGTAGTCCCCTTCCTTCAGTCATCCTGACAAACACACCCCAAACATTTCTCAAGTCCTGTATGCAAAGGTATTTGCAACCTGCATTATGAAATGGATGTACATGTCAAAAGTTCCATGACAGAAAAAAATGCAGTCCCTCATAGTATTTTGAAAAATAAACAATCTGGAGCAAATGGTGGTTCATTCTCCTTAAACACCTGTCCCAATGTGGAAGAAAGAAAATTAGCAGTAGCACATTGCTAAATGAGGCATTTTCATCCTGCACTGTGTAGTTCCCACTGTAATGTTAATCGGTTATGGTTCTCTTTGCTTCCAGCCCTAATACATAAGGAGAGTCATGTTGAAGCTGTCAGAAGCCTCATCCCAAGGAAGATTACAGTTAAAAGGATAACAAGAAGAACTAAATCACATGTGGCTTTTCACATATGGAGAAATGTTACTGATACTTTTGCTTTTTGCATTAATTATAGAAGTTGAAGTTTCAAAATATACTAGAGTACTAAGAATAAGTAAAAATTACTCATCTCATTGCCTAAGGTTAATGATGGGTCTCTCTCGTTCTGTGTGTGTGTGTGTGTGTGTGTATGTGTGTGTGTGTTTCCTTCTGGTCTTTCTCCTTGATGCTCACATATTTATGTTTGTTGAGGGGTTTGCTTTGCTTTGAAGAAAAGTGGAGTTATACCACTTATAAAACCTCCCTGGCTGGCTCATGGCTAAACCACTGTCATATGCTTTTATAAATAGCACACAATTAGCTTCCTTCATTTGAGAATCTTTGGAGCCACTCTGATTGTTTCTTTAGAAGGTGTGATGTAGCTGCCAGCACTAGAAGGCATCCCTGCCCTGGGGATGATGGGGTAGCAATGTTGGCTCTGGTCCTGGAGGAGATGGGTGGAGTAAGGAGTGAAGGTGTGGGTGAGGAATTTACAGGCAGGAAGAAGCTCCTGTTGCTGAGCTTGCTCCTCTAAGGGCAAATGAAGACACGCCATGTGCTTAGAGCAAGAGTGGGATATGGGCTAGAGACTGAGCGGGTAGAGAAGGCCTGAAACTCCAAGTGCAGGAAGCAAATGAGGGCTAAACCAAAGGTTGATTCTTGTTTGGCAGCACTTGAAGTCTAGTCAAGGTCACATATGGGCACATATAGATTTCTTCCCTCGTGAGTCAGGAAGACAAAAGTAGATGTGGGCTAGGGGTGGCAGGAGAGTAAGATTATCCTAGGCATAGAAAGTAGTTGGATAGATCCGATCAAAGTTGGGAAAAAACAGATCTGAACCATCTGAAATCCTTTCCCATCCAAAATAATAAGATTTCTTTAATGCTTAAGTTAAAAGTCTTTGTGATTCTAGCAAAGAAATTGTCTTTGCTTCCTATCATGTCTGTTACAGACCCCTCATGAGCTGGCTATAGCCTTGATTTCTGTTTATGGTACCAAGAAAATAGCCATGAACCCCTTCTGTAGTACACTGTAGTTTCCTTCATGCCTCACACGACCTAGTAGCTCCATCTCCCAGGCTAGATATTATTCAATAGGTTTCCCCCATTTTGCAGAAGAAAAGAACTGAGTTCCAGAAAGGACAGTTTGTCAAAGAAGAAACAAGGAGTCTGTAGTGGAATCAGGTTCCAGACCCACTCCAAGGATAGTTTATGATAATCCATTCTCTTGTGGCTATCTCTTCTGTCCTTACAAAGTGTCTTTTGTGTGAGCTAACAGGAAAAGCAAGTTCACCATGTTCAAAGAGAGGTATCAGCTCTGTACCTACCAGACTAGTCTCTTCATCATTCCAAGAACCCACCTCACTCAATCCTGCTTTGGGAACTTTCCCTATATCTGGAATCTTCTTCCTTAGCTCATCTTCTTACACCGCACCCTTCAAGTCTAAACCACACCCCTCCCATCCTAACCTCTGGTACTTCCTGTCCTTTTTTTCCATTTTATTTTCCATCTTAGCACATATACTTTCTAGTACGTGAGAATTGTGTCAATTTTCTTGTTATTCCCTCCACCAACCCATAGAAAGTAGACTAAAGTTTTGTCTTTTGTCCCCTGCAGTTTCCCCATGCCTAGAATATGCCAGACATAGTAGGTACCCAAAAGATAGCTATTGGATGGATAGCAGCAGAGGAATTTGTGGAAATGAAAAGCTGTTCTTAGGAACACTTACAGAGTGACTCGTTCACAATGGTAAACAATGTCTGTTTTTGCTCCCCTCTTCCTGTGTAGAGCATATTAAAATTTAAGGTAGAGATAAACTATGAGGCCTTAACATCCAGTCATGCAGGGTCATGGAGGGACACCTCAATGGCTCCGAAGAGAAGTGAATATGTCACACAGAGCAAGGCATGGTCCCCCAGTCTATCTAACTATGGGGGCCTCCTGGTCTCAGGGAGTTTGTGGGGCTGTCTGAGATCCCACCCAGCTGTGAATCCAGGTGCAGTGAAGCCTGTGTTCTCCCACTTTCTGACATGCCTACCTTCCTGATGCAGTCCTGATGTCTCTTTGTGGGCTGACACAGATTTACAGAGGGACCTCACTTTTCAGGTGGGGAACTACTGGGTTATTCATTGACATGCTCATTCATTCCCTCCTCCCCCGCCTTGGTTATTTGGGAGATGCCTATTGAATGTTCATTGTGTGTCCAGCAGATACGGGGCTCCACAGACAAAACTCAAGTGTGGAACCCCACTCAGCATTGCCACCGTGGGCAGTCCAGTGCTTGTCAGACTTTCCTTACCTACTCTTGGAGGTCTCTTCCTCCTAGGGCCTTGCTTAGGCCCTTCTTACAGAACATGGAGCCTCCTAATTGCTTTTTTTGTAGCTTCCTCTCTATCTGCCTTCAGATATCCCCTAGGCTGGTGCTAAGAGAATCAGGAGGATTCTAGCCTAGGGTAGTGGGGGGCTCATCTCAGTCAGGACACAGGCACAGGCTGAGGAAGGGAGACACCATGTTGAAGGGCAGCATGGAGGGGTTGTGGCATGAGAGGAGGAGTTAGAGAGGGGAGGACCCTTAGCAATGAGGGGACTTGCAAGGGGGTAGAAATGGATGGCCTGAGGAGAGGTGGTCAAGAAGGAAAAGAGAGAAAGGAGGAGCTGGCAGGGACAATTGTGGCATGCGAGAGCTGAGGAGGTTTGGGAGACTTGCTGTGAAAAGCACCATGGTAAATAAATCCCTGGGTAGTCTCCCCAAAAGCCTTCCACAGAAACCACTGGAGGCCTGAAAGTGTTTGCAGTCCCACGTATTTCTCTGAATTTAGGTCCAAATAAGGTGGTCCCCTAGCAAGAGCCACACTATTTATGCAGAATGCAAACATAGTCAGTCATCATTGTCCAGCAGGGTGGCCATCTAGCCTCGGGCCAGACTCTCTAGGTGCTTTAGGGAAGAGGCCCTTCGTACCTTTCTAGCCTTGTTTTCTGCCTCTACACTTGGCCCTCCCGGTTTCTTACTGTCCCTGGATTTAAAAAAAAAGCCTCATGCTTCCTGACCTTCTCACCTCCTGGTCCAAGACATTCTCAGGCCCAGCGCCTGCACAATGTCATCCCCCCTTCCTTCTGTGATCTCCAACCAGACTTCAAACCTCCCCACAAAGCCGTCTCTGTCCAGAGCTCTGCTGATCTCCCCATACCTCCTTCTGGCACTTTTCATCAACTCCAAGCATGGAATTGGTCATTACTTTGCCCTTTAGGCATTGGCTGTCTGAGCAGCTAAATGTAAATGCCTTACAAATGAAGATTCAAGATTAATATTTCTTTAATCCTGCTTGTACTTACAACGGTAGTGGCTATATGAAATCTCTGAGCCATTGTTCACTGGACAGACTTCCTAGAGCAAGTCTGGAGAGCTGGCCATAATAAGGACTGACAAAGGAAACAGCCAGCACCTTCATGCCTACTTCAGTTGGGTCTGATCCTTAGAAACCAATTCTAGTGGCCTTGGAGAATTAATATTGCAGTCGCAGTCAGAGGGGCCTGCCCTTCAAAGGAGTGAGGGTCTGATCACTCTTGTTATATGCAAAGTGGAAAAGGTACTGAGACTGTTCTCTGCATTTCCTGCCTTTCAATTGAGTGAAGACAGACAGATGATTTATTGGGCATTTCCTAGCCTCCCCTTCACCATAGGAAGCCAGCCTGGAAAAAAAAAAAAAAGGTGCAAATTTTTAAAAGATGTGTGAGTGTTTTGAGGGGGTTGGGAGAGAATGCCTCTCTTCCATTAAAGTTTATTAAAGAAAGAAAGAAAGAAAATTCACTCTCAGCAGGATCTCTGATCTAGAAGCATACTAACCATAAATTTCCGCTCCCTTTTGAGTGCTCAAAGCTGCTTGTGGCCGTGCTGGCTGGGGGTGGGGCACAGTGGGCAAGGCTGTAAAGTCTCTTCCTCTGCTTATCATTTCCAGGTGATCAAGCTTGGCTTTGGTGGTAACAGTGTGACTTTAGCTATCAGCTACCACCAGGAATGAGCAGAGCAGTGTAGGGGTCATTAGAACTTTCAAGTGTTAGTTTTGGTGAGAAATAGTTCAGTCAGTGTCTGTATCCCATCCCTGCATCTGAGAGAGAAAGCCAAGGAAAACAGCCACAACCCCAACTCTGGCACAAAACTCTGCCCCATTCTACCCTGAAAGGAGTTGTATTTATTGCCTAGGGCTCTCCTGACAAAGGACCACACTTAATTGGGTAGCTTCAAACAACTGAAGTTTACTGCATCATGATTCTAGAGGCCAGAAGTCTGAAATTAAGATTAATGCAGAGTGCTGGTGGCTCACACCTGTAATCGCAGCTACTCAGGAGGCTGAGATGTGAGGATTATAGTTCAAAACCAGCCCAGACAGGAAAGTCCATGAGACTCTTCTCTCTAATTAACCGCCAGAAAACTGGAAGTGGAGATGTGGCTCAGAGTGATAGAGTGCTAGCCTCGGGCAGAAATGCTCAGAGTCAGGGCCCAAGCCCAGAGTTCAAATCCCACAGCTGAGCACAAACAAGATTTCAGCTGAGACATTCTTCTCCTGATAGCTCTAGGGGAGGGTCAGTCCTTTCTTGCTGCTTCTAGCTTCTGGTGCTTGCTGCAACCCTGGGGATTCCTTGTCTTACAGACATGTCCCCCCAGGCTCTGCCACCACCTGCACGTGGCCTCTTCTCCGAGCCTGTGTGTTCACACGGTGTTCCCTCTGTGGGTCTGGCTCTGTCTTTCTGGCCCCTTCTCATAAGGACAGAAGTATGACTTCATCTTAACTTACCTGCTACTTGTATCTACAAAGATTCTATTTCAAAATAAGGTTAGTATGTTTTGTGGGGGGTACACGGAGTTTAATGCTTGTCATCCATGGCATTAGGTCACCAAACCTTGTGAGTGTGTGTGTGTATGCATGCATGCATGTGTATATAATATGTACCTGTAATTTGTTTATAGTGTCATATATACATGTACACATACAAATACCTGTATGTATATGTATATACAAAGTTTACTACACATACATACACAGGTATATGTACAAATATCAATATGAAAGTATTTTCCTATTTAAACTTATACTATTATAATATATAAATGCCTATACAAAAATACCTGATTCATATTTATGTAGTCCCATGACATAAGTACATATTATGCATATAATAGGATACTATGTGTCGTGTACACATATATAATGTTGAGTGTAAAATATGTCATATATCCCTTACCTATCTTAAATAATCTCTAATATCTGACACCACATAAATAAATATCTGACATTATATAAATACACATCCCAGGAACAATTCTGCACAATGACTAATTTTATTACCCAAAGGCAGAAGACCCCAGAGCCTTGAGTTTTTATACGTATAGAGATGGTGGAGAAGATCTGTCTTGGCCACAGACAGACCTTAGAGGAGGTCTCCAGGACTGGATGGGCAGAGGCCCTGTGTGTCTGCCCAGGTATCTTCAGCCCCACAGGGCAGCAACTCAGCTGGTTGTGTAGCGACCTTCCCCATCTTGGTTTGGATAAGAAACCCCAAACCCAGAGTCACGAGGATTGTCCAAGTCCACTGAGGCACAAACAGTTCTAGCAGTAGAAGTGACCACCCCAACCCCCTCCATGCCCCTAGCACTGTCCACTCAAACCATTTCCCAGCTCCTCCCTGCCCTACTTTCCAGCAAATAATCAGATTTTGTTTCCTTTCAGTTATTTCCACTGAGCATGCCCAGATGTTATAGGCAGTCATGAAAAGAGCACTATTTTTCCTTCAAATGAGCTGAGAAATGACTTTTCATGGAGGTATTTCCACATGCCAAGGTTAAAGTACTTTGTGCTCAGTTGTTTTGAAGTTGTTGGTAAGGTGAGGTGGGAGGGAGGAATAAAACCTTAAATTTTCAATTTTAGAAGGATTTTTATTTTCATTTTCTCCAACTTGAAACTGACTGAGCTAAAGTATAACTTCATTCTCTACACTCAGGAGCTTGGCTTTGACATCTTTTATTGATGATGGACTTAGGGACCTGAGGGTGGGGGTGGTGGTGCCTAAACTTATTTGTAGGTGACCTTCAGAAGCAGTGAAATGGCCCTCACCCCCTCCCTTCCCACACATTCTTCTGCCTCAGTTGCCACTTTCTGGGTCTCCATTTGCTCTTTCTGCCTCACAAGACCACTAGACTTTTCTTCCAGAAGCCTCGGGGCCTGATTCTGTCTCCATTCTACTTGCTAATCTCCACCATAGAGCCACAGGAATGCTGCTTCCAGCAGGACCCAGATCTGGTTCCAGAATGCCTGAAATGAGGTTCCGGACACCTTGGAATCTTTACTGGAGAAGGTTCTTGCTGGGGCCTTCACCCATCCTGACATTCCACATCTTCCTCGGCCATTCCTTACTTCCTTTCACTCCAGGTTCCCCACTGCAAAGCACCTGTGCTTTTTATACTCACATATATGGAGTTCTGTGCACAGCTCACTCCCATAGCTGAAGGAACCAGAAGCTGAGCTTGACCAGCTGGTTTCCTTTTGGCTGAGTTCTGGCTTGTGACAACATATCCTCATTCACAGAAAAGCCTAAATGGTGGCTTCAAACTTTAGGGAACGCCAGAATCACCTTGGGAGGTAGGGAAGGGCTGCCCAAAGATTCAGATCTCCAGCCCCATCACTGAAAGTCTTATGGAAGCCTCTAGCACAGTAGGAGAATCTGCATTCTTGGGGTACCTCAGAAGCATATGATGAGGGTCATTGGGAAGCTACTCTTGGAGAAATGTGGCTTACCTCTCAGGCAAGCATTACTTACATGGGGCCTCAACTTTGCAAATGGGGGCTGCTAGGGGAGGTGACTAGAAGGAAGCAAAGACCAGAAGTGTTAGGGTATGGGCTGAGGTACAAATAAAAAGCCCATAAACAGGGGCCTGGGCATAGGCAGGAGGAAAGTGGGAAAAGCTTCAAGTGTGACTGCTTAGAGGCCAGCCCTCAGGCCTCCATCTGGAAGACTGCCAGCTGTGAGATCAAGAAGAGCCTTCTTTGGGGTCTGAGATAGGCCATCCAGTCAGAGAGAATGGGTCACCAAACTTCAATGCTACAATTCTGAGGAGGGAGCCCCTTCCACTTGCTAAGAAAGGCAGCACTTGGTGAATACAAATAACTAGCTTGGGAATTTGAGACCCGACTTGGTAGGCCTCTCTGGGTCAGTGTGAATAAGCTAGGTAGTCTTTCTGTGCCTCGGTTTCCTCATCTGCAAAAGGAGGACCACTGTACTAACTTCAAAGGGCTATTGTAGGCAAATACCCACATGCTGAAAAGGACAGAGCACATTGGGGAAGTTAAAAATCAGAAGCATGAGCCAGGTACTGGTGGGACACACCTGTAAGCCTAGCTCCTTAGAAGGTGGAGATCTGAGGATCACTCTTCAAAGCCAACAAAGGCAGGAAAGTTCATGAGACTTTTCTTCATGAACCACCAAAAAGCCAGAACTGTAGACTACCAAGTCAAGTGGTAGACTACCAGCTTTGAGCCATAAACCTAAGGATAGGACTTTAGCCTTGAGTTCAAGCCCCAGTAGTGGTCTAAAACAGATAGGGAAGAGAGAGAGAGAAGCGGGGGTGGGAGGAGGCTTCTGGTTTGCATAGCCACTGTCTGGAGGTCCTAAAATTTAAGAATCCAGCAGAGGGAAAACAGGCCTCAAACTGATTAGTGTGTAGCCTTCCAAAAAGACATACAGCTCACCTCTTTCTTGCCCTAAACACCAGACAGAACAAATGGTATTAATGATGATGGCCTCTCCCCAGGCTGTACAGAGTATACAAGGCAAAGCCCGCTCCTCCAACGCAGCCAGCTGTTCTGAAACAGGTTTGGAAATGATCTTTGGCACATAATGAAAAGGGTGTGTATGGGGAGGGTACCCCAGAGTTCTATATCAGAGCCAATATTATTTTTTAATTGCCAAGAATCAGACTGTGACCGTTACTCAAGGCTGCAGAACACAGGCTCGCCAGGGATTGGAAACCAACATCAAGGGGAGGTAAAAAAGCTTGTTCCAAGGACTGTTCATGACTGAATTGTCGCTTCTTATGGAAAATCAGGTTACGCCTCAGCGTTTATACAACCCGCCCCCCAACCCATTTAGAAAAGGAGCAGTGAATTTGAGCAATCTGGGAATTTTGGTTTCTGCCCTCCCCTCTGAAGCATGACCGATGGCCCATTTTTCAAGCCAAATCTCACCCCTCACAGGCAGCTGTCAGGAAACCACAGAAGGTGCTTGAAGGAGCACAAGAACTGACTGGTTCTAATCTGGAGAAAAAAATGAATTAACAAGGCAGCTACTTATGGAAGAATGTTTTCTTTTCTTCGGCTCCAGCCTGCATATTTTCACAACATGTGTACTCTGTTACCTTGTCACTTCCCTATTTTCTTTGGGTAAATAACTGGGCTTTGGACAAGGAAAGGGAAGGGAAGGGAAGGGAAGGGAGGGGTGGGGAGGGGAGGAGAGGGAAGGGGAGGGGAGGGAGGAGAGGGGAGGGGAGGAGAGGGGAGGGGAGGAAGAGAAAGGAAAGGAAGAAAAGTAGGAAGGAAGGAAAAGAAGAAAGAAAGAAAGAAAGAAAGAAAGAGAGAGAAAGAAAGAAAGAAAGAAAGAAAGAAAGAAAGAAAGAAAGAAAGAAAGAAAGAAAGAAGGAAAGAAAGAAAGGAAGGAAGGAAGAGAGAGAGGAAGGAAGGAAGGAAGGAAGGAAGGAAGGAAGGAAGGAAGGAAGGAAGGAAGGAAGGAAGGAAGGAAGGAAAACAAATAGGAAGGGAGGGAGGGAAGGAGGGAGGGAGGAAGGGAGGGAAGGAGGGAGGGAAGGCAGACAAATCAGCTTGTACTATCACGGAGCAAGCCTGGCTGGCCAGGTTGGCAGGAGAGAAGGAGCCTGCACCCAGGATGAAACGGGCCGGCCGCAGCCCCAGTTTGGCCAGCACTGGATGGAGCTGTTCACTGAGTTCTGCAGGTAACAGTGGGAGAATCAGGAGAGAGGACAAAATTGCCCTTCCCAGCCCTGGGTTTGGCAGGCCTCGGGTAAGGGGAAATAAAGAACTTTTCTCCTTTGCCAAGTCAACTGTGAAGCCCTCTCTGAACCCAGCAGAGTCAACAAGGCACACGAAGGCTTTCCTGCCAGCTCTGCCCTTCCACTGGCTAGGAAGGCAGCCAGGGTGAAAGAGGTTGCTTGCACAGTGCCCAGCAGTGAACCCTGGTGGGATTGGCAGAAACCAGGGTGTTCCATGGGGCCCAGTGGGAGGACCTTCCTCTGTAGGGACATGCAGTGAGCATTTCAATGGGTAGGCAATTAGCTTCATGTAGAAAAGGCAATCATCTTCCAGTGGTGCTAGAGTGTTGTTCATGTCTATTTCATTTCTCTAACTTTGGCCTGGTGGTGTCGGTAGCATCCTTTGGAGAAGCACAAAACCAGGCTGCTCTATTGGTAGAGGTATGCAGTTGAGGAGGGCATGGGGGTGGCTCTGGCAAACCAGGATCTTTTCATCATAAAGTAACAGCAACTCCTATTTGCTCAGGTCTTCACAGCTGATCATCAATCAAATACAGGCAAATACTAATACTGCTGCCTCTGTACTCCTCATATTACAGAGCGTATAAACATGGTTAGTTGCTGAGCGCTGGTGGCTTGTGTTTGTAATCCTAGCTCCACAGGAGGCTGAGATCTGGGGATCATGGTTCAAAGCCAACTAGGGAAGGAAAGTCTGTGAAACTCTTAGCTCCAATTAACCAAAAAAAGCTGGAAGAGGAGCTATGGCCCAAGTGGTAGAGTAGTAGCCTTGAGGGAAAAAGCTAAGGGATAGCACCTAGGCCCTGAGTTCAATCCCCATTACTGGCACATTTAAAAAAACAAACAAGCAATTTACTTTATGCCTGTGGATGCTGGCTCCTCCCCCTGCTGAGGGAAACTGAGGCAGAGAGCACTCAAAGGCAGACCAACACAAGCCCTCCTAGCAGATTTGGCCAACATAGGATTAATGGAGTGCTATTGGGCCTCTGCATATGCACATTTCCTTTCTCCATCTGCTTAGAAACCTTTGATTTTAACCCTGAACTCCTGTCTCACCTAGTAGATCACATAGCCTTGCCAGGACGCACGTTTAGAATTCAAAGTTGGAGCTTTCAGTTGTGTACGTCTGGCCCCCATCTGTTGGGTGGTTCTTTTCACATCACAGGGTGAACATGTCTACTTGGAGAGGTAGGCTGATACTGTCAGAAACATTACCTGTTCTGAAAGGACACCTGAAGGATGACAAGAGCTTTCAGAGGGAGAAAAGGGGGAAACCAAAAGCTCTCTGGAAGCAGGAGAGGAGGAGGACACTTCTGGACTATCCAGACTATTCACATGATCACATCATCCAAAGACAGCTTCAAAGAGGTACTGCCAGGCAGATGAGAGTAGCCATGACCAGGACCATAAGCCATGAGCAGAGACCTTCACTGTGACCAGGCCTGGGCTGAGTGTTCCACACATATTACCTCATTTAATCCTCTCAATCATGGTCTGGGTCAGGGTCCTTTCAGGAGAGGTCACACCACAGGGGCCTGGACAGCCCTTAGCATTGTGTGGCACTGTCCACTGGAGGCTGCTGAAGCTGGGCAGTGGCAGCAGAGGGGCTTCTGTTCCTCTTCCTTAATGAAGGGCTAGTGCAGGCCTACGGATGGGCCGGGGAGGGAGGAGAGCTCCCTCATTCCTTACTTAGAGCCAGCTTCCCACATTCGTCAGCTTCCCACACTGGCCACTAGCAGCCCCTTGCCTCAGGGAGGGTAGAAATCCCACATTCTCCCCACAGGGCCCACCAACCACTACCACAATACCACAAAGGGTACCTTCCCAAGGCCCAGGAAGAGGCTGGACTCCAATCCTGGAACTCTGTTGATTATCAGGTTGGGCTGCACAAGGGGGACACCTTGAGAACAGGGCAGATATGAATCTGAGGGGAAGGTTTGGCTTCTCGGTGGACATTTCCCAGTAAGAGGCCACTGGTGGGCAGAAGGCATGCTCAGTTGGGGCCCACAGCCTAGCTGGTTGAGGGGACCTCAGGGCACCAGTGTTGGAGGCTGGGGCTAGGGCTGAGAAGATTCAGCCATCCACACCAGGGAGTGTCCTTGACACAGTCCACAGCCCTGACAGGGTGAGCATAGCCTCTCCCCACACTGGGCCCAATTCCAGTCTCTGGTCGTAGGTAAAGGACTCTGTTTCCGATGATTGTTTTCAGATACTTTATATCCAGTTCATGAAAATACAATAGTGACAGGAAAAATACACACACACTCCACAAAGGTAGTCCCATCCTTCACGATTCTGAAGGTCAGGAGACCCTTTTCTCATTCCAGTCCTTGATGTGGATCCAAGGGAAGTGGTTACTTTGAAGTCAGCAATAGCCACAGCAGGTCCAGCTGTTAGGGTGTGGCTGGGAGTCAGACAGGATGCTCTGCCTTATCTGCCTTTCTGTAAGGATCACGCTTCCTCGGCAAAAGGTGACTTCAGAACCATTTGTTCAATAATCCAAGGAGACTCATTAAAACCCAGGGACAGTTGAGGCCTTGCGGTATCACAGCCAGGCCTTTCTATTTGGAGTGTCTACATAGCCTTTGAAGGGAAACCTCAGTGTCTTGGATGTCATTCTCTACCTTGAACTAGAGCCCTCACTTTCTCTGTGTTGAGCTAGCCATCTTTACAATGCCTCCACAAAACAGATAATGACACAGAGGAATGACCCTGTGATGAAGGCTCCGAAGGGAATGACACTTATTTTATAATGACATTCATTGTATAAAGTCAGATTTTTGACCAGGTACTGATGGCTCACAGCTGCAATCCTAGTTACTCAGGAGGCTGAGCTCCAAGAATCAGGATTCAAAGCCAGCTGGGACAGGAAAGTCTGTATGGCTTTTATCGTTAATTAATCACTTTAGCCATGGCAGAGTGCTAGCCTTCAGCTGAAAAAGCTCAGGGACAGTGCCCAGGCCCTGAGTTCAAACCCAAGCCCAACAAAAATTATAAAACATTTTGGCCAGGCCATATTGGCTCATGTCTGTAATCATAGCTACTCAAAAAGGCTCAGATCCAAGGGTTATGGTTTAAAGCCAGCCTGGGCAAGAAAATCTACAAAATTCTTAGCTCTAATTAGCCAGAAAAAGGCAGAAAATAGAGCTGTGGCTCAGGTAGTAGAGCACCAGCTTTGAGCATATATGCTCAGGGACAGCATCCAGGCCCTGAGTCCAAGGTCTAATACTGGCACAATGAAAGGGGAAAAAAAATCAAGTTTAGTACCTGTATGAATGCTGCTGAAAGGTTATTCTCTGTATTCTAAGTAAGAGTGGTTTGCAGGTTCCTCCTCCACTTCTTAAGGCCTGTGTGCTTAGTTATCAGAACTGGAGGGCAACTGAAGGGTTATGATTAGTCTTGGAGTTCAACATCCTTAAACAGATGACCATCCTGGGGTTTGGAACTTCCAGGATGGACTGCTTGCTTCTTCGTAAATATGTCAGGAAGGTCTTTCTCACACTGAAGTGGAATCTGCCACTCTGACTTTGGTCCAGTGGTTCAGTCTTGAAGTATTTCCTAAGAAGTGAGCAGCAGCAGAGTAGCCAGGTTCCAGTTCCAACAGGGCAGGCACATCCAGAGGGCTTTGTCCCTCTCCCCTGCTCCTACTGCTGTCTGCATCCCTGATCATTAAGATTTGGATTATGTATTGGATAGACTCATTATTGCCTTTACCCTCATGTATATTCATGATCCGTGACATCTCTATGAAATTTTATCTCTTAAAATGTGACTCAAAGGTTGCTGTCTTTGAAGGATGGAGTTGCACACTGTCAAGTGCTCCCAAAGCCTCTGGGGACTGGGGTGGGGTCTCTTCTCCCTAGGGCTATTCAGCCACTTTCACTCCTCTGCCTAGAGCCATGATAGACACAAGCCACTCTTGCTGAGGGAAATGCTTACTTACTCATTTTTTTTTTTTTTTTTTTTGCCAGTCCTGGGCCTTGGACTCAGGGCCTGAGCACTGTTCCTGGCTTCTTTTTGCTCAAGGCTAGCACTCTGCCACTTGAGCCACAGCGCCACTTCTGGCCATTTTTCTGTATATGTGGTGCTGGGGAATTGAACCCAGGGCCTCATGTATATGAGGCAAGCACTCTTGCCACTAGGCCATATTCCCAGCCCTACTTACTCATTTTTTAAAAATGTTATTATAAAGGTAATATACAGAGGACAGTTACATAAGTCAGGCAAATAGTACATTTCTTTTTGGATAATGTCACTCTTTTGCTCTTTTTCCAGTAGAAATGCCCACTCTTTTTCAATATGCTTTTTAAAAAATTGAATGCCTTACATACTTTCAGTATATTTTAATAGACTTTATTTTTAAAGTCATTTTAGGTTCCCAGCAAAATTGAGCAGAAAGTACAAAAATTTCCCCAAATATCTTGTGTCCTAGTATACATACAGTTTCCCTCATTATCAACATTCCTCACCTGAGTGATATATTTGTAGTCATCAATAAACCCTACATTGGGCATGTCATTATCACTCCAAGTCCATTGTTTACATTAGGGTCCACTCTTGTTGGTATACATTCTGTGGATTGCCACACGTTTAATGATACATATATATCTTTATGCAGTGGATGTATAGATGTATAACCAAGAAAAGTATTTTTTTTTTTTTTGCCAGTCCTGGGGCTTGAACTCAGGGTCTGAGCTGCCCCTGGCTTCTTTTTGCTCAAGGCTAACTACCACTTAACACAGCACCACTTCTGGCTTTTTCTATATATGTGGTGCTGAGGGATCAAACCCAGGGCTTCATGTACATGAGGCAAGCACTCTACCACTAGGCCATATTCCCAGCCCCAAGAAAAGTAATTTTATAGCCTTAAACATCTCTTCTCTGCATAACTTTTTATCATTTCTGTTTTCTAGCACAGCCGTCTTGGATAGCTGAACTTCTACCTTCTTTACATCATCTTTCCCATAGTCTGTAGCCCATACAGATCTCTTCTTTCCTAGGATTCCTGCCATACCCACAAGCAGCTTTGTCTCTGTAAACTTCTTGGATTCCACTATTGGAAGGCTATCCATAGCAGGGCTAACCTATAGCATGGCCCCAAGGGTCACCATTCACACAGAGGTGAATAGAGCTTATGCAATGTGATAAGCCTATCTCTAAGTCTTTGGTGATTATATAGGATCCATTTCAGGACATTAAAAAGAAATAAACTAATCATGATTCAGCTCAATTCTTCAGGTAATTATCAAAGAGCTACTATGAACTAACCACCAATGACATAAAAATGAACAAAATGATCAATCCTTCACTAGAAAAGTAAGTAAATAGATTACATCACAGAAAAGTAAGTAAATAGATTACATGATGCAATGTGAAAAATGCTAGAACATGAGCATATATAAAGAACATGGCTCTTGATGAGTAGAACATGAACATATATAAAGAACATGGCTCTTGATGAGTAGCTTAAAGGATCAAAAGGAGTCGGCCAGATATGTGAGTGGGAGGAAAGCATTCCAGCAAGGTAAGGCATTGGTAAATGCAAATTTATAGCATATTTGGAGAGTTGCAAGTACTGCCATTTATTTTCTGATGCTAAAACCAGAAATGCAAGAGATAGATCACCTACTTGCCTTAAGTAGGCCTATACCACATCATTAGTACAACAGGATGTGTGTTTACTTCCAATTACTGCTTTCTAGAACCAGAAAAGAAAGAATAGTGAGCACCCCTTGCTTTTCTCAGAACTAGGCAAAGATAAACAAGACTCTCTCTCTCCCATAGTATGCTGAGTTGCTCAGGGCACAATATGGTATACCATTCAAGCAGCACATTTGAATTCTTTGAATTCTTCAGGAAGTCTATCTACATGGATTTCTCTCATAAAATACCTCCTCCTCCTCCTCCTCCTCCTCCTCCTCCTCCTCCTCCTCCTCCTCCTCCTCCTCCTCCTCCTCCTCCTCCTCTTCCTTCTCCTCCTCCTCCTTCTTTCTTCTTCTCCTTCTTCTTCTTCTTCTTCTTCTTCTTCTTCTTCTTCTTCTTCTTCTTCTTCTTCTTCTTCTTCTTCTTCTTCTTCTTCTTCTTCTTCTTCTTCTTCTTCTTCTTCTTGCTATCTTCCTTTTTTTTTTATGCTGGTCCTGAACTCAGGGCCTGGGTGCTATTTCTGAGCTTTTGTGCTCAAAGCTGGTGTTCTACCATGTCAGGCATTTGTTTTTTTCAAGTGGTTAATTGGGGATAAGAGTCTCCCAGGGACTTTTCTACCTGTGCTGGCTTCAAACTGTGATCCTCAGATCTTAGCCTCCTGAGTAAGCTAGGGTTACAGGTGTGAGCCACTGGTGCCCAGCTTTTCCCATCTTCTTTTGATAATGTTAACTTTTAAAATCTTGGTTAGTTCAAGAACAAAAACAGCCTGGGCAAAAATAGAGCCATTTTCTCCTATCAAGCTTCCTTTCCTCAATTCATCTACAAAGTTGTCATTGGCCACCATGTTGAAGCTTGGATATAGCTAGACCTCTGAATGCTTAGCCCAATCCCAGAGTATGCAAAGGGTGCTTGGGTTTGATTGAATGAAAGTATTGGGGCTCAGTGTTGTGGTTCTGAGCACCTCTCATTTCCCCTATTTCCCCTCTACGTCATCCACAGGAGTCTGTTTAAGGCTTTTGGAGCCTTGTCTTTGTTTTACCTGGGAAAGTCCCTGCAGGGAGACCTAAGATCTCCCCAGAGGAAGGGGCTGGAGCCCTGACCTCTGTCACCCGAATTGTTTGGGCCAAGAAGCTCCCATAGGGGTTAGGAGGGTGATCAATTGGCAAGGAAGGAGTAAAGACCCTGCTCTCCCTCTTCTCCTCGCATTGTGCTCAGGAGGGCAGCGGGGTCAGCAGCAGCAAACTGAAGGGCCAGCTCGCTGTGCCTTGAAAGAGGCTCGTTTTGTGTTTCAGTAATGAGCACTCTTTCTCCCCCTGGATGCACTCAGATTTCACAAGTTACAGGGAACCTGTCAACTGCTGTTTTCATTGTATGAGGCTCACAGGGAACTTGGATATAGGGCAAGCTTGTTTCAAAGAAAGCAGGGGAAAGAAAAGTCCTGAATAGCTGCAATGTGCTGTCATATGCAGATCACAGCTCCAGTTGCTATGGGACACCTCTGCCCGCTGAGAGGGCAAGATGCCGAACGTCCCTTATTGACGTGACTGCCTCCTTGGAGATGGGAATACCATTATTGAAAGGGCATGGCCATGCTATTCCAGTAGGAATAGAGCTGGGGCTGCCAGCAGCCTGAATCCCAGCAGCCTCTGCCCCCCACTGGCTGCTCCCTAGGAAGCTCTTAACCCAGGAGCTGAGGGACCAGGCTACTAAACCTGGAACAGGGAAAGGGAAGGTAGGAAAAGGGTCCCACAACAAGGCTTTTGCTCTGGGAAGGGCTGCTGGGGGCCATGGTTGGGAACTGGGACCTGCTGTTAAAGACAGGTTTCACCTTCTTTGTTTGTCTTGCCCTCTGAGAACACTTGGCAATAACATTCCTTTCCTGGCGGGCTCATTTTGCAGCTGACAGACATTGTTTTCTTTCCCCTGTTTACCTAATGTGGCCCAGAGTACTAGGACAGGCAGTGCCAAGGAGAGAGGAGAGAGCCTGGTGCTGGTGGCTGCTGAGTCCCCACTCTCAGATCTCTCTGTCTGGAAGTTCTATGTCCTGCATCTATTGCCCCACCTGTGGGAGTGGAAGTGTCTTGAGAGCGTCCCTGATGGTGCTCAGCATCGTCTGGATGGATCATCTGGATGGATAGGAGACCTAAGACGAGCAGTGAGCTGAGAATTAAGATTCTCTAAGGGGCCCTTTGAGTTTAGGTCAGAAAGATCTGGAATCAAACAAGACAGTGGCAGCCAAGACTAGAGGTATGTAGTGGGAATCAAGGTGAGACTAAAAGAAAACACCAGGGGAGCCAAACATGGTGGTGCATGTGTATAATCCCAGTAGTTGAACAGTAAGAAGAAGGCTCTCAAATTTGAGGTCAGCCTAGGCCATGTAGCAAGACCCTGTCTCAACTCTCACCAAAAATACCAGAGGAGACTGAGAAATACATTTCCAAGTAGTGCTCAGCAGGCAGACACTCCAAAGGGACAAACCATGGCCAGGCTCTGTCATAAAGGAATCTTAATGGGGGAGAGGGGAGGGGACATACTGTGCCCACGCAGCTTGTGGTAATCCCTTGAATTCTGCTTCTCAGCCCCAATCCACCTCCAGATAAGCTTTTCCTTATGGGGATAAGTGAGATATGATACTTAAATCTACAAACAAGATATAATACTTAAATCCACAACATTTCTCTCAAGGAATCTTCATATCTAATAGAAGAGTAGCATTTACATATGTGAAACTATAAGACTGTAGACAACACCCTAAGAGAAAAAGTTCTGAGGATACCTTGAGTTATTTGGCACAAAGGCTGGAGACAGACAGACAGACACACACACACACACACACACACAGATTAGTTCATGTTTGTATTAGCTTTCCAATTTGCAAATCAATGGCAATGGATTGCCTTTAAACTTTACAGCAACCAATAGAGGAGTTTGAAAGCCTAAATGTTTCACACAAAGGTAACATTGAATGACCTGCAGAAAGTCTTGAGCATTGGCAGAGGTTGAGGGGCAGTGACTGCAAGCAGCAGGGAACTTTCTGATTGGCTGGAAGACAGAGCAGATGACCTTGTGGGCAAAGGCTGGACCACCTGGCTGAGGGCCATGCATACTGCAGTACTGGGCTTCACAATGCAGAATACAAATCCAGTTTGGTGTGTCCATTTTCTGTTGCTACTTTTATGAAAGACCTCAAGCTTAGTAGCTTTGATAATATAAGTTATTGGTCTTGTGGTATGGAAATTTGAAATCCAAATGGGTTTCACTGTAGCAAAGTCAGAGTTTTGTCAGGGCCATTTCCTTCCAGAGGCTCCCAGGAAGAACTGGTTTGCTTGCCTTCTAGAGTCTGCCCATATTACTAAATTCACAGTATCCATCCTTCTTCCATCAACTCTCTGAGTATTCATTCTCCTGTCATCTCCTTCTTCTGCCTCTCCTTTCTACTTTTCAAGGACCCTTGTGATTCTATCAGGCCCATCTGGATAACCCAGGACAATATACCCATTTAAAAAATTAGCCAAACAGCAAACTTAAATCTTCTTTCCTTATAAGTTAACAGAGTTATAGGTCCTAGACATTAGGATGCAGATCTCCTTGAGGAACTATTAACCATACCATATTTGTTTAATTTGTTGGTTGTTCATTGGTTAGCTGTTGGTTATTTGCTTGTTAGCTGACTTTTTTCCCCCCAAGAGACTCCCTTCCTTAGGTTTTCACCAGCCAGATAATCTAGTTCATTGAAAACAAGGGAACAAGAGTATGGGACCAACATAGAAAGTAGGCATGACAGACACATAAAGTACAGAGGGATCTGATCTCGTCGTCTGTCCAAACCAGTCCAGAAAGCACAATCCCAAGAACTGGAAGCTGTGTCATTCTGGAGAGATTGTTGGTCTCCAAGCCACCCCCCACCCCGACCTCAGAACTCTGTCATTTCATACTCAGCCCAAGAACTTGTCTCCAGTGTCTAATGGCTGAGAAGCCTGAATGTCTAGAACCTACTTTCAGAAGTCTAGCCAAACTTTGAAGATATTATCTCTAATACAAATACACTAGTGGGGTTCTGCTAAGTGGCTCTTAGTCCCTGGAGCCTTCCCAACCCACAGTGGGTTTAAGCTTCTCTCTCCCACCCTCAGCTCTATCCTGTGTCATGGAGCCTGCCCAACTGCTTCTAAGACTTCATATTTTGAAGCAGAACTGTGTTGGCAGCTTTCAGGACTGAAGCTGCTCTTTGACAGACATACCAAAACTCTTTAAGGAAGATGTGGCCATTGGGCACTTGTTCTGAGCTGTCCCTACAGCTAGCTGGCTCCTTGGCTCCATCACTTGGCATGACTCCTTATCTTTGCTCTGCCTAGGGCCCAGCTTCTGATTTCCAGTTGCTCGCCTTGTTTACTTCATTCCATTCAGCCACCAGATAACCCAGATAATGACTGGTTGTCCCTCTCAACTACTATTGTTCACCTGCAGCCTGACACCTGCCTTCTGGAGGGGCTGCCAAGGCGACTCCCACCCGATCCTGGCCTATCCACTCATCCAGAAGCCCACAGTGGTTCCTAATCGCCCACTATGCCCCAGCTTCCATGATTTCTTGCGGTTGGTGACTTTGATCTTAGTACCCTTTGCCCATGATATCCTTGCTTACCCATCACTGGCAGCCATAGCAGCAGCACCACCACCACATGAGCTGATATCTATTGGGTTCTTTCTTACTACATGCCAGGCATTGTGCCTCCAAGTCACTCATTCGATCCTATGAAGAATGGACGCTATCCATTTTACAGGTGAGGAGACAGAAGCATGGCGAATTTTGCTTACTCCAGGAGATACATGCCATATGTGATAGAGTCTAGTCTTAAGTGTAGGCTGGGGGGTGGCATCATGCCAACCCTTTCACTGTTCTAGTCTCCTTCTTTTTACTTAGTTCTAGTTATAGTGACTTCCTTGAGGAAGTCAGGCCCAGACTTGCCTCCATGTTCTTGTTCTTTGTTCTGCATGGATTGCTCTACTCTTCCTCCCTGTATCCCCTTGGTCCATCTCTGCTTGACAGCAAACATTGAAACAAAAACATAACCAGAAGCACCTACCTTTATTGAGAGGGCTACCTAAACGCTTCCTATTATTACCCAACTGGCTTTATTTTTCTCTATCAGTGTGTCAACAAGTAATACCCAAGATCTATAGTCATTGTTTATCATCATCTCTCCCACTGAGACAGGAGGGAAGTGTTCAGGAGGACACTGCCTCTGTTATTCATCGTGTGTGTGTGTGTGTGTGTGTGTGTGTGTGTGTGTGTGTGTGTACTGGGACTTGAACTTGGGACCTGGGCACTGTTCCTTAGCTTTCCTCCTCACCCCACTTGCTCACGGCTGGCAATCTACCATTTGAGCTACAGCTCTGCTTCTAGCTTTTTGATAGTAAATTGGAGAAAAGAGTTTCATAGACTTCTCTGTGCCAGAGGGAAACCTGCTGATCTAGCCAAGGTTTTTTGTTTGTTTTTGCCAGTCCTGGGCCTTGGACTCAGGGCCTGAGCACTGTCCCTGGCTTCTTTTTGCTCAAGGCTAGCACTCTGCCACTTAAGCCACAGCACCACTTCTGGGCATTTTCTATATATGTGATGCTGGGGAATCGAACCCTGGGCTTCATGTATACAAGGCAAGCACTCTTGCCACTAGGCCATATTCCCAGCCCCCTAGCCAAGGTTTTTGTCTCAAGTTGTTAGGTGTGTGTGAGAGGGGAAGGGAAAAAGGAAGCAGAAAGGAAGTAAAGTCTTCGCATCCAAACCTCTCAGAGGTTCAAGGAAGGACAAAATGTCTTAGGTGTTCTAATTGCCTTAGTAAGTCCTTGACTAAACTTTGCCTCCAAGAAGACTTGTGGTATACACCTGTAATCCCAGATACTTGGGAGATAGAAGTGGGAGGACCACACTCTGCAGCCAAAGTTCAAGGCCTTATCTGAGAAACAAATAGAAAACAGAAAGGACTGAAGATATGGCTCAAGTGGTACATCACTTGTTTAGAGACCCTGGGTTCAATCATCACTACAACCAGGGGGAGGGTAGATGACTACTTCCTCACTGGAAAGCCAAAGAGATAGACTTATTATCTACTGAGTATCTGCTATGGGCCAGATGTTATACTAAGCCCTTTAGGTATCTCTCCTTGGTAGAAGCTTCTGGATCAGGGCATTCTGTCAAAACCAGTCAGCAATCTTTTGAAGACATTTTTCCCCCTGTTGGTACTGGGGTTTGACTCAGGGTCTCATGCTTGCTAGGCGGGTACTCTACCACTTGAGCCATGCCCCCAGACCAAATGAAGACACGTGCTTTTAAATTTCCAATTGGGAAAATAAACCTCTGAGGGAGTTCAAATAGCTTCTAAATAATAGAGTCATGCCCCATACCTCATCTTTCTGGATGTCACCAGATTTCCATTTTTTCCTCAAGATAAGAAAAATATGTAGAGGTTTGAAGTTCAGATGATTTGGAGTGAAATAAGCTCAGTGGGTGCTTCTTTGGGTCTCAATCTCATTTGGTAAATTGAAAGAGAATATTGAATAACAAATCCTTGTCTGGTAGATTCCAGGACACTGAGTCTGTCCCTTGCCTCAGCACCAACACACACACACACACACACACACACACACACACACACACACACACAGAGAGAGAGAGAGAGAGAGAGAGAGAGAGAGAGAGAGAGAGAGAGAGAGAGAGAGCAACTTCCAGGACTTTCACTGTACTCATTCTAGAACCTTTAACAGGACAATCTTTGCACTTAGGCTGACTCTTCAATAAGCAAGCAACTTAATCTTCCTGCTTTTTCTGGTGCATGCACTTAGGCAGTAGGCATGACTGCTCCCCCAAAGCTGCAGGGGCATACTCTTAGGGAAGACTCTAGACTTTGGCACTTCAGAGCTCTTAGGGTAGGAGCTAGCTTTGCCTCTTAACAATTAAATCACTAGTCCGCCTCCAAACTTGCTTCTTTTTCTTTTTTTATTGATTGTGTTGAAGGCAAGAAGTGATTTAGCCCTTGATTTGGGCAGGAGCAAGACTGAGTTCATCAGAGGGTTAGTGGGGTACCTGGGCTGGGGACTCTACCCTTGACTCAGAGTCAGTGCTTTTTGGTGCAGTTTTCTGCTATGGGTAGATCTGCTAGAGTGAATATTTCAAGAACAAGGGAAACATTTAATTGCCTTTGACTTAGGGGGGAAAATGCTGGATAAAGAAGAAGAAACAGGCCAATTGTTTTTGTGGTTTGCTAAGATTCCCTGGAAAACTAGCTTGGGAGGCCAGAGTCTATGTCAGAGTGTGTCAGAGAGACCAATGGCCACTCCAAGACTTGTATAAACAGAAGTGCTTACAAGATGACAGGATTTACAGTTTGGTTCCAAGTATTTTTTAGCCTTGACCTTTAGCCTAGAAGCAGAGCCAAGCCAATTCCACGATTACTGCAACTCAAGAGGAGATACAATGGGGCAGAGATGCAGTTGGGGGGCATTGTTAGATTTACCTATCCTAGGTCCATGGAACCCCAAAGAACCTTCTGTTTCTGCACAAGGTAAGTAACTATAACTAAGCACATGGAACCACCTTGTCTTTGTCCTTAATTTCCATCATTTTGAAGATACCTCAAAAAGGAAAAAAAAAAAAAACACAAAAAAACAAAGGCAAACCTCCTCTAGTGTAGTCCTCTTCTTCCTGTCGTCTAGATGTTTCTACAGTAAAATGTGAAATTACTATTCTGTGTTCTTACACACTGACATCTGATTTTCGTTATTAATTAATAAACACAACAACCAAATCCTGGCCTGGTCATTGCCATGGTATTTTCCATCTCAACTCATGAACCAGGCTGGTCAGGGTGCCACCTGTCACTCTTCACTTCAGGGAGCTCTCATGCCTTCGCCTGGACCTTACTCCCAGCTCCCACATTCCCGGGGCCTGGCTCTGTTCCTCTTCCTGCCAGCCATGCAGCCTCTGGAGGCTAGAGGTCTCTATGCCGTCTCCCCAAGCTCTAAGGGCAAGGCCAGTTCTCAAGTGGCATTCCCAGTTCTTTTCTCTACAAAAAGTGTGTCGGCAGCACCTCCACAGTCTTCTGTGGCTGAGGCTCTCTATGAGTGTGGAAGCCAGCTCAGTCCATTGTCCCACCTGTCCAGCCCTGTGCTTTGCACCCTTCTCACTTGGACTGATTTTACCCTTCCTTGTGGCCCCCGTGTTCTTTCTTAGGTTTACATTCTCCTAAGGCAGATTCCTCTCAGGGAGATGCTTCCCACTTCCCACAAATACAACTGCTTCCTTGTTTTATGCTAACAGTAGTTATTTCTAGAAATTGGATTTGTGTCTGAGAGCCATGTGTTGTCATTGCATTTTCTGAAGTCTATTCTCCAATCTTGGCCTGAATAGACTTGATACAGGTAGATAGATTTATAATCCTAAATGATAACTGTAATACTTACAGCTACTATTTATTTATCATTCTCCAGACACAGTGCTAGGGTTAGAGCGTGGATTAATGTCTTGCCCAAGCAGTTGAATCCAAGTCTGTCAGAGACTATGGAGCCATCCCTCTCTCTTACCCATTAGGCTGACGGTTCTTCTCTGAGTTCTCTCATGTCATCTGCCTCTGTCCTGCCCTACAGCAACCTCACCCCACCCAAGCATGTTCAGCTTCTTGGAATTTAGTTTCTGAAACATGGCTTGGTCCATCCTACGTCTCTGGGTTACAAGGCCCCAGAGCTGATCATCAGAATATGATCATCTCCACATGTCAGCTCTGCCCAAGGACTCCTACCTGTGTGCCTGCCTCTCACCCATGCAGAGGGCCCACCCTCTGGGTACTTCTGAACTCTCCCTGATTCCCTTGCTGGGCAGAACCTTGAATGAAGGGTCTGAAAGAGTTTTTACTCAAAACACTCTGACACGAAATGCGTGTGTTTTCCCTTTACACCAATCAGTCTTCCCTCCCTCGCTCTTTGAACACCAACTAGAAATGTTTCCATTCAATTCAAATTTGACATTAACTTCCTGGAGTTAGCAACGGACCCCACAGGTTCAATGGCTCAGTCCCACTAATTGCCCCTCCTTCAGATGCAAGTCTCATGGTCCAAGTGTCCACCTTTACTCTCAACCAGCCAAGTATAAATTTGCGAGTTCCCACAGTCCCCCTTCTCAGGTTGGGTAATTCATGAGAATGACTCACAGAACTCAGGAAATACTTTATTTACTGTCTCTGCTCTATTATAAAGTAGAAACTTATGAACAGCCAAATGGCAGTGATGTATAAGAAAGTATGGGGAAATAGGCTGAGATTCTTCTATTCCTTGTAGGCATAGCAGCCTACAATTCCCAGAAGCTCTCCAAATGCTGCCATTTACATCATAGCATAAGCATGACTGTTTAAATCATTAAAGCGAGGCTTTAAGTTCCTATATTCTAATCATTTGTTGGGCTTTCTAGCCACTAGCCTCCATCCTGAGACACTTAGCATACTAAAGAGATTCCAAGTGTTCTAGGAGTTGTGTGCTGATAGCCCAGGAAAAGCCATTGACACATTTCTTATTATATCACAGAACAGTACCAAGACCACCTTTGCCAGGGAAGTGTAATAGGTGTGCAATCTATCTTACAACCTGTACTTCAATGTGTTCTTGATTTAGAAAGCCTGTACCCAGAAGGAAGCTTCTGCTGATATAACCTGACTCAGCTGTACTCGAAGCATGGCTCTCCAGTAGAACTTGTGTATAGCAGAGAAGGCACTCAAGGCCTCAAGCTTAGTCCTCTTCTCTATTTTCATTCATTCCCTGCAGTCATGTAGCTTTCTATGACATCCACCTGCTGGCTCCCAAATTAGATCTCTGGCCTGGACCTCTACCTGAAATTCTACAATTACATAGGTAGCTGCCTACTTGACCTCTGCCTTGGAATGTCTATTGGACACATCAAATTCCTGATTTTATCCTCCGTACAACATGCTCTTCCCTTAGCCTCCTCCATATCTCTAAATAGCAACTCTGTTCTTCCTCTTATTCAGGCCTCAATCTTGGAGTCATCCTCATTTCCTTTGGGAATTTCACATTTTACCACCAAGTCATCAGCAGGTGTTGTAGGCAACTCCTGCAAAATAAACCTCCAATTCAACAACATAACATCTCACCATCTCTGTTGGTCTCTTAGTGGTCAAAGTTGCTACCATCTCTTTCCCACATTATTGCAAGAGTACTGGTGGGTCTCTGCATTCAGCCTTCCCATACTTCTCCTTCAGTCTTCAGTCTATTCTCAACCCCTGCAGCCAGTGTGATTGTGTAAAGACAGGCAAAACTCTCCAATGGCTTCCAGCCTCCCCAGAATAAAGCCCCGTGTCCTCCCAAATGGCTTACCCATCCACATGTGATTTCACTCCTACCTTCTTTGAAACAGGGTTGCTCTGCTCCCGGCACACTGGCCTCTACACTGTTCCTCTAACCCCCTGGTACTCTTGGATCCCTCTGCTTAGCTGTAACAGAAAGCTCCATCCCTGCATCCTCTTGGCTCACTTCCTCATTTCTTGCCCCACAAATATCACCTAATCAGAAAAGCATTCCTTAGTCTCCCTAACACAAAAACAAAATAAAACCAACCTCATCACTCCAAACACTCTCTTTTCCCTCCCCTGTTTTGTTTTTCCCTATAACATTTATTGTTAAGTTTGTATATTAATACTTACTTCTCCTTTCACATATGCATATGCGCATTTATATGTACACACATACACACAAATAAGGGCAGAGGCTTTGTATTTCTAACACTTAACATACTTCTCATCATGTTGTGGGTACCCAATAAAAGTACTTATTAAGTGAATTAATAAAGTCAGATCTGTCCCCGGGGTAAGTTCAACTCAGAGGCAACTTCAAGCTGGCCCAGCTCTGGGCTCATTTCCATCAGGCAGACTCCTGAAAAGCACAGCATCCTTCTGATCATCCTTGTTCAGTGTTTTGGTCAACCACATACTGTCAAAAATGTTGCTGCATCTACGGCAGAATGGGGCAATGGCTGTTGGAATTCATTGCTAATGGAAGTGAAAGGGGGAAAAAAAGCAGAGATGAATTAGTGTGTAATTTTTCTCCATGGATACTGTGATATAGTGACCTTCATAGGGATGACACAGTGACCTTCAAAGAAGTTTTAGAATAGCTTAGTTCACTTCCACATGTGTGAAGTGGCTTAAGTAATCAGTTAAAAACAAAGACATAAAACTTCACATTTGAGGACCCAGGTCCTGATGTCTTTGGATAGAGCCTTTGTGAAAAAGAGCTTCAGAGGCCAAGTTCAGGATCATGAGGACGAAAATCCAGGAGGGAGTTCAGGGCAGGTAGTCAAGACATGGACATGGTACCATGTAGCCTTTGAACACATAGCAGATAGTGGGTGATAGGACACAGGAGGAGAAAATGCAGGAAAACAGTGATTCGATTTCTACCTCCACAAAGACTTAGCTCTTTGGAAGTATTTATTAGGGTGTCCAGCGATCTAGGTTGTAGCCTTGGTTTCCCTCTAGCTCTCTGTGTGGCTGGAAAAGTTGCTTGGCCTTATTCTCCCATGCTTAGCAACCTCTCTTCTGCCCCTCCCTTCTGTGAAGAGTGGAATAGAGAGAGAGAGAGCACAAAGGAGTTGCTCTTGACAGCCATTCCTGGCTCTCCTTGCTGGCAAGAGGATCACCAATTTCTGGGCACACAGATGGCCCCACTCACCTTCAAAAGTGAAGCATCTGAAGACAAGTCACTTCTGAGCCTCCCAGAGGCCCTGAGTCTTGTATTTCACATGCCCTGTCCAGCCGTTTCCACATGGCCAAATTTGCAAGTACCACCCACAGAGACAGAGACCAGGCCAGAGTTGAGGAGGGGCAGCTTCAATTCCAAGACAATGAACTGAGGCAGCTCAGAGATATCTTTCATTCTTAAAGCCAGGACTTAACACAGGTCCTCTGGATCAAAAGCACCAGCCCAGGTTTCTCTTGGACCCCATCCCGGGAACCAGGCCAAGATATATATATACAGTATACTTGCATATACACACTGAAAAATGATACCTTGCATGTCAAAACCCCAATGTCATTGGGAATTCTGTGTTTTATCCAGTAACTCTCTTTGCATGGTTCCTAAACGTACCAGAAACTCCCAAGTCAGCCTGCACAAGAGCAGGACCTGCTGCAGGAAGCACAGCCTATTCCCCACCCATGTCTCTTCCCAGGAGGTGAGCTGGCCCCATTGTCAGGGCACCCAGGAAAGAAAATGGAAAAGAGAAAAATGCTCCCAAGGCATCACGGTTATGTAGAGGCCCAGCAACTATATGCCTTCAGGCCCAGTAAAGGCCCAGGGCTTGGTGGAGGACTTGCCATAGCAGTCTGCTCAGGAAGAGAATGCATGAGATGACAACACTTGTGAAAGTACAGGGCAGGCAAGACCAGAAAAGTGCTCACAGGGTCAGCATGGCTCTCCTAGGGGAACTCTGGACAGTTGTACCTGGAGTTCCTCCAGAATGACTGCTTGGCCTATGGCCCTGAAACCTCTTCTGGACCACTATTCTTGGACAGAACAGGGCTGTCCTGTTCTATCGCTTCTCCTCCCCCTTTTCTCTTTTGATGATTCTCTTCTCTCTGTCTGTGACCTGAGTGTTCTAGAAGGTAGAAATCACATCCTAGATACCCTGCTCTCTGTGTAGCTGTTGTAGTCTAGCTTGAGTGGAGGGATCACACAAGGCTGGTGCTCAGGGTACAAATCTCATCTTTGCCTTTTACTAGCTGTGTGACCCTGAACTACTTAGTGCCTCCATTTCCTCATCTGTAGATGGAACTCTTATCCAGGTTAAGTGAGTAAAGCTGGTAGAGACAAACACAAACCACATATACATTATATACGTGGGGCCTTTTCTACACCCTTTCCTCCCCTCCCTGATATATTGTTCTTAGTTCCAAAACTTCTCGACTCCTCTCCTGCCTCTGGTACCCACTCTGCTGAGTGCCTGTTCTCTTGGTATCCACACCCCTATGGGTTGTCTTCATTTCTTCTCCTCTCTTTGATATCTCTGCTCCTTTTTCACAGGGACTACCCTCTCTCAGTCCCACCTAACAGGCCCAAGCTTCTAGCTATGATTCTATTCTAATCTCTCTGGAACCCTTTATCCCTTGGAGATTTCAAATGAAGGATGGGAGGACCAAGAGTGTGTAGTTTGGGATGTGCAAGGGACAGAAACAACTGCATTTTGTGGGCCTTTGTGGAGAAGGGCAGCTTGGACTCTGAAGGGAAAGGAAGCTTTTTCTTTTTTGTTATTGTTGCTTTTTGCTTTCTACCCTTCTAAGATGGGTTGTTATTTTCCTCATACGCATTCATCACTTTTATAATAGTAGTTACAATAATGGTGTTGATATTTTAAGAAGGGATGGAATATTTTTGTCTGAACTCTCAGGCATCTTTATTTAGTAGTCTAGGAGGCAATCTGAACTGAAGCAAAGTAGGACCATGGGATCCTGAAAGAAATCTGAGGCTTTAGCATCTATAAAGAAATTTCAGGCCTCAACTGAGGTACTTTGGCAGGTCAGGGTGATCTTCCAGATTCCCTCAAAATCACCCAGGGACGCAGTATACTTCTCTGTAAGGTAGACCTAAGCCTCATGAGACAACCTGGACCCAAGAGACACACGGAGGGGAGTGCAGTGCTCGGTAGGGCTCCTGAGACTGGCTAGGAGAAGGAGAGGATGTTAGCATTCTTTGAATTTTTCCACCAGGCTTAGAATAGCCCCTGCAGGCCTGTCAGGAGAAGGTGAAGGTTCTTCAGAGACAAGCTAATCCTTCATGTTATAAGTAGAAATAAGTCTAAAAAACAGATTGGGAAACATAGACCCACCCTGTCCCATGCAGTGGAAGCTAGCTTCCCCATGTCCAAATATTAGGAAGTTACAAATCAAGCCCACACAGGATTCAAGTGTTTTCTTCTCCTATCTTGACAAACACATGTCTGAGTTATCCAGAGGGCCATGTTTGAACTTAGGATTTGGACTAGCCAGAGTTCTACATTGGAGTATGGTGGCCTAAGGAGACCCAGACTCCACAAAGCACTAGGAAACTCCACTTCCTCTCCTACCATCACTCCTGGGCCCCATTGAGGCCCAGCAGTAGTGCACTAGAGCATGGAACAGCTCCTTGGCAGGACAGACTTGAATTAGAGGCTCATGCCTGCCCTGAGGTTAGTCTCAGGGAATTAGCCAGGGAATTCCAAGGTCTGAGTACCGGCAGCAGGGTCCAATAGAGAGACCAGTGTGGGTTCTTGGTAGATATTTATCCTGTAGACGTTTAGCTGGTCTGTGGCTGGAAGGAAGACTACTAACACATGAGGGATAACACACTCTTCTCACCAGACCAGGGCCAGTGTGTGAAAACTCAGAGGAGGAGCGGCAGTATTTCCTAAAAGAGTCCTCAGGATGCCTGGACACCTCCTCACTGCCAGGGCTGGATGTCTGCCCGCCACCTCATGTCTCAGGCTCACACAAGTGTCACCATCTCATACTCCCTCCATAGTAGAATACTTGTTGCTCTCTCACACACTCTCTAATGCGAGATCCCCTTGCCTGAGCCACTTGGCTGGCCTCCTTGGCAGAAAGGTGACAAAAGGCCATGTCTCTGGAGAGTCAGATCTCTCAGCCACTGGAACCTGAAGCCTCCTGGTGGTGGAGGTAGGGGGGGTCACAGAAGCCAAACGCTGAGAGTCCTGTCCTTCAGTCCTTGATCTGGTTTTGTTTCACCTCTTTGAGCTATGGCCTTGGTGGACATCACTCAAAGCAAACTTGTTTGTCTTAAAAGCTGGAGCAGTTGCACCACTCAGAGAAAGCCTCTTTGCTCCCCTATACTCCTACTCATGCTGTATGGCCTGGACCAGTCATCTCTAGTGAAATTTATCTTCCTAAGGTCCCAGTATCCCCCCCCCCCGCACCCCCCCCCCCGGCCCACTCACTTCTTCAACAGGCTTCTCCCTTCCTCCCAAATCCTGCTCCTTTACCTCTGCTCCACTCTTCTATTTCTGTCCAAATGTCTTTCATCCTGCAAGTGCATTGAAGTCTTGCCTCCATGAAAGGGTCTAGCACTTTCATGAATCCTCCTCCTGCTTTGTCATCTGGGTTGTTGGCCACCTGCACCCCACATTTGGTCCATGGATGAAATTCTTGCTAGTCCTTAAAACCATATGGCATTCTTATTTGTTGTTGCATAAAACTCGTGAAACTAGGAGAGATCTTAAAGAACCACCTCATCCGGACCTCATTTTCTGAAGAGGAGGAAGCCCCAGAGAGAAGAGTTTATAACTCACTCAGGCTGAGCCTCTTGGTTTGGCAAAGTGGGACACCAATTACACACAACTTCAACTTCTCAACCCAATATAGGAGTTGCCCATAATTCCTGTGGCCTCCTTCCGTGAAGTCTGTGCCCTGGGACAGGGCATCGAGGAGGGCAGTCATGTGATGAACCATATCACCTGGGCAAATGACGCTGTTCGATAATTAGCAGGACAAAGCTTGCAGCTGCATCCCACCTCTGTGTGCTTTGTGTTTTTCAAGTTCTTTACATTTTGTTCTTGATATTTTCATAACCATCTTACATGACAAGCCATCAAGGGCTGGGAATGTGGCCTAGTGGTAAAGTGCTTGCCTAGCATACATGAAGCCCTGGGTTTGTTTGATTCCTCAGTACCACATACACCGAAAAAGCAGGAAGTGTCACTGTGGCTCAAGTGGTAGAGTCCTAGCCTTAAGCAAAAGGAAGAGAGGAACGGTGCATGCTTAGGCCCCGAGTTCAAGCCTCAGGACTGGCAAAAAAAAAAAAAAAATTGGAAAGACAAGCCATCAAGAGAGCTACCCAGATTTTCCCCAGACCATCTTCAATTCTCTGCTGTCACTTTGTGGGGGGAAATGCAGGAAATCTCCCCTCCTTTTTTTTTTTTTCTTTTTTTTGTTTCAGAGGACATAAGCCTAGTTCCTGATCCCCACAGCAGGGAAGCTGGCTCCTTTATCTGCTTTCCCCCCCCCCTCCTTTTTTCTGGTATCCATCCTCCCTTGTGTTTTGATTTGGGAACTTCCAAACACACTAGTCTCCCTTACACTGAGGGCTGAGAAGCCCCACGAGTGAGGCTAATAGGGGACAGCAGGAAAGGAGCTAAGTAAGCAACTAAGAGACAGGCCCAAGGAGGGGTTTGAGTTTGAATCCAGATTTAGAGAGGATGAAATAGATTTAAAAGACCCACTGGAGATGAGCAGAGAACAGACAAGGTCAAGAGACAGGATGACTGGTCCCCACTAAGACCCCTAAATCCTGCAATTCAAATTCAGCCAGAATAAGGCAGAATAAACCTTCTTTCTTGCCTCCCTCCTTGGGTTGTCCTGCCCATTGCAAGGAAGAAAAACACAATAATGAGCCACTTTGGAGAGTGTCACCCGGGCAGCTCCGGAAAGACATGGGCAGCTGTCTCTCTATGTTTCTAGTAGAGATTTTATAAATATTCGAAGAGTTTGATCTGAAGATTGTTGGTGGGGAAGTGAGGAGAGCTGCAGAGGGGGCGATAACTCAGCCCATGGGGGGGCGAGGGGCGGGGTGTTCTTGGCTCCCTCCACGGCCTGCTTTTCATTAGCATCTCCAAGGCTATGGCTCATCTTCTGCAGATCTCATCACAGCCTGCTCTGCTTTCTGCTTCATTGTGAGTCTTCTGCAGCCCTCCAGGGTCCTGCCCTGCACTCCCATGCCTCCTCGTCTGTGCAGGAAAAACTACAATGGCAGAGCTGTGATAAGCCTGTCACAGGAGCAGTGATTTCCCACCCCCTCTTGGGACCACTCAACGTTGGGGAGTCAGGAGCCCCAGTAAACAGCCAGACCTGTAGCTGAGCTCCATCTCCTCTGCATGTACAAACAAGCCTTGACTCCTGTATCCCTTACACACAAACCAATCAGTCTTCTCCACATACACCTTTATTTTTGACCAAGACAGCCTTCTGGCCATGGCCTAGACCATCTCCAACCGCCCTCAGAAGCGTGAGCCTGTGTGTGGCTCTGGTTTGAGTCAGTGTGCCCAGTGGGCTCCCAAAAGGATGGTATTGACTGAGCACTGCTGGTTCATGCCTGTCATCCCAACTACTCAGGAGGCTGAGATCTGAGGATCACAGTTCAAAGCCAGCCCACGAAGGAAAGTCTATGAAACTCTTATCTCCAATAAACCACCAAAAAGCTGAAAGTAAAGCTGTGGTTCAAGTGATAGAATGCCAGCCTTGGTTGGGGTGGGGGGGGGGGAGAAGCTAAGGGACAACACCTAGGACTTGAGTTCAAGCCCCAGCATGGCACAAAAATAAATTTTAAAAAGGATGGTCTCGTCGGGCCAGAGCTAAAGGGAGACTCATGTTAGCAGAGCAAACTCAGATGGCTCCAAGAAGAAAAGCCTGCCTGTGTGACTTATGGGCAGAGAAGTTTAGAAGCCCAGCCTGGCAGATACTCTTCTTGAAAAGTCAGCTCCCGGTCACTGTGAGCTCCAAGGTGCCAGCAGCCAGTGCCATGCAGCTCTCTCCTATATATCAACACTCAGCATGGCATCTGCACCCAGAAGGCCCCCACCGATGTGTGTGTATGTGTGTGTGTGTGTGTGTGTGTGTGTGTGTGTGTGTGTGTGTGTGTGTGTGTGTGTTGTAAGAAGGGACCCCTCTGCGGGTGCAGAGAAAGGCAGGGGAGTCATTAGGGTGCTGCGGGGGTGGGGAGGAGTGGAGTTTTCTGGGTCATCCTGTTTGCTTGGCTGTGTGCTCAGTAGCAAATCAGAGCCCCAGCCTCTCCCAGCCTCTCCTTTCTGTGGAATGCAAATCACCCCAGCCCTCCTGAAAGATGTGTATTCAGAGACCCCGAGGCAGTCCCTGGGGAAAAGCAGACTACTGCAAAGGAGAGGTTCCCTCCCTTCACTTTTCACTGTGAGGGAACAGAGCAGATCCTGGAACCCCAGTCATCTGGCTTACACAGAGCAGTCCCTGGACTTGATTGCTTGGTCCCATTTTCTCCACTGAAGTCTTGTCATTCCACTGCTGGCCTGAGCAGGAAATTCCCTTCAGCTTGTGGGTGAGGCCATCTGAGGGGCAGTTCATCACATCAAGCCCCCAAAGACACAGAATCCTACCGAAGTCTTATCTGAGCCCTGGTGGGCTGTCTTCTACCATAGGTTTCAGATATTCCCTGAAACAGGCCCCTGCTGACCTTTGCAACCATCAGTGGCATTGGGGTTTTAGCAGCTCGGGAGCAGCACAGAATGTGACAATGTATGATTAGCAGCACAGCACAGCTCATTGGACCACAGTGTGGCTTTTCTATCTGTCCTAGCATCCTGGTGGGTAAGCTGTACTGAAGAGACAGGGCCATGCCAGCCCAGAGGAGAGAGACAGTGAATCAAAGTAGATAGTGCAGATCTTAAGCCTGCAGAGTGTGTGTGTGTGTGTGTGTGTGTGTGTGTGTGTGTGTGAAAGAGAGAGAGGTGGGGGGGGGAGACAGACAGAGACAGACAGACAGACAGATGCAGGATCACACCCCTACTGATTTAGGCAATGTGTTTTCATAAGCTGGCCAGCTGACACAAGGCACCTTAGGGTTTGCAGAGCAGTAGAGCATGCAGAAGAACCTACAGAATTCTTTCCATCTTAAGCCTAGTGGATTCTAATTCCAGCTTGGCACTCACTAATAAATTTGACTGCGTAAATCAAGCTTTCTCTCTCCACCCCCCTCCTCTCCCTCTCTTTCTTTCTCCCTCCTCTTTCTCTCTTTCTCGCTCTCCCTCTCTGTCCTTTCTCTCTCTGGCTCAATTTTCTGCCTTTTAAAGCAGAGGTGCTGTTACCCATCCTTAAGATAGGCATGAGACAGGCCTGGATGTGAGCAGCTCCTACAGCCATGGGGTCAGTCATTGCTCAGAACATCATTATACTTTGCTTCTGCAACACAGCTTTCTGGATGAAGGACCTTCCGTGGTCCCCATCTATAAAGTCTCAGTGATCGTTCCTGTGACTGTGTACCCTGCCAATCGTGCTAGCATTTCGTCTCCAATACTCACCATGTGAGATAAGGGTCCTGGGCCCTAGGGGGGAGGTGGTGGGGGGTTGTCTCATGTGTGCGTGGATGGGTCCAGGTCTGAGGTAGGGTTCTAGAAAGAGGAGATTACACATAGCCTTCATAATGGAATGTTATGGAAACCTCACCATTCCCCACAAGCAAGTGGTGTAGGATCTGGTTTGCATTTCCCTCATCATCTCTATGTTTCCTGGAGAGATGGAGGACTCTGTTGTCATGGTGGAGGTTAGAGTTTTAACACACTTCCCTTTGTTTGGGTCTGGTGTGTTCTGGAGCTGCCTCTCCCTCCACTGGCTAATGTCATGGAGGACCGTGGGGATGACCACTGCACCGGGGCACAGAGACCTCCAAGTCTCCACAAACGCTAGCCTCATTTCCCAAAAGTGTTTTCCTTACGATGCTTGGCTGAAACTAATTTTTTTTTTTGCCTGTCCTGAGGCTTGAACTCAGGGCCTGAGCACTGTCCTGGCTTCTTTTTGCTCAAGGTCAATGCTCTACCTCTTGAGCCACAGCACCACTTTCGGCTTTTTCTGTTTATGTGGTGCTGAGGAATCAAACCCAGGGCTTCATGCATGCTAGACAAGCACTCTACTGCTAATAGTTCCAGCCCCGGCTGAAACTATTTTTGCAAATTAGTTTTATGCCAGGAAGGAGGGGCAGCCCTGGATGCCCTTTGGAATGTACTGACAGCGTGACCTGGAGAGAGGTGCTTAGCCTCAGTCAGCCTCCATTTCCTTCTAGCATGATAATACTAATGGAAGAAGCTACCTTAAGATGGCCATGCCCATCTCTCCCCAATTAATGAGATGATTTGCTGGCAGATTAAAGGTGGCCATGCCTACCAAAAACATGATAGAGAAAGTAGAATATGGACGAGAAATGATAGCTGCCATTTTGGTGGTTGTTTAAACGGGAAAGACTTGAACCATTGGGCTAGGCTGAAAGCATATAAAAGAGAATGGCCAAAGTCTGCAAGCAGCTAGCAAAACCTCTAGGCTCTGGGCAGGTCAACCATTCCTCCTCCCTCTTCCCCTTCTCCACTTTTTCTTTCTTTAGCTGCAGGAATTGAGAAGTGGAGCTCACCAGGCTACCCCAGTGAGTTAAAGCTTTAAATAAATAGAAGTTCAAAACTGCCATGACATCCCTGGCCCCCTGCCTGCCACAGGCTCCTCCCTTTCCCTTCCTCTCTCTTGCCAAGAGCCAGGCTTGGTTACACTCTAGAGAAGGTAGATCTCTTGCTCACGTCTGCAGTCCCAGGGGTCTACGCGGGGGATGAGGGGAGTCCTGATCCAGCACAGACTCTCCTCTTCCTGGGTTTGTTAGAAGCCTAACCGGCTCAGAGTCTTATGACTTCAACAGATGTTTCTGCTTAAGGAGCCCTGGCATCTTTACGGCCTGTTTTTTCCATTCTTGCCTCTCTTCCTCTGTCCCAGCATCCCTGAACGCAATTTGGATTTCATTTTCTTTCTAATGGTTACAGGGATAGAAAAGACGTGTTTCTTTTTTCCAGTTCCCCCCCCCCCACTTTTTCCTCTGCTCTTCAAGTCTCCTCTCTCTCACTCTCTCTCTCTCTCTCTCTCTCTCTCTCTCTCTCTCTCTCTCTCTCTCTCTCTCACACACACACGCACACACATATGCATTTAGATCTATGCCCATGATATGTATTCTTAATATTGCATGGACATTTTTTTTTCATCCCTGTGGACTGAGCTTCCCTCTTGGCCTCTACTTCCCATGCCCTCTGCCAGTCCCCACACAGGTGACCTTGGGAGCTGACAGGCATCCACATTCAAAAGTTCATGCTGACCTCAGCCTGTGCCCTGTCCCTCCAGCAAAATAGGAGGAGCCAGCTGCATGCCAGGTGATGTGTGTCAGGAAGATGTGGACTGATGGATAGAGGGAGAGCCCCCCCAAACCCTGCACAGCCTGCCTGCCTGCCCAAGCTGAGGTGGGCCCAAGTTGACAGCTGTTTAAAAAAAAAATGGAACCAGTTTCCCACAGGCAAATCACATGCTGGAAACCAGTCAGGCTACTCCTCAGATCACACCTGTAATCCCCCCACCTCTTGCCTGCGTGGCAGGGTGTTCCCTGTTACCTTCCCTGCAGGGTTGAGAGTGACCTGTCCCACGACCTTAGGTCTTCAGCTTATGGTGTGTGGATGCCTGGGGCTGAGGCCTCTTTATTGCCTGCCAAGACTGAGGAGTAGACTGGAATTTCTCCTCTGAGCTCCCACTGAAAGGCTAAACAGATCTACCTGAAATCCTCAATCTTGAGATTATCTGGCTGCCTTGCCTGGGGTTAGACTCATTGCCTGCAAGCCACCTTCTGATCCTAAATTGTGTCTCTACATCCTTTCTCCAGGTGTGGACTCCTCATACCTGGGATATTTTCATACCAAGCTAACTGTTCCCCACTGTCCAGATCACCCTGTGCGGAGCAGTGGGTGGGGAGAGTAGTTTTTAGGACATCCATTATCAATGCCCGCACCGTGGAGAGGCCTTTCCCGATGCCTGGGCTGAGCCCCCTGTGCTCACTAAGCCACTGCCCCTGCCCTGCACCTTCCACAGTGCTGCCACACACCCCTCACCTCCGAGCCTCTCTGCCCTCCTTCTAGTTAGAACATGTAAGAATCTCATTCTTCTTTGTCCTTTTTTTTTGGAGGCTGGAGAAATGCAGAGCCCTGGGAACTGGCCTTACCACCTAGACTGCTTGGAACCAGTGCAGACTGGAGGTGGGGCAGGTGACTCCCAGAGGTCAAAGGAAAGCACTCCACATCGTCTTAGGGGCTCAGTGCCTGAAGGACCAGGCCACATCCTTTCTTCTAAAAGTCCATGTCCCATCAAGGTCAGGAATGAAGATGGATGCTTGCCGTGACTTACGATATCAACTCCCTCTCCACCATGTGGACACCCTGATATATGGGCTGGAAGGACAGCTGAAGCCCCAGGTGCCTCCCTGTACCACTGACTTGAGGCGAAAACAGTATGTACCACGGGGTGTGTGTTTATGTGTGTATATGTATGTGTACCTCAAGAGGAATCTACCATGGAGGGAGTACTGAATGGACCATGATGCTTTAACATACGTATATCATTTTTTAACTAATAATGGTATTAGTACTAATATTGTTCCTGAAATCACTGATTGAGATCTTTGTGGTGGCTATAATACTTGACATGAATTATTTCATTGAATTCTTTAAGAAAAAAGAAAAGGCCCTGTGCAACGTAAGTACTAAAAAAAAAAAATTAAAACGGTCAATTGCCAAAGATTGGAGATCTGGGCAATAGCAGGGCCAGGATTAGAACACTAAAGCCCAAAGTTTTCACCAAGCTACTTTGATAAGGATCATGTGCCCATTGATAATAATTGCCTTGGATCGTGTGGGACAAGCCCCATGTACCAGACAGTTATAAGTGCTTTACATAGATTTGCATTGTTAATTCTTATAAAACCCTGTATTTGCTATTGCTAACTTATTGTATTAATTAGGAAACAGAGGCACAGGGCATTTGCAGAGAGATTAATGCCAGCCTGGACAAAAAAAAAAAAAAAAGAAAAAAAGAAAGGTGTCCAAACCTTCATCCAAACAGACAAACCAGTCATGGAAGTGTACTTTCTAATCCCAGCTGCACAAGAGGTATAGGTAGGAAGACTGCAGTCTGAAGATCCAGTCAAAATGTGCAACACTCTATTATGAGAAATACAAAAAGGATTGAGGGCATGACTTAAGTAGCAAAGTGCTGGCCTAGCAAGCAGGAGGCTCTGAGTTCAAACACCCAAACTACTAAATCAACAAACATATATATGTACATATATACATATATATGTATATACATATCATATACATACACATACATTTAAAATAATGTGTATTTATATGTGTATATTTATATATTGGTTGATTCAATAGAGATGTAGTATATAGTGTATATGTGTGTATATTTATTGATTTTTATTTATTTATTTAAATTCTTATTTCCTAGCTGTGCAGCATTGGGCAGGTTAATGAGTTTCAGTATCATGGCCTGTGAAGCAGGGATAATGACAATGCGGACCCTGCGATTTGCTGTGAGGACTAATAACCTATGGCTGTTTAGCTGGGCATCACTTTGCAGGTATCCTACTGAAGGGCAGAAGCAGGCAGCAGGTAGGAGCTGAGCTGTCCCTAGGATAGGGGAGGAAAACTAGCAGAAAATGGTGCAAGCCTGTCCTTAGGCTGGGCGGAGATAGACTGGGTATGCACCGACTGGGTGTAAATATCATGGCCTCTCTGCACTGCCAGAGGCCAAGACCGAGGTGTCTGGAAGTGGGATTGCTCTCGTGGGCTTTATTGTGGCGCCACTGTCCCCCAATTATGGGCACGGAGAGAAGCTTTCGCTGTTTCTGCATAGCAACTCCTGCATCCGGGAGAGGAATATTGATCTCTTCCACTACAAATGATCCAACCTCAGCCTCCAGCTTAGAAAAGACCAGGGGCGGTGGGCACGATGTGGAAGACAGCCACGTTCTATAAATCATTCCTGGGAGAGGAGATGGCTGAGCTCATCAGCCAAGGCTGGATCTGTTGGGAAAGAATGCTTTCCAAATCTCCCCTCTCCCCAAAAGAAAAAAAGACCCCTCAGCAGCTTGGGAAAGGAAGGGCTCACTGGGGCACTGGGTTTGTGTACATGGGACTGTCAGCTGGCCAGGGGGTGTGTGGTGACATATTAGAGCAGCTGAGAAGACTGGGAGTCCTTTTGGAGGTAGGACAAAGATGTTGGCCGGAGGGGAAGCTTGTGATCCCCACCCCCCACCAACCTCCCACCCCACCAGCTTTTGAGAACTTATTCCAGGACTTTTCCATGTACATTTGAGACCCGTTTCCTCGCCCACAAACCCCATTAAACTGAAAGGGATGAAGGGAGGAGGGGAAAGGGGAGAATGTGTGGTGTGCACAGTTTGCTTTTTCTCGCCTGTGCTTTTTAGCACATTGCAACCATTTTGGATATTTCTATGCCAGACCTTTTGGGAACTTACTCTCTCTCCAGTAAGTCTTCTCCCATCCTCTTTTGGAAGCCTAGGATTGGGGTGGGGCTGAGGGGTAGGTAGAGATTCAGAGAATAACAAAGAGGTCTGGCCTTTGCCTTCCAGAGGAGAATTAATTCTCATCCAACATCTTGCTACAGATGTGTTCTAGATTAGGAATGAGAAGGGGGACAATGGGAAGGAAGGAGAGGATTTATGAGCTCTCCCATCTAGACCCCACTTTTGAGGCAGCAGCCCCTGCATTTCATGGTGGAAGAGATCAAGGATGAAGAAAGAGAAGGTGCACTAAGGCACATCCAGTTCCATGGGGCGGCTCGAGTATCTGGAGAGAGAACTGAGCTGGGGACCTGTGGCCTAGATTCTGCCCCTCATTCCTCATTAGGAGTAGTGGGTGCTGTCAGCTCATGTGTCCTCTCTTGTCCATGCTCCCTGGCCTGCTGGAAGCCCTGGGCTTTGATTCTATTTCTGTTCTGATTATCTGCTCTAATAGAGCAGAATCGAGACAAAGAGACTGCTAGATATAGAAAGTGATTAAAAAAGGATTCACTCAGCCAGATGCTGCCTGTGGCTTATGCCTGCCATCCTAGCTACTCAGAAGACTGAGATCTGAGGATCAGTTGAAAGCCAGCCCCACAGGAAAGTCCTCTTATCTCCAATTAGCCACCAAAAAAAATAAATAAATAAATCAGGAATAGAGCTGTGGCTCAAGTGGTAGAAGACCAGCCTTGAGCAAAAAAGCTAAGTGACAGCACTCAGGCCCTGAGTTCAAGCCCCTGACACTATAACAACAACTTTCTAAAAAAGCAGCCTCCAATGTCTATACAGACGAAATCTCCAAATTATTTAGCTTCCACTGCTGACACTGAATTTGCCTTTCCTGCAAAAGACATGGCCCCAGCCAAAGGAGATCATTCCAAGGAACTTGTTTTGTCTATTTTTCTTAATATTGGTGTGTATTTATGCTGGATTAAAAAAAAAATAACATTCAGGATGCCAATAATTTGAATACATTGAATTTGCCCTTGTGTTCTGACCAAGACTAAGAAGTCTCTAAAGTGACTCATGACCTTTCAGGAAGAACTAGATAACTTACAGCCAAAAAAAGTGGAACCCCCTGAGTTAATCTCCCCATTGTCTACACTGTGTAACTTATCACAGCATGTATTATCATGCTGTATCATTAACTTCTGTGAGCTGGAATACTAGGTAGTCATTAAAACTTCTATGTCAGAAGAAAGCTTAATCCAATGGGAAAATGTTCACCATCTATAACCAAAGGGAAAAGCAGATTCTATGCAGAGACCCTAATGGATTAAGAAAAGAAAAAGTGGCATGTACATTTTAACTGGAAAAGCTATGCATAAACATGTCCATCATACCATCTCTGGGTAATATATGTTTCTGCTTGACTTATTTCTTTGGGAGAAATTGCCTCTATGTTTCTAATTTTTTTCCCCATGAACATATGCTTTCCACAAACAAGGGAGGATATCACCTTAAAAAAAGATTGTCTGAGGAACTAGCAGGTATTCCCTGTTTTTTATCCCAGGTCTTTTCTTAATTTTATTTCCAAGATTCTACTTCCCTGGCCTTTCCCACCAGAAATATTTGGAAGGAGAGACAGGAGGGGGAAGGAGCCGATGTCTTCAGATAACCAAGGCCACTTTTTCACTGCTAGGAACAGCTTTGGAGAGGTTTCCTTTCTGACACTGAGGATTAATTGTACCCAATTCTTTTTATATGTCTCTCTCTAATTGATAATGAGCATCTCTGAGGGTTCCTAAATACATTTCCAGGGGTTCATGAAGGACAATTACAAACCTTGACAGCCCCTCAGTGGGTTTTCAAACATGAGTGTGATTCATCTCTTCCCCTGGGCCTTTTCACATCATCTATTCCCTCAGAGCTTTGTGGGAAATAAAGGAGCTGGAGAGAACAATGGCCCTTCTCCTTTTGTGGGAGGATAATGAAGGGAAAGGGAGAGAACAAAACCATGGGGAAAGACAATTCAGCTTTGTCTGTTTAGCTCATAGCACAGTGTCCCCTATAGAGTGGAGCCCAAGTGGATGAAGAGAGAAATGAATGACTTCACAGAAAGGAACAGTTGGGCCACTGTAAAATCTGCTGCAGTGTCCATAAGTCTTGATGCTATCATTCTGGTCACAGATCTTAAAGAACCCCCATACCGCCCTTCGTGCCATCTCAACACAAAGCAATATCAAGATTTTACCTGTATGCTACACACTGGTGACTCGCACCTATAATCCTAGCTACTCAGGAAGCTGAGATCTGAGGATTATAGTTTGAAGCCAGCCTGGAAAGAAAAGTCTGTGAGACTCTTATCCCCAATTAACCCCAAAAACCTAGAGTAGAGCTGTAGTTGAAATGGTAGCATACCAGCCTTGAGTGAAAAAGCTAAGGAATAGCACCCAGATCCTAAGTTCAAGCCTCACTACAGGCATAGCAAAAAGAAAAGATTGTGCCTTTTCTTTCTCACCACAGAGAAATGGTACCACAGTGTTCCAGTTATCGTGAAGTCCCCAATCCATTGGGAAGATAGGGGTGTAAAGATTTTCCTGGTCCAATAGTCCAGCCAGTCACCCAAGGGGTGCTTGGTCAGATTGTGGCTGTTCTCTGTCAGACTGCCCTTGGAAAATTCATTCCCCTGTTGTATTGGAAAATTCCTCTTGTGCCTGTCATGGCACACATCAGGAGACCAAGGTTTCCATTTTCTCAGAAGAAATTAACCAGCGACTGTCACTGAGAGCAAGGCTGCTCCTGGAATTTTTTACTCATCCTCTTAGAGCCATAATCCCAGAGAGGCAGTCTGAGGTCGAGGCCTGGGCTCTTCCCACAACATAGAAACAAGTTACAGAGAGGCTGGGTGCTGGGCATGGAGACTGGCATTTATCCAGTCCCAGTGGGACAAGGTAAGCTTGGCCCCAACACTGGCATCTTTGGTGTTTTCCACTCCTGCTTGTTGGGTAGATCTCTGAGTCTGGCTGGATAGAGAGTGGGGCAGGAGGACCAACCAAGGGGCACTTCATGTATAGGCTGAGATCCCGTTACCCCTGCCCTCATGACTCTTCAATGATCATCATGACATTCACATAGGAACATGGTGATGATAGGAAGAAGTCCATCTGATGTACCAGGTCACAAGAAGGTAAAAAAGTCTACTTTTCAAATAATTCACCAGAAATATTAAAAGTGGTATTTCAGGGCCTCAAGAGGTTGATGAAGGATCCTTGTTGTTCAGGCTCCTGTGATTTGCTGAAGCAGGACATCAGCTTACAAAGTGGTCTCAGTTTGGTTTTCAACCTAAATTCTCAAGTGCAAGTGGCTTCTGGGAAGAGAGATCTCCTTACACACAAAATAGTGGATCATTGGGGAAATCTTAAGCTGGACTATTTTGTTATCAGTGTTGACGAGAGCAGAGTTTTCCGGGTGATGTCATCAGACTGGTAAGACTGTAGACCTACCAAATATCTCTTCAACATCTTGTATGTTCACAAACCAAATAATGGGCTCAAGCATGAGGATTCAAAAATGACTTCATGTGATCCCCTGTTTAGGAGCTCACAATCCAGGAAGAGGGATGTTAGGGAGACTGAGGAACTATAACAGGTTAGAGTTGGTGCCTAATCAAGGTACAAAAAATGAGCCACAGAAGCTCAAAGAAGAGCTGCAAACTCTATTCAGAGCTTCTGGGTTGTTTCCCAGTAATGGAGGCTTGACAATGAGCAGGAATTTTCCAAACTACTGGATCAGCTTTTCCTATTAAATGAGTGCATGTTGCGCCATGCACTCAAGGTCTTGGGAAGCAGGAACACAGTAAGTGACAGCCGCTCAGAGAACATGGATTCCATCCTCCAGGAACCATAGTGAGCTCTGGGGTAGAGTGTCCAGTAGCACAGTGACTTAAGGCATGTTCAGTGTCTGATAGAACCAGACAGCCAGCTCAGAACAGAGTCTGGAAGTCAGGGTATGTTCCTCCAGGGGCTGCTCCTTCTCATAGAAAGGGAAGTCCAACTCTACTTCAGTGTAAAGGACAAATAAGTGCCTGGCCACTGATTGGAGAGGGTGTGGATGATAGCTGTTCCAAGGTCACCAGCATTTTTCCTTTTATCATATTCCCTCCAGTCATTCTCTCCTCTGGCATCAAAGGCTCAGGCCTCAGCTCAAATGTCATCTTCTCTAAGACCACTTTTCTTCCTCCAAGGGTGGAATGGCATCCTCTCCGAGACCACCCAGTGTACCACACATCCTTCTTACCCGTGTGAAGAACTGTATTTACTTAGATGTGTGTGTGTCTCCCTGAGGGAAGGCAGTGGGTCTTGCTCACCTTGGCAATCCCAGTTCCTAAGTGCCATTAAGCTTTGACTGAGTGAAGTGTCTCAATAGCCCTGTCTCCTGTATAAAGAGACTAAGGTGTGAAGCAAAGAGGTAAGTGGAGAGCTCAGTGTGTGGCAAGTCCAGGACTGTGACAAGAAACCTTCAGCCTGGGATCAATCCACCAGGACAGTGCTGCGACCAAAATTCCTCAGAATCCATGGGCCACCCCAAATCATATGATAATCTAAACAAGTCACCATGCCAGACTCCACTATGTTCTGGAAGGTTCTCCAGAGCTGTGCCTCTGGAAGGTCACAGCCTCACAGGCCCAGTGCAGAGTCAAATTTCCCCCTTTTCTGTCAGCAGGCAAGGAAGAGCCTTTAAGAAAATGGGGTATTATTATTTGTTTGTTTTTACAGTGACTCAGTCTGTAGTAACTGGGTTAAAGTCCACTTTGAGAAAAGGAGAACAAAAGACCTCCTGTTAGTACTGGAAGTTTGCCTCTTAAGATATCACTGAGAGGAACTGGAAAGAAAAAAAAAAAAAAAAACACCAGCAGGGCAGAGGAAGCACAGGCCTTCAGAAACACAGCAGCACTTTAGGAAGGAAAACACACTGCCTTTCATCTCCAGCACCCTATCTGCGCCCGCCACTCCATTTGCCTCTGTTTCATGGCCCACTGCAGGGCCAATGCCTGACTCCCACACTCCACAAATGTGGCAAGGCTGCCAGGAGTTGTGGCAAAATGGACAGACCTCCAATCCACCCAGCATAAGGAGGAGGGTGGGGGGAGGGAAGAAGAGGAGGAAGGAGGGAGGAGGAGGAGAAGAAGGAGGTGAAGGAGGAGATCTAACCTGACAGAACTTATATTCCAGGTGCTATTCTAACAGTATCCACCGTTACCCATGTCATAAACGCTGAGGAAGTAAGCGTGCTGTTTCCCCAGGTGTGGCAACAGGAAGAAGTCATGGAATGAATCTGGCCTGTTCTCTTCAGGAAATCCTCTACCATGCAGGTAGAGGAAGGAACCATGAAGCTAGGTGGCATCTCCCAGGTTACTCTGGGGACATCTGATCAGCATCTGAAGGCTTGACTCTGGTCTCTTTAAATGAACAAAAAAAGCTGAGGGGAGATAAGAGAAAGGTTCTTCTTTCCTCTCTCCCTTCACATCATCCCCCAACTAAGTGGAACTTGCACCTGTGGTCTTTCTCTGTGACCTTGCTCATCTTTGGGAATGTTACTCTCCCCCATGACTATCCACAATGAAGCAAGTCTGTACCATGGTTGTCCATTCTAGAGTTGCCCCTCTTCATCTCCATTGTGAGGACTTGGCGATTGCTGCTCCAGGACTGGGAAAACAAGACTAGAGACAGGAAGGGAAAAGAGAGAAATTCCCTGAGACTCTCTTGTCCTTCCTCCCCTCAGAATCACTTACTATCACGGTCTGCCTTCTCAGCTTCCTGTGAGGACTCCACACATAGCAGGTGCCAGACTCTGCTCTACAGAGTCCTAGGGCCATCTGAATCTCCCAACTCAAATGGTCAACCCTAATCATTCTGTTTCTGAGGTACTTAGAGTTGTGTTGATTTCTGGCCAAAGATATACCTAAGTACAAGTGTTACTGTGCTAACCTATACTCCTCGTGGGCACCTGAGTCCCAGAAGTGCAGCAAATGAGTGTGGGAAATGAGCTACAGAAGGGGGTGGCCAGAGTGGCTAAGTGGCCTCTACTTGTCCTCTTACATTGTGTGCAGCTGCCAGCAACTTAGAGGATATGTTTGCAACAACAAGCAGTGCTTGCATAAACAATGGCATTAAGGGAAGACTGAAAAGAAACTGATGGGTGCTTTGGGGGATGCTTCTCTCTTGGGGGGGGAGGTTTGGGGCCTAATTAAACCCTAATATTAGGTCAACATGCTATTGACTTCGTGATTTTCCCAGATCCACCCAAATGGCACAAACCCAGTCTGAGTATGTGTACAACTTAACCCCACAAGAACAGTGGCCCTCACTGGGTAAGAGCATACTTACGGGAGGCTCATAGGGCTCTGCAGGCCTTGGCAGGAACAGACCTGGGAGGAACACCTGGCTTTAAGTCAAGCAGTCTCTATGGTTACTCTGAGAAGCTTTGCAGATCACCTCCAGGTCCTGCTCACGTCCCATGTGTCTAAGATGGAACATGCAAAAGACCCATTCTCTAAGCCTCACATCTGGTCTCAGGATCCTTCTGGGATTATCTTTCAGGCAATTGATAAATCATCAAATCCTATAGTTGATCTCATGTCCACATCTCACCAGTAAGAAGGAGGGCATGGGCAGATGTGGGTGCCATAGCAACCTACAGAGAAGGTCAGACACCCCCTGTCACAGACACTTTGTGACCCCGGTTGATGGAGTCATTCTCATCTCTGCCTATAAACATAATGATACTTTCCCCCAAGGGAAGCTTGGAGAGTGAATTAATTAATGTTTATTGAGTACTTGAGGTTCTTTGGAGAAAGGCCTTTATAAATATAAGGCATGATTAAAGGATATCAGCTTGCTAACTCTCAGAGGAAGTACTTAATGGGATAGGCCTGAATATCCTGATGATTGAGTTTCATTCTTTATTCAAATATGCACAGAGGTCCCATAGCTCAACTCTGCTGTCCATTCATGTGGTTATTATGCTGTTTTTCCATTTCCATATAATCATGGTGGGGGTCCAACAAATGTTGCCTTCCCACCATACATACCCATGGCCTTCTTTTCCTTACTGTCAAATCTGATGGCTTATTCTTGTTCTATGTTTTCCTGTCCTTTCCTCTTCCTAGAAGTCTTGCTCTGTGGCTTCTGAATCCCAGCAAGTCCAAGTCCAACTGAAGTCATCAGCAACCAGAAAGTTATTATTTCCTACCCTAACTGACTGATTTCTCTTCTCCAGATCTCCTTCTCTTGTTGCCACATGCTGCCCCCTTCCCCACACAGGTTCTTATCGTCCCAACCTGTTCCAGGGTAGGTGTGGCACGTATATGTCCTTGAACTGTCTCCATAAACTCTCTGACCATAACCACTTCTGACCTTTGGCCATCTTGTTCCCAAACATGCCTGTCTCTGCTGTCAGCTGATCTAGCTCTGTGCATCCTGTGTCGGCTTTCTTGTAGTTCACTTTCTTCCCAGTCTCCAAAGCTAGTTTATAATCTCCCTGCCAGTAAGCTGCCTGAATGAACTGAGAATCATATCACAGATGTCTTTGCTGAGGACACGAAGACAGATACTTCCCTGCCTACATCCCTAAACAGACACCATACCTTCACAGAGAGATACCTACTGAGCCAGGCCTGAGTACATATACGTAGACATACACACACACACACACACACACACACACACTCACACACAATACACAAGGATATATGAACTTATGTAGACATATAGACCAACAGAGGCACACACAGGTTAAGGCAAACACACAGAGACAAGTTCATATACCACAAAACACACATAGGTACATAGAGAAGCACATGGACATTTGCACTCAAGGAAGCCTACACACAAATGATGTCCTCACACACAGACATAGGTAGAGGCAAAAGCATGCATGCATTCACATGCCCCTTTTGACTGCTCTGACAGCATCATAACTCACCTAATTTCCCGTAGCCCAGCTGAGGAGCCAGCTCTTTCTCACTCCTGAGTTTCTCCATTCCCACCTGTGTCAGTCAGGGTGCTCCAGGGAAACAGAATCAACAGGACATGCATGTGGATGGATGGATAGATGGATGGATGGGCGAGTAGGTGGGTGGGGATTGGCTTGTGGTGATATATAGTAAATTATCCAAGAAGCCACATATTGAAGGATCAAATCTTGGAGTTTTTATTAGAGCATTAGCAGTCTTCAGGCAGCCAGTTGTTACAAAGGCCTGCAGCCCCCCCACACCCTTAACACTATCAGGAAACAGGCCAGAAAGGGAAGAAAGAACAAGAAAACATACTAACAAACCAATCCAGCTCCAATGGAGAGCTGACTTGGGATGCCATGGTGACTGGAGATGAGCCAGGAGACAGGACACAGGACATCAACACAGGGACATGTGGCATGGCATAATGGCACCTGAGCTGGCCATAGGTCAGCTGGCCATAGGGTCACATCATGGGGCAGGGTCACAGAAAGCTCCCAGTCCCAGGCACTTGACTGACAGGTTCGGTAACCTATAGGTCAAGTGCCCACTCCTATCTCTAGGGATTCAGGAACACCATCACCTGGGGATGGGACTTCCCTTCCTCTAGGAATTCAGGTACATCCATCAAGACAAGATGCCAGATAGTGAAACTTGCCATGTGGCCACTGATGGCGCTGGACAGATCTGACCTCCATATTGCAATGGTTATGAAGGTTCGAAAGTCCAAAATCTGTAGGCAACTAGATAAGTCAAGGAGAGCTGATGTTATAGCTAGGGCACAAAGGCAGAGTAGTGGCAGAATTCCCTCCTATTTGAGGATGGGGAGGGTCCTTATTTTTTTCTCCTATGGCCTTTATTGAATAGATAAGGCCCACCCATATTATAGAGAGTAATCTGATTAACTCAAAGTCCACTGGTTTAAGTATGAGTCTCACCTTAAAAATACCTTTGGAAAACCATCTAATGTTTGATCATATATGTGGGAACTGTGGCCTACCCAAGTTGGCACATAAAATCCTACCATGCCCTCCATCTAGTAAACCCCCACACATACAACTTTTAAGACTACTCTTAGCACAATACTTGCTCCAAAGGCTGGACAAGTTCACTGACAAATAGTAGGCACAGGTAAATATGTGTTGAATGAGTAAATCATGAACAGCCTTGGGGATGGGTCCCATTATGCTCAACTCAGCAAACTATCCCTACAGTACAGTGGTGAGTTTTGCTAGGAGCTGAGGATACAAATATGAAAAGCTACTCTGTGTTCCTCTTCTTCTAGTGTCTCCATGTCCTTTAGACACCTCTATCCTGACACAGTATTTGACAGAGTCCCCCTTATATACAAGTAGGCCCTTTGATTATTTGTGGGTTAATTTTATTTCTTATTGATACCTGTCAAATTTGCCTGAAATATTGTGGGTAAAATCCCCTTAAAAATCATGAACTGTGATACTAAAGTCTGTTTCCACTTTTATTTTTAAACTATAGCTGTGAAAAGGTATTTTCATAATCAAGAAGGATATTTATACCCCAGAACAGTGACAGTTGTCTCTTGGGATGGGATTGTGGGTAACTTCTATTTTATTTTATATACTTTTCTGGGCCTTCTAAATTTTTCTCTGTGACCATGTCCTTATTCTTAGAACCATAAAACACACTTGCATTTTTTTTCTGAGTGTGAGGAAGTTCAGGGCTAGTCTCAGTTCTTTCTTGGGACCCTTGGATCCATCTTGGCTTCCCTTTGAAAATCATGTGGTAGGACTTCCTTGTAAATGTCTATAAGGTCATAAAGGGTTAATTGCCAACCATTGCTATTTTAATTCCCTCTGAGTGTCAGCCACATGGAACGTTAATGAAGGCATTTGGAGAGTTAATGGTGCTTATCATAGGCAAGTAGGGGTACACTGGGTCTCCCCTTGGACCACTCCATTAGCCTGTCTTGTCCTGCTGACTGGTCCGGGACCAGCTGTCAGCGTGTTGTCGGGCTATGCCTGTATCAGGGAACACCCAGCCATGGTGGAAGCGACTGTTCCTTGAACTTTGCTACAACCCCCCTGCCTGGCTGGGTCTCTGGAGGGAACCATTCACCTCTAGCCCAAATGAAATGGAGCTTCAGAAAACCACAGCAGCTCAGGCCCTGAACTTTGTATTTCTTAGACTGCCAGCATCATTCACCGCTGAGTGTCATGTAACTCCAAAAAAAAAAAAAATAATAATAATAATGTGAAGGGGAAACCGAAGACCCAGAGGAACACAGGTATCTTGCAGCTGGAGAGTCTGTCTAGAAAGTGGCCTTTCACAGTGCGGCCAGGTGTGCTGGCGAGGGGCTGGAGGCCTGTGCAAAGGTGGGTGATCCCAGAGCAAGCAAGCCGGGCCTGCTCCAAGGCTGCTGCAGTTCCAAGAAGCCCTGCACACAAGGCCAAGGTTGTGAAATCCCCCTCCTTCTGGAAAGCATCCTACACAAACTGCTGGGGTTTCCAACCTGATATTTGATAAGTGCAAATGGGCTGAAAATATTCTGGAGATATTTTGGGGTTTGTGCAATTAGTGGTGGCTGCAGAGGCCCAACTCACCTCAGTGTCACACCAGTATTTGTCCCTGAGCACCCCAGACCTCCAGTGAAATGTTTTCTTTGCCATTCGCCTCATCCTTACTGGCTCATGTCCTTTGTGGCCCTTCCGCTGCCTTGTCCCTTAAGAGCTGTGCCCACAGTAAAGGCACCTTGATCCTCAGCTGGTGCCTCCTTTCCTCCTCTAAGTTATTGAATGTCCAGAGACACATCATACTGTTTCGTAACTCTTGGGCTCAAACTCCCTGAGGACAGGGTGGGTCTGGCTGTGGCCTTGTAGATCTGTGTGTTCTGAGAGTTTAGCTCCTAGTAGGTTCCTGGGGGGGTTGAGAATGTGACAGTGAGTTAATGAATGAATTGACTGACCCCTGTGGTTCTCTTCTCCCCAGAGTGAACACTGGCTGGCTCACATTTTACTCCATCCCCTCCACTTTTCTGCCAGTGCTTTTTCCCTTCCAGTGATGCAAAATGAGTTGTATCAACTGTGGTCCCTGAGACACCCAAGCCATGTGGTGTCTAAGGGAAGACCATCACAGTCAGACTACTACTAATAAATAGGCTTCTAGGCCTGCCAGGACAAAGTACCACAAACTTGATGAAGTTGGATGTAAAATAGCAGTCTCTCACACTTCTGGAGACTAGATTCTCAGAATCCAGTTGCTGGCAGAGGTGGCACTTTCCAAGCTGAAGGACAATCTGGTCCAGGCCTTCCCCTTGCTTCTGGTGGTTGCCAGTGATCTGTGGCCATGTCCTATGGCCATGGACATATCACTCCAGTTTCTACCTCCATCTTCAATGGTGTTCCTCTACGTGTCTTCTCTTCTTGTAAGGACAGTAGTTACACGGGCTTACACCCTGCTCCACTATCTTAGTTTTTTACATCCACAATTGGCCCTGTTTCCAAATAAAGTCATTCTGAAGGTTCAGGAAAAAGATATGAACTTTGGGGGAACACTACCTAACCCTGTACAACTTTTCAGACTGCCCCCTCTGCCAAGTTTTGTCTTCTATCTCCTCCTTAGCCTCTCTGCCCTTTCCTTTACTTGGGACAAGGGCTCTGGGAGGCAGTCTCACCCACCCACTAGCCTAGACAGTAATTGGTAAACATAGTGCAGGGAGTGGCCTGTGCCACCATTTCCCCCTCCAGGGACATCAACATCCTGGATCTCCCCAAACCCTGAAATCTGGACTATAAGTCAGTGTACCCAGGTAAAGCTAGATATTGGGACCACTGTGAAGCTCTTCAGACACATGAGCTCTAAGCACACGCCCAGGAATTCTGGTGGAGTTGGCCAAAGGGGAACCACAGCATGTCTAATTTTGAAAACGAACCAGGTGATTGTAAGGTATAGCCTGGGACAAAACCAATGGTGTCAGATGCTCTGCAAACAGCTGCCTGGAGAGGGTGTGCAGCCTCCTCGCCTTCACCCTGAAAATGGGTTTCTTCAGCCTACTATCAAGTGGGGTCAAAAGCCCATTGGAGACACCCACGCCAGATTGTTAGAAAGGTCTGGCTCAGCTTGGGGCCTGGGGCAATGTATATCAAACTCCCACCATGTTCTCAGAAGGCAGGAGCAAGTGAATACATTCTGTAGAGGAACTGAAATGGACAGAAACAAGCACACGATGGCTTTGAAGTTTCCTGTCTTAACTTAAAATTTTGAATTTCACATCTCCTTTAATATAAATATCTTCCTTTATAATTTTTTTAAGTCAGGATGTTTTTTTCCCTCCAAATAAATTGAAATGAAGCTCTGGAAAGATAAGCGACATTTCAACTCTGGCTTTGCAGATTTCTTGTACCTGTGTATATTTATATATTCTTGGACTCCACATTGAGTTCCTCTGGTGTTCCTGACTTTGAATAGCTCAGCCACAGAGAGCTAGAAGGAACAGTGGCTGATCTATTCACCGTTTGGGAGAAGCTGCATGGTAGAGAAGAAAGCCCCAGACAGGAGAGGGCAAAGAGCTCACTCAGGATCACACAGCTCATTATTAATTGAGGAGGAACTGTACTTCACACCTTACCTTTTCTGATGCACCAACCTTAGCTTAATTGCTCATTTGCTGTATTACCTTGAATGGTCCCTTCACTTCTCTTTTGTGAAATGTCCTTAAAATGTCTGTGACCCCCCATCCCATCCTTCTTGAAGAGTTGTTGAGGAGGCTCTGGTGAAGCACCTGGGTGGAAGCACTTTGAACTGATGGAGACGTGAGTTCAGTCTCACACTTCTGGTGGGTCCCAGTAAGAGCAGCCTTCTGAAGGCCACGCTGGGCAGACAGTTGTCTGAAGAAGCACCAAAGGTGGTGCCCCTGGGAGCAACCAAGTGGTCCAGGGCAGGCTGAGGCCCTGTACTTGCTTTGTTGGGCCAAGTTTTTTACCTACCCAGCTAGAGCAACAAGCCACAGGAGTGTTTCCCCAAAGACCTTGTCCCAATCCTGGGCACATTTCTGCAAGGGGAAAGTCATAGGAAAGGAGGGGCAGGCAACCGCAGTGATCCCATCTTCTTCCTCCCTTCCTGAAGCCTAGGGCCTCCCTCTAGCCATTCTTCTTCAGAAGAGGGCATGGTCCCGTCCTGCCCTGCCTGCCTGCCCTCCCTGTTCCAGGCCCATCACCCTTTTCTGTTTATACGAGGAGATGAGCTTCTGCCGAGCTTAAGTGCAGTTCTGGCCCTTTTGTTTGTTTTTAAGTCAAGTTATGACTTTGCTCCTGGATTTATTGCAAATTCCATTTGTCTTCCTCTGCTCGGGGTCTCTGCTCAAAATCCCTTAGAGCTTCCCTCCCCCACTGAGGACACATAGCAAGGGGCACAGGGGAAGGAGGGGGGCACGCAGGAGGGAGGCCCACCGGAAGAGCCAGAGGCTGCTCTGGAAGCAGCATGGGCTGGAAAAAGGGATACAGATTACCCAGGAGGGACAGGCCAGGGGCCTGCCTCCTGCCTCCTTCTTACAAGCCTTAATAGGAAAGGAGAACCAGGCTGAAAGAAATCCCAGACCTTAGCAGAGGGAATAAACAAAAGAAAGTGCTGGTTTGGAGGGAGGAAGAGAGACTGTAAGAAATGGTATGAAGCCAAGGGTCCCACAAGGCCTGGAAAAGACATCTTGATGGGGCTGGTCTGACAAGGGCTGAGGACCTTAGGGTAGGACATGGGCTCATGCCCAAGGAAAATCATCTCAGGCCCAACTGGACACCACCACAGCCTCTGAGCCTCCCTTTCCTTCTCATAGGCCACCCTGACCTTCTCCAAACCCCACTGTGTGCACACACTGCTGATGAAGAGCAAACAATCCCATGCTGATGCTCACTGGGGAGAGGAGAATCAAACTGAGCCAAACAAAGTGGGAGTGGGGAGTCCAGCTGGGCTGCTGGCGTCCCCTTCCCAGACAGGAAGTGCCATGGTCTATCCTTCCCTCTTACAAGTTCCCCAATCAGGAGCAAGCAAGAGACATTCAGGGTGTTCAATGGCTTCACAGCCTGGTGAGCTAGTCCCAAGGCTTGACCTGGAAATGGGGGCTGAGGCCTCAATGGCCTAGAGAGTGGCTACAGGGCTCAGTGCCCAGGAACAGGATATGGGAAGTAGGCAACAGTTGAAGGGCTCACCTTTCCATGTCCTCCCTCAGTATCACAGTCCCGGGGAGTGAGTGAAACATGGGCTTCCATGTCTCAGCCTAGACCCCCAGGAAGTAGGTTAGGAAGAATGATCACGACAGCCTCACTCCTTCCACTGCCACCACACTCCACCACTGGGAGCGCCATAGCTGCCAAGCAGGCGCTACTGGTTATAAGGAGAAGACTTGCTAGGTGCAGGTGGCTCATACCTGTAATCCTAGGTACTCAGGAGGCTGAGATCTGAAGATTCGGGTCTGAAGCCAGTGACTCTTTTCTCAAATTAGCCACCAAAAAGCCAAAAGTAGAGTGCCATCCTTCAGCAGAAAAAGAGAGCGCATTAGGCCCCCCCTACCCCATGTCCCACAATTTTACCATCAAGACTCAGGGCTCCCTCCCTGTCCAGCTGTTGGGCCCTCATTCCAGTGGCTCATCAGTCTCACCATGAGCCTAGTCTCTTCTTGCTGCAGGCTATAGCCTTGAGCCTCCCTCTCTCTCCTACCTTCTCTCTGGACTTGGTTACCTATCAACTTGGTTCCCTCAGCACTTCCAGCCTCTCCTCTTGAGACCTCTACTACTATCCTCTGACCATAGAGTTTGCCCCTAATCTCTTCCCATGCCCCTTCCCATGGCTCTTCTTGGTCACTTGTGTTCCTATTCTTCCTCAAGTCCCTTTGGGAATTTGTCTGGGCTGCCCACCAATCTGCTTATTTTACCTTCAATCTCTCCATCCTGGCTGTTCCTGGACCTATTTGGGGCCCCCACATGGGTGGACTCCCTCCTTCCCTCTGCACCTGTAGATGCCAGGCCCTGTGGGGCAAAGTGCAGCCCACATGTGGGCTACAGACCCAGCAGACCCTATAATTCAGTTATAGACATCTCTTCCCTAAGGCCTGTCAGTCAGCCAGGCCACTGTCCCTGAGGTTCCTACTCTCCCCACCCATCCTCTCCTCCCACCCACAGAACACCTCACTTCCTGCCTTGCTAAGACAGCCTAGACCTTTCCACAGGCCCCCCTGCCATCTCATTCATCTTAGTGCCTTCCCATCACCACCCCTCCTTTGGTGGGAAAAATGTGGCTATCCTTGCCTCCTTTGCAAATGAACTTATTTACCTGGTCCATGATGACAGTGCTCCCATGTCATGTCCTGTCATGTCATCATCTGCCCTCCTTCCTGTACCAGACGCTGTAATTCAAGCACACATTCATATTTGAGAAGCAATGCCCTAAAGCATGGCTGCCTCTTCCTTAGACAACACAGTTCCATTTAACCTGCTTTTCCTCAGTTCACTGTCTTTTTGTTCTTCTGTCAGTCCTGTACTGCAAGCCCTACAGTGGTCGATCAGCAGCTGTTGACTGAGTCCTAGTCATTCACCTTCCATTTCCAGAACTTGCCCCCCATCTCCACCTAACCCCCTCCCCCAGCCTCCTGGTTCCTCTTTTTGTTGATTCATTTTATCTGCGGATGACACCTCTCTTTTGCTCCTATATTCACCTGCCAGCAACTTACTCAACTTTGCTCAGGATTTAGTTCCTCTTTCTCATTCCACCTTAGCATATTGCTCCCTAATGCAGCTGCATCTATGTGTGTTTGACACACACACACACACACACACACACACACACACACACATACAGAGAGACAGAGAGAGAGAGAGAGAGAGAGAGAGAGAGAGAGATCTTCCAGACTGTGTAGTGCTGCAAGCCAAACAGTTCTTATTCAATGTTATGTGTAGTTTATCTGTACACAGTATTTGTTTGTTGCCTTTGAACTGGGTTTTATTCCCTCATAAAACTGTGGCCAGAGTTAGAGTGCAGGTCTGCACCAGCATCTGATTTCCAGGTTCCTAAGGCATCACTCAGAAAAATAAGGAATCCCAGGCCCAATGGTCCAAAAGTCTGACAGCATGCACCCTGCCAGGGGGCTGCATGTGTCCACTCCTCTGCTCTTCCTCCTACTATCTGGGTGGATGAGACTCAGAACAGAGACCTTGGATGAGCATCCACAAGTCTCCCAACCTATGATGTTGCCACCATCACCTCCAGGCCCACGTTTAGTATCTGACTGTGAGTCAAATGACCCTCCAGGACATTCAAAACCTTCCTTGCTTCTTTCACTATAGGAATCTCTCCTGTTTTCTAGATCTTCCTCTCACCCTCCAGCCCTTAATGCCTACACTGTTGTCCTGCATCCTTCAGCCAGTCTGTGAAATGGAAGAGCTTCTCTTGTTCGCCTTCTACCATTGGCTTGAGTATAAAAGGATTCTTGAAGCTTATGAAGACGTGTAGTTCCTGGGAAGGCAGGAAGAAAGAACACCAAGTGTGAAAGAACACATAAATGTATATTATAAAAGTTGATTGGGACCCTATCTATGTCTTCCCAGGCTGGGTGGCACATGGGAATTTGGAGGATGCCAAGGTTCACATATCCTTGTGCCTGGGCATACACAGCACAAGTTGCTCTCAGCCTTTCACCAGTAGACTTTGGCCTAGGACATCCCAAGTCTGGTTGATCCATCTTTGTGTTTCCATCTCCTTTGTTCAATCTAGCTAAGTCTTCACTCCAAATCTAGTAAAGGGTTTTCTCTGTTAATAATAAGGAATGGGATGTCAGGTGCTGCTGGCTCGTACCTGTAATACTAGCTACTCAGGAGGCTGAGATCTGAGGATCACAGTTCAAAGCCAGCATGGGCAGGGAAGTCTGTGAGACTCTTACCTCCAATTAACCACCAGAAAACTGGAAGTAGAGATATGGCTCAAGTGGTAGAGTACTAGCCTTGAGAGAAAAAGCTCAGGGACAGCACCCGAGTTCAAGTTCAGGATGGGTTCAAGATGATGATGAAGCGGAGGAGGAGGAGATAAAGGAGGAGGAGGAATTGGTTCATTCATCTTCACAAAAAGCCAGAGAAAGGATCATTCATAAGGCTCAAATCCTTGCCCTGAGTGTCAAAAGAACTGGTTACATAAGTAACATTATCATGCCAACCAAGGGTGGTGGAGAATGAATGAGCTGCTGTGAGTAGCAGGAATGGATGTGTTTTGAAAGTGCTCCACTCTGTACTCTGCACAACTTGGAACACAAACCAGCCATGGCTCTCAGGGAGCTGGTGTTCTCCGTCAAGGGTGAGCTGGAGCAGGCTGACCCCGGAACGGGCAGTCATAGCTGAGTGCATCAGCTTGCGTGGGAAGTCCAGCTGTCTCGGTGGGGCCCAGGAGACAGACTGACGAGAGAAGAATTCCTATGTTTGGGATCAGGCTTGAAAAGTCTCCTGTTTGTAACACTCAACTCACAGAAGACCAGAAAGAATTTCCAGCTGTTGTCAGAGTGCAGAGAGCCCTCCTAATTCTAGCCAGGGCTGATTTTCTGCTGTGAGCTTTTGTGCCCCTCCTCCTGGGCTGACTATCACATAGAATACCTTGTCCCAGAGGCCAGCTCTGGAAATATATAACCCCCTGTAGCCAAGGAACAATATTGTGTGGCTCCACATAGATGAGGTCCTAGAGACAGGAAGTTGGTAGTTGCCTAGTGCTGGGGTGAGGAGAAGAGAATAAGGAATTGGGGGTTCAGACTTGCTGTGTTGTAAGATGGAAAGTTCTTGGAGATGGTTGGTGGTATTGCTTGCACATCAACGTACTCAATGCCATTGAACACTTGTTGAAATGATCAATTTTATGGTGTATATATTTTAACATAACAGGAGGAAGGGAGAAAGGGAAGTAAGAAGAAAAGAAAAGGAGAGAAGGAAGGAAGAGGAAGGAGGGAGGGAAAGAAGGAAGGAGGGTAGGCAGACAAACTAGAACTCAGTCTTGGTCACCCATCAGTAAAGTTTAAGTACCTTTATTATCTTTCTTCATAGGACAGAGAAGGTGAGGAGTGTAGGCAATTCTTGATGGGTTGTAAGTTATTGGAAGAATGAATGTTCCAAGATGACACAGACAACAGTTCATAAGTGATTCTCTCTGGAAGAATGAAGGAATGATTGGACTCAGGAAATGAAGAATAGATAAGGGGTTATGACATCTTCAGTCTTCCTTCCAGAAGTAAGAGCTGATTTAAGGAAATCTCAGGGATTAAGCTGAAGGCAATTGTTTTTCCTCTTTGGTGAATCTGGTCTTTACACAGATAAGGGAATATCAGTAAAGCCGCTGCCAATATCTGCTGATCTTCAAGGGCCTTATCTTAGAATAATCAGCATACCAGCATACAGTGTTTTAGGCCCTAATCCCTGGGCTTCTAAAGTATATCCAGAAGCTTGTGCAACCATTACTATGATCTAATTTAGAATGCTTTAATCATTCCTGAAAGAAACTCCACACTCATCACCAGTCACTCACCATTTCTCCCTCCCCTGTCTGCTAGCAACAATTACTCTATTATTTATATGTATAGATTTGCTTAGCCTGACATTTTACCCAAATAGAATTATACTGTATGCAACACATCTTGTATTTGGATTCTTTCAATCAGTGTCATGTCTTCCGAGTTCACCCCTGTCCTAGCAGGTATCAGAATTTCATTGCATTTAATGGCTGAATAAGATTCCATGGTATGGATACATCCACCTATCATGGATACATATTCGGGTTGTTTCCGCTTTCTGGTTAATAGTATTTGGCTAATAATTCTCCTATTCTTCTTGTACAGTGTGTGTGTGGACATGTGTTTTTCAATACCTTGTGGGTATATGCCTAGGAATAGGCTTGCCAGAAAAGGTGGTAACTTCCTGTTTGACTTTTTGAGGAACCATCGACATGTTTTTCAAAGTCATGTCATCATTTTACATCCTAACCAGTAATATATGATGGCTCCAAATGTTCTGCATTCTCAAAACACTTGTTGTCAGCACTTCTATCACTACTGCCATCCCTCTGTGAGTGGTATCTCATTTTGATGTGTGTTCTACTAATCACTAAAAATTTTATGCATTTTTTCTCCAAATTCTTAAGAGAAATGTCTGTTTGAATCCTTTGACTGTTTTTAAAATCAGGTTGTCTCAATAGCCCCCTCATCAAGTGGGCTAAAGACTTGCAAAGAGACTTCTCTGATGAGGAAATGAGAATGGCCAAGAGACATATGAAAAAGTGCTCTACATCACTGGCCATAAAAGAAATGCAAATCAAAACAACATTGAGATTCCATCTCACCTCAGTAAGAATGTCATATATCAAGAAAACTAACAATAACAATTGTTGGAGGGGATGTGGCCAAAAGGGAACCCTACTTCATTGTTGGTGGGAATGTAAACTGGTTCAGCCACTCTGGCAAGCAGTATGGAGATTCCTCAGCAGACTAAATATAGAACTCCCCTATGACCCAGCAGCCCCACTTTTGGGTATTTATCCAAAAGACCACAAACAAAATCACAGTAATGCCACCAGCACAACAATGTTCATCGCAGCACAATTTGTCATAGCTAGAATCTGGAACCAACCCAGATGCCCCTCAGTAGACGAATGGATCAGGAAATGTGGCACATATACACAATGGAATTTTATGCCTCTATCAGAAAGAATGACATTGCCCCATTTGTAAGGAAATGGAAAGACTTGGAAAAAATTATACTAAGTGAAGTGAGCCAGACCCAAAGAAACATGGACTCTATGGTCTCCCTTATTGGGAATAATTAGTATAGGTTTAGGCAAGTCATAGCAGAGCATCACAAGAGCCCAATAGCTATACCCTTATGAACACATAAGATGATGCTAAGTGAAATGAACTCCATGTTATGGAAACGATTGTTAGATCACAGTAGTAACTACTTTCAACGTCCCATCTGTATCTGTAGCTTCTATTATTGATGATGTTCTTGTATCACCTTCCAGTGGTTGTACCTACACTATCTCTGTAATCTTATCTGAGTATTTTGGAAACCGTGTATACTGGTATTAGAAGTAGAAAATTGAAAGGGAATACCTAAATTGAGAGACACAGGGTAAAAAAAGACAAACAACTACAAAAGCAATACTTGCAAAACTGTTTGGTTAAAGTGAACTGAACACCTCAGGGGGGGAAAGGGAAAAGGGGAGGAGGGAGGGGGATATGAGGGACAGGGTAACAAACAATACAAGAAATGTATCCAATGCCTAACGTATGAAACTGTAACCTCTCTGTATATCAGTTTGATAATAAAAATTTGAAAAATAAAAAAAAAATTTTAAAAATCAGGTTGTCTATGTTTCTATTGTTGTATTGAAATAGTTATCTATTCTGCATATAAGTCCTTTGCTATATATTTATTTGCAAATATTTTTCTATTCTATGAGTATTTCACCTCTTTGATAGTGTCCTTTGATACAAATATTGTTACTTTTGACAAAGCCCACTTTGATTCCTATGTTATAAGTAAGAAACCACTGCCATATCCAAGGTTATGCAGATTTACATCTATTTCTTCTGATAGTTTTATATTTTAATGGTTAAGTTTATGCCTATGATCCAGTTTAAGTTAATTTTTATGTTGGGTGAAATAGAGGTACAAATTGTTTTATATATGGATGTCTGTCCCAATACCACTTGTTAAAAGACTATTTGGTCTCTCTTGAATTGTGTTGATAACCATGTCAAAAATGAGTCTATTGGGCTGGAAAGGTGGCTTAGTGGTAGCATGCTTGCCACATAAACAGAAAAGGCTGGAAGTGGCACTGTGGCTCAAGTGGAAGAGTACTATCCTTGAGAAAAAAGAAACCCAGGGACAGCGCCCAGACCCTGCGTTCAAGCCCCAGGACTGGCAAAAAAAAAGAGTCTATTTTTTTTCTATAATGGAAGCATTTAAACTTTAAAATTCTAACCAAATGCCAAGTGAAAGAAGCAAGGCACAAAAGCCACATAGCATAAAATTCCACTTATATCAGTTGTCCATAGAAATAGACTGTAGAGGGGCTGGGGATATGGCCTAGTGGCAAGAGTGCCTGCCTCATATACATGAGGCCCTGGGTTCGATTCCCCAGCACCACATATACAAAAATGGCCAGAAGTGGCGCTGTGGCTCAAGTGGCAGAGTGCTAGCCTTGAGCAAAAAGAAGCCAGGGACAGTGCTCAGGCCCTGAGTCCAAGCCCCAGGACTGGCAAAAAAAAAAAAAAAAAAAAAAAAAAAAGCAGAAATAGACTGTAGATCCATGATTTCTGAGGCTAAAGAGAAGAGAAAGTAGTGCTGACTGTTTATTAGGTATGTGTTTGCTGTAGGTGTGATAGATATGTTCTGGGAGGGAACATATATAGCAATGTCTTCCATTTCATTCAGTTTGAAATAATTTTAAATTATCCTCATTTTTTCTTCTTTGAGAAGAAAAGAAGTCTCACTTGCCTACTAGCCTAAACAATAGCTGGCAAACATAGTGCAGAGAGATCTCAGCTTCCTTAGTAGCTAGGATTACATGAGTAAGCCACTGGCTCTGGCTTCTCTCTAGTTTTCTTTAAGTGGTTTATAGTATATCTTTTAAAAATCTTGGCTTGTAAATTATTTGGGTTTTGTTTTGTTTTAAAAAGAGTTTCATTAATTAAAGATACATGTAATATGTATATTACATTTTTGTATTTGTCTGATATGTTCATTATCATCTTTTTCATCTTTCCCTGTCTTCTTTTTTTGGATAGAAGTCTCCTTTTCATATTTCATTTTATTTAGAGCATTGACTTTCATGTTTATGTGACCTTCAAGTTTACCATTTCTTGAACTTTTAAAAAAATTTATGTAGATCCAAGCATTATTTTCCTTCTGCTTGAAGAACTTCCTTCAATACTTCTTGTAATACTGATATGTTGGTAGTGAACTCCAGAATTTTGTTTCAGAAAGTCTTTATAATGCCTCCACTTTAAAAGGGTATTTTCCTGGCTACAGAATTCTAGGTAGATATGTATGTATTTTCCATACTAGGGTTGAATTCAGTGCTTTCCTTGCACTTGATGGGTAAGTGCTCTGTCATTTGAGTCCACCTCCAGCTCTGTTTTACATTGGTTATTTTCAAGATAAAGTTTTGCTTATACCTAGGCTGGTCTAGGTTGAGATCCTCCTACTTGTGCTTCCTGCTATAGCTGGGATAACAGATGCATGCATGCGTCCCTGTAGGTGACATGTGTCACCATACCCAGCCATTGATTGAGATGGTGTCTTTAAATTTTTTATTTTACTATTATAAAAGTGATGTACAGAGGGGTTACAGTTATGTAAGTCATGTAAAGAGTACATTTTGGACATTTGGACTCCTTCCCTTACTCTCTCCCAGTTTTTCCCTCTTGCCCCCTCCCACAAGTTGTGTAGTTCATTTTCAACATACTGTCTAGTGAACACTAGTGCTGCACTTGTTCACCCTTTGAGATGGAGTCTTATAAACTTTTATGCCTAGGGTGGCCTCTAACCACAATCTCCTGAGCCAAGCAAGCAGGTGTGTGTGTGTGTGTGTGTGTGTGTGTGTGTGTGTGTGTGTGTGTATTGTTCCATTGCCTTCTGACTTGCATAGTTTTGATCAGAAGTCTAATATTTCTTATTCTTTGTATAAATTGTACATTGTATCCTTTCCTTGGGCTGTCTTTCAGATTTTTCTTTATTGCTAGTTTTTGGCTTTTTTTAGTAATTTGATTATAATGAACCATACTTAGTATTGTTTGCTTTATCTTGTTAAGGTCATTGTAATTCTTAGATTATTTGTAGTTTTTAAAGTCAAATCTGGGATAATTTTGGCCATCATTTTGTCAAGAATCTGTTCACCTTGTCTTCCCTCCAATTACACGTGTTGAAATTGGTTACTTGACTTTGGCAAATGGGTTTTTGTGACCATGTTCAGTTCATTTCTCTTCTTTTCTTTTCTATTTTCTAGTTTAAGGGACTTAAATTCACTCAGCTTGCTTGTTTATGTCTGTCACTCTCCTACCTGAACCACCCCTCCAATCCAGCTTTCTGATGGTAAGAGATGGAATCTCACGGGCTTTTCTCTATGAGATCCTCCAGATCTCAATCTCCTGAGGATAACAAGTATGACCCAACCAATGCCCTTATTTTCTTAAGTCTTTTCTGTCTGCGCTTCACTTTGGATAGTTTCTATTGCTGTTTTTTTTTTTTCATTTATTTTTCTTCTGTAGTGTCCATGTTACTATTAATTTCATTACTGACTCTTTAGGAATGATATGTTTCATCATTAGAAGTTATATTTGGTTCTTGTTTTTTAATCTTAGTCTTTCCTCAAGCCATTTATGTTTTTCTTCAAATACTTAAACACATTTGTACACTTACAACAGCTATTTTAAAGTGTTGGTCACTCGCTTAATCAATTGTCATATTTAAATATATTTCTACTAATTAATGTTTCCCTTGATATAGGTCACATTCTCTCTTTACCCTGTGGTTTCTGATTGAATGATGGGTATTGTAAAGGTTACATTGTTGGGTGTGCATACATGTATCTGTATGTGTTTGTATCTTCCTATAAAAGCACTAAATTTTTATTGAATGGGCCATTCATTATGTTCCTCCTACCCATGGAGTACCATAGGCACTTACCATCATATCTACCTTGTTTATTAAGATGGGGGCTAATGTTTTGTTTAGGCTGACCTCTAACTATGACCCTCTTCCTAATCTCAACTCCAGAGTAGCTAGGATTACAGGTATGCACCACCACACTCAGCCCTAGAGGTTCATTTTAAGATTTGTTAGTCTGTTTTTTGCTAGGGATAGTTTAATACTACTATTTGGGCATGACCTTTATTAGGCCTTTATAAAATACCCAGAGAGATGGAACTGGTTGGTTCTCCCATGTGAACTCTCTGAATTGTCCAATTTGTAATTCCCAGTCAGTGTGAGGGAGAAGGTACTAGAACTTGAACTCAGGACCCCAAGATCTTGCTCAGCTTTTTTGCTCTATTACTTGAGCAAGGCCTCTACTTCCAGCCTTTTTCTGGCTGTTTGAATATGAGTCTTAAGGATTTGTCTGCCTAGGCTAGTTCTGAACCTCAATTCTCAAATCTCAGACTCCTGAGTAGCTAGGATTATAGATGTGAGCCACCAGCACTCCTTGATCATTCTTTATCCAGCCTTACGGAGTTATACTCTGTATGTACGTACACCTTAGTATTAAGCAAACGCTCAATGGAGACGTTATAAAGATTTCTGGAGCTTTTTCCACACAGCCCTTTCTTTTCTAGAACTCTGCCCCACAACTTTTCCATCTAAAGTCTCTTTGACCTTCATTTCTGTCTTTTAAAATCATCACAAACACTAGGCTGTGCTTGTGCTTCCTCTTTACTGTTGTAAAGTAAAAAATGTGTTCCCTTTCTAGAATGGGTGATCATAGGACTCACCTCATTTATCTCCTTTATCTCTGGGATTGCAGTCCTGTTGTGCAATAGCTGAAGCCATCAGTACATTATGTGATGCCGTTTTCTAGTTGTTTACAGTGGAGGGAAAATCTGGGTCCTGTTGCTTTGTCATGGCCAGAAGCAGAAATTTTACAAGTTGTTTTTGGTTGGTTGATTGGTTGATTTGGTTTGGTTTGGTTGTTGTTGTTTTGTGGTACTTGGGATTGAATCCAGAATTACTGTTAATAAAGAGATTGTGGGTGACAAGATAAGCCAAGGAACTAGACCCCATTGACTTGACTAGAGTCCTAGGGTTAGGATGTAGCAGAAAAGGAAGCAACTGCAAGCCATGCAAGAGCAGATATGACAATGAAGAAGGTAGTAGAAATGTACAGTTTACTAAACAAAGCTTGCCCTGTGTTTCCAGGTAGCTACATTTGCTCCTCCACCTCCACTCACCACCCTTCCCCTGTCCTATACCTTGGTGATTGACTGGCTGGTACTGCACCAATTGGCCATCTTTGACCTTTGTTTTCTCACTGTGCTCAAGCAAAGGGAGGTACAAACAGGAAATTGGGTGGAAGAGAATTGTTTATTTGCCTAGTTCCTTTCCTGCCAAGTAACTGTGGATTAGTTTTACCCCAATACCAAAGGCCACACTATCACATCAGACAGCCCTTTGCTAAGAGGTACTCTCTGGATTTGGTAACTATTCCTTCCTCTTAAGATTTCAGACTTAGGGATAATAATATTATTAAACTAAATCATTATGCCTTCCTTTATTAGTTCCTCTAATCTCTCCCTAGATTTCTTTTTATTAAATAGTTCTTTTTATTAAATTATCCTATCTTTTCCCCCCCAATAGAATCTTGACTGAGATTATAAGATCATCGAGGCTGTCTCTAAATATGAACTATCTACTGCTCACTAGTGTATGACCTTAAGCAGACCACTTTACTAACCTTAGTCTCAGTCTTCCCTTGACCTAATCTTGGCTAGTTCAGTTCTTCTAAATCAGAAACTCCCACTCCAGAGGTTATAAAACATTAACAGCAGACTTGGGATAAGAAGTTCTCCCTCTCATCTCCCCTCCCAGTTTTTCAATCCTTTCCTTCCAAATTAGCTGCTATTTCAGCTGCTGTTTCTGTTTCTCCTTCTAGATCTTAGCAACAGAAACAACCTGGTAAGAGCTGAGAGAGCAGATGAAAACCACTCACATGGGGTAACCATCACTTGTGAATCATAGTCAAGGTCCAAGTGCACATAAGAAACTCAACTTCTATTCCTGACTTGTACGGCTCAACACATGAGGAACTTTTTTTCTTTCTCGATAGATGCTCCCTTGAAAAGATCTGTTTGTATATTGTTTTCTTTAAAAAGTAGTTGTTTATGAGATAGGATCTTACTATGTTACCCAGGCTGGTTTCAAACTCCTGGGCTCAAGGGTTCCTCCTACCTCAGCCTCCTGAGTAACTGAGACTATAGTATAGGCACAGTATTGACATTACTCTTTTTTTTTTTTTTTTTTTTTGGCCAGTCCTGGGGCCTTGGACTCAGGGCCTAAGCACTGTCCCTGGCTTCTTCCCGCTCAAGGCTAGCACTCTGCCACCTGAACCACAGCGCCCCTTCTGGCCGTTTTCCATATATGTGGTACTGGTGAATCGAACCGAGAGCTTCATGTGTAGGAGGCAAGCGCTCTTGCCACTAGGCCATATTCCCAGCCCGACATTACTCTTTTACACTTGGTAATTATTATTTTAATTAAGAAGACAGGTCAGGGCTGGGGATATAGCCTAGTGGCAAGAGTGCCTGCCTTGGTATACCCGAGGCCCTAGGTTCGATTCCCCAGCACCACATATACAGAAAACGGCCAGAAGCGGCGCTGTGGCTCAAGAGGCAGAGTGCTAGCCTTGAGCGGGAAGAAGCCAGGGACAGTGCTCAGGCCCTGAGTCCAAGGCCCAGGACTGGCCAAAAAAAAAAAAAAAAAAAAAGAAGACAGGTCAATAGCATGTGTAAATGCATAGCTTTAAATAATGTAAGGGGAAAAGTCATGGGTTCTAAAAGATAGGTCTTTTTAAAAGGGTAATCCTGAGGCCAGGGAGGCAATTTAGCTAGTGCTGGACACCACAGCCTCCCTCAGGGTGAAGCAGGTTTAGAAATGGAAGCCAAGGGGAAGATGAAAAGGATCCATGAAGTGGGAAGCCAAAGAGTTAGAGAGTCAAGAAAAAAGACATTAGGTCATGGTGAAGATCATAAAAGCCAACACAGAAGCTCTGTTGACTCATACCTGTGACTCACACCTGTGAGCTCTGATGACTCACACCTGTAATCCTGGCTACTCAAGAGGCAGAGACCTGAGGCTCGCCAGTTGAAGTCAGCCAGGGAAGGAAATACTCTGAGGCTTTTATCTACAATTAACTATAAAAAAAATAAATAAAACACCCAAAACTCTGAAATGGAACTGTGGCCCCAGTAGTCGAGCACTGGCCTTGAGCAATAAAGCTAAGGGTCAGCATCCAGGCACTGCATTCAAGTCAGTATCAACACACACACACACACACACACACACACACACACACACACACCATAGAACTTCTCAGGCCAGCAGATCCAGACCCTGTCCTGAGAGAGGAAACAGTCTCCCACCCTTCTGTGAAAACCCACTATGCCATTCAATAAACTCTTGGGAGGTTATTTCTGCATCTAGCATATTTTTTGTGTTCGCTCCTTGATCAAAGGAGAAATTCCAGCTCCTTGGAGGCTTCTAATATGGCAAGCTATACATGTCCAGGGCTGAAGTTTTCTCCAGAGTTTCACTTGATCCTTGCCCCCAATCCAATGCAGCTTTCCTTCACCATGGGCCTCAGACAAAGCCTCCAGGGCCACCACACCTGTGTCAAGCCCTCTCTCCCCTCTCCTTCCAGCTTTCCTTCCAAGATTTTGAGTAAGGTTGCTGCTTCTTTGGGAATCAGACCTCCTAACCTCATTCTGACATAGTCTTGAACATGACATTGCCTCTTTTTTAGATTAAAAGCCAATGTTTACCTGCTATATATTGACATTAAAGGCAACTCAGACTTACCTGAGAACACACCCACAAAGGCTGTTGTACTGGATCTACTCAAGAGTCCAGAGATTTCCCTGGTGAGTCAACAGGCCGCTGAGGTAGTAAGGATTCATGTATGTCACCCCTTTTCCCCAGCTTCTACTTGACCCCCTTCTGACCTGTCTCACCACAGGCAGCTGTTGTAATGTGACTCACCGTGTCCCTCTGCACAGCTCTGATTTCTGATGAAGTCTTTTCATGAGAGACTCTAGCTCACTTCTGGTTCAAAGCTTGCAGGGTGTAGCCCTTTGACCCTTAACCCTTGACCCTGACTCCAATGAACTATTCCCTCTGAGCCTTTCCAGGGGAAAAGCCTGTACTTAACATATTTTTCATGGAAGGGCTGGAAGAGACAATCCACCCAATGCTTTGCTATTGTTAGAGTAATCAATACTCTAAATCCCTAAATAAGAATGACTGAACGCTTTACAGCTCTTCAACTCTTCCTTCTTTTTTTTTCCAACCAAATCTAAGGTTCATTTCCCCTGACTCTTCTAACTATGTTTCAGCCTTCACCTGTCTGTCCTCAGCCTAAACATACCTGGTCTGGGATGGGATCTGGAGAAAACACACAGTGCCTGGCAGATGAACTGTAGCAGCTCTGGAGCTTCTTAACCTTGGCATGGAGACCTAAGGATCTGTGGGCTCAAGGACTTTCTTTCAAGCTGTTTACTTTGTAAACACTCTAAGATTCACTTAGATTGCAGGTTTGTGTAGGATAACTTCAGGAGATTGGAGCAAAGAGAGGAGAAAGGCTCTCCCATCAGCACTAACTTTGAAGATGTCAAACCCTGATTAAATTGGTTTGATATTCTCATTTTCTCTCTCTCTCTCTCTCTCTCTCTCTCTCTCTCTCTCTCTCTCTCTCTCTCTCTCTTTCTCTCTCTCTCTTTTCTCCTCATTTACCTTACCCAGCTCCTGGAAACTCTTATCCCACTGTTCTTTGCCTCATGCGTTTATTCACTCATTCCTTTATCTTCCTAACCATCCATCCATCCACTCATCCATCCATCTACCCATCTACCCACCCATTCCCATCTCCATGATGGCAGCTTTATCTCACGGGAAAAGCCTTAGCCCCTTGCCAGAGAGAACCCCTCTGTTTTTATCCGGGGCTGCAGGATCATGCCACTTTGATTTCATATTTCAGGTGATGTTCAAGGCTGTTGAAGGTGTCTCTATCTTTCTCCATGACCACCTTTCATTTCTTGCCACCCTTTCCATGCTTTTCTCTTTAATTCTCCACTTCCTTTTCTCCTCCTTCCCTTTTTTCCTCTGCACTCCTATGTTTTAGACCTGCCTAAGGTAGTTATCACTTCATGAAACCCTCATCACTCTAGCCATCTCCAGTTTATCTGGGCAGAGCTAGGTTACCTTATTCTGTCTGGCTACTAGAATATTGGCTAAGGCTTCAGTGGGACTGCCAAGGCATCAAGCTTCCAGGCTGGGGCCCTGAGCTGGTTGGTTAGTTCATTCCACAGGAGAAAAACTAAGTTGCCAAGGCAGAAAAGGTAACCTTCCTACTTGTTGCTATTAGAAACAGAACAACAGGAGTTAGTGGCCCAGCAAGCATAAAACAATGCTGTCAGCAACCAGGGCTCAGCTAATCTCCTTCCCAGCAGTGACGTGGGCCCTGAGTGTGGTGACAATGAGTGTAACCCGACCCAAAGCTCTGGGGTGCCAGAGGTAAGCCAAACAAGCTCCTCTTTCATGTATCACCTCCTGCCTCTGGCAGACCCATTAGTAGACAGGTGGATCTGGGTGAAGGATGGGTTAGTACCAGGCCTCAGAGTGCTGCCTGCTCATATCTTTATTTCTTTCCTAGTGAAGGCTTGGGCCTAGATTATCAGAGCAGGTTTTGCCCTACCCTGCTTATTCCTGCACTCCAGTTACCCTCTGCCTATGCCTGCCTCTAGGCTGACTGAGGGCCCTCTAGCCCTATTGCTTTCAGGAGCAGAAGAATCCTTACTTGCTGCTTATCCTAAACCCAGAGCATGGCTTGAGGCTAACTATTCTGACTCCCTGTACATTTGAGCAACAAACTGGGTTAGCCAAACCCTATCTATCATTCAGTGCCACATTGTGCCAGGATGGGTGCCAACTCATCCCAATGACCATAGACATGATTCCTCTGCATGAGTCAAGTCAAGCAGGGCAGACAGGGTGAATAAAGCTGCTAAAGTGGATGCTGTTTCCCCAAAGGGGCACACAAGGGGACCCTATGTCTAAGAATGGGGTGGCCAGGAAGGTAGCTGTGATTGGATGCTTATGGGATGAAGAAATGAATGAGTATCTCTATACCTCCTGATAGCCCTTGATACGTACGGAGCCTATTAATATAGGAAACAGCTCATGGCTCTCAATGTCATAATTCCTCCTGAGGTCTAGCCACATTATGATGTGTCTTGTGTTGTTCCATTGGTTTGGAAGGGCATCCACTGGGGAAGGTGATACCCCTGAGATTCTGCAGGGAGCCTTCAGACTTGCCCTGCCCCCACCCCATCACACCATGAAGAACTCTGTAAATGGATTCATCAAAGCAGGGAAGGCAAGCCTCCTGACAGGTGATTGGATTTACATCTGAAAGCAGAGATGGGTTCAAACTCCCTGTGCCCAGATGTCCTAACCACAGCCAGAGCTTCAGAGGAGGAGAGGGGAGAACAGCAGCAAGCATCCAGCCCCCTTTTCCCCAGAAAAATGTGGCCATTCTTGGAATTTCCCTATAAGCATCCCAGTGAACAAATCCAGGTTTCTAGGCAGGAAGGTGACAGACAGGCCAGCTATTGTAATCCCTGAGCTGCCTAAACTTCAAACTCCTAAACGCTTTGTTTGGTAGTAATGGGATTTGAACTCAAGGCCTCCTAGGCTCTACTTGAACCATGCCCCCTTTTTGTTTTTAGTTATTTTGCTGGGAGCTGGTCTCAGATTGTGGTTCTCCTAACCACATCTCCTGCACATCTGGCATTACAGGTATATTGCACCCCTGCCTGGCACCAAAACCTAGTCTTCTTTTTTTTTTTTTTGCCAGTCCTGGAGCTTGGACTCAGGGCCTGAGCACTGTCCCTGGCTTCTTTTTGCTCAAGGCTAGCACTCTGCCACTTGAGCCACAGCGCCACTTCTGGCCATTTTCTATATATGTGGTGCTGGGGAATCGAACCCAGGGCTTCATGTATACGAGGCAAGCTAGGCCATATCCCCAGCCCTAAAACCTAGTTTTCTGTCTCAGGAAAAGTAGGGTCTCCTGTCAAATACTATAAACCTCTTCCAGCCCTCAAGACATGCCCACGCTAATATGACACTCCTGAACTTTTGACATCCAAGAACTTTTCTGAAATGTACAACAGCAAAGTCCTCTTCCTCCTCACTCTCCCATAAGCCCCTTTCCAAGACAAGAAACAAGAGCTAGTGGCATTGGATAGAGGCACACTCCACTTGCCGTTGTACAGGCTACCCACCAAACAAGGTGAAGTGGCAAGGAGAGCAAATGGAGGCTAAAGTCCAGCCGGTACTTGGCTGGGCAAACTGTGTCCTACCATGGCTATCTCCACCCAGGAGAAGGAGTACCTACTACAAGTTTGAAGCTAGATGCCATATGGACTCGTAGTGACCCTGGGTGGAGAGCCCAAAGAATTACATCCAGGGAAGAAAAGAGGCCAGTCATTCCCTAAACCTACCCAGGCATTGCTCAAGGGATCAGATATACTACTAAGGCACACTTCTTAGAAGGTAATAGAATACAATGGATAAACCAGTCAGACCTGTAGGGCTTTATGTTTTTCCTCTTGGGTCCTGGGGTCTGATGACAGTGCAAATCAAACTACTGCAGTGTACTAAGGAAGGATCTGATGTAGCCTTTCGTTCTGCTAAACTACTTTAAGGAGAGTAAAGATTTACAATAGGCATGTCCCATCTGTGTTGGAAACACCAGGGGTTTGGAATCCAGCCCAGACATGGCGCCAGGGCTTCATTTGCCTTGAATCTGTTGGTCAGGAAGTGAGCTTGTGAAAGAGGAGGTAAAAAGAATATTGTCTTAAAAAGAAAAATGACCCTCCCACCGAGGTCCATGCATAAGGCAGAAAGGACATTCCACGTGCAATGAGTAGGACTGGGTGCTGGCACAACACCAGTAAGCTACTTGTGAAGGGATTGTAGCGCATGCTTGATGGTGAGGTGATGGCAGCGGGCAATTGCTTTACCCCTGCAGGTGCCTGGACATTGAGGGGTATTTGCCAAAGGCAAGGCAGACCCTGGGTAGGGCAGCTGCCCCTTCTCAGACTAGTGTCCTTAGCCAACTATACTATCTTCCCATCTGCTCAGTCTTCTTCAGGGTAAAAAAGGAGCTATGGCTCTGGGGAAGGGGCGGGGGGAGGGTACAAGCTGAACTATGATCACAGCTCTCCTAGGGCTGGAGTTTGAAGTAGGCTCAAGGATGGAACTGAAATGCTTCCACAGGCTCAGGGCCACACTAACCTCAGTTCCCTAAGTCCCACATCTTCTCTGGCTCCTGGGCTAAGCAGTACCTGTGAACAGACCCTGGCCTGGCCAGGGAGAAGCCAGCCAAGCTCAAGTTGAAGAGCCAAGACTCCAGGGCTGTGTGGAACTGTTTTGTATACAAAAGTAGTCCTTTGGGTGGGACACACATGAGTGCATGACCAGGCCAGGAAGACAAGTACTCTGTGGGGCTCTCCAGAATGGAGACCCAGAACAGTACAGTCCCAGACAATGCAGTTCCTAGGGACACCCCTCCTTTTTCCTCATTAGTTTTTTGTTTTGTTGTTTTCTAAGACTGATAACTTGGTCAGGATCTTATAGAATGTTACACATCCAGAGTCCTCTCATCCCTGTGGGACACAGATGACAGAAGCCAGTGGCTCTCCAGTACCTACAGGTGCCAGGTATGAGCTAAGTGCTCACTGTGTGGGATCCTCATCGAGCCCTAGTGAGGCACTGTCACTATTTCCACTGTTACTGATGAGAAATGGGGGAACCACATAGGTTTAGTGATTGGACCAAGATCACACAGCCAACAGTGTTGGAGCAAGGACTTTGAACCCACGCCATGTGACTGTAGCATAGGAAGTTCTAGGGTGTTTTGGGTTTCATGGTACTGGGTTTTGAACTCAGGGCCTCACACTTGCAGGTTATTCTGGAGATGGAGTCTATTGAACTTTTCTACTTAGACTGGCCTCAGATGGCAATCCTCCAGATCTCAGGCTTCTGAGTAGCTCTATTCCCAATGTGATTTCTAGGTCTTTATTGAAATCAAAGGTATAAGGAGGTGGAAAGATCACAGTTCCTTCTATACTTATTATCAGCAAACTCTGCCCAGGTCTGCTCTTTGCCCCCTTCAGAGTCTAAGGACAAAGCTGGGAAGTAAAGAGTGAGGACTGAGAAGCAAGGGATTCCTCTGAGCTGCCCTTGGTCTTGCATTTGCTTCTCCTTCCCCCAAACTGAGTGAACACTAAATTCACAGTGCTCCTAAGTCAGTCCCAGGGTCTACATCAGTTGATCCATGTCTCCACTTTGGACTCTCATGTAATTTCACCACGTATTTCCATAAAAGGCCCTGAACAAGTAGAAATGTTCTTCACAGGGTGAGCTCTCAGTTGACCCTGGAACTCATGTAGAGTTTGCTCCCATGCACACAGTTTGGGCCCCTACTCAGGGTGCCAAAGCTATCTCACAGGGGGAGAAGGGGAGTGGGCAATATTAACAGATTAGTACCCATTACCTTGGCCCTGGTCTCCTCCCTGAGTTATCACAGTATGAGTGCAATTCAGACTTCTCCATAGTGTGGCTTGTTCCTGGGTAGGCCCAAGCAAAGACCATGTATGAGCAGGAGACAAACTTCACATGTCAGAAGCCAAGAGGCTCATCATTATTCTCTACACTGATCCACTAACACACCTTGTCACATCTGTCTGTGATGAGAAGGAAAGGAATTAAATAAGACAGGGCTTTGCCCTCTAGAGGTCAACTTATTTGTTGAGACTAGTGCCCACAAAGCAGGTGGTAAGCATGAATGGTTGGCACAGGACTCTGTGTGCCAGGTATGGCTTCAAAAGAAAGGGTGGTGTTATGGGACACAGGGACAGGAAGGCTGAGAAATAAGAGTTCTTCAAAGTGGCTAAGACATCAGGAGGACTTTTCCTCCCTTTCCACTCCTGTTCATTTATGTAATAGATAACCTTAAAACTCAGCGACTTCTCACAATTATTGGGTTGACAAGGCTCAGCTCACGAGGTGTTGTTCAGGAGTGCTTGCTATTATAATCAAATGATGGCTAGCACTGTATCTACCAGAACAGCTTAGAAACTGGACTCAGGACTAATGTCACTCATTCTATGTGGCTTAAACCAGGCTCAGAAGCTCCAGAACATCACTCACACCATATTCTATTGGTCAAGCAAGTTACATCTATCTATCTATCTATCTATCTATCTATCTATCTATCTATCTATCTATCATCTATCTGTGTATACCTTTATATATGCATAGACATATATAAAGACAAGATGACTATGGAATTGAACTATGGACTGGGAAAACAAAGAGGAGAGAGACTTTGTCCTTATCCTTAAAAAAAAAATGTACTTTTCTCATTTCCACTGTTTCCTTACCTCATACCCCAAGATGTATTCCCAGGGCTGGGGATAGATCTAGCCTAGTATGCCTAAGTCCCTCAGTTCAATCCCCAGCACCACCAAAACACAAACAAAGCACATTCCTAGACTATGTCCTAGGTCCAGAATTCTGGAGCCAGAATGTGTACCAGAGTGGAAAAAACCCACTTACATCATCCTCACTGACCAGCCCACATTTAAGAATGAGTTTGCTGCGTGCCTGCTGCTGTGAAATTGTTTATCTGCCCTTGCTGCAGTGTGGCCTTTAAGGGACATGATCTGGTGCCAGTGACGTCCCAGCAGCAGTTGTCCTGGAGAACTGGAGGTCAAGGATGGTAAGGGAGCTTCTTGCCAAGATGATCTCACATGAAACTCCCTTAGCTGGGGTTGTAACTGTGGGAGAGCAGAAACATAGCATGTCAGATCCCAGAACCAAGGGGAAAAGAACTTCATTTTCTTGTGACCACCTGGTAATTAAGCTATGAAGGAAAGAGAAAAGACCTGCCATAAATTCCTCAGATGTGTGTACACAGGCGGTGTTAGAAGGGCCAAGTACTAGCATACAAGTCATGAGACCTCCCTTTGATTGCTTCCACTCCCCAGAATTTACCTGGAGGCTCTGGGACTTCATTATGGAAGCATCTGATAGAGACTGCCTGTCCTATCCATCTGGAAAACTCAAGTGCAGTATTTCTCCAACTTCAGTTGGCTTTCACCAGCCTATGCATGCTCCTCTCTCATTACATATTTGAGGTAATTTTGATCAGTATAAGGCAGAAGGGGGCCTTTTTATTTTGCCAGTCCGGGCTTAAACTCAGGGCCTGAGCACTGTCCCTGGCTTCTTTTTGCTCAAGGCTAGCACTCTACCACTTGAGCCACAGCGCCACTTCCTGCTTTTTCTGTATATGTGGTGCTGAGGAATCAAACCCAAGGCTTCATGCATGCTAGGCAAGAACTCCACCACTAGGCCACATTCCCAGCCCCACTGGGGCCTTTTTGAACATCTAATTTCCTACCAAGTCATTCTTAATCTACTCTAGTTGAGCAAAGAACACATTTAGTCACTGTATTCTCTCTTTTTTTGTATTTTCCCCCTTTATTGTCAAAGTGAAGTACAGAGGGGTTACAGTTTCTTATGTAAGGCAGTGAGTACATTTCTTGTTCAACTTGTTACCTCCTCCCTCATTTTTCCCCTGCCTCCCCCCTCCCCTTTTCCCTCTCCCCTGATGAGTTGTACAGTTGGTTTATACCAAATGGTTTGTAAGTATTGTTTTGGAATCGTTTCTCTTTTTATCCTTTGTCTCTAGATTTTGATATTCTTTTTCCCTTCCCTAGTTATAATACACATATATACAGTATCCAGGGTACTCAGATCTCTTTCTGTGTGTCTGTTTCTGTCTCTCTCACTCTCTTGCTATCTCATTCTCTCTCATGCCAGTACTGGGGCTTGAACTCAGGGCTTAGGCACTGTCTCTTAGCTTTTTTGCCCAAGGCTGGCTACCACTTGAGCCACACCTCCACTTCTGGCTTTTTACTGGTTAATTGTGGATAAGAATCTCACCAACTGGGGCTGGGAATGCTTGCTTAGCATGCATGAAGCTCTGGGTTTGATTCTTCAGAAACAGAAAAAGCCAGAAGAGGCGCTGTGGCTCAAGTGGTAGAGTGCTAGCCTTGAGCAAAAGAGGCTCAGGAACAATGTCCAGGCCCTGAGTTCAAGCCCCAAGACTGGCAAAAAAAAAAAAAAAAAAAAAAAAAGAAGAAGAATCTCACTATCTGGCTTTGAATCGTGATCCTCAGATCTCAGCCTCTTGAGTAGCTAGGATTACAAGCCTGAACCATCAGCGTTTGGCCAGCTACTTGCTTTTTACATAAATAAACACCAGCCACTACACAGATCAAAACAAAAATCTAGGCCTTGACAATAACCAATACATTTTCCAAATCCCAAGGGACAGTAAACAGGCAAGTGAAAAAGTGGTTTACACAACACAAACAAGACAGAGGGCCCATTCCTTTAAAAAAAAAAAAAAAAAGTTTCACTTCTTGCTTCCAAAGAAGGCATCTATCCCAAATGCCTTGTTTTTTACATGCCCCAAGTGTCCTATCATTCCCGGTCATTTAAAACCTGGGTTCCCAACTGGTATATCATTTTATTTTAATGATCTAGGCTTCTTACAGAAACATGGAAAAATAACAATTTCTTTTTTCAATTAAACATGTCATGACTAACAGATTAAAGCCAGCCTGTCTTTCAGCCTGCTATGAGCAGCCTGGGCAGGGAAGGGGTTAACCCAGTGCCCAGGGAACCTAGGGTGAAAATGGTCCAGAACCTAGGGGGACTGCGCTTGCCTGCGCCTGTGCAGAGGAGCTCTGAGCAGGCCTCCTGGCTGCACAAAGGCCTGCTTTGTTCTCCCGGCTCTGTTTTAAATATCTGACGACTATTGCCCCAGTCCCTGCGCCAAATCCCCTGGCCTGGCTACAGGCCCAGCACAAGGGCTCATTGTCAGGCCGAGTGAGGGGTGAAAGGGGCCAGCAGGGACTCTCAGGTTGTGTCAAGTTGACTCAGCCATTTGGGTCACCTGGGCTGAGTAGTGGGGTGCATAGGATGGAGGCGGGGTGTGTGTGTGTGTGTGTGTGTGTGTGTGTGTGTGTGTGTGTGTGTGTGTGTGTGTGTGTGTGTTGGGGGAGAGGAGTATTCGTATCTTTTTCCTACCCCAGAATTAAACTTTTGCAACGTGGCCTGTAAGGAGGAGCATCCGTTTCCACCTAGCACAAGAGTTGGGGGTCCACCTTCCCAGCCTAGCCTTAGCCCCAGTAGGGCAGAGCCAGCCATGCAGGGGCCTGAACCCACCAAGCCAGCCGTTTGGGTTCTTTTTTTTTTTTTTTTTTTTTGACCAGTCCTGGGCCTTGGACTCAGGGCCTGAGCACTGTCCCTGGCTTCTTCTTGCTCAAGGCTAGCACTCTGCCACTTGAGTCACAGCGCCACTTCTGGCCATTTTCTATATATGTGGTGCTGGGGAATTGAACCCAGGGCCTCATGTATACGGGGCAAGTACTCTTGCCACTAGGCCATATCCCCAGCCCCCGTTTGGGTTCTTATCAGACCATCACTGTGAATATTTACAAAGTGCCTGTCTCTGGGACACGTTGAAAAGCGTGGCGTTCCAGGGCAAACCAACCCAAAGAGGCCAAGGGGAAGCTCTCCGTTCTCCCCTCTCCCTTCCTCTGCATAATCTGTGCCCAGAAGTCACCCCAAAAGGCCCCACTGGCTTCCTGCAGGTACAGGCCTAGACCATGCAGTGACCAGCTTTGTTGCAGCACAGTCACCTGGGTGAAAATTGCACCTACTATTGCATGGACCTGCCCTCCTGGGGGTGGAGGTGGGATGTGCTTCCAACAACAGTAGGTTTTCAGCTGGTGGGGAGCTCCCCCCCCGGGGGGGGGGGTTTCCTGGTCTCCTGGCCTCCCAGTGGGCAGCAGGTAAAGTTCCTTCTCAGCTCAGGTGTTTGGTTTCCTGTGGCCACAGAGGAGGAGGTCTTGCACTGTCTCTAGGGAACCTTTTAATATAGTAATTACAAACCCCCACTCTTCTCTTCCAATTTCTTCTTTAAAGGGAATATTGCCTCTTAAACCAGGCCTTGGAAACTGGAAGCAAAACACAAAATGTGGGCCTCAGCAACTCTAGAAAACAGGCACTTCAGTCTAAAATTGAATTGAATAGAGAGGTAGGTGACCAAAGCTCATGTATGCTTGACATTTCTAAGGGAACCTGGGACTCCCTGCTGGGAGAGGATTCCAAAGCAAGGGGCTTGCTCATTTGTCTATGCTTGTTCTGAACCTCATAGTTTATTCTCTCAAAGTCAAATTTATACTTCCCAGCTGAGAAGAACATAAATACCTCCATGTTTTTTTCTTTTTACATATGACATACTTTAAAAAAAAAAAACTTTAAATAGTTGTACAAAGGGATTTCAACTCAACATGTCATTTTACATCTTGACCAATGTTACGCCTTCCATCAGTGTCAGAAATATTTTTATTTTTAATTGCACTTTACAGGTGGTTGTTGTGGTTTCATTTTTACATTTCACCGATTGCCACAGTTTGCCACCACTCTAATACTTGCATATAGATCTGTCCTCTATCAGCAAGCATCCTCTTCTGCAAAGGAGGACATTGTTCCGAGCCACTCAGGTAGGTAAGGCTGTGACAGAACTCAGTCTTTCCACGTACTAAGACTACAACTCCAGGTTTTCACCCACCACTTCCTCGAATCTGTCCCACACGGGAAGACTAATTCCATCTCAAGAGTGAAGCTCTGAGGAAAGTCTGTTAGCATTCCGGTAGCTTTGTGGAGAAGGGATCTTTTTTCCTGGAAAGATGTGAGGCTGTTGGAACTGTTTTCAAGGACCACAGCCTACCCGTGTGGAGACGGAAGTGGTGTTTGTGCCAGAGTTTCTAAGTGGCAGAGAGCTCCTGGGTGTCTGATTTCAGGCCCTCTGGTCTCCTGAGGAATGTCTTCAGGGAATACTAAGGATCCTTTCACCACTCCGCGCGCTGTGAACCCCCTATCTCTGGAGAAGATAGCAGCGTGTCCCCTGCTCCTACCTCCCTGACCAGTGTGGAGCCATAGTCCCTGAGCAAAGTGCTAACGTGACTGCAACCAACCTCGAAGATGAGCTTGCAGAATCTCCCCAGCTGGAAAACGGCATGGCAGCTTCTCTTCTGCAGCTCTCGACTTAGGGATGCTGAAATTTTTCTGAGAATGTCTGTTCAATGCTTGGAAAATAGCCTTTATCCACAGACTGACTGCATGGCAGTGCCTGTCCAGGTAAGTGGAGGTGCCAGGATTTATACCCCACCCAGGCTCAGAGGCTATGATCATGCCAACTGACCTTTTGCTTGTACCAGTGAGTGAGTTCCTTAAAAAATATATGTAAGTATATAAATAATAAATATGTAACATGTGTAATATATAGACACATATTTATTATATACATTAGATATTATATATTAAATATATTTTATTATTGTTATTTTATTATATGTAATAAATATATACTATAATAACATAATATATGTGTATATACTTTTTTTTTAACCTAATCTACGTACTACCACCATCCAACCCTCTGAGCCAACCCCTGGCTTCCATTTGTCCCAGTCTGGAGGGTGAACCAGAAAGCACTTCAAGCCATCACAGTGACACATCCTGCCACCAACTGATCCATTTCAGTGCTGTCACCTTTTAACTGTTCAGCAGTGTTTGTGCAAGTATTTGAATATTTTCTTGCATTTTGACCTTATTATTTTATAAGGATGAGTGGAAATGGAAAAATGAAGTGCTGATGCTAGTGATAAGCAAGGCAGGTCTCATAAACATAATGTAATTGAGACCAAGATGGAAATCATTAGGCATGCTGATGCCGAAAGTGGGGAATATTTACCCTCAATCAGATGTTCCCTGGATTGAAGCCAGACAATTGTGTGTTCAATCGTGAAGATAAAAAGAATACCCTTGCAAAGCAGACAGAAAATTCAGGACATATATGGTCAAAAATTATGTCTAAAAGGAGGGTATAGTTAGACATCAATTATAATCCATCCTTTTAAAATGGATGGATTAATAATTAATAACAATTTTAACTGAATAACAGCTTTCAGGGCTGGTTGGGGAGAGATATTGTGAGACTAGAAGTCAAGAAAATAGAGTTACATTGTTGTTTCACTTCCTGGGAACAAAGCCTTCCCTTCTAACACACGAACAGGTGTGGGAGAACATTAGGGATGAGAGGATGGTGTGGCCTAAAGATGTGATCTCTGTGGGACACTCCACAATACCAATGCCAGGGACAAGGCCTTTCATGAATGTGCTGGAAGGAATGGAACTAACCCCAAAAGAGGCCCTTGAGTGCAGCACCACACACCCAATTTACAGAAGATCATGAATCAGAAGCCAAGAGTATTGGGTGCAACTTTTCCTCTTTGGCCATTGTCCCAGGTCTCCCTGAGGGGCAGGGGGAGGCTTATACTCACAGCCGTTGCATGCTCTGTCCTTTCTGGTTAGCTACTGCCTCCCTGGCTGGCTCTGAAGGCTCAAGCCAGACCTCCACTCTCCCCTGTTGTGGTTTGAACGTAGCATCCCTGCTGCCTGCCCACCCTTCTCTCCTTCCTCTTTCCACAAGTAACAAGCACCAGCTTGTTGGGGTGCTCCCTGGTGACAAGGGACCCCATCTTTGTATCTACAAAATCCCTCCTGGTAGGAGGCCTTGGGACTTGTTTTCTACATGAAGGAGAGTGGAGAGAAACAGGAGAGTCTGAGGCCTTCCACACATTGCAGACTTTCCCCTTGGATCCACTGCTCCCTGTGTGACCTGGTACAGCCATTTTGGATGTCTTAGACACTACAATCCCTGTCTTTATGTTCCAAAAGCCAACCCATCTGTTTCTGAATTTCTCACTTTTCCCTCAAAGCCCTCTCTTTGGGAGTTTTCTTGCTTGCTCTAGTGTCATTAAGTCTCAACCCCTACAACCCTGCCCTTTGCATCCGTTGGAGCATTCTTTACTAGTACTTTTAGTAAGAAGATGCACTGATGTTGAAAATGAACTATACGATTTGTGGATGGGGGCAGGAAGGAAAAAGTGGGAGAGAACAAGGGAAAGGGGAGCATTGTCCAAAAAGAAATGTACTCTTTACCCGACTTATGTAACTGTAACCCTTCTGTATATCACATTTATAATAACCATAAAAATTTAATTTAAAAAAGAAAATGCACTGATTTATAATCCACTGTGGGCTTCTCCATTCTCTTCATGCAAAACAATCCAGAGGGTGCTCTGATCCAAAGTGTTGCTCGGGAGGACAGCCAAATATATGCAAGACTCTCTCAGCCGCCTGGAGCTGTGATATGATGTCTGAACAGCATCTTCAGAAACACACTGACCTTCTGGCATGGGATGCCTTGCAGACAGGGACACCTCTTGAGGCTGTCTGGGGCTTTGAGGACATGGCAAGAAGCCCCTGATCAGGGGACTTAGTCTGGTGGAGCATTAATTGGCATCTCCAGTCAGCTGTGAATGAGGAGGTGTCTGAGTCCCATCTTTCACCCATCTGATCACTAACACTTTTCTGAGTTAACACACCCTGCCCCTGTTGCCCTGGCCTATGACCATCGAAAGCAAAAGTCCCAAAACAACCTTGAGAGTAGTCAGTTCAGAAAAGTAAGATACCTGTTACATTGCCCTCTTGGCTAAATGGCTCTCAGATACATTTGCCATTCAGGTTCCCTGGATCCTTCTGGGACTAAAAATCCCCCAGTCTACTTGATAGAAAGCCCTATGGGCTACAAAAGCTCAGACCAACTTATATCTGTGGGAGCAGAAGGGTGGCATGGCAGAGCTACAGTGCCAAGGCTCAGCTGCATCTTTTCTGGATATGTATGTGATTTCCCAAAATTCAGGCAGGAAAATATGTCTTTCCCCTGACAGGCTCCAGCTCCTTGCCCCCTCCCTGCCCCCACCACATTTGCATTCCCTCAGCAATGGGGAAAAGGGGCCAGAGTGGCGAGGACAAGGCTGTAATTCAGCCAGGCCCCGATGACATCCCAACCGTGAGAGTGCAGCTGGGGCAGCTTATGAACAGTGCTCAAGTCCCAGGGGGAAGTCAGGCCTGTTCTCCAGCCCACAAGCGCCTATTGTTCACTTTCTTGTTTTTCTCCAAATGTTTAGATGTGCTCAGAGCACAGAAAAGCCTGAAACCAAGACCATCAGCCAGGGCAAAGCCTGAAGCGGCGAAGTCCAGGGGCTGGAGCTCTGCGGGCCTTCATTCCCCTTCCTCAGTTTTTCCCACATCTCCTTAAGATACAACCATGCTGTGGTTAGGGGCATAGGGAAGGCCTCTTCCTGGCGAGGACAGCAGTGGGTTTGGGCGACTCCATCAAATAGGGTGGGAAAGCACAGCTCAAAGCTCTCTTGGTTTGCAGCCAAGTGCAACTGCCATATTATCTTGGGGCTGTCCAGAATGTGGGCAGGAAAACCTGGTGACTCCCTTCTGACTGCTTGTCATTGGCCAAGGCTGTTGAAGGTTGATGGGAATAATAAGGGGCCAGGTTTCTATTGGTATCAGGAAATGGGGTTCCAAGGCTCAGCCTCTTCGAGTCTGACTCCTGGCGCTGGCTCTCACCTGCTGTGCAACTTTAGGCAAGTTACTGTTTCTGAGCCTCAGTTTCCTCCTTCATAAAATGGCACCTATCTCTCAGACTTGTCACTGACTTAACAAGATAATTAAGAAAAAACATGGACATCCAAGAAATGGAAACAAGAGGTTTTTTGCTTTAATTTTTTAACTGTTTTTGTTTTCTTTTTGCTCGAGGGTAAGCGGGAGCGCAGAAATGGAGGGACAGATAGTAAACAAATATAGCAGTGGTACTCTCTAGGCACTAGGTTGAACATGAACTATACAACTTATGGGTGGGAAGAGGAGGGGAACACTGGGAGAGAGTCAGGGAAGGGGTTGTCCAAAAAAGAAATGTACTCTTTACCTGACAATGTAACTGTAACCCCTCTGTACATCACCTATATAATAACAATTTTAAAAAATGTTTTAAAGGAAAGAACACGAACACAAAAGGAGACCCCGGGTCTCTATTGGTTATTCTTTGTGTTATTATTATCTGCAATTACTATGATAGCATCCTGAAGCTGCTGTCTGCTTGGGACACCTAAAATGAATGCCTTCCAAGCCTCCAATTGTGGGTCAGAACAGCTGTGTGGGAGCAGAGGAATGAAAGATGAAGTGCTTGTGACATGGGGGGGGGGGGGAGGGAGAAAACGTGCTCAACAGCTTGGCCCTCCCATCCCTTCCCCCTTGCCCTCCCTCCCTCCACCCCTTCCCCCTTCCCCTCCCTCTCCCCTCCCACAGATCCCTTTCTGCAGGGGGCTCATATTACCTGCTTTCCCTCATGCCTGGCTTCTCAGCCGGCCACGTGGCTCTAAGTCCCAACCAGGCCTCTGAACATCCCCCCCCCCCACCTCCCCCTGTATACCCACTTTGGTGGCCACCACTGGTCAGCCACAAAATGGGGTACTGGTGGGCAGAATGGAATCTCTGGAAATGACTAGGCCAAGAGGAAGCTCTAGTCTCAAACAGGTCTGGGATAGTGGGTGCAATTGAGAGATGAAGTCCAAGAGCTTTGGTGTGAATGGAGCTGGAGAGAGAGAAGGGAAGAGCCTACTAGAGGCTGGAGAGGCAAGGTCAGTGGGGTCTGAATTCTAGTCCTCCATGCCTCGCTAAAGGTAAGGCTTTGGGGCTTCTGCCTCCCTCAGAAACAGAGCTATGATGATCCCCCTTCAGACTCATTAATCCTTCCAGGAATAAGACCCCAGGAGCCTCTGGTGACAGGGCCATCTGGTTTCCTTATCTTCCTTATCTCCCAGCACTCACCTTCCATTTGGAATGTTTATCCCAAGATAAAGATCAGATTCCACTTAGGGTGATTGAATGAGGGCCTCCCCGCAATTTCAGATGAATGGGCATCTGATCCAATCATAGATGAGCCAGACAAGGCTCAGTTAATGGATGGGGCTCCTCCCACCCTCACCCCTCCACATCCCCTGCCTCCTTCCCCTGAAAGGCCTTTCTTCCTTGCAGGAAGCTGAGTTCTGCGTGAGATTTCCAAGGGGCCAAAATGTAGCTGCTTCGAACAATAATTTTTAAAGCCAGAGATCTACTACGAGGCCAGCAATTTTCAATAGACATATAAAATTAAGTCACAAAGACAATCTACATATGTAATTAGAAATGTTCTAAGGGTCCCAAGTAAAAGATAAAATTGGAGAAATTAATTTTAAGGGTACATTTTCCCTATTTGACATTGTTATCTATAATCATTTATATTTTATTTCACCTCAAAATATCATTCCAAGATGTAGCCCAATATAAAAATTATTTGAGACCAGGTATTGTGGCACATGATCAAGGACTTTGTCTACAGAATTCAACTTTAAAAAAGCTGTAATATAATTCACATTCATTTTCTTGGACTTAGTCTTTAATATCTATAGACTTAGAGTACATGCTGATAATAGACTAGTGATATTTGAAAGGGCCCATTGGCTCCCTGTGGCTAGTAGCTATTGAATTGATCAGGGAAGATCTGATCTAGGCCACAAGAAGGAACCTGGGGAAAAACACAGTGGACAAGGTGGCTGTCACACTCACTGGCTGCCAGAGAGCGCTCTTAGGGACCATGAACAATCCATGCACTGCTTCATTCTGCTCTAAACCAACACTAGACTTCATCTTTGCCTCCTCTCCTTTCCCTTTTCCCCTCAGAAAAGAAAACACACAAAATACATATGAATACAACTTTTTTTTAAAAAAAGTGTTCAGGTAGCAGTGGCTCAATCCTGTAACTCTAGCTACTCAGGAGGCTGAGATCTGAGGATCACAGTTCAAAGCCAGCCTAGGCAGGAAAGTCCTTGAGACTCCAATTAACTAGCTAAAAGCTAGAACTAGAGATGTCACTGAAGTGGTAGGGCTCCAGCTTTGAGGAGAAAAAAAGAAAAATAGCACCCAGACCCTGAGTGTAAGCCCTAGTACCAGTATGCACATACAAAAAAAGAGTGCTAGCTATCTTTACTACTAGCTCAATTTAACTCATCTGCTAATGAAGTTACTGACTGAAGCCTCCATCTTCCCTCCAGCTTCCATGCCATGGGCTCCACTATACTTTGTAAAGAAGAAAGAAGGCCATGTGTATAGATGGAGTCAGTTTTGGGTGGCCACTGCCAGTTCATGCCCCCTGATTCTAGAGAAGAGGACACACACTTTAGCCACTGAAAGGACAGTGGGGAAGAATGCCCACTAGGAAGGCAGAAACCATATTTAAATGACCATCTGTGTTCTGGGTAGGAGAAAGGAAAAGAACTCAGTTTGTGTTTGAGGATCTCTTCTCTCTCTCTCTCTTTCTCTCTCTCTGTCTCTCTTTCTCTGTGTGTGTGTGTGTGTGTGTGTGTGTGCACGTGCACATTTGCTTGGTTCTGACCCTAGTGAGTCTTTGGTGCATTGATAACATCACAGATCTGCTGAAGCAGAGAGGGTCTCCAAGGCCTCCACTGGCCTTAGGATTCACTACATACAAAACTAAGACAAGGAGAAGGGATGGGATCCTCTGGCAAAGCAGGAGCATGTCCAAGGTATAGGCATTGAGCCCCAAGAGAAGACATAGTGGCCTCAAAGAGACCCTTCACACAAGAATTGCTCACTATCCCTTCTCTCTGCTTTATTCTTCACTCCCAAGCATGTCTTTTAAAATTTTAATTAATTATTTTGTTGTTGTTGTTCTATTACCAGAGCTTGAACTCAGGGCCTATCTCTTAGCTTTTTCCACTCAAGGCTGGCACTCTATCACTTGAGTCATCACTTCACACTTTTAGCAGTTAATTGGAGTATCTCAGATTTGTCTGTCCACGCTGGCTTCAAATTATGTTCCTCAAATCCCAGCCTTCAGAGTAGCTGGGATTACAGGCTTGAGTCCAAGAACTTCTTACTCTTGATTCGATTCTATTTATCATGTTAACTGCTATCCTCAGTTTGGATTCTCACTTCCTCCCCAGTGCCTAGAAGAGGGTCTGCTGCTCTTCATACTGGCTGGCTGAAGAAACGCTCCTGGGTTATAGCACCAGGCCTACTGCGCAGGCCTGGGAAAGCTATGATCACAGGCATAGCAAGAGGATGAAAATGAGCCAGCGAGAACAGTGGGGGCGGGAGCAGGGGGGTAGAAGCTGAGCATGAAGGGAGATGGTGTGTGTGTGTGTGTGTGTGTGTGTGTGTGTGTGTGTGTGTGTTTCCACCAGTAATAGGGAGACAGAGAAGAATTTGCAGGAGTGGAGGAATGTGATTGCAGCACAAAGGGAGCAAGATTATTTTGTCAGCAACATTTGGATCCCATTGGTGATGAGAGACATGTGGGCCCGGCAAGGAGACAATTGTGGTAGTCAAGACAGGATGTGAATAAGACATAAAGAAGTGTTTCATCAGTGGGGATGGAAAAGAACCAGGCTTGTGGGAGCCAAGTGAAAGACGAGGAAGGGTCGGCCCCAGCATTCACACGTGCCTCTTCTCATGCACCTTCAGTGTGTCACACACATGTGCATGCACACACACACACACACACACACTCACATAGGCTACCCTATGGGATCATTCATTCAAAGGCCCACATCCTGTGGTCTCATACAGCTACAAACCTCACATTCAGCTTCAAGCTTTGGCCTCTGTCTCAGTTTGCTTCTGACCCTAGCCTTGAAGGGAATGAGACGGGCAAGGCCCAGACACTTCAGAGGAGGCAGATCTTTTCCAGTAATGGCTTGGATGCTGACACCTTTGAGGGGGGCAAGAGGCCTCAGAGAAGTCTGAGTCCTCTGGGACAGAAAGGGGAGACTGGCACAGTGAAGGAAGACCTGAAGAGAAGTCGTTTGAATGGGGCAGGAAGGGCAACTGTTAGCTGACATCCTAACTGACAGGCTTACACATGTGTGGGCCACGTGAAGGGTCTGTAATCGAGACTGCCCACCCTCACCCCCACAGAAGGCAAATGAGCTTCTTGTTAGGAATGGGTGGGTGGGGACACACTTGGGGATCCAGCTGCAACAGGACTTTATTTTTAAAGAGCCTTAGATTGATGTCTCTGCTAGCCTAAATATAACTGAGCAGCCAAGTTTTCTTCCCAGGCAGGCCAGGCCTGTGAGCAAACTCCAAGACTCTGGGGAAGGAGGAGAAAGGGCGGGGCGGGGGGGGGGGGGGAGAGACAGACAGAAACAGAGGAAAATAAGATAGAAAAACACAGAGAGAAACAAAGAGATGGTGGGGGAGAAAAAGAGAGAAATAAAAGTATGAGAGATAAGAGAAACAGAAAGACAGAAATAGAAAAAAGAAAGAAACAGAGACACAGAAATAGAGAAAAGCAGAGACAGAGACAAAAACAGAGAGACAGAGAGAAACAAAGAAGAGAGAGAGAGAGAGAGAGAGAGGCCCACAGATGGAAAAGGTCACACATTTAGCCCTCTGGGTGTGCTGCAGAGGGAGATGGATGAGCTGGTTGTGGACAGTCTGCAGTCCCATGGCCTCACACTCAAGGAAGAAAGATTGAGGATGGCTGGGAGGATAGGGCAGTGAGCCAGCACCCACTTTGTATCTAGGTTCTGCCTGGCCCAGTGGGGACAGTTAAGACTGCTCAGTGGGAGAGGAGGGCCGAGCACACACACACAGCACCGGCAGGACAAAGAAGTAATGGGTGGAGCCCACAGGATTCCCATGCAGACCTATGCAGAGTGTTGGGAGTATTGAGGGAAGAGTTCTTCTGCAGGACTGCAGGAAGGGCCCAAAGACCCTCCCTAGAAAAGGGAGAATTTGAGATGGACTTGAAGGGCAAGAACCAAAATGGAGAGAAACAACAGGAAGTGGAGGCAGGGGTGGATGGATTTGGGGGACACTGAGGAGTCAGACTAGACAGAAGTATAAAATTGTGCAAGTGAGAAGGAGGTGGTGGTTGGAGGCCAAGGTCTCCACACCTTTCCCGAAAGCATGCCCTTGGGTCTGTTAGTACAAGGGAGCTATGGAAGAGTGGGGAGGGAAGGTAGCAACATAACGGATAGATGAGTGAGTTAATCTGGCAATGAAATGTAGGTCTAGCTTCCGGCAGTGGGGGGGAGGGGGGTGAAGGGAGAGCTAAGAGCACAGAAATCTAGAAGTTGAGGAGGTAAGGAGAAGCTAGCTACTGAAATAGGTTCCCAGGTCTCAGGAACAGAACCCAACAGAAGTTTGTTTTTTCCTCCCTTAGAGCTAATATGGCTGAAGGAAGGCCTCTGCTTCTAGAATTAGTTCAAGAATCCTGGGTGAGGAGGGGAATCTTCCATCTTCAACACATGGCCTTTGGGCTACCCAAGAATTTCCATCTATCTGACACAGGCATTCCATTGGCAGAACTCTGTCACATGCCCCTTGCAAGGGATAGGAACAGATGGAAGGTAGTAAATATATTCCAAAGGTTTGGGTGTTGAGGGCTTGATTTCCAGCCCATAACACCACCAGGAGACAGTGGAACCTCTAAAGGGTGGGAGGAGTATGTATGTCCTAGAAAGGGATTTGGTGTCCCTGCCCAACTCCTCCCCCATCACCACCTCGGTTTCTTATCATAAGGGGAAACAGCTTTGCTCCATCACAAGCTACTTCCATGCCTGGCCACAGGCCCAAAGGCAATGGGGCTAAACAACGAAACACTGAAGCCTTTGAAACTATGGGCCAAACTAACCCTTTTCTTCCTATAAGTTTGATTAGTTTATTTTGTCACAGTCATAGAAAGCTGCCTAACCCAGTGGTTAACTCTGTCACAAGACACAGAGAGGGAGTGAGAACTGAAGAAGTATGTCAGCCACAAACACAAGAGGCTGAGGGAGAGGCAGAGGTAGAAAGAATGCCTCTATGTGTATATAGAATTAAGAGAACAAGGAGTCAGGGTAAAAGAGTAGCTTGAAAAAAACAAGAACCTTCAGGAAAGTAGAGGCTGAGACATGCCCTTTATGTGCCCACAAGGCTGATAGGCAGACAGAGCCTGATTTCAATGCTTTGGGAAGTGCCAGCAATGATTCCTTAGTACTTTCCAGAAGCACATCCCTAAAATATGCATGTATGACCTAACTCAGGACATTAACTTAACACCTAACAGGCTGTATAAAGGACCCCTTTCTAGAGTTTCTGCTGTGTGGTACAGCAGCTAGGATATGGTCTTTGGAGTCGGCAGATCTGGAATCCAGTAACAGCCACCTTGAGCCTGAGCAAGCAACTTCATTCCTCTGTTTCCTCATCTCCTAAGTGCCTATACTGGTAGCTGTTTTCCTTTTATCCCTCCTCTCCCTCCCCCTCTTTCTTTCTTCCTTTCTTTTTGGTATGGAGGTTGTGTTACTGTTTGGCCATATGCAATCTCTTTCTTTGTTGATTTTCAAGATAGGATTTTACTTTATGTCCAGGCCAGCCTGAACTATGATCCTTCTGTTTGTGCTCCCCTCTATTACTGGGATGATAGATGCATACCACTGCACACAGCTGTTGGAACCTCATGACCCTTTCTGCCTAGGCAGGCCTCTAAATGTGATCCTTCCATTTTCTGCCTACCAAGCTGGTAGCTGCTTTTCAAACATCTGCCCTGTAAAGGGCTTAGCATAGTGCCAGTACAAAGTATGACCTATCATACCAAAACATACCATGTGCTTCCTGCAGGCCAGCACTTATTTGAGATTGAAAGAACCAAAATCCCTACTCTGAAGAAGCTTATGCTTTTGGTAGTGACATTAACATAGAAGCAGATTCTTAAAATGATGATAATATGATAACTGCAGTTAGTGATGGTGGCCTTCACAGAAGTCCCAGCCCTGGCTGGCAGAGGTAGACCATCTTAGTAGAGAAGAAGAGTTTACCAAGGATGGATCTAATATTCCAAAAGTAGCAGTGAACTGCCACACAGCAGGTGGCAGGAATAGGACATGGAAGGGGCTGAACTTTGACAGAGTCTCTTGTCTCCAACCATACATTTGTAGAAGTAGAGAAAAATATAATGGGAAATGTGGTGGCATTCTGAACTTTGGGACTTTACTCTGGGTGTAGTGAGTGACCCCTGAGAAGTTTTAAACAAGAGACTGACATGACAAGGGTCCTGTTCGCATTCTTATGGGTGTGTCAAGGTTGCTATTTGGAGGGGAGATTTAGGGAGAAAATAGGGGCAAAGAAGCCCAACCTACTTCATTTAAAAGATGGTGAAGGACCTTCCTTATTTTTATTTACCTGGGTAATAATGACTATAAGTATGTCTACTGTGTATTGATGTATATATCACATGCTATCCCCATGTTAATTTCAAATCTACATGTTTATTGCTGATATGTAGGGAAGCAATTGATACTTTTGAATTAACCTTGTATACAACCCTGCTGTACATCACTTCCAAATTCTAGTTCCTTGTAGATCCTCCTGAATTGTTTTATATAGTAGATCATAGTATCTCCAACAAACAAAAAATTGTTTCTTGCTTTCCAATCTATATACTTTTTATTTCCTTTTCTTGTCTAATTGCAGTATCTGTGACTTCTAATACAATATTGAAAAGGAGTAGGTTGAGACATCCTTGCTTCATTTCTGATCTTAGTGAGAAGGCTTCGAGTTCCTCACCATTAAGTTCAAATTGAGGAAAGTCTCCTCTTTCCTTAGCTTACTGAGAATTTTTGTCATGAATGAATGTTGGATTTTGTAGAATGTTTTTATGCTTCTGTTGATATGATCATGTGCTTTTATTTTTCTTTAACTTGTTGATGTGGTGGATTACATTGATTTTCAAATACTGAACCAGCCTTACAATATTTGGATAAATCCTGTTTGTTCAAGCTTTATAATTTTTTTTAATGTATTGTTGGTTGGGTTTAGTTTGATAAAGTTTTATTGGGGATTTCTGCATTCATAGGAAATAATTGGTCTGCAATTTATTTTTGTTTTGTTTTGTTTTTTGGTCAGTTGTGGGGTTTGAACTCAGGGCCTACTCTTCAGCTATCCAAGACTTGATGCTATTGATTCCTAGACCTTATCTCAGCCAGGTCTCATGTTTCTCTTGACTCTCCTCTTAGATAATGAACCTAGTTGGGTGTATTAATCCTTTTTCAGTTGCTATAACAAAATACCCGAGGCTAGGTACTCTTTTTTTTTTCCTCCCAAAGTCATACATTTAACTCATAGTTTGTTTTGTTTTGTTTTTTTTCTTTGCCAGTCCTGGGCTTGGACTCAGCCTGAGCACTGTCCCTGGCTTGTTTGTTCAAGGCTAGCACTCTACTACTTGAGCCACAGTGCCACTTCTGGCCATTTTCTATATATGTGGTGCTGGGGAATCGAACTCAGGGCTTCATGTATATGAGTCAAGCACTCTTGCCACTAGGCCATATTCCCAGCCCCTTAACTCATAGTTTTATTTGTTTGTTTAATTATTTTTGATGTTGTTGTTGGTTGTGGGGCTTGAACTCAGGGTCTGGGCACTGTCCCTAAGCCTCTTTGTGCTCAAAGCTAGCACTCTACACTAGAGGCACAGTGCCACTTCCAGCTTTTGAATAGCTTATTGGAGATAAGAGTCTCACAGGGATTTTTCTGCCTGTGCTGGTTTCAAACCATGATCCTCATATCTCAGCTTCCTGAATAACTAGAACTATAAGCATGCTAGTGCCCCATTTATATTTCCTATTTTTTATAATATCTTTGGTTTTAAATATTGTTGGCCTCATACAGTTAGTAAGAATTTCTATTTTTGCTGTCTCTTGAAAACATGTGTAGAAAATTGGTATCATTTCTTCCTTAAATATTTAGTAGAGTTTACCAATAAATCCAGCTGAGCCTAGTGTCTTCTATTCAGGAAGGTTATTAACCACTGATTCAACTGCTTGAGGATACGTAGGCCTATTCGAATGATTTGTGTGTGATTTTTGCATGATTATATTGTTCAAGGAATTGATCTATTTCATCTACAAACTTTAATAAGTTAGTGTTTCCATTTGCATTTAGTTCAAAGTGTTTAAAATTTCCTTTGAGATCTCTTCTTTGATCCATGTCTTACTCACAAGCATGTTGTTTAATTGCAAATATTTAGGGATTTCCCAGTCATCTTGCTATTTATTTCTATTCAACTCTATTATAGCTTGAGAGCTGACATTGTATGATTTATATTCTTTTTCCTCCCAATATTTTTGCCATTAAAAGTAGAATTGCAACAGAGATTCATGCATAAACATTTGCTGAATTTTAGATTATTTCTACAGGCAAGAAGACTGCATTGTAATTCATTCATGGATTCAAGTAATATTTATTGTGCATCTTCTGAGGGTCAGGAACATATGTAAGATTTCTTCCAGCATTAAAATTCTAAGACAAGAATTGCCAGATAAAATACAGGATGCCCAGATAAATTTGAATTTCACATAAACAGTGAATAATTTTTAGTATACGTATGCCCAAAACACTGCTGGGAATAAACTTAATCCCTTACAAAATATTCATACTGTACCTACAATTCAGATTTACATATGCATCCAATCTTTTCCTTTATTAAAAGTAGCAAACTAGAATAGGCATAATTCCTAGGAGTGAGTGAAAACTGAAGAGAATTTTCAAGGTTCGGGTGACGAAGGACAGAGTCTATTGGGTGAAGTGGGGCTAGTTTTCTTTCCTTATAGTGAATTAAAACTATGAATTTCCCAAAAAAAGTGGCAACTTTGAATTTTTTCTTTACTTTTTCTTACTTTTGAAAAGTAAGAAAACTTTACTTTCTGGATGATTGGGAAATGATCTCTGAGAAAACATCATCAATGAAGTCAACCCTTCTAAAGGTGAAGCTGAACTTTTCCAGATTGGTGTTTATGCCATCCCTAGCATTGGCTCATTTAGATTTTTTATTTCATTATCAAACCACATAACTCATTAAAAAGGATTAATCTAGCCATCTGCTAGTGGCTCATACTTGTAATCCTAGCTACTCAGGAGGCTGAGATCTGAGGATCACAGTTCAAAGCCAGCTCAGGCAGGAAAGTTCATGAGACAACTTTTTTTTTTTAATTGTAAAGGTGATATACAGAGGAGTTACAATTACATAAGTCAGGTCATGAGTACAACTCTTTTTGAACAGTGTCACCTTCTCCCTCATTTTCTCCCAGGTTTTTTTCCCTCCCAACTCCTCCCCTCCCCCAACTTGTACAGTTCATTTCCAACATAGTGTCTAGTGAATATCAGTGCTGAATTAGTTCACCCTTTGTCCCACTGTTTCTGTGCTTCCCCTTCCCCTCTGTTTGAGACTTTTATTTCCAATTAACCACTAGAAAACCGAAAGTGGTAGAGCACTAGCTCTACTCAGGTCCTGAGACCAAGCCCCACAACTGACCATATATACATGCACATATATGTATAATTGATGTGTGTGTTTCTCTCAGCTCTTTGTTTGGCTTTGAGTCTGCTGATGTTATGTCCCAAAGTAAAAGTACTTAAACATTTAAGTAGCCAAAAAAAAAAAAAAAAATAGGATTTTGCATTTCACCCAATGCCTTTTGTTTACAGAAGAAATAAATTAGAGATTAGGCATGTTTGTTCACCTATATTTTCTGCTAGAAAATCTGAATGGATCATTTTTACAGGCATCATTTTTTGTTTTATTTATTTACCTTTAACTCTTTAAGCCATCTAGAATTTCTTTGGTGATAGTTTACAATGAATTCCCAAATTAATTTTCCCTTAAAAGTGCCAATTTAGGGCTGAGAATATAGCCTAGTAGTAAAGTGCTTGCCTTTTGTACATGAAGCCCTGGGTTCGATTCCTCAGCACCACATATATAGAAAAAGCTGAAAGTGGAGCTGTGGCTCAAGTGGTAGAGTGCTAGCCTTGAGCAAAAAAGAAGCCAGGACAGTGCTCAGGCCTTGAGTTCAAGCCTCAGGACTGGCAAAAAAAAAAAAAAAAAGCAAACAAAAAAAGAGTGCCAATTTATCTAGCTCTATTTGCTGAATAAAATCATTCTCTTCTCAATGATTTGTAAACTCTCTTTAGTTTTAGACATAAAGAGAAAATCTATTTTTCTTAAAAGTGACTTTATTTGCATCATGTAATTTCGTTGGTCCTTGCTAAATTAACTATAAAATGATGGCTGTATTGGAATTAATTCACGAATTCAACAATTATTGACAATTTGTGGGGTGATCATGTATTTTTCCAGCCTTAAAATTCTAGCCTGTTGGTTTAAATTTATATATCTTGCATTTAATTTACCTACCTGACATTTAATTTTTCTTGCTGAAACTGAATTTTGTTCACATCTTTTCCTGGAGTTACATTCCTCATTGTTGTCTCATGTCTTATTGCACTGGAAAAGTTACAAATCATTCTAACCTGAACTCTGGTGGCTCATTCCTATAATACCAGTTATTCAGGAGGCTAAGATCTGAGGGTTGTGGTTCAAAGACCCCTGAGGTAGGAAAGTCTGTGAGACTCTTAGCTCCAATTAGCCATCAGAAAATCAAAAATGGAGTTGTAGGATACTTGGTAGAACATTAGCTTTGAGCAAAAAAGCTCAGGGATGGTGGCCAGGCCCTGAGTTCAAGCCCCAAGACCAGCTCAAAAACAAAAAAAGATTTTTATACAGTCAAAGTGATAATTAATGTCTTTGTTTTATCTCTACTTACAATGAAAATGTCACTAAAGTTGTACCAATAAGAATAACTTTGTCTTCTGATTTAAGAAAGAAAGAATATTCATGTTAAGAAAGTTATTATCTGGAGCAGGATGGGGTCAAGGGGAAAAGGGTGAATAAATGAAGAGGAGAATACAGTCAAGAATCCATATATCCTACAAAATTAAGAAGAGTAAGGAAGGAGTGGGTAGGGGAGAGATGGGTGAGAATGTGGAAAGGAGTGACATTGATCAAGATATATTGTATTCATAAATTGTTTTGTTAAATGGGAACTCCTTTGTACAACTACTTAATAAAATATAATGAAAATAAAAAATAAAGTTATTAGCAGACTAGAGATGTGTTCAATGCTATACCATTTAGCATTTGCTAGCGTCTGCAAGGCCTTAGACTGTATCCCCAATACAAGAAAGAAAGAGAGATAGAGAGGGAGGGAGGGAAGGAGGGAAGGAGGGAGGAAGGAAGGAAGGAAGGAAGGAAGGAAGGAAGGAAGGAAGGAAGGAAGGAAGGAAGGAAGGAAGGAAGGAAGGAAGGAAAGAGGGAGCAAGTGAAGGAGGGAAGGTGAAAGGGAGAGAAGAGGAAGAAAGGGAAAGAGGGAAGGAAGGGAGAGAGAAAGAAAGAAGGAAGGAAAAGGAGGAGAGAGGAGGGGACAGAGGGGGAAAGGAAGAAGTGTGGAGAGAGAGAAGGAGGAGAAGGAGGAAGAAGAAAATAAAGGAAATAAAAGAAAGGTAAGGGAAGGAAGGAAAGGGAGAGAAGAAAGGGACAGAAGGCAGGAGGGAGGAATAAATAAAGGAAGAAAAGAAGGAAGGAAGAGGAAAGAGAAGATAGTAATTGTCCTTCCTCAGTTTTCTAAGAGTCTTTTAAAAATAAGTAAAGAATGCTTAATTTTATATAATCTATTTTAGAGCCTATTAAAGCTATTATAATATTTTATATTAATAAAGTAAAAGCACATTTGATATAAAGCACAGCAAATTTAAATTTGTTTTACTATTTTGTTATAGTACAATATGTCATATTTGTGGTTTCACTGCACTGGGACATCTCTGCACCCTCATTCCTGTTTTGTTTTGCTTTGTTTAATTTTGCCTTGTTTTATTTTTTGTTGCCCAGGCTTCCCCCAATTACTCCTGGGCTCCAGCAATCATCCTGCCTCCACTTCCTTTTTCACACTCATACCTATCAGCCATAAAGAATCAGAAATACTGTGTTTGAATTTGAACATATATATAATATGAAATATCCTCTAGAGCTGGAAGAGGAATTGAAAGGCTAGTGGGGTAAAATTCAGTCATGGCAAAAGCACACACACACACACACACACACACACACACACACACACACACACACCCCACAGACAAACAAGTTATTCAGCTTCACCTGACCTTGAGTGAGTTATGTACCCTCTTTGGGACTCAGTTTCCTCATTACTAACATGACTGGGTTTGGCTAGCTCATCACCTAGCCCCTTCCTGCATGACATTTAGTGACAGTGACGACCCTGCAGGGAGTATCGGGTTTCGGGAGAAGCAGATCTGTGTGTCAGTCATCAGGCAGCTCTGTCATTAGAAAACTAAGCAGAGTGTGGGCCTGAGATTGATGGCCAGGAGACAGCATGCTCTAAAATCAATCCTGGCCGTCTCCAGGGGCAAGCTTGGCACTAGTTGGAGCAAAGGAACACGAAGGCTTTGGAGATCTTTAGGAGGGGATCATAGAAAGACAACATAAGGATTAAAGACTTGGAAAATGGGTCCTCTGAGGAAAAGTTAAAGAAACAGACATTCCTTAGGCTAGAGGGCACATTAAGATGGATCTAGCTTTGAGTTCCTAGTGTTTGAGCAAATGTTTTCAAGGGAACATGGCAGTCTTAAGCAAAGCTCTTCATGTTGCAAGACCTACTCAAGCCAGCTTTTAGGAATTTCCAGCTAGGAACACAACTGTTAAGTGGAATTTGCAGGAACTGACAAGCTGTGTGGAATCCAGATCTCTCTCTCTCTCTCTCTCTCTCTCTCTCTCTCTCTCTCTCTCTCTCTCTCTCTCTCTCCCCCCCACCTCCCCCCCACTAATGGTATGTGTCTGTGTGTGTCTCTCTGTCTCTTTCTTTCTCTTCTCCCCCTTCCTTTCGCTGTCTCTCTATTGGCGCTTTATCAAACCTCTACTCTGTGCTCTGCTTGGCATACCATACTCCCAGTTGCCACTCCACAGTAGGATCAGCCTCTGAGACACCTTGGCCCTCTCTCTGTACCCTACACGACTTTTGTCCTCTGTTCCTTACAGCCACTTTGTCCATGGCCCACTGTTCCAGCCCTTCCATTTTTAGTTCTACATTCCCCTATTAGGATTCATTCACCCTAGCAGGCCTTTTGATGCCAAATCAACTGAATCACTGGTCATAATTGGCCAGCCAATAAATGGGTCACCTTGGAGTGTCTTGTCCAATCACACTTGAAGAGGGAGGGGAGTGGGGCATGCACTGCAGAGCATAGTTGCGTGAGAACTGAGACCTCTTTCCATGTCATCTGTGGCCCTCCTCAGCATCATGGCCCCAAATCCCATCACCTTCCAGAAAAAGAAAAGAAACTGAGACATTAGTAGACAAGTGGGAAGGTTAATTGTTCATTGCTTTTGTATTTTTCTTGAACTAGGTTTAATTACACGAGCAGCCTCAAATATAAACAGGCAAAACCTCAACACCTCCCGCCCCCCAGCCCCCATACAAGGGCCTTGAGAACACAGACTTCAAAATAGAGTAAGGCTTCCTCTGCCTAAAACACAGTATCCCGGACATCTCACTATCTTAAGTTAGACCAGAACCTGGGAACGAGCCAAAGATGTCTAAACAGCCAAAAGGATCCACATGAGCCCAGATTGGAGTATTTAAAGTAGCATATAATTCAAAGCAACTGTGCTCCCGAGGGCGGGATGACATGCAGGTCTGTAAGAAATACTGGGTGAATTCTATAGGAATGGGAAGGCCAAGTTCCTTGCTCATAAGCACTTCCTTCTTTGTTTATGCAGAATCTGAACAAGTTGGCATATCTGCTTACTCAACCCAGAAGACACTAAAAGAAACAAATGAGACTCAATGAAGATGGGCTGTGAGGTTGTATAGCTGAAACAGCATTCTCCCTGACAACAGAACAAATTGAACTGCTGAGCCACAAGACAAGAGATAGGAAAACTATCAAGAGAAACCCATGAATCCCCAAACTATGGCGATACACTTATCTCAAAGGTTTTTGGAATGATAACTGAAGTTCATAAAAATGACTATAAACAGAACAAAAAGTGTTAAGATCAGTGCAGTCTAGCTGGGCATGGTGGTTCGTGCGTGTACAACTTGTTAGGAAGCTGAGGCAGAAAGATTCTGGAGTTCAGGAATTTGAGGCCCATCTGGGTAACACAGTAAAATGCTATCTCTTTAAGTAAGATGCTATCTCTTTAAATATATATAGAGAGAGAGCCAGGCTCCAGTGGCCTACACATATAATCCTTGCTTCTCAGGAGGCTCAGACCCGAGCAGTGAGAATTTTATCTCCAATGAACCACCAAAAACCTGGAAATGGAGCTGTGGTTCAAGTGGTAGAAGTGCCATCCTTGACCAAAAAAGCTCAGTGACAGTGCCAAGACCCTGAGTTCAAGCCCCAGGAATAGCACAATAAAATAAAACAAAAGGAGATGAGTATAATCTATTTTAAAACCAAGTATGTGAGTGTGTGTGTGTGTGTGTGTGTGTGTGTGTGTGTGTGTGTGTGTGTACTGGGGCTTGAACACAGGGACTGAGCACTGTCCTTTAGCTTTTTCCACTCAAAGCTGGTGGTCTACCACTTGAGCCATAGCTCCACTTCTGCTTTTTGGTGACTACTGGAGATAAGCATCTCATGGAATTCTCTACCCCAGGCTGGCCTTGAACCACATCACAATACTCAGATCTCAGCCTCCTGAGTATTGAGGATTACAGGCATGAGTCATCAGTAGCCAGCAAACTTTCTTTAAGTGATCTCAGAGCTTCACATATACTACGCTGGTCTGATACCACTGAGCCATGCCTACAACCCTAGTGACTTTTTCAAATAGACTTCCATCTAAAATGATCACTTAAAAAAATTTTTTTTATTTAGAAAGACAAATTTTAAGCTAGCTAGCAACCACTGTCCAAAGCGATGTATACAATCTTGGATAACTGAGGGTTCTCCATAGCTCAATTCAGACCCTCGAGACTATGTCCTAAGGGACAAGTGGGCACCTGGTCAGCTGACTGAAGGGTTCACTCTTGCTATGGCATTGATTTATATATTATTTGGAATTAACCAAGAGGGGTTCAAGGAGGTTTTACTGTATTTGGTTGTCAGGCTCCACTTGGCACCATCTCTTTAAAAGGCTGCCTGCCTTTGAACTAATCCTCTGTTTGGAATCCAGCTGGAGAAAGGCCTCAGCAATGTATACACATGCCTGGGATTGACAGAGTGCTGCTCATGTGAGCCTGAGCCCTCACCCACCGCCCTGCCTGGCCCTCGCTTCCCCAGAGAGCATCCTGCGCCCTGCCGGAAGTGCCTGGGTGCTGAGGGAGACAGGCTGCTTAGTGTGCCCAGGAATGTATCCCACATTCTTGGTGAGGCACACGGGGCCCAAATGGGGCTGGGGCATGAGCTAGATTAGACTGAATTAGCACCATCATCCCTCACTCCTAATGGCTCTCCCAGCCGCCAGAGGCTGAGGCCTAATACACAGCTCTGCCCTATCAAGCCGTTCCTTTCTCATAACTCATTCCCTCCCCCAAATGTTGCCAACTTCACATTTTCCCTCCCTTCCCCCCCCCCTACCAAATTATTGCAAGTCATGGCAGTCTAAATATAGCCTCCAGTCTGTTTTCCAGATGCCGGCTTCACTAGCTGGCCCCCGACATTTTCCTGATGTCCTTCCAGCTCCCTCTTTGCTCTGGCTTTCCCTTCTCCTCTGTCTCACCTTTTTTTTCTTTCTTTCTTTTCTTTTTTTTTTCCTCCCTGATACTCCTGCCCTCTGTCTCCCAGGCTCCTCAGTCTGTGTGTCTTGCTTTTCCAAGTCAGAAGAATGTTCCAGAGGCAAGGCCTGAAGCCTGACAGCCTAGACCTCAGACCTTCAAGCGTGTCAACTGCTAGCAATTGGCTAGGGATATCATCTAGAAAAGAAGTTCAAGGTTCAAGGTCTACTAAGACCCTCAGCAATGACCCTCCACAGTTTGGGCCCAACCCCTATGCTTACCTGCTTTGTTCAGAAATCATTGAGATCCATCTTCCTTATCTGTTTCTTCCTCCTGAGACAAAACCTGATGCCAAGAGAGACCAGCACTCCTCCATCTGACAGCCTCGTGTTTCAAACCCTCTCATCTTTCTTCTTTCCTTTTTCCTTCTTTCCTTCCTTCTTCCTTATTTTTGCTAGTATTAGGATTTGAACTTAGGGACAAGCAGGCTATTCTACCACTTGAGACAGTCTCTTAACCCCTTTTGGTTTTAGATAGGATGTGTCCTCCTCCTCCTCCTCCTCCTCCTCCTCCTCCTCCTCCTCCTCCTCCTCCTCCTCCTCCTCCTCCTCCCTCCTCCTCCTTCTTCTTTGCTCAGGGTCAGCCTCAGACCCCGATCCTCCTACCTACAGCCTCCTACATAGCCAAGAAGACAAGCATATATATCTCAGCAAGCCCTCACTTTCTTGAGAGCCCATGATATCAATTCTTTTTGCCTCTCCTCATGGGCCTTGGTGTCCAGAGCATAATTACTTCTTGAGGTTGGCCAGATCCCACATGCAATGACACTGTGTGTTCCTGCCCAATTTGAGGTCTCCTCTTATGCCATACAGGTCCTGTTCTGCACTGAAAGCTCATGCACATTTCCATGCCATCCTCTTCAAGGTGTTTGCTCACCCACCAGTAGTCACCTTATTACCCAAGGGCTAATTTGGCAGCTTTGGTATGAACCAAGGTACAGAATATGTAACTGTTCAGTAAGTGTGGTCATACATAGTTCAAAAAAGAGAGTTTTTGAACACTTCTTTAGGGCAAGCATTGCAGACACAGAGGTACGAATGAGAATTGCCCTGAAGAGACACCCAGACTAGAGCCAGGCTCCAGTGGCTCATGCTTTATAATCTTAACTACTCAGGAGGCTGAGGTCTAAGGATCACTGTTCAAAACCAGCCCTGGCAGGAAAATCCGTGAGATTCTTATTTCCAATTAACTACCAAAAAAAAAAAAAAAAAAGCCTGAAGTGTAGCTCAAGTGGTATTGCACTAGCCTTGAGCAAAAATGCTCAGGGACAGTGCTCAAGTCCTGAGATCAAACCTCAGGATGAGGGAGAGGGGGGAGGGGAGGGAGAGAGAGAGAGAGAGAGAGAGAGAGAGAGAGAATGACAGCCCAGAGATTCTTCACCTTAACAAGACTAACATTTACAACATATAATTATTGAGAGAAACTGTCCTATACATTCCAGATGTTTAACAACATCCATGGCTTCTACTTACTAGAATTTACTTACTAGACTCCACACACACACACACACACACACACACACACACACACACACACACACGTTGTAACAACCAAGAGTATCGCCAGACATGGCCAAATGTCCCCTGAAGACACAACCACCCTAGACTGAGAACCACCAGCTGAGCTGGCTACACAGATAAGCCAAAGATGGTTACCATTCATAGAAGCCTTAACAGAGGCATGAATGCAAAGCCATGCCTGGACTCAGAGGGCATTTGAGTTATGTCCTCAAGGACAAGATGCAATAGCAGTGTTAGAGGGAGCAGCATGTGCAAAGGAACTGGAGTTTCACTACCTATCATGGTGAATGCCCAGGTAGCAACAGTAAGAGAGGAGGATGGATTGGGACTGGTCTTAGTTTATTTTTTAAAGAAAAAGCCTATATGACCAGGATGCCTGTGTTTGATCGTGAGGGCAAGGGGAACAGGGAGGTTTGTTTTTTTTCAGCTGGAGTGTGTGGTGAACGTTTTTTGGTCTGCAGGCATGGTCTAGGGCAGGAAGCATGGCAGTACAGGATTGGGGGGTAATTCAGGAAGCGGAGATGCACACTTGAGTTAAAGCAATGGTGCTTGGAACAAGGACAAAGGATTTAAGAGCTCTTTCTGGGACAGAAAGCTCAGGATGCACAGAGGTGGTGGAGGAGACAGAATGGAGTTGCAGGTGACTCCAGGGCCTCCACGTTGGTGGAGTCCCACTGGGTTGGTCTGAGCACCAAGGTCTTTGTCCTCGCAATGCTCTGGAGTTTGGGCTGTGTCTGGTGAGATGGGGCTCTGGGATGTTTACATTGGGAAGTGTTTCTGCTCATCTTTCCTCCTTGCTTGCTTTTCTACCAGCCTCTGCGGAGGCACCTGGTAGGTAGAACCCCAGCATTAAGAACTAGGTAAAAGAGCTAAGTTTCTTCTAATCTTGTCATTGCCAATCCCTGGCTAGTCCCATGGGAGCCAGAATCATAACAGGGAGGCTGGTGTGCCACAGGGGGCTCTGAGCCTCAGTTTATCTATTTGTGAATAAGAAGAACTTCCCCCTAATCTCCCAGGGCATGGTGGGTATCAATAGGGGCATTTCAGTGGGCAGCTTAGACCCCCATAGTACTTGGCATAAAATACCTAGCTAGTTGGCAGGAATCGCCAGTGGCTGTAATGGGGCCTGATGGGAAGGCCCCTGACTCCACCACAACCTTGAGCGGCTGCCAACTCCACCAGGCCTGCTTCAAAACTTGCCTGCAAGATATTTTTTTGCCTTTCCTTCCAAGGTGTCTGGTTCCTATAAGCAGGCTTTCCAAACTCTTCCCAGGCTCCAGGAAGCCCTTTTGGCTGTGCATCCGCTGTCCTTCCCGGGTCCCCCAGCACAATGGGAAACCTTGAGACAATTCCTTTCCATTTGTCTTTGCAAAAGCTTTCTGCTTTCCTGATCAGCTCCTTCCCAGCGGAGTCAGAGTGAATGGACAGGATAGGTGGCTATGATGGAGGTGTAGAGAGAGGGGCTGGCTCTCTTGGCCTGTCAGGAGGGCTTTAGGTCTGGGTAGCATTCTGCCCCAGTAGTTACCCTGAGTGGGCAAGGTAGGTGGGTGGCATCAGGAGAAAAATGGTGGGGGAGAGACAAACACAGACAGAGACACAGAGACTGTGTGCATGTGTGAGTTTATGTGTATATGCATGTGTGTGTGTACATTGTATACATGTGCAAGCTCACTCACTATACCCCATTCCCAGGAGCCTGATGCTGATGGTAACAGAAAGGAACAGACAGGCAGACACAGAGACTGTGTATATGTGTGTGTCTATGTGTGCATGTATGTGTGTATGTGCGCATGCTCCCTCACTGTACCCCACCCCCAGGAGCCCAATGCTGATGGTAATCGCATGCTCGCTCGCTCTCGCTCTCTCTCCCCATGCAGAAACAAGGAGCTGCATTGTTAGCCAGCCTATCTCTTGGTTTCTGATTCACTCTGGGCCACGGCAGCCTGAGCAGGTTCACAGCTGCTCAGGGATAGCCTTTCCCGCACATTTAGGACTTGGACCGGCCCCAGGTTTCAGGAACACATGGTGATGGGGGAGGGAGGGGGCTCAAATAGACTAGGAAAAGAGAAGTGACCTCCTGCTTTCTTTCTTCAAGACGAATCTCTATTTTCACCATCTGATAGCAGGAACAGCATGCGAGGACGGTGGATGAATTGCAAACCTACCAGGCAGGGGGGGTGGGGGGAGAGGGCAGGTGAGTGGAGGAAGATGGGCAGATCGGGTTCATTCTGGCTGTGGGCTTCCTGTGCAGCCCGGTCCCCTTGCTCCAGTGACCTTCTCTGCCCAGCCCCAGCCCACCAGGGAGGCACACAGGGCAGTCAGCCCCCCTGCTGGGGGCCCCCAAAAGCTAGGGCCAGGGGCAAGGGAGAAAATGCAGCCATCCCAAAGATCTAGGGAGCCGCCAGGACCCATCTTACAAATCAGGGGTGTCTTTCCTCTCCATTCCTGTTGGCTTGCTAAGCAGACTAGTTGTGTACACTCTAGGAGGGAGGTGACACCGCGATGTCTGCTTGTGGCATTCTGTCCATGTTCACCCACAGCTGTTTAGCTATCCTTTCAATGTCTACTGAAGGCCTTCTAAAAGCCAGTCGTGTCCAAGTGCTGGCTGTTAGCAAAGGACAGAATACTAGCCTTCCAAGAGCCCTTCGTTTGGTAGAGAATCCAAAGGAAAAGGCAGGCATTTCCAGCCCCTAGTGAAGGGGACTCAGCAGAACAAAGCTGATCTGAGCACCCTCCATACCTGCGGTCAGCTCCCCTGGCTGTAGACAGCCTCCTCCACGGCCCCTGTCCAGCTGGATGACCTGGAGCAGCTTTCTTTGTGTGTCCTGGTCATCTTGGCTAGACAATGGGGATGAAGGAAGGGTGGGGGGCGGCCCCTCCTACCTGCTGGTCTGTGTCTGATTCTCAGGTTCCTCTCTGCTCTACCGGTGACCAAGGCTCAAGGCCCATCCCATGGGAGCCAGAATCAGAACAGGGAGGCTGATGTGCAGCAGGAACAGGGGGCAAGGGGGGAGGGCTGGGCAGTGCTGCACAGAGCTGGCCTCTGTACAGAGTGGCAGGCAGCTCCCAGTGCTCACACAGAGCCCCTTTCTCCTACACTCTTTGCACAGAGCTCACTCACAGTCTCCCATTCAGAGAGTTGGGGCATTGAAAAGGTGGCTGCAGGCCGGCGGGGTGACCTTTGGGGCTTCTTCCTCGGGTGAGGGAGTTAGGCTCTGAGGCTCTCCCAGGCCTGAGGGAAGCGGCAGGGCCCTGGTGCTGCACAGACAGCTAGAAAAGCACCATGAAACTGAGAAACAGCTGAGGTCCTGACTGCCAGCCTTCGCCGATAAACCACCCTGCTCCCATTCACAAAGTGGGGTGAATAATCACACCCCTCTCTTTGGATGGACAGGGAGGGGGAAGCTGTTTGGCAACTGAATCATCTTACCAAAAACAGTCTGGTCTCCCCACTCATGGTGCTGTCTGCAAAGATGGAATATTCCAGGCCTGTACTGCCCACTGGGACAGTTGCTACCCGCAGGCGGCCTCAGAGTGCTGACATGTAGCCAGTGTGACTGAAGAACTGAACTTTTTTCATTTCATTTAATTAATTAGGTTTAAATAGCCACATATGGCTACTGACATCTTAGTGGGCAGTGTTAGGACTAATGGAGAAGAAATGCTGTGGCTTTTGAGACCACAGCTGACCCAGATTCAAATCCTGATTCTACAACACTGACTAATCCCTGACGTGACTGGAGCCTGCTGCTTAACCCTTAGAAACTCAGGTTTCCTGTTATTCAATGTACAATTGAATAATAATTCTCAATGAGCCTGGGAGGGGACCAGAAGCCTAGGTGTCCAGTTCACAGGTTCTGAGCTCACCTGCCATCAAATCCCTAGCCACACACGTCCCCTGCAAAGGTTAGTTTGTGGGCTCAGGGTGTTGTGTTGAATTTTTCCAGTCTATGGAAGATTCCACAGAGCAGGTTCAGAAGCCTCCAGACAGGCCATCAGGCTTGGGCCTTCTGCTCTGCCCTCTACCCCCACCCCCATCCCCTGGCGCCTGATTGACCCAGCCTACACTATGATGAGGCTGGAAGGATGTCCCTGTCCTGGTCCTGAACTGACATCCTAAGATCTGGCCCTGGCCTGGGGGGGTGGGGGGGTGGGAGGAGCCACTTTGTGTGAGGGCAGCTGCCTCCCCTACCTGGCTCTGTAGGAGCCTCTGAGCCACTGACCTGCCAGGTGAGTGGGAGTCCCAGACTCAGCCCTAGCCAGCACATCCAGGCCTGTCTTCATGGCATATGGAGCAAAGGTTCGCCTGGATGATGGCCACTGGCTTCCCTTCCTCAGTGACAGTGACCACACAGGAGAGTTGAAAATCCCAGGGGAGCTCACAGGCACAGAGCAAACCAGCCCCCTCAGGGCAAATCATGGCCAAGCTTAGTTTCCCATTGGTCCTTCATCTCTGTGTCCATGTACCCCATTCAGTACAATGTCATGATCCCTCTACAACAGAGAGGGAAGGTAGCCAGCCCTGTATACAGAGGGGAAGATCAAGGTTTAGAAAGCTACGGAGAGCCTCTGCGAGCTTCTCCTCCCCCATCATCATCACCACCAGCCACCATCCTCACGGCTCATCCAAGTGACAAGGTTTGTGTGATACTGGCCTTGTGACGTAGCTTTCCTTCCTACTGCAGTCCTAGGAAGTGGTTCTCATTACTCCCACTTTACAGATGAAGAAACTGAAAACCAGACAAATCAGAAGAACACACAGCTCTTCTGAGGTGAGAGACGATGTGAACCCAGGCTGTGCAGCTCTACAGATGGAGGGAAAGAAACAAGAGGAAAGCCTCTTCTCCACAACAGACCACCAAGCCCAGGACTCAGAGCCTGCTGCCTGCAAGCTGTCTGGAGCCAGGGTAGCAGGCGGAGAATGGAGGGAGACAGAACTTACAGACAGGCCAGCGAACCCTGCAGAACTAGCTGCAGACACACACGGATCTTCTTTCGCTCCCCTCCTCCCTTGTGGAGCCTTTTCCCTCCAGGCCAGCCTGTTCCACTGGAAAAACAATCTCCCCTGCCTGCAGACCTAGGGTTGATGGGCCACCTTCTGGTCTGTCTTTATTCAGATCCCTTTCTGTCCTCTCTAGCTGGGGAGGGAGTCCTGCTGGGGAGGGCACGGGTGAGGCTGAAGTCTTCATCTGGCCCTTTTGAAACCAAGCAAAGAAAAATAGCTCTTTGCAAAGATCTTTCATCTCAGTCATTTACTCTCACAGATGTTTTCTGCAATATAAACACGAAGCAAGGAATGTCGGGGAGGAGAAGAGGGCGGGTGGGGGCTGGAGGAGTGAATGGACAGCTTTGAAATCTGGGCCTGCTGAGGGCAGGAAGCAGGACCTCAGCAGGGTCCCACCCGCTCTGACAGCGTGGGCAACCTCAGGTCACTGTACTAGGCCAAGCAGAAGGTCACTGCCCAGGGTGTCTTTGAAAGAAAGTTCTAGAAAAAGGGGTCAGCCTTTGACTAAACAGCCATCCCAAACAGTCTTCCCTTATCTGAAGAGTTGCTGCTGGGACCTCTGAGTTAGCCTGGAGCAGGGTTCTGCAAAGGCCCACCCCTGCCCACCTCAGCAAGGCTGGATGGTGTTCTGGGGGCGGGGGGGGGCGGGGGAGGGGGACCCTGAGCCTGTTGCCAGCAGAGGTGTCAGGCAGATCAGTAGAAGGTGGGGATCAGATCTTGGTTGCACCAGAGAAGAAAGACGTGGGCTGTTAGGGTTAGAGGAACACATCCTGCAACCCAGGAAGTTAGAAGTCTCCAAGCTCAGGGTTTTATGAGATTCCTATCAATGTCAGTTGCCTTGAACCGAATAAGCATTGAGTTGCAAACCCAAAAGCCTATGGGGAAGCTGGGTGCCTGGGGCTTATGCCTGTAATCCTAGCTATTCAGGAGACTGAAGGTCACCAGTTCAAAGCCAGGCAGGTCAGGAAAGACTGTTAAGAGTCTTATCTTCAGGGCTGGGAATCTGGCCTAGTGGCAAGAATGCTTGCCTCGTATACATGAAGCCCAGGGTTCGATTCCTTAGCACCACATATATAGAAAACGGCCAGAAGTGGCGCTGTGGCTCAAGTGGCAGAGTGCTAGCCTTGAGCAAAAAGAAGCCAGGGACAGTGCTCAGGCCCTGAGTTCAAGGCCCAGGACTGGCAAAAAAAAAAAAAGAGTCTTATCTTCAATTAACTAAAAACAACAACAACAAAACAACAACAAAGAAAACCACAAAAAAAAAAAAAACAACCTGAAATGGAGCTGTGGATCAAGTTAGCTCCAGCCTTGAGCAAAAAAGCTAAAAAAGCGTTGAGTTCAAGCCCCAAGACTGGTACAAAAAGAAAAAAAAAGCCACAAAGGGGCTGGCAGGAGCCCAAGGCAATAAGCCAATGGAGCCTGGGTGTCCTGAGGCAGGCGATCCGAAGGGTAGCCTAAATCTAGTCTCAATTGGATATGCAAGACAGCCTTGAAATCCAGTTTTGTATAAAATCTCCCGTGTCTAACAAAAATTGTAATCATTAAGGCCAGAATAAAAACAAGCTATGTTGTCTACATGAGACAAGCCTGCGGGCAGGTTTTAGTTTGTGAGTCACAAACATTTGCAAAACGTTGGTTGAATGAATAAAGGCTAACTTGGTGTTTACGTTTCCTGCTCTCAACTTGAAAGGGGTTTGTGAGAAGGTTGGGAAAGAATGCAACAGCAAGCTTTTTATTGGGTACCAAGCATCTCCCCCAAAATGGACCTAAACATTGGGATGAATCCAAAGATCAGGACCTGGTTCCAGCCCTGGAGGATATACAATGTAGGTGGGAGACAGGAAGACCCAGAGACTGAGGCCCACCCTTGACAGAGGTTGGTTGTCTGGTACAGAACTTCCTGGAGAAGGGGACTTTAGGCCTTGCTTCCCAGAGGAGTCAGTGTGAGGGCTGAGCCTTGGAAAATGTGTTAACAGTGAATCATGACACTGGAAAGCATCTCATCCAGGACAGAGAGAATCCCCAAAAATCTGAACTCAAAGCCTCAAAACTAGGGGGGAGGTGAATCCTTTCCTGCTAAGAAAGAATGGAAATCCTACTCCCACCACTAGCCTTCCCAGACTCACCCAGGCCCCTGCCACCAAATTGTGGGGAAGGTCTCCAAGGGACAGACAGTCCTTTAGAGTCTCCCAGGAGAAGTTAGGGAATGGGTGTTGCTGGCAGAATAAGGAGCCACAGAGGCAAGACAAATGGGTCTGATATTCAGCAGGCATTTGAGAGGGAAGTGAGACACATATTTCACATAAAGGCCAGCGAAGGTCTCTAGTGCCCAAGATTTCCTAGAAATGATCACAATACCAAGCTCCATGCAAATGGAAAGAAAATCCGCTCTGGGCTAGCCCCAGGCTTCCTTCCAGCAGTCCCACACACTTCTTACAACATACTGTAGGCAGTAGGGACTCCTCCCACCATACAGAAAGCAGGGCCATGCATTCTTAGGGGATGGGAATCTTCTGTTCCTGTAGGATCTGCCTGTAGGATCTGATGATGTCCAAAGCGCGTGGAAGCCAATAAGAGAAATTTCAACTCCAGATCTGCCTGAGTCTAGAACCCAGGCTTTTCTGTGTCACCAGGAAACTTGGAATTTCCACAGATTTCCCAAAGGTCACTTGAAGGGGAATGCCCTTCCCTGACCTAACTATGGAAGACTAGTTGTGCTCTGTCACCCCTTGCCAGGGCTGAAAAATTATTACTATGAAGGAGGTATGTGTGCAGACATTACTCATGTGACCAGGCATTTGGATTCCACAAAGATCCTCTGTGACACATGGCCTTCTGTTCATTTAATAGTGCAGCAGCCCTCAGCTCTCACACCTCTCGTAACTCGTGCCACTCACTCTGCTCACAGGATGCGCCCCAGTCAGCCTCTGTTTAGCAGACACCCACTGATCTTTGTGCATTTCTCTCTACGCTACCCACGGCGCTTCTAATATACCACTTGTCAGATACGCAGACTTCTCTCTTATACCCTCCCTCTTGTCTCTTCTGCTTTGCCTTTATACATGATAGATTCTCAGGTCCCCATCCCTGTCCCCTTACCTCATCCAAGTGTAGTTTAATTTTTTGTGTGCTTTCCCTTTAAAAATAATGTGGTGACATTCCAGGTAGTAAGACCAGTAAAGAGTCCAGCAACACATTTCCTTCATCTGCAAGACTCAGTTAATGTCATCTAAGATTATTTTTCAATGAATGTCACCTAAAATTACACTAATTTGCTTGGTAATGACACGTGTTGACTTTCACCCAATTTTCTGTCAATTTGCAACTTTTCATGCCCACCCAATCCTGGAAGGTTCCATTTGTTTTACCACCCAGGTCTTCAAATGTGCATTTAATCCCATTACATTTAATCATGTTACATTAAGACACATTGTTGATGTCTTTTGGGACTCTTATTTCTATTATCTAAGATGTGAACTATTCCTGCCAGCAGCAAGTGGGTAAGTCTGGCCAGTTTCTGGAAGGAATACTGTAAGAAAAGGGCCAAAGGAAAGCTCTGAGACACAGATGGGACCCTCTGTCCAGGCTTTCGCTAATCTGCTTAGCAATAGTCTTAGGGCCCAACACCTACCACATATATAGCCAATCCATTGGCACTATCTTCTATCCCTCACCAACCTCCAGTGTCATGAGCAACCTGGTCTGCTGCTTACTGTGATACTATAGGCCCCCCAGCCTAGAAGTCCCTCTAAAAAAGTACAATTAATAGGGCATTTCTCTCTCTTCTTGGTGAGTCCATGCTGATTCCTAACATGTGCATTTTCTCCCCTTAGTCTTCCAAAGCCATCTCCTTTGTCTGTAGACAAAAGGAATGATTCCTAAACTCCCAAAGCACAACCCACATACAGATGAACTTATTCTTTCACTATTCTATTTGCCTCACAAGTCCCCTCACCATGCTTCTCCACATTGCTCTGCACCCCAAGAAGCTAACCATGTAAACTGCATTATAAGGCACTCTTTCCCTTTAGTTCCAGTTGGGATCAGTCAGTGGGAGGCACCACAAGAGACAGACAGGAAGTGGAACAAGGTCAAGATGTTCATTCCCTTCATTTCACTCTATTGGGCCAACTGGGGTTGGCTGTGTCTTTCAACTGCTATCCTTCTCCCACCCTACACACATTAATGTCATAGCCCCTGTGTGTTGGCTCTTTCCAATAGACACTTTCTCCAGTGCTTCTCTGCCCTTGTCCTCAGAGTCCTTGACTCTCCTAGCCCTTGAGGGCCTCACCATGCCTTGTTACCTTTACCTTGCTCATAACTTGTAAGTAGTTCCACGTCTAAGCTCTCCTCAGTCATCCCATATGAGAGGGCACTGACTGATGTAGTGATATGTTGAGTCACCCTTCGTAAAGACAAGCCCAACAATGCTCAGCTGGGGGGTAGAAAAGGTGTTGGTGACAACAGCATAGGATGTAAGTGTGCAGGATTTGTAGCCTCACTGAGCAGGGTTACATTCAGTTTCAGTAGCTAGCAGCTAGCCCACGTTCTTTTTTGTAACATGGAAGCAATAATCTCTCCTTATAAGTCCATCATCAGGACTTCATGAGATTATATTTGCACAATACTAACTAGCATCAGGTGCATTTTTGTTGTAAAATATTATTAACAAGAAACCTGGAGTTCAAGGGAAGGGAGGGCAGGTGAGTGGAGAGAGGAAGGATGGGCAAATACAATCATGATATTCAATGTACATATATGTGAAAATGGAACCAAGTAGCTTGAGAGGATAGGTGGAGTTGAGAGAGATGGGGAAATGATGAAAGTGGTGATATTGATGAAGATGCATTATACTCACAAACTGACCTGCCGAGTTGAAACTCCTTTGAACAACTACCTAAAATAATTTTTAAACATAAAAGGAAAGAATAAAAAGAAAATCTAACCACTGGTTAGTGTTGCTTTTCTATCAGAAAATGCTACCCATAAGCTATAAAGTTCAACAATCAGGGAATTTGAGCATTGAATAATCTTCCCATACATTATAGGAAAGAAATATAAATGTGATTATTACTGTTATTTTATTAGAGAAGCAGTCAGTTCTATTACTTTTTTAAATAGACATTTCTAGGGCTGGGAATATGGCCTAGTGGCAAGAGAGCTTGCTTTGTATACATGAAGCCCTGGGTTAATTTCCCCAGTACCACATATATGGAAAACGGCCAGAAGTGGCGCTGTGGCTCAAGTGGCAGAGTGCTAGCCTTGAACAAAAAGAAGCCAGGGACAGTGCTCAGGTCCTGAGTCCAAGGCCCAGGACTGGCAAAAAAAAAAAAAAAAAAAAAGAGAGAGAGAGAGAGAGAGAGAGACATTTCTAGCGCACACACACACACACACACACACACACACACACACACAACCTTAGCAAGGCTATTTTTAGTCTATCTGGCAATCTTTTCCAATTGCTTTTTCTAAAATCTTAAATCCCCTAATCTTTAAGCTTAGGAAATGTGGTGCCCTTTAGCCTGTTCCTACTGACCCTCTTCCACCCCCGTTTTGTTTCCCCTTTCTCCAATGATGTTCTTACCAAAATTAGGCTCAGAAGAGTCTCTTAACTTGGTCCAAAAACTAAATCTGAAAGAGGTCAAAGATTCTCTGGTCAGTCACATTTCACTCAACTATTTTTAACTGGTATAGGGCAAAACAAGGTTCCCCAAAGAGCTGGGCCCTGTGAAAGCTGGAAATTCTGCCAAAACGGAGGAATACACTCATGCTTGCTGGAAAGGAGAGAACAATTGCATCTTGATCACTGTTTGCTGCCATTTATCTTCCATCTGATCTCTTTTGCCTTTACTCTCCCTGGGTTGGTCTGCTCTTTTCTGTCCCAACCCTCACCTTTATCATTGAACTTGTGCTACTGAATCAACAATGTGTCAACTCATCCCCTGGGCTCTCCACCATACTGTCCTCTATCTCCTATGTTAAAAGCTTGGTGGGTTTCTGGATGTCTGTCCTAATGTAAACACTATGGCTAAGCATCCCAGGTTCTCACTGGACCAACTCCTTTTCCAGTCTCTTCTACCAATGCACCATTCCTGCTTCTCTCTGCTGAGAGCCCACGCTTTGCTCTGCTCCCTCTATCCTTCCTGCTCCTTTCTCTTCCTCTCCATATGGCTGTACCAAGGGTAAGCATCTTCTTGCCCTTCTACATACTCACACGTGACCCTCCACTCTCTAACCTCTGCTACCAGAATCCCTTGAGTTAGAAAATCAGAGTTGTTTCCATGACTTTTAAGGCTGTTTGGCAAAACGGCAAAGAGAAGAGGGTGAGGGGCCAAGCTCCAAGTTTCTGGTCCTGACCCCAGCTTGATGCGGAGGGTAATGCCATGGGAAGGTGACCTCCCGCAGGCCTGGGGGTGGTCCCAATGGAATGACCTACTTAAAGCCTGGAATCTTCAATGTCAGGCTTCTCTCCTGATAGGACACTGGGTGCGTAGAAACTAAGTTGTAAATTAAAAGACGTGACTAGAAGCTTCATTCTGTGATTTATGGCCTAGTCCAGGCTTTCCAAAACTGTACAAAGAGTTATTTCTGGCCAAGTTCCTTACTAGTCACATGTGTGAAATGGAAACATCAGCTGTGTCAGAAATATACTCCCTGCCCCCTATCCTACACTACTCTATGATCAGGGGTGGAAGATGCTGCTAACTGATATTGGGAAGATCCTGGAAACAGAACAAAAGGACAGAACACTTTACAACAAAACTACAGCATCGAGGCAGGGGAAATTACCAAACATAAATGGAGAGGGACTATGAGAAGTCAAAATAGGGTAGACCAACCTCACATTAACATGGCCCTCAGTGGTGTATGTCTTTTAATGAACAGATGATGAGTGTTTAGCTCTAGTCGGTCACCTTTAACTGGTTAGCACTCCTCCACTGTCTTCTAGTACCTGTATCCCAGTGTTTTCTCAGGGAGTCTCAAACTGCCCCCCCCCCCCAGCTCTCAGCTAAAGACAGTACAACAGATTCGTCCATAACTCAGGGTTACGCATATGACCTAGGCCTCAGCTAATCAGGGCTTCTCCTTCTCCTGGGCATAGTGATGGATTTAGCAAAAGATATGAGATTCCATCAGAGCCAATATGACACTTTGAGATTTTCCCTGCAATTTATGGAAAGGATACTGGCTCTTTCTCTCTAAACCTCAGATCTAAGAAGTTTACAGCCTGGAACTACTGTCCTTCTATCTTGTGAAATGTGAATCTGAAGCCAGCATAGACAGAAAGACAGAGAGATGGAGAATAAGCAAGAGTAAGATGGTACAACATATTATTGTATCTCTGAATACGAGCTCTATTTCTTCCATTTGCACAGGCTACTCAATTTCCCTTTGGCTAAAGAAGTATAAATTCCAATTCTTGGTGACCAAAGAGCCCTTGTTTACAGTTATTGTTTAAATGTATATGCATAGTTTAAATAAAGAGGGAAATAAAGAGTTTAAATAAGAGGGAAAAGACAGGCCAGCAGTAGGCCTGTGCTTTGCAAACTCAGCTGTACAGGCAGAGGCACAGCATAAACTTGAATGCTGGAGACCAGTGCCAGGAGGACCCCAAACAGGAAGAGGGAGAACTCTAGACAGGAAGTTCCACCAGCCAAAATCACCTTTCAAGAACAGAAACTGCTAAAAGATTGGGCCATTTCTATTAAGTTCAGTCTCTGCAACACCTACTTCATATATTTAATAGTAAGTAGCATTAGTAATCATGTTCATAAATATAGCTTAGTGAAATGTGTTTCCAGATAATTTACCCCCTTTCTCTAGAAATTAATAAACCTATTCATTATGAAATGTTATGCTAGGTCTAGGTTCTTCAGAGAAAGAAACCAGCTTGATCTCAATCATCTCCAGCTCTGGCTATAGGCCTAGCTCTGTCTCTACCCCTGGGGAAATATCGTCAGAGGCTTTCTCCTGGCATCATTATTCCCCAGGCCTTGAAACCTAAAGAACATCCTCCAAGAACACTCCTCTTTGCTGTGGGCAGAACAGTTCTGTGCGCCTCCCAGAGCTTGTGACCTGAGCTCATTGGGAAAGAAGGAAAGAAGATTTGGGGGCTGTGAACAGTGCTAGATCCCTTCTATTTTAGTTGAGATTGAAAAGAAGACGCCCTTGTTGGGGTCCAGAAACAGAATCTTATCTGCTGAGAAACAATGCAACTTAAGAATCTTCCATCCAGAAATCCCACTGGACCTGCCGCGTGCGTGACCCGTGACTGTGGGTGGGACGCCTTGGTATTTTCATACTGATAGAAACAGTGGCCTTGTTGATCCCAGACAGTCCCAGATCAAGCTGATCTCGCTATTTTTAATCTCTCCGGAAATAAGCAAAGAAGAGAAGTCTAATTGCAAACAGACAGAACTTTACATAGGAAATATGTAGGTCCCCTGAGGCACCTAGAAAGTGTCTGAAACCCAACTGCCCCTTGGTCCCCCAAACCCCCACCCCTCTGTGGAGCCACACCCAAGAGGCCTGAGGCTGCAGGAGGGTTTACAATCAGGAGTCCAGTCCAGCCTTGGACTGGCCAAACCAGCCCAGCTAGCCAGCCCACTTGGGCCTAGGGGCAGGGTCTCTGGATGAGAAACAGAAAGACATTTGCCCACAGCTTGCCCCATGGTTTTAGAGTGCTCCTTGCTCTCTCTTCCCCATTATTTTGGGTTTTCTGTTCTTTCTCTACTTTGTGCTTGTCAAATTCCAAACATGGAAGGATTTCAAACACTATCATCAAGCCCAACTCTCTCTCTCTCTCTCTCTCTCTCTCTCTCTCTCTCTCTCTCACACACACACAGTACACAGTACACACACAAACATATCCATACTTCCCACCCCACTGCATTCCCACCACAATCTCATTTGCCACACAGCCCATGGGATCTGTAGCCAAGTGAGATCCAGTGAAAGCTTTGAAACTGTTCCTATACTCCCACCCATGGCCTTCTGTAAGTGCTCCAGAGTTAAAGTTCCAGCCAGAACCCTGGGTCTTGCTGGCAGTTGTGCTTCTGGGTCACTGTGGGAGGCAGGACAAAGTCTTGTGGCCTGCTGTGCCTCAGTTTCCCTGCCTGTCAGTTTAGACAACCATGACCACAGCTAATTCTGAATTGTCTGCCTGCTGGTGGGATCAAACACTGGGGGGTAGAGAGGACAGTTGGGGGTGGGAGGTACATTTGGAGAAGGCAAAGAAGTCCCAGAATGAGTCAAAGAGGAGACCAAAATAGACCAAGAGCCCAGCGCCCAGAAAGGCAGCCAGCAAAGATTAGACACGCTGCCGAGAGTACCATCTCGATGACTTTATTGAGAGATTTTACTCATAAACAGCCACTGTGTTATTGTAACTTCTTGGACCAGACTGCCCCTTCCTTGTGGTGGTAAGTTTGGGGCTGGAACTGTCCATGGGCCCTGTGGTTGCCGAGGTCACCCTGGGAGCTGGGGCTCTTCCAAAGGAAATCAGCATGGGGGCTCCTGGGCTTGGCGGAATGGTTGGACAGATGGACAGTCTTTGAGTGAGAAAGTCATGGTTATAATGCAGGGAGGAGTGGCAAGCCCCCATCCCCAGCCCTGCTGCAGCTCTGTGGGTGGGAATCCGGCTTTCTTATGGGGGGCATTTCTCCTGTATTTGCTTCTTGTTCTCATGAATCCATATACAAGGAAGTAGAGCAGTAGCACAGACATGGAAAGGCCCATAGTTCCCATCACCCCCATCCCTAGAGGACCCCAGTCCCCAGCCAATTCTCAGCAATGGCTTTTCTTCTCCTATCTTCTATGTCATTGAAGGATCTGCTCTTCTGGCCATTTCCTCAGTTCTTCCTTTTCCAGAGAGACCAGATCTAGCAGATTCAGTACACCTTTATCTTTCATTACACTACCTCAGGCAGCAAGGACATTCGGTTCATGTGTATCAGAGACATGATCTAGGGGGCATTTGTAGAAAGGAGCTCAAAGACACCTCATTTTCATACCGAGACTCTTTCTTCCCTACCACTGCCAGCTCTCAACCACTCATCCATCTCTTGCTCATCCCTTCTGGAAACACTACCAGTCAAGCCAAGCCAAGCCAAACAGGTGTCTGTGGCTTCTCTAAGGATGAGAATATCTTCTATAGCTACCAGATTGCATCCTGATGTCAGCCAGCCCTGGCATCTGCTGCTGGCCCTCCCAAGATGAGAATCTGTGGGGACACAACCCAAACTCTTGATCCAGCCCTTCCTGGTCCTATTCTGTCAGCAAACGAAAGTCCTCACCAAGTGGGAGCCAGCCTAGATGGTCTGTGTGACATCCTTGATAACTGAGCAAACCTTAGTTGGTAGACTGGTGTGAAGAAGGAAACAAGAGGAAGATACCCAAGTCAAATGGCAGACTTTTGAACAAGCCATGGCTGGCTACATATCTTTAGTTAGAAAATAGCACACAAGAACTTCTAGTGAAAATGAAGCTCTTAAAACCCCTCTATAATGTAGCCCTGTCTTATCCATCTCCAATCTGTTTTACTATGCCTTTCTTTCTCAAGACTCTGTCTTGGCCAAACTTTCAAACCCATCCCATATTCTACTTTATCTTTGTTCTTTATCCTTGTTCACTCTATTCCCTTTGCTTGCTTATAGTATTTAACTATATTCTGCCCTTCTTCTGAGAGGTCCATCTACAAGTTCTATTCTTTCTGACACTCTATCTCACTCCCCAGCAAACTTCTGGGTAACTGGGAGCCTTTTTATTCCCCCATGCTCTACATTTTTTGTCTACTCTCTAAGTTCCTCCCTTATTGAAGGCCAATTACATGTTCTCTGTTGTAGATGTGCTGTCTTTTGTCTCTCTAATGAACTTACATAGGCCTGAGGATATTGCTCTTCTCTAATCTGTGGCTCTGGGTCTTTCGGCAATTCACAGGAATGTGATTGGTTATCTCTAAAGGAACCTAAGGGGCACAGATGTATAGCCAGTAGGAAGAATAGAAAATTTTAATAAAAATATGAGTCTGAGCCCAGATGATCCCTTTTTGGGAGCAGTGGTGTACTAGATTTTGCTTTCTAGGCAATCCCCTAATAGTCCTAGAATCCCACAGAGGCACAGAGAAGGTGTTGGTTAGGTGAACGGTGTTCTGGCATCAAGAAAGATCATAAATGTCAAGCCAGAGAAGCTAAACAATTTTAGCTTTACAACTCCAGGTGATGAGAATGGTATTTATAGTCTCAGTGACATGTTTGAAGCACCAAGTCCCAGAGGGTAATATTTTTAACTGGACATCCTGAGACTCTGTTGTTGTTTTTATTCTCCTCCCCATCCTTCCCTCCTGGAGCCCCTGAAACTTTCCATGCAATTTGGACAAGAGCATGAATCCTCTATTGTTTCTAAATCCTTACTCATGCGAGGAAAGGATTTAAAATTGCTTTGTGGAAGGATGATTGAAGATGAGTAGAAAACATTCTCATGCTTCAAAATGACATTTAACATTGCACCAAAAACTTCCAACAGAGAATTTCAAAATTCTAGGCAGACATAGAGGCCTTTCTGCTCTTAAACTACTCTTGAAGGCAATGAGGTTACAATAGGAATGGTAAGTCCTTGGTGACACATATAGACTATCCTGGCCCACAGGTCCATGTATTTAAAAACTTTCTCTTAAGATCTTTTTCATATTGGACAACAGGGCCTGAGGTAAATCTACCAACAGAGGGTGGGAACCTAAAATGTTGCTATTTATATGGCCCAGGAAAAATAAAAGCGGGGGAGGAATAGGTGGTTTCCTTCAGAGCAATCTAGAAAGTTCTAGCCAAAGGACAAATTGCAACTAGCTACCCAAGTGTCAAGGAAGACCCATAGATCAGAATGGGTGGAAAATAACCATGAGATCATCATCCTCATCTCTCCCAGGGCCTGGACAGCCAGGATGCAGCCGTACAACCCCCACCTGAGGGTGTCCATCTTTACCTCTCCTGCTTTGCACTGTGAACAGCACTCCTGAGTAATCTCTCATGCATCATCCCCCAAACAGGTAGTAGCCATGAAACATGTTCCTCATGTAAGGAAATTAAGTCCGGAACATTCCTCTCCTGGGTGGATTTTTTTAATTCTCTTCTTTATAACTCTAACTCCAACATCTAACTCTAGATGTTCATTGGTGGCTCACCCAACCATGCTGACCAGCTCTATGCACTAGCCAGACCTGGCCAAGCTTAACCACACACCAAATCCTATAGTGACCTGAGCTCAAGTTTTAGAAGCTATCAAATATAGGCAAAAAGCTGAACTGTTTTCATGTTAAGAAAAGCAAATAGCTGATCTATACCAGGAAGGCAAACAAAAGTAATGATTTGTAAATAGCTTGGAATTTTTTGTTTTCATAAAGAATCATATAAAATAAAACATACACATATTCATATATACATACATGCATATACATATATACTTATATTCATACACATTCACACATGTACATGTGTTTACATATACATATATAGATATATACGGGTGTTTTTCTCCTAACTACAAACATAATTAATGCCCTATGTAAGAATCTCAGCAAAAACAACTAGAAAACTACTGATAGCTATTTGTTGTATTTCCTTCTACTATTTTCTGTGAATAGTCACCTATAATCTAACATGTGGAAAAATATATGTTACATAATATATTTTACAATATATAGGTCTATAAATTAAGAAGAATATAAAATTATTTTTCTGAAGTATGAACAAATATTTGTGCTTCATTATAAATTTCCATAAGAAATCAAAGGGGCATTTTTGTCTTTTAATTTCTAGTCTATGATAACATACATTAACTGTGAAGAAATCAGAAAATGTGTGTGAGCCAGAAGAAAAAGATGACCCTTGCATATAAACTCATAATGCAAAAAAGAGTACTTTTACTTGGTTATATGCCTTTCTCATTATTTCTTACTACATCCTGTACCTAACTATAAATGGCATGTTCAATTATACAAAAAAGGCATCAAGCAAATCCTGTCTCATAAGCATATATAGTGGGGTACACTCAGCCCTGGACCTATGAATTCCCTTTTTTCTGTGGAAGGGGACTCCATCTAGGATAAATGGACTATGCATTGCTGGAGACTTTGTGTAAAAATTTCTGAATTTTAAGATTTTTCCTTCTACATGACAAGAGCAAATCCAGGTTGTCTGATGAAAGGACTTTTCTCTTTTTTTAAAAAAAAAGTCATTTATTTATTTTTATTGTCAAAGTGAAGTACAGAAGGGTTACAGTTTCATATCTACAGTGAGTACATTTCTTATCCAACTTGTTACCTCCTCCCTCCTTTTCCCCCACCTTCCTCGAAAGGACTTTCCTAAAAGCCAAAGGGCAAAGAGGACAGTAGAGAAACTCAGGAATTTTCCCTCCAGATAGAGAGGGAAAATGAAAAGCTCTTCCAAGGCCAGAGGAGAAACAGAACAAGAAAGATAGCAATTAGACAAATGGACCTTTCCTGTCTCCCTTCCTGGAGATCACATATTAGGGACTGAGGTGTTAGGATCATGGGGGTGGGGGTGGGGGTAGGAGATATAACACAATCTGAGTTGGGGTCTTGCTCTTCTGAGATATCAGTTAAGCTGATTCCAGTCTCTTGGACTTTCCCATCACAGATCGAATGTGGTGCCTATTTTAGTTAGGCTTCCCTTGCTGGAACAAAATTCTTAACATAAACAACATAAAAGGAGGAAAGCTTTATTTTGGCTTTGGATTTAGAGGTTTCACAGTCCATTGTCAACTGCCTCCATTGCTCTTAGATTTGTGACAATACAGAAACATCAAGGCTGAAGGGCATGGTGGAGAAAAGCTGCTCACCTCAAGGCAGGCAGGAAACAGAGAGAGACAAACAGGAAGGGACCAGGAACAAATTATACCTTTCAAAGTTCCATCCTCAGTGACATACTTTCTCCTAGTTTGCATCACATACCAAGAATGTTATCAAATTATGACACCCTGGATGGACTAATCATTGATTACATCCGAATCCTCATGATCCTGTCACTTCCCCAAAGCCACACCTCTGAACAATGAATGCACTGAGTACCAAGCCCTCAACACATGAGTCTTTCCAGGAATACTTCAAGACATAACTCAGTGCCGTCCCAAGGCACTGAAATAACAGAGAGAAATGGCTCAATATCTAGGCAAATAGGAATGGACAGCACTTTCATACTCTCAGCTGGTTTGGATGTCCAGGAAATTCCCTTATGCGCTCAACATGGCAACAGAAGTGCTGAGAAGAGGCCTGGAGTGGGTATTCAGTTCAATTCAATTGGTATGAAGAATGCAAAAAATGAAGCTCTGTCTCCAAACGAACTCTGAACTTGTATACCACTGTGATATACAAGGTATAAAAGTTAAGTTGAGGTAAGCACTGGGGGATCTTAGAGATGGGGAAACTACAGACATTGTGTTTATCACACTTGGGAGTTCAGATCTCTAAGAGGCACCATCAGCTCAGCTTGGTGTTCTTCATTTTGTTTTGGCAGTACTAGGGTTTGAACTCAGGGCCTGATGCTTGCTAAACAGACACTCTACCAGCTGAGCCACACCCCCAATCATTTTTGCTTTAATGTTTTTTTAAGTAGGGTCTTATTTTCTTGTCTAAGCCATCCTAGACTGCAATCCACCTATTTGCACTTTCCTTGTAGCTAGAACAATGGGAGCGTGCCACTAAAGCTAGTGTGTTCATTTGTTTTTGTGATGAGGTCTTGTGAGCTTTTTGCCCAGGATAGCCTCAAATCAGAATCCCTCCAACCTCCACCTCTGGAATGACTAGGATTATGTATGTACACATGGGTCATTATGCCTGGTGCTCACTCTGTTTCTTATGGCCTTAATCTTCTCCTTGTCTCTGAACCTATCCCAGTCCTCTTCTTAATCCTTTATCTTCACCTGCCTCACACAGCCTCTCTCCCTAGGTCTTAGAAGGCTGATGGTTAGAACAAATCTGGGAGATAAAGTCAGGCTTATGGTGAGAAAGGCAGAAAAATGGGACAAGAATGATCATCTGGGTGATGACTAATAATATTACTATCATTTATCACATAATTTTTCTCACTATAGGTCAGACACTGGTTATGCAACTTACATATACAGTGTGGGCACCTGAATCTGTATTAAGTGAAGCATGAGTTTACACTGTGTTTGTAGCAACCTATGCAGTAGGTGTGAGCATGGTCCTCATATCAGTGAGGGGAGGCTCAGCACAGAGTGGCTACATGGACACCAAATCCCTATTCCCAGCAGGCTGGCTCCAATCTCTTACATTAAGTGACAGCTGAAAACACCAAACACTGAGGCAAGGATTTGCTTCCAGTTTGGAAATGAAACCAGAGAGGAAGCAGAGAATCTGAAACCAGCCATCAAATCTTTTAGAGAAGATACCCCAGTAGGTCAGAGTTTCAGAGTGTCTACTTTGCCATGCTAGAACCCAAGGGATGGGGAGATCAAGGTTGTGTGGTGACATACTAGAATCTGCAGGGCTTGCATGCTGTCGGGGTATACATGCCTGCACAGACCTTTAGAGGACTCCCAAGCTAAGGGAGGGCAGTGGGATCACTACCTTTGTCTCAGGTTGATGTCTTACCAGCAAAGACCCAGAGTGCTCAGTGTGCTTGATGACTGAGCCAAGCAATGGTCAGCACTAACCAAAGGAGCTGCATTCTTCTCATGGGGCCACACTAGCCCCATGGAGTAAGGGGTGGGAGAAGGGGGAGGGGAGGCTATGGAAATCACTGATCCTTGGAAAAGAAGTATGGAACCTCTGAGCCAAAGATCTCAGAAGTTAAAAAGAAAGAAAGAAAGAAAACAACAAGCAGTAGTGAGCTTAAGTCTCCTTCAGTTTTGGCAATGACCCAGTGGGAGAACCAGGCATGTTCCTCCCTACATTACAGATGAGGAAACTGAGGCTCTAGGCCAAAGGTAATTTTTGTATCTTCAAACCAAATCTCCTGGCCTCCATATATATTTCATCCTGTCTTGAACACTGGCAACATGTAAAATGTCAAGTCCATTGGTGATCTCTTGGGACTGAAATCAAGCCTACCCTGAAGACCTGTTTCAAGGACCTCAACTTTGAGAACAGTCTGTGTTGTTTGTCTGCCTGATGCCTGATATGTTTGCGCATCCCTGGGTGCCCTCCATCTGCCCTGTTTCCCTTCTCTATTCACAACCCACTTCCTCTCATAATACTCCTTCCTGCCCGTGGTGTGCCTTCTCCTGGAAGTGGCCTTTGAAACCCATCTTCTAGAATGAGAAACTTCAGCTCCATGAAACCTCCATGAAAGCAGTTCTAAATCCCATAGATCATAAATTCTGTGTCCTGATTTTCTGGTCATGGTCTCAGCCTTGGTACCTTCCTTGTACAATGCTTTCGGGCCTGCCAGTATACATGTGTGGTTTATTGTACCCAAGGGAAGAAGCCTGTGTTAGACACAGCAAAGGCATTGGTGTCAATCCAGAGGCTTCTGGATCCAGCTAAGACTGTAATGGTGACAGCTCCAAGGCCTGAGCCTGTCTCAGGCTGGCAGAATGTTTCTGTGTGTACAGGAGTAGAGTTTCTCCATCCTGCCTGGCTTTCCTTATGTTCTCCAGCTGGGTTCTCACCTCTTACTCAAATTCTTCACCCCCAACTTCAGCTTCACAGGGTGATGGAGGCTGCTTCCTTGTCCCCAGGCCAGGCTCTGCGCTCAACACTCATCACCCACCGGCTCATTAATCAGCTCCACACAACCTCGTGAGATAGATATTTTTATCCATACTTCACAGATAAGAAAAATTAGACTCAGAGGGATAAAACCCTAAGTGGCAGAGCTGGATTTGAACTACCATGTTCTCAGCCACTGAGTCCCACGGCCTCATTCCGTTCATGTTAGCAAGTCCCAGGCATCCTCAGAGATTCCCATGTCGACTGTGAGCTCTGCCACGGATCTTGACCACGCTTTCACTGCTGTGGTTCTCCCTTGCGAAGCCTGAGCCAAATATGAATCTGCTGAACTTGATCAAAGAAGTGATGGTGATTTGAGACAGAGTTTTAAAAAGAGGACGCTGGACTCTATAATGTCTCACGCCTGTAATCCTAGCTACTCAGGAGGTTGAGATATGAGGACTGCAGTTTGAAACCAGCCCTAAGCTGAAAAGTTCATGCATGAGACTCTTGCGTCCAATAAACCAGCAAACCAGCAGAAGTAGAAGTATGGCCTTAAGTACAAAAAAGCCAAGCAAGACGATGAGGCCCTGAGTTCAAGCCCTAGTACTCACACCAAAGCAAAACCAAACAACAACAACAAAAAGAGTGAGGATAATAATCCATGTTACTCTCTTCTTTGAGCCACTATGTCCTTATTAGTGTGCATTAGTGTATGGGGATCTCATGATGATATGTTTATATGTGTATAATAAGGTATCCTCTGTGTGGCCTCGATCCCAAGTGGAAAAGCCTTTCCCTCAAAGCCTGCCATATGGTGTTGATCACTAAGAAGAAAGATAGCTCCAGGAAGAAAGGGCAGAAACAGAGTGGGTGCTCCCCTGAGGCTGAGTCCCACCTCAAGGCAGAGTGTGGAGAGAAGACCTGGGAAGGTTTGGGGCTGTTGTTGATATAGAGGCAGAGGATCTGGGAGGCCCATCTGAAACTCTAGCTCCTATTGCATGGGATGGCTTCACTCAGCAGGACTGGATGCAGATCAACGAGCAAAAGAACAATTGCCCAAACTGTCATCCTGCCTTCTGCCTGCCTTGGTTCCTAACCCCTGAAATTGGTTTGACCTGAGTATTCTTACCTAATGCAAACAAGTGCAACTAAGAAAGTTAATAAAGAATCTTAAACTTACATCCAGTGCCCGTAATTTTGAACCCCTATAATATTAAAGAAGAAAGCAACTGTCATGGATAACCTCCTAAGTCCTAAGGCCTTTATACTTATTCTCTCACTTCAACCAGTCCTCACTGTAAACTTGGGAGTCAGGAGCTTCCATCTGCATTTTGTAAGTTTGTTGTTGGACAAAATAGTGTTTAATTGTGCATGACCACACAACTTTATTATTTTACTTTTCTCTTACTTGTTACTGTAAACCAAGTTGTCACCAATATCCGGTAGTCTTATAAGAGTTTATTGCCTCATGATATCATAGCAGCCACCTCAGTTTCTGTAAATACATTATGAGGTTCACACAATGAAATAACTTAACAGCACATTTTTTAGCACATACTTCTATCATTAAGTCATGCATAATTGCATTTCATAACTTCACTCATTTTTTTCATGGTATGAACAACTTCTTTGTTAAATAGGATAGTAGGTTTTTGAAAACTGGAAGATTACCCCACTATCTTGTGTTATCTACAATGTCATTGCTAGAGATACAGCCTATTTCTACATTTGATCTACTCTATTACTATTTTCTCTATCACTTTCTTAAGTCAACTATTTTTTTAATCAAGCCTTGAGCATAGGGTTTGCCAGTTTCTGTAATGTAAGTGTGTGTGTGTGTAAGTGTGCATATGTGCACTGTGACTAGAACTCAGAACCTGGGCATTGTCTTTTAGCTTTTTCACTTAAAGTTAGTGCTGTACCACTTGAGCCACAGCTCAATTTCCAGTTTTTTAGTGGTTAATTAAAGATAAGCGTCTCAAGGACTTGTCTGCCTGGACAGGCCTCAAACTGTGATTCTCATCTGTCAGCCTCCTGACTAGCTAGGATTACAGGAGCAAGCCACTAGCACTTGGCTACCAATATGATGTTACCGAGTATGAAATTACACAAGTATTCACAGTAGCATTCCACTTTATATTTATTTATTGCTCATACATATATAATAGATACATAACTCAAGGGCATAGTTAGGACTAAATTATGGTAAAAAAATAATTATGGTACAATATAGTTTAGCATTTATGACCTTTTTTTTAATATATAAGCCAATGTAATGAATGTCATTTCATGTTTTTTTTTTTAAATAATGGCTGTGCTCACAACCAACTCACAAATTTCCTGAAAATTCAACAAGCCAACTCCATCATACCACTGTCTTTTTTCCTCCTCTCATCAGTCCCACGGGCTCTAGGCCATTTGATGGTCACACCCTGTTAAATAGCTGCAGCTAGTCCCTGGTCTACATAAATCAAGGGAACATTAGTCAATGCCCAGCTTGTCCAAATAAGCAATGTCCACGGCTCTAGTCCAGTGGAGTGACTTAATGATCTGTTTCCTTCAATAAACTGTGATTTCTGAACTCAATTCAGATACCTGAGCGCCATCGTAAGCTGAGAGAGAGGCTGGAGGCGTTCATGATGTAATATACTCAGTTTAAACTTGGCAAGCAGATGACATTATGAGAAATGGATTTTCTTAGGCTGATTTGGGGAGTTTGGGGTGGGTTGGTTTTTTTTTAAGAGTTAAGCCAAGGGGGAAAATATAACCCTTGCAACACATCCCTTCACAGCTGGAGAAACTATTCTGGGATATTCAAGCTAAGACAGTTCCTTAAACTCCAGGCAAAGTGGAATCAGGTCGAAGGGGTTTCTATTTCTGTCTGTGTCACCAACACTCTACAGTCAGTTCCCTGGCAGGTACCTCAGTTTACTCTTTGGTTAAATCAAGTCATCTACCACGATTAAAAACATTAGGTTAGACAAGCGCTGGTGGCTCACGCCTATAATCCTAGCTACTCAAGAGATATGAGTGGTTCAAAGCTAGCCCAGGTAGGAAAGCCCATGAGACTCTTATCTCCTATTAAGCACCAGAAAATCAAAAGTGATACTGTGGCTCAAGTGGTAGAATGCTAGCCTTGAGCAAAAGGAGCTCCGGGACAGCACCCGGGCTCAGAGTTGAAGCCCCCAGGACTGGTAAAGAAACAAAAACAAAAATTAAAATCAAAAAGAAATCCATAGTCTTAGCTGGGAACTGGTGACTCATACCTCTAACCTAGCTATTCAGGAAATTGAAATGTGAGGCTTATGGTTCAAAGCCAGCTTGGGCAGGAAATTCCATGAGATTCTTATCTCCAAATAACCACTAAAGGGGGTGGAGGGAATGGAAGTGGAGCTGTAACTTAAAGTGGTTGAATGCTAGCCTTGAGCAGAAAGAGCTCAGGGACAGCATCCAGGCCCTGAGTTCAAGCCCATGACCCACCAACTGAAATAAATAGGCTTTGAACTAAAGAGAGTAAGGAGTCACTTGGGTTATCTAGGATGGTTACTGTTGGTTTACAGTGTCTAGTTGAAGTGTTTTTATCAGAGGAGACTCTTGGAGGAGCCAAGTGCCAGTAGAATCTTATAAAAGTTGAGTAATGGGCTGGGAACATGGCCTAGTGGCAAGAGTGCTTGCCTTGTATACATGAAGCCCTGGGTTCGATTCCCCAGTACCACATATACAGGAAACAGCCAGAAGTGGCGCTGTGGATCAAGTGGCAGAGTCCTAGCCTTGAGCAAAAAAAAGGAAGCCAGGGACAGTGCTCAGGCCCTGAGTCCAAGGCCCAGGACTGACAAAAAAAAAAAAAAAAAAAAAAAGTTGACTAATGAGCAAGGTGTCCCAAAAAGGAGAAGGCAGATGAGTGAGGAGACAGGCCCTCCAGATAAATACTGTTGTGAAAATGCTGGACTAGAAGGGTTCACCCTTCTGAGACAAAGGACAGAGTGTGTGGCCAAGATGAGTGAATTACAGAAAAAATGGGGGTGGGGAGGGGAGCAGGCAAGATGGAGTACTTTTTGTCTGAGTTGGACAAGGAGAGAACTATGACCTGTTATAACTTCAAGACTTACATAGACTATGACTAAGTAGCAGGCCAACTTAGTAGCAATATCATTCTCCAGACACCTATATGGTAAGTTATGCTGGACCCCTCTCTCCTCTTTCTCAGTAGGTATTGAGGTGCCAGACTTTGAAGTCAGGCCCCACCACGTGAACCCCATTTTAGAATCGAACCCTGAGCCAATCAGATTTGTACCTGTGTTCTAATCTTGCTTGCACAGCTGATTGTTGTAACCTTGTTCTTTGCCTTTATAAGCCCTGTGTAATCATAGCTCGAGGCTTCCTCCTAACCTCCGCTGTGTCGGTGGGTAGGACGAGGCCCGAGTTGGCAGCTCGTTAAATAAAACCTTGCCTTGCTTTTGCATTTCGGAGTGTCTGAATCTCGGTGGTCTTCTTGGGGGTGGTCTTGCAACTTGGCACAACATTTGGGGGCTCGTCCGGGATAGCCCCAGAGACCCCGAGATCCCAGACTGAAGGCTGTTCATTTGTCTTGTCCAGTAATTTGTCTGTCTGTTTTGCTTTTGCTTATACTTGTAGGGCGCGAGTCAGTTTGGTTTTTGGCCGGAACTGACCAGGAGGGCCTCCTAAACGAGACTCAACCCGCCCACCTTGTACTTGGGTCTGCTCCTTCTGCTTATCTGGCAGGAGGTTGTGGGCCAACTTGGGTCCACTCCTCCTGTACCCTGGCAGGAGGTTGTGGGCCAACTTGGGAGATCTCCAATGCGTAACTCGGGTCCACTCCTTCTGCATCCTTGCAGGAGGTTGTGGGCCAACTCGGGTCCACTCCTTCTTGCAGGAGGTTGTGGGCCAACTCGGGTCCATTCCTTCTGCACCCTTGTAGGAGGTTGTGGGCCAGCTTGGGAGATCTCCAACTCATAGCTTTTCTTAGGCCTGTGTGTTTTCCTCCTTTTGTATTAATTGTTTTGTTTTTGTAGCCTTTTGGAAGAAATTTGGAAGTAAAATTGTCCTAAATAATTATTGCAAAGTGAGAAAAGGAGAATTATGGCTACCAAAATGTTTAATTGCCATTCCAGCTTCTTTGTAGGTTTTTTTGTAACAGTTTCCAGCAGGCCCACAGAGAAGCACAGGTGATTCCTACAAGTTTGTCAAGATCTAATACTGACCCTTAATAAGTTCCAGGTAAGAGAGCATGCTTAAAAACTACTTCTGTGTGGACCACCTTCTTGCTTATAATTGGAGTAAAGTGGCCCCTTATAAGACTCATTGATCTGAATCTGCGGTTCGAAGCCAGCCCGGGCAAAGAAAGGTCCCTGTGAGAGACTTGTCTCTAATCAGCCAGCAGAGTGCTGGGAACGGAGTTGTGTGGAGCTCAAAGTGGTAGGGTGCTAGTCTTTAGCTGGAGAGCTGAGGGACAGCGCTCAGGCCCTGAGTCCAAGTCCAGTGGAAAGTCACTCCTCCTGGGACAAAAGTGATGGAGCATCCAGAGGCAGTAAGCCACTGCTTGGATGGCAGAGATGGTGTCAGATCCTAGAGTCACTACTGTTGGCCTTTCAAAAGTTAAAGCTGGGAAGTCCTAGAAGAATAGGTCGTAAGCATGCCTTTCCAATGCCCATGTCTGTCTACTGGGAAGGAATTTGCCAGTCATCTGTGATAGTGGTTAGTAAGGGGAAGTTTGTCAAATGAGAGAATAGATTAAAATCTCAACCCCCCCCCCCCCCCCCGCATTTACTCAAAAGCTCTGATTGGCAGTAAGAATGTTAAGCTGATACATCTGTTTAGGAAAGAAAGCTTGTAGACCTGAGATTGTGTCCTTATTGAGATCTGTTAAAGGCCTGCAAAGGTATATTGTTAAAAATTGCAAGACCTGTCAGCTTGCCAATGCCCCCAATCAACAGATTACTAAAGGAGCTCGCCTCTGTGGGAATAGGCCAGGTGTGTATTGGGAAGTAAATTTCACAGAAATTACAAATATTTGCTAGTTTTTGTAGACACCTTTTCAGGATGGATTGAAGCCTATCCAACAAAGCATGAGACTGTGAATGTAGTGGCTAAGAAGATCCTGGAAGAAATCCTACCCAGGTATGGCTTCCCATCCACCATTGGATCAGACAACGGACCGGCCTTCGTCTCAAAAGTAAGTCAGGGAATAGCTGCAGCACTGGGGACGGATTGGAAATTGCATTGTGCTTATAGACCCCAGAGTGCAGGACAGGTAGAGAAAATGAATTGGACTCTAAAAGATATGATTCTGCTTCTGTCCCTACCCCCCATTTATTCAGACCAGAGGACTGAAATCCTAAGAACCACGGTGGAAGGAACCCTAGATGGCATCGCCACTTGGGTTCATTGCTTCCACGCCAGGCCAGCTGACCCCTTTGCCCTGGATGACAACTACCGTGATGGAACATGGGAGGTCTCCAAGCACCCAACTCAGCCGCTTTGCCTTCGCCTCAAGACTGAGACTAAGGTTATAGGTTCCTGGCTAGGTAAGGTCTACGCCCCTGAGTCAGCCTGAAGAAGTTACAGAAGATGGATGATCTTCGCCCATCAGCCCCCCTTTAAAATCAAGGGACCAGAGTTGTTTTTGGGAAGATGAGGCAGGATAAACTAGAGGCATGCAAAACAGAGGTACAGAGACTATTCTTTCAAGAAATGGTGACAGGCCCTTACCTCTATATCATCCCCTAGACATGCAAGCCATTGAAATGGACAGAATGGAGCCATGATTGGCTCCCAAGGTACCAAAAAGAAAAAGGGGGAAATGAGGTGCCAGACTTTGAAGTCAGGCCCCACCACGTGAACCCCATTTTAGAATCGAACCCTGAGCCAATCAGATTTGTACCTGTGTTCTAATCTTGCTTGCACAGCTGATTGTTGTAACCTTGTTCTTTGCCTTTATAAGCCCTGTGTAATCATAGCTCGAGGCTTCCTCCTAACCTCCGCTGTGTCGGTGGGTAGGACGAGGCCCGAGTTGGCAGCTCGTTAAATAAAACCTTGCCTTGCTTTTGCATTTCGGAGTGTCTGAATCTCGGTGGTCTTCTTGGGGGTGGTCTTGCAACTTGGCACAACAGTATCAAGGTTGCTACTAACAAGCTCCTTCTCTATGCCAAAGTTTGGGTGAAAACGCATTCGAAGGGGAGAAATCAGTGCACTGTCTCTATACTTCCTGCCTTGTCTTATGTTCTGTCTTCTCTCTTTTCCTTGCCAGCTGCTAGAAGGAAGGGACATTGCCCCAATTTTATCCTTCCAACAAAAGAGACCTACAGAACCTAAAGACATTAAATGACTCAGTATATCCAGTCCATGACTGAGACTCAACTCTACCATCTGGCTGCAAAGCCCCTGCTTTATCTGTCTGTATTAAACCTTACTCTCTCACCAACGCTCCCCACCCATGAATTAGATATCTTTTGAAATTCAAAGCCATTTGGATCTCTAGAGAAAAAAAATGCAAAGGCTACTTTCAGTTATCAAACACCACAAGCTAGAAAGACCCTTCCAAAAGTTCCCCAGCAAGTCTAGGACTCAAGACTCCAAAGCCAGGCAGACTCAGATTTTCCTCTGTAAAAGAGAGCCCTGGTCTGTTAGGACATAGTTAAGCTAGTTCTGTGTTTTCTAATAACTTTTGCTTACACCACAAAATTGTCATAAACTATGGAAACACAAAGGCCTTGGGAAAAAGACCCTGAGTCCCTGGAAGTCATTATTCCTTCCTCTGGCGATTGCTGAGTTAAGCACCATAAATGTGGTTCCCATCCTGCTCTCTTCCCACCCTTCACACACACACACACACACACACACACACACACACACACACACACACACACACACAAAATCATGGGATCTGCTGGACATATGTTCAGAAGAAAGCAGCAACACGGGGGTGGGAGAGAAGACTCTACCATGTGGGGAACCAAGAGTTTGAAAAGAAGTGGGGAGAAGGCGGGGACCGTGTAGCCCTGGAGAAGGAATGTCCAAAGGATTTATTGCCTTTCAGTATCTCACAGGGCTGAGGTTTTTTCTTTTTTTAATGTATAAAAATCTGTAGCTTATGGCATTTTTTTTTTTCGGTATAGGGCAGTAAACAAGAGCTCTGAAAGGGGAAGGAAGCCAGGAGAAAGCCAGCTCCATTAGTCACGCAGCCGTATATCCTGTCACAAAGGACCCCAGTTGAGTAATCTCGCCCAAAATATGCCTGTTATTTTTTTGCAGTCAGAAAAAAAAAAAATGGAGCTTGCCAAAATATACTGAGAAGAAGAAGAAAAAGAAAAGATGAAGAAAGAGAAGAAGGAGGAGGGGGAGGAGGAAGCAGAGGAAGAGGAAGGGAAGGGGAAGGGGACAGGGAAGAAGAAGAGGAGGAGGAGGAGGAGGAGGGGGAGGGGGAGGAGGAGGAGGCTGTTCCCTCAGCCCCAGAGGGGAAAGCAAAATAAAGAAGCAGGCACAGAGTCTAAGTGTACTACTTCTGGCCAACTCCCCAACTTAACTTCAAAAGAAACAGCACTCTGGGGCTGCTATGGTGATTGAGTCCTTTGGGCTCAAGGAAAGCTGGTTCCCGGAGGAGACAGGAGATGGCCCTCATCCCAGCCTTTTGGTGTCCAGGGCTCAGAAAGGAAGAGGCAGTGGGAGAGAGTAGGTAGGAGGCAGTGGCCTCCTAGGGGAGGGACTTAATAGAAAGGGGACCAGGGGAGTGAGCGAGTCCTTCGATGTCCTCTAGTGGGTGACTTTGTCACTCCAGAGGGGATCCCACTCCAGGTTCTCAGGCACTGTGTACACTCTGCCGTCAGACCAGGAGCCAAACCTGTTTTGCACTCAACCATTCTGAAGGCCTCAGCAAAATCAGTATCGTCTCAGGCTGCCTCTGCCACGCTTATGCTGTTGGGGCCACAGAGGGAACAGGAGCTAATATGGAAGAACAGCTTACTCTGGAGCAGTCTGAACAACAAAGGCTGGAAGCCAGGCACAGTGGTGCCTGCCTACAGTTCCAGCTACTGGATAGGCTAAGGTAGGAAGATAGCTTGAACCCACATGTTTGAGGCCAGCTTGGACAGCATAGCAAGACTTCATCCAAAAATTATTTTCTTTTTGTGCCGGTCCTGGGGCTTAAACTCAGGGCCAAGGTGTTGTCCCTGAGCCTTGGTGCTCAAGGCTAACCCTCTACCACTTGAGCCATAGCTCCACTTCTAGCTTCTTGCTGGTTAATTGGAGATAAGAGTCTTGATGCAAACCTTCCTGCCCCATCTGGCTTCAAACCACAATCCTCAAATCTCAGCTTCCTGAGTAGCTATGTAAAAAGTATTTTTTAGATAAATATTTTTTTTTAAAAAAAGCAAACAAGTGCTAAGAAAAGACTGGTTGGTCAAGAGTTGTCTACAATCTCTGATATTTTCATGGATCAACTTTCCAGAACCTCTGGATGACAAGCTTTCTGGTAGGGAAACTAAGGCATAGCAAGCAAAGACACTCTGAAGCATTGCCCTGTCACTGCCTCTGATGATTCTCAGACCCAGAACACAAGGTCAAGGGTTAGTCCGAGGGCAGAGCATTCTTGTAAAGCCGTTATTTCTCTCCTGCTAACATCCTAAGCCAGTTAGAGCTGTCCATGAGGAAGAGGGTTTTCTGTAACTAATGGACCGAAAGATAGCGGGAAGGCTTCTTCTTAGGAAAGGAAATGGGACTCTGCAGCCAAGAGTAGGGCAGGGGCTATTCATTCATTGTGGGCTGGCTGGATTGGTCCTAGAGGAGAGGGCCCAGCCTCTCTCCCTCACACTTCAGGGTCAGGCCGGAAGATAACCTTCAGGACATCCCCACCAACCCTACGTTCTAGTAATCTGGTTGTTTGGCTGTTCTAGGATAAGAGAACTCCCTTCCCAGCCCAAGGACCCACGTCCAGCTCCTCTTCTGTTTGTGACAGAAAGGCCCAATTGCCCGAACCACCGCTCTCTACTCTTTAATGCCTTGGATCCCGTCTGAAGTAAAGTCCCAAGCCAATCCTGAGCTTCAAGATACATGCCTGCCATGGCCACTGCTTCCTCTGAGAGAACTCACAGATGGCTAAAGCTAGCCAAGGGACACTTAAAAGAAGTTGCCCGTGGCTTCCTGCAGAGAACTGACCTACATGTTAGAGGACATATTCTTCTCCTGGCTGCTTCTCAGATCTAAAATCTGGAGAATTTCAGGCAACTACTATGAATTGGATCTCACTGTTATTTTCCTCGCTTAAAGATTTGTCAGCCTACTAGATGCTGGTAGCTTACATCTATAATCCTAATGCAAGGGAGTAAGAGCTAAGGATCACAGTTCAAAACTAGCCTGGGCAGAAAAGTCTCTTAAGATTCTTATCTCCAAGGGCTGGGGTTGTGGCTTAGTGGTTGAGTGCTTGCCTAGCATGCATGAAGCCCTGGTTCCAATTCCTCAGCACCACATATACAGAAAAGGCTGGAAGTGGCACTGTGGTTCAAGAGATAGACTGCTAGCCTTGAGCAAAAAGAAGCCAGGGACAGTGCTCAGGCCCAGAGTTCAAGCCCCAGGACTGGCAAATAGAAAAAGAGAGAGATTCTTTCTCCAATTAAACAGCAAAAAGTAGGATGTGGAGGCATGGCTTAAGTGGCAGAGTGCCAGCGCAGGGAGCACTAACATAAACCAAAGTAATAGAAGTCATTCACACAACATGGTCTTTGCAATCCGGACACACAGCAAACACAGATGTACAAGACATACTATGCCCCAAATAGTCAATACAGAAGCCATCATCATTTATGATCTTTATCAAGTATTATGCACTGAACAGAATTCTACAGTCCCAACCAGCTCCCTAGTGGGTTTGTTTACACCGACATCACACACGTACATGAGTAATGTGCTATGCTACGACATTATGACAGCTCCCATATTGCCAAGTGAGAGGAGTGATTTAGCTTCATTATAACCATAGGACCACTGTTGTTGACCAAAACCTTGTTAATAAGCACATGACTAGAGTAACTGTAGTTTCTAGATGACTGCGATTTGCAAAGTCCCTGAATTGATGGCAAATTCTAGTCCAGTAAAACTTCCTCCTCTGGGTTCAGTTCTTTTAGATGTATACCCAGAAATTGAACTGGAAAAAAAAAGCATTTGCGCCTCAGGAGAAGACTATCAATGTCCTCACATCAAATGTCTCATGGAGTGGAATCACACAGCATTTGTCTTTTTCTGACAGACATGAGAAGCCATGGCAACCCTTTCTATTTCTTCCTCCTTTCTTGAGTTTCCTGATAGCAGCTTCCTGGGTAGATGAGTCAAGGAAAGGAAAGGGAGGTAATATGAGACTTTTCTCTCCAATTAACCACCAGAAAACTGGCAGTGCCGCTGTGGCTGCAGTGGTAGAGTGCTAGCCTTGATCTGAATTGCTCAGGGACAGCACTCAGGCCCAGAGTTCAAGCCCCACGACAGACCAAACAAAAAAACCTCATCTACATACTAAAAAAAAAAAAAACTGTGCTAATAGTATTTCCAAAATGCTTATAGATAGAGACCAGTCCCTTAGAAACCTGATTGCAATGAAAATTCCACAAGGGCATCTGGAATTTACTCTGTTGGCCATTCCAGACAATTGGGAGAGGGAAAGACCCAAGACTGTCTTATAATAAACTGTGTTGATAGTAATACACTAATGTCTATCACCTAGCTAATATTAAACCCTAGTCACAAGACTAACCCAAGGGGCTGCTCTTCATCTTGATGTTGATTGTATCAAATATCTGAGGGTTGTTATCTTCCTAAGGGTTTTCCCAGTCATTTTCCTTTTCCTTTTTTTCCCCTTTCTTTTCTCTTTCTTCCTTTCTCCCTCTTTCTTACTTCTCCCTCTCCCTCTCCCTCTCCCTCTTCCCCCTCCTCTCTCTTTCTTTCATAGGACTGGAGTTTGAACTCCAGGCCTTACACTTCCTAGGCAAGTGTTCTCCGCTTGAGCCATGCCCCTAGACATTTTTTTCCTGACAGGGTCTCTTGCTTTTACCCCAGGATAGCTTCAATGTGATCCTCTTACCCAAATGCCTCCCAAATAGCTGAGATGGCAGTCATGTGCCACTACATTCTGCTTCCTTGGCCCCTTCTTATGCCTGGTCCTTCATGTATCCCATGGGCTGAGACAGAACTGACAACACAGGCCCTCTGACAGCCTGGAACACGTGTTCCAGTGATTCTGTTCTCCCCTGGACATCAGGTAAGGAGGCCACTGGGGCACACCCACCCACACAGATTTCCTTTTGTGGTAACAGTAACAGCTGAGTCACTATCTTGGTTTCCCCTCCATTTCTTGTGCTCCAGAAGAGAGCTAGGGGCAGGACTTCTCATCCCAAGCTCCAGATGAGTCTCAGCCTGTCAGGCCTCAAAGCCTGTGGTCATCAAGGCTCGGGTGACCATCATTCCTCGGTATCCCTTTGATGTTAGAAAGCTGACAAGGTCAGTATCTTCCAGGCTTCAGGGAGCATGCCTGCCAGGCACACTTTTCCAGCAGCTGATATGTCATGAGTCTTTGATCAGACAAGACTCTAAGAGGTTGCTGCAATGACCTTCCGGCTCTGTCCCTGGGCCTGGGGAGAACCGGTCCATCATCAAGAAAACTTCCTCCAAAGTGAGATCTAAATTATCAACACATTAACTGATTGCGATAGTGTAACTTCTCGGAACAACAAACTTCTAGTTTAACAAAAGGAGCATCAGAAAGCTGAAATGTGTTTTCAGGAGGCAGGGAGGTCAAAGTGAGGGAGGACAGACAAGGAAGAGAGTAAGGGTGGCAAACACAATCGCAGTATTCAATGGACATGTGAAAATGGAAGCAGGAGACTTGAGATGGGTGGAACGGGGAGAACGATGGGCAAGGCAACACTGATCAAGATGCACTGTATTCATATATTGACATGTTGAATTGAAATCCCTTTGTACAACTGCTTCCCCATATTAAAAAAAAAAGTTAGAAGAAGCCTTCAACCAAAATGAACATACAGGCTCAGTCAGTGAAGTTCTAGTGGCCAAAAATCCGCACCCCGAAGGAGAGGAGAGATAGTGGGATCCTTTTCCTGCCAGGACCCCCAAAGCCTAAGCCTGTGGCTCTGCTTAGGAATCAAAGCCTAGCAATGTTTACCCATCCTGCTGATGAAAGGCAAGTATGACCGCCAGAGCCCACTCACTAGCCTATTTTGGGCATCTCCAGATCTGCCCTTGGGAATCTGTAATGGGGGTCTCTGAAGTGTGTGGGGCACTAGTGATGTGACAAGTACTTACTGACCAAGGAAAATCAGCTTTGGGTACAGCAGGAAAGGCCTGGAAAAGATTGCCTAATAATGTAATGGCTCTTTCCCTGGAAATATCTGAAATAGGATAAGGGCTCCAGGGTTGGCTGGGCCATCAGAACCCAATGAGAGAAGGTATCTATGGCTACAGAAAGCCATGGAGAAGGGCTGCCAGCTACTCCACATCTCAAAGACGGCACATTCTCCAAAGAAAAGATTTTTTTTTTTTTTTGCAGTAGTCATTTCAATCATGTTACTATTACACAGCTCAGTGGAACTTGAGTATATTCCCATTGTTACACAATCGTCACTACAGTTCCCCAAATGAAACTTGGTCCCCATTAAACACAAACTCCCCCTTTTCCCTTCCTTCCAGACTCTGGCAACTGCCACGCTACATTTTTGTATTTATTTATTTGTTTGTTTCATTACTGAGAAAAACTCATATCCTTTAACACAGTAGGCAAATACTCTGCCCTTGAGTTTAGTCCCTGTCTTTATGATTTGGACTACTCTAAGTATCTCATGTAAGAGGAATGATACTGTGCTTGTCCTTTTATGACTGGTTTATTTCACTTATTGTAACGTCCTTAAGAACATGTGTCAGAATTTCCCTCCTTTTTAAAACTAAGCAGTATTCCATTCGTACCTATACTACATTTCATTTGCCCATTCTTCTCTTGTTAAGTATTTGGGTTGTTTTCCCTTCTAGCTATTATTGTGAATAGTACTGCCAAATACTTAGGTGTATATTTATCTCTGCTTTCACTTCTTTAGGGCATATACCCAAAAGTTGAGCCGCTCAAAGAAAAGTTAAAATAGACAAAAGCATCCTACCCCCAGGATTAAAAATGTCAACATCCCTGCATCAAGATCCAATAGGAAGAATAGACACCTATTCTTCACCTAGCTAAGCTACAGTAGACTAGGAAAGAGGCGCTACAGAAACATGGAAAGGGGAACTGGTTGCTTCCTGGGACAATCAGGGAAGACTTCACAGAAGAGATGAAATCTGAGCTAGATTCCAACAGGTGACTAAGAGTTGGCCTGGTAGGAAAAAAAATAGCAAAGGGCAGAATGGCAGACACAACTTTCTTAAAAAAAAAAAAAAAAGTATAAGCAAAGCATTAAGTATACATATCCTTTGACTGCAGTTTCCTGGTATGAACTCATTTAGTTCTCATTATACACACTCAAGGCTTACATCTAAAGATATCCACAGACATCCATGTTGCTAAGACCTATAGAGAAGAAGCTGCCTGCGTACTCATCCCTGGGACACATCCCACCTTGTAGTCACATCATACATTCCTATGCAACCACTTAAAAGAACCCAGGAGACCTTCATGTGCTGAAATAACAAGAATTCCAGGGGCTGGGAATATGGCCTAGTGGCAAGAGTGCTTGCCTGGTATGCATGAAACCCTGGGTTCGATTCCCCAGCACCACATATATAGAAAATGGCCAGAAGTGGCGCTGTGGCTCAAGTGGTAGAGTGCTAGCCTTGAGCAAAAAGAAGCCAGGGACAGTGCAAAGCCCAGGACTGGCCAAAAAAAACCCACAACAAAACAAGAATTTCAGACTTACTTCTCATTAAGAAAAGAAGATGAGGGGCTGGGAAGGTGGCCTAGTGGTAGAGTGCTTGCCTTGCATGCATGAAGCCCTAGGTTTGATTCCTCAGCACCACATAAAGTGCTAGAGCACTATCCTTGGCAAAAGAAATGCAGGAATAGCACCCAGGCCCTGAGTTCAAGCCCCAGGACTGGCCAAAAAAAAAAAAAAAAAACAAATTCTTTCTCAAAAAGGATATCCAAGAAACCCTTAAGGGTCCCTGTCTTTGAGAGAAGCCACTGTAGTAGAGAGGAGAAAAAAGAAAGAAAAAAAAAAGACATGTGCATGTCTTGCATTAAAAGAAATGTTAACAAGGCTTTCTGGGTGATGGGATTATGGGACATTTTTATATTCCTTATGCGTTCCTTATTTAAAATATTTTAAAGAGGAAAGCAGCTATTTTTCTGGAATTGTTTAGTCCCAGTGGCTCCTAAAGGTGGAGGATGGAGTAGACATTTAAAGGGCCAGCCTCGCTGAGTTGTAGCTCTTAGAAGGATTTCTTCTGAGGACACGGAGGGGCAGCAGTGGGAGAATTAAACCAAAAGCTTAGGGGAAGAAAAAATGTGGAGCCAGGGTTTCCCAGAATACTTGAATAGCTGTCAGGAAAGCCTGTCCCTCCACCTCTTGGACATTTTACTGTACTCCGGGGGAACTAGATTTCAGGGACAGAAACCCAGTCAACATAGGGTTAACCCTTGAGCTTTGCTTCACTGAGCCTGGTGGGGGAGGAGGGGTGTTGAGGGCAGAGGGGGCCCAGCCCAGCCCCAGCTCCAGGCGGCATTAATAAAATGCAGGTGTTTGTACAGTTGCTTTATGGAGGAGGGAAGAAAGAGCAAGCATATAGAAACAAGAGCGGGGTGTGGTAGAGGAAAATGTGCCGGCAAGTCATGAGAAAGCATTTTGCAAAGTGGGCTGGCTTGAGGTAAAGAGGAATGCAGCCATTTCTGGCACAGGCCTTCCCTGTAGCTCTGTGTGTGTGTGTGTGTGTGTGTGAGAGAGAGAGAGAGAGAGAGAGAGAGAGAGAGAGAGAGAGAGAGAGAGAGACAGAGACAGAGACAGAGACAGAGACAGAGACAGAGACAGAGACAAAGACAGACAGAGACAGAGAGATGGGGGGAGGGGGGAGGCTCCTATTCTCTATCTCTCTCACATACACCCTGCCATCATAGATCTTTCCAGAAAAATACCTGAGAATTCTTTAATTTGGCCTTCATCCATTGTGACCCAGGACGGGCTTTCACATCTTCCTGCTCCTGATTTGCCTGTTCTCTGCCTCTTACTCTCTCTGGACTCTGCACCCTGCTCCTTCTCTGTACCGTCACTCTGTTCCTCTGGGGGCTTCTGGGTTATGATCTCTCCACAGCCAACCTCCATGCCTTCATCTTTCTTGCCCTGCCTTCATGCCAGAATTGTAGGAGCATGGCTTCCTGCCTCTCTCTTCTCAAGCCCTGCATTCCTTGTAGCCAGGGAGAGAGGGAAACAAAATGGCCCCTCTGCCTAGGGACAGCTCAGACCCAATGCCCAGCTCCTACTGTTCTAGCACTGGGGAAACAAAAGCTTCAACAGACATCTGAGAAGAGTATGATAAAGCAGAAAAAGGCTGTGTGCAACTGGTGTACAACTATCATCCTAGCTACTCAGGGGGCTGAGATCTGAGGATCATGGTTTGAAGCCAGCCTGAGCTGGAAACTCCATGAGACCTTTATTGCTAATTAATAACCAAAAAGCCAAAAGTGGAGCTGTGTCTCATGTGATAGAACATTAGCCATGAGCACAAAAGCTCAGGGATATACTTAAGCCATGAGTTCAAGCTCCAGAATCAGAACAAAAGGGCAGGTGGGTAGAGAGACAGAAAAGGGATTCTTTTCTTCTTGGCCACCCCAGAGAGAAAAGGGGTGACAAGACACAAAGGTGACTGGGAGGTAAGTGGCTTTGTGAGGAGTCAGGCCTGCTTGGATTCTCTGCCCTCCTTTTCTATAGGCCCCAGGGTAGGGAAAAAACCAGGAAGCCCCTGCCTTCTAGGGGCTTGCTCTCAGTTTGCCAAAGATAAAGGAGCTCAAAGCAATTACTTCTGTGGCTTATGTAGTTTGACGCCTAGTTTGAGGACTCTGGAAGAGTAAGATTGTGAGCATGCTCTGACACAGGAAAAGGCTTTGAGTATCTGGGCTAGGTCCCAGGTGGGCTCCTCCAAAGAATGCTGGGTTCTCTTTCTTTCTTTCTTTCTTTCTTTCTTTCTTTCTTTCTTTCTTTCTTTCTTTCTTTCTTTCTTTCTTTCCTTCCTTCCTTCCTTCCTTCCTTTCTTTTTTGCCATTTCTGGGGCTTGAACTCAGGACCTGATCACTGTCACTGAGCCTCTTGGTGCTCATAACTAGTGCTCTACCACTTGAGCAACAGCACCACTTCTGGGGTTTTCTGAGTACTTCGTTGGAGATAGGAGTCTCATGGACTTTCCTGCCCAGGCTGGTTTCAAACTGTGATCCTCAGATCTCAGCCTCCTGAATAGCTAGGATTACAGGCATGAGCCACCAGCGCCTGGCTCCATCCTGGGTTCTTGACTCTCATGAAGAAGGAAGGGAGGGAAGATGCAATTAGAGACTTGGGAAAGTTCCCCGAGGCTGACCATGAGTGTCAGTCAGTATGTACAAAACTCCAGTCCCCAGAGCCACAGCCTTTGGGGGGCAGAAGGTCAGCCCAACAGCATATAACAAATGTTTTCCCTGGAATTCAGCACCCAAAGGTCAGAAGGGAAGAGGAGCTGGCAAGAATTCACCAGCTACCCTCTGCTGTAGCCTGATTGAAATAGGTAGATCAAGTTCTAAGGGATCAAGTTTACTTTCTTTAGCTTATATCTACCATCCCACTCCCCTCCCCACCACTCACTCCCCCACCAAAAATTAAAAAAATTTAAAAAAGCAGACCTAGTTGGGGATAACAGATGACAAGTAAATTCTCTCTACTCCTCCCTGTGGGCACAGTGTAGAGAAGGTAGGAATGGCCATCAACTCTGGGAATCATATTCAGAATCTATGAGAAATCTTCTGACAAAGTTTTGGAGGTTGCTGGGTCTAGACCCGCCCCTGCCCCCAATCAGACCATCCTGTCTGACAAGTCTAACACTTGAGTTTGTTCCTTTTAAGGATAGCACTGGGAACCATTCTGGGAGCAGTGACCCCCAAACCAGTGCCACTAACTGGCCTTTAAGGGCCCTGTGTCCCCATACCCAGCCTCTCCTTCACCTTTTGGGAATGGAGTGGAAGAAGGCCTTGCACTTTCAAAAACACACCCCTGTCTGAAAATCGTGTGGAGGTTTCATGGGCTTCTTCCTCCATTCTGCCCTGTGGCAGAGGTCAGGGAGTACCAGATGTTCCTAATGAAGTGCCCAGTTTCAGCCCAGAGGTAACAGGCAAGTCCTGGCTCCCATAAAGAGAGGCCAGAGCCCCCAGACCGCTGAAAGCAAAAGCTGCCCAGTGAATGGGACCCCCACTCACTTGCATTCTCTGCTCCTTTCAGGAAATTACCAAGTTAGCCCTTGGCTTTCTCCTACCCTGCGCCCTCCTTGTTTCCATAACAACCGCCTCCCCCATCACGTGGAGCTTCTCCGCGTGCTGCCCTGTCCCACTCCCCGCCCCCCCCCCCCACCTCCTCTCATCTGTCTGGGTGGGAACCAGGATTAGAGTTCACTGGGGACACTTTTCCCAGGGTCGCTTTGCCTTCGTGATCCTTTTGCGCTGCCGGCTTCTGTCCCAGGCTTTTCAAGTCCTCGGGCTTAATGACCAGCCCTGGGTTTCCTCCTCTTTTCTGCCTCCAATAAAGCCGGGAGAATTAACCCAGGTTTGAAGTGCCCCCAGTTCCAAGCTGCATATCAAAGGGGACTTCCCCAAGCTACTTCTGCATTTCAAAGGGGCTGATTTATCGCTTTCACTTAAACCCCCCACATTTTGGGGTAAGAGTTTTACCCAGAGGTCAAACTCTGGAAAAACAAATGGGTCCCCGTTCACCCCCTCCTAGGGTGCTGTGGGCTATTAGTTTATAAACTGCTGGGAAGAAGGTGGGAAACAGGCTGCCGAGCTTCCCAGAAGCCAGCCTCCCAGAAGCCAGCCGAACCCCCACTCCCCATCACTTCTATTCCCAGGCCCTAGGTATTAGGAAAGTGGAGGAGGGGAGCATCTAGAGGAGGGGTCATTTCACCACTCCTCTGGCCCTGTGTACCCAGCCCAGGCTAAGTCCTAAAGCTTGTCCCCGTTTCCTTGACCCCTTTTGGGAAACATGGTGCCTTGGGCAACCACCAAGTGTGTGTTAGCACTTGCCAGGGAGACACGGGCTGCCCCAGACACGGTGCTCTCAAACAGCTGGTACCATGCCCTCCTGGTTCATTTCCCTCTAGCTGGGAAGCCTTTGTACTTAATATTTGGCCACCACTGGACTGGGCCCAAATGCCATCAAACAGCCCTCAAGCTTCCTCTTCTGCCCTCACAGAGAAACCTGGCCCACACCCACCACAGGCGCATTCACCCATGCTCTCTCTCAACCCCCACCACCATTCCACATGGCCTCCTACCCAACCTCACCTCAATCATCACCATTATTTCCTGCACCTCTTCCCAACACCTCCTTCCCCTGAAGCCTAAAATCTCTCTTTCCTCCTTGAGAACCACCTGGAGCAGACTCCAACCTCGCCTCACATTGTGAGATTCATCCCATGATTTAACAGAAGGATTCCCAGGCTTTCTCAGGCATTAAAGGCCCTGCCAGACATGCAAGTCCTGCCTGTGGCTGACCAGAACTGCAAAGAGAAGGAAATTAATGGATGAAACAATCTGTAAAAGAGGCAGGGCATGGGCTGGTATCTGTAGAGTGCTTGCCTAGCATGCATGAAGCCCTGGGTTCAATTCCTCAGCACCACAGAAACAGAAAAAGCAGGAAGTAACATTGTAGCTCAAGTGGAAGAGTGCTGTCTTTGAGCAAAAGGAAGCCAGGGACAGTGCTTAAGCCCTGAGTTCAAACCCCAGGACTGGCAAAAAAAAAAAAAAAAAAAAAAAAAAAGGAGACAGGGCAGATGGCACAGCATACTTAAAGAACCTCTTAGCTATCACTAAGGGACAAGAGCTGGAAAAACAATACCCAAGAGCTAGCCTCTGGAGAGGGCATCCTGATTAAAGTGGTGAGGCGTTTTTTTCCCATAAGGGACATGTCTATATTTACTTTTCACCTTGCCACTAGCTCATTCATTCTTTTATTCACCCATGCATGCATATGCAAGACTATTTATGGACTGCCTATGGGGAATTGGGTTGGAGGACCAACAATAAATCACAGTACAATGAGGTACATCCTGTCTCACATAAAGAAATCAGCGGTGTACATCATCATTGCCTGAACCTTTACTTGTGGCTCCAGGGAAGACTCTAGAAGAAGCAGTTGATTTAAGCTCGAAAGATTGGCAGAAGCTTAGCAGAGACAAGTGTATTTCAGGTGAAGAAAGAACAGGAACAAAGGCATAGCCATGGTGGCAGATCAGCATGTTCTAGCACCCAAGAATATGGAAGAAGGTGTTGAACAAAAAGTCTTACATGGCCAAGGGGCAAGATTGTAGATGCCAACCCAGAACCCACCTCTACTACCATATCATCCAAGCTTAGTCCCAACAAGATCCAAGTCATACTCCTGAAATACACCAAGATAAGCACCCTGGGGCTGTCTCTGCAAAAATCTGGTGATGGCATAAGCAAAGCAGTCAGTAAACCAGAAGGGACTAAGCACTGCAATGATACTGTTCTGAATAGACAGACCACGGCAAAGTGGCATCTTCGGCCTCAGACATGATTGGCAAGCCTTCAAGGAACCACCCAGGGACAGAAACAAGCAGAAAAAATAACTAAGTATAGTGAAATCATCACTTTTAATAAAATTGCCAACATGGTCCAACAGATAGCTTTAAGCAAGAACTCTTGGGAACCACTGGAAAGGTCCTGGATCTGTCCCTCTGTGGACTACCATGCTAATGGTACCACCCTCACTGGGTGACATTCTAAGTGACATCAACCATGATAGGGTGGAATGACCAGCTAGTTAAGAGCCACAAAGGAAACTTTTCAATGAGGAATCATTTGACAACCAAAAGAAAACAAAAACAAGGAAGAAGAGACAGAACTAAAGAAGGTAGAAAATGATGCAGGGAGCCGGGCAGGAACACCGGACAACCATCCAAAGCGGAGTTGCAGCCCAGATATTCCTGTTACCCCCACACCCCCAGCAGCTTCTTTATGCTCAGACCCAGTCTCTGCTCCCCTTTCAGGGTTACACAAGTGGGACCAGCTCTTCTCCAGAAGTACTTGCTATAGAAACCACTCCTCACTCTACCCTTCTGGAATTAACTGAGGAAGATGAGTGAGACCTCTCAAATAGAAGATTCTCCCTGGAGATGTGAGTGACCCAAGGAAATTTTAGGGCCACCATGTAGGGCCTGGCAATGTACCCAGGAGGGTACCTCCCACTTGGACCTGTAGTTGGTCAAAAGTCCCTCCTAGGTCTTGGCTGTCCCATGTGTCTTTGTGGCATCTTTCCTCCCCATTCCCTACTGACCCAGTCAGCCTCACAGTGGCTCCTTCCACACACCTCTCTTGAGGAGCCAAAGGACCAGACAAAGGACAGACAGATAGAGACAGAGAGACAGACAAAGAGAGAGAACTTTCAAGGTATAAAAGTCAGTGAGAGAGAGAGAGAGCAAAAAAGAGAGAGAGCGTTGCCCTCAAGGAGCTTTCCCCAGGAGTCACCCTCTATGGACGGCTTTTCTGGGGAGTCCAAAGAGACCTGGGTTCCTTGGGAAAGCCCATGCTCACTGGTAGCCCTAAAGCCCAGAGAGCCCCACACTGGCAGCTCTCCATTCCCCAGCCACAGGTGGGCCCTCTGTGCTCTCAGGTCTCGTCCCCCTCACTCATAAGGCATGAGCAATAAAAGTACCAAGCACTGGTACCATGGCAACCATGGGCTGCCTGTGTCCACATTCATTTCCTGATGTTAGTTCTCCTCCATTCATGGCCAGAGAGGAAAGGTAAAAAGAAATCCAACCTCACTCAAGGACCCTATTGTGTACCTTTTCACACTGAGCTCTCATGCCGCTGCCAAAATGCCATATATCCCCTCCCATCCCAACCCCTGGACCACAGAGCCATGTCCTCTCACCTGCACAGGCCTCCTCTGCTCCCTTTCTACCCCACCAGCCCTTTGGGATGCTTCAACCCTCACAGTGCAATCTCTCAGACTCTAGTTGATCCTGGCCCACAGCCAAGTCACCATCTTCCAACCTCCAGAGTCCTCACCCCAGTTCAGTGACAAAGTCGGGTGTCCAGGGGAATCCAGCTCAGTCTGCTGGAAACCAAAGGAAATAACATTGGTCTGATTCAAGGACTGGAGAAGTGAGTCAGCCCCCAGCCCATCGGCCTTCCCTGTTACCTAATATCACACCCACATTATTCATGGATTACTGCTTTCAGTTTACTAGACAGCAGAGCCCAGCCAGAATCCTGAGAGCCAGAGGATGACTTATCATTTGGCTGTGGGGTCAACATCAAGTACACACCCCGCTTCTGTCCAAAAAACATGGGGTGCAACTCACAGAGTCAGGAGAGACACATGATTCCCAGTCTTTCCCTGAAGCCCCTGGTTACTCTGAGCAAACTGTTGGGTTTCATACCTTGGGAAAATGTCCCCTGTGAATAAAATGAATGAGAACATCCTCAACTACAGGATGCAAGCAGGTGTCCCCCCATATCATTTGCATAGCCAGACAACCAAAGCTGTGGCTCTGATGGCTCACCAGGCCTGACCTCATACTACTCAGGAACCTTCCCACCGAACAGAAGTACCTAGGGTGATGGGAACCTCCAGTGACCTAGAGAAGTGGAAATATACCACAAAGTGATCCTGAGACTCTTGTGTTTAGGTGATGAAAGAAATAATCCTCCACCAGATACAATGCCTGCATCTGTATTCCTAGCTACTCAGGAGGCAGATATCAGGAGGATTGTAGTCCAAGCCTGCTGGGTAAAAAAAAAAAAAAGAAAAAAAAGTGCAAGACCATCTCAAACATAACCAAAGCAAAATGGGCTGGAAGTGTAGGTCAAGTGGTAGAGCATCTGCCTAGCAAGCACAAGGCTCCCAGGTCAAACCCTAGTACCAAAGAAAAGAGGGAAAGAAGGAGGGAAGGAAGGAAAGAGGGAAGTGGGGAGGGAGGAGGAAGAAGGGAGGGAGAGCGGGAAAGGGGAGAAGGGAGAGAGAAAGGAAGAGTCTCCCAAACTGGTCTGCTCAATTTATACTTGGAATTAGATAATTTAGAGGTAGAGGAAGAAGATGCTGGAGGAGGAAACTGGGTTGGCATTTTGGCCTCCTGGTTGAGAGGTAAGACTTTGAAGACCAGGCCAACAGACATGGAGGGGAGGAAGGGGAGGGAGGGAGCCTCCCATGACCAATCCCTATTTCCAACATGCCATGATTCACGGGACCACCCCAGACAAGGCTTATCTGCTGCCCATACTGCACCCTTTTTCAGCCCTTTGAAAAATGATCCCGTTCATCCTCTCTCTTGGCACTACAACTTAGGTACCAGGCCTCTAGGGCTGCTGGCAACTAATAGACATTAGGGCCTCAACATTCCAAAGAAGGAACTGTATGCACTGTGTTTGTTTTTTAATTTTAAGTCGTTTATTGAGGTAGAATTTACATATAATGTACTACAATAAAACCTCTCTTTGTGTGTGTGTGTGTGTGTGTGTGTGTGTGTGTGTGTCTGTGTGTGTGTGTGTGTCTGTGTGTGTAGGTCCTGGGGCTCCAGGGCCTAAGCCCTGTCCCTGAGCTTTTTTGCTCAAGACTAGTGTTCTAACATTTGAGCCAGAGCTCTACTTCCAGATTTTTGGGGGGTAGTTTCATTGGAGATAAGAATCTCATGAACTTTCCAGTGCAGGCTGACTTCGAACCTCAATGCTCAGAGCTTAGCCCCCCCTGAGTAAGGATTATAGGCATGAGCCACTGGCACCCAGTAAATTCATCCATTTTAAACTCTACTTCCATGGGTTTTAAATGCATGCAGTTATATAACCATCATCACAACGGAGACACCAAAAGTGTTCCATCATCCCCAGATTCTGCAGTGTTTCTTTATAGTCAAACTCTTCCCCCAGCCCAGACCCTCAAAACTGAGTCTCAATTTATTCCCCTCTTTACTTTTGTCTTTTCCAAAATATCATATCAACAGAACCATATCATACATACACAGCCACCAGAAAGGGGCCTGCTTTTACTCGGCCTAATGTACTTGAAACTCACTCAGGTTGTGTTATTTTCAGAAGTTCATGTTCATTGATGAGCAGTGTTCCTCTGTGCAGGTGCATAACAGAGTGCTTATTCATTCAGTAATCAAAGGACATTGGAGTCATTACCATTTGAGGCAATCTGATTAGAGCCATTATAAACATCTGTATATAAGTTTTTGTGTGGATCTATGTTTTTATTTACCTTGGTAAATACCTAAGAGTGGTATTGCTGGAACATATGATAAAGTATGCTACACATTATACTTTACTACCAAACCATTTTCCAAAGTAAAAGATACTATTTTACCTTCCTACTCAATGTATGAGAGTTCCAGTTGCTCCATATATTCTCCAGCATCTGATACTGTCACTTTTATTATTTATGGTATCTTTTATTCCAGCCACTTCAAAAGTTATTTCTCACTATGATTTTCATTTAGTGATTAATAAAGTTAAGCAACTTTATTTGTATTTGCCATTCACATTTCTTCTCTGATGAAGGGATGCTTAAATATCTAGGCCATTTTTTAAACGGGATTTTCTTCTTATTGAATTCTGAGGGTTTTTAAAAAAAATATTGTACATACAAGTTTTCTATCAGATGTAGGGTTTTGCAAATATGTTCTCCTTCATCTTTTTAACAGAGTCTTTTGAAAAGCAGTTTTCCATTGTGATGAAAGCAAATTGATCGACTTTTAATGGATTGTGTTTTCAGTATCATATCCAAGAAATCCTTGTATAGCCCAAATCATAAACATTTTTTCAGCTGGGAATATGGCCTAGTGGCAAGAGCGCCTGCCCAATGTCTTCCTGTTTCCTCCTTTTATAGTTTTACTTTTTTCTTTCATACTTTACCTTATACTTTTGTCATTTACACTTATTTTTGTGCTGGTACTTGGAGTTAAACTCAAGACCTGAGCACTGTCCATTAGCTTTTTTTGCTCAAGGCTGGCACTCTAACACAAGCCATAGCTCCACTTCTGGCCTTTTGGTGGTTAATTGAGATAAAAGTCTCATGAACTTTCCTGCATGCACTGTCTTTCAACCTTGATTCTCAGATTTCAGCCTCCTGATTAGCTGTGATATGAGTCACTAATGTCCAGTTTGTCTTTAATACTTTAAAGTTTACATATATGTCATGATTTATTTGGGACTGTAGGCTAATGTTCTGTTCATGTTGCCTCTGCCTCCTCCTCTTTCTCCTTTTTCTTTTTTTCTTCCTCTTTCTCCTCCTCCCATTCTCATTCTCCTCTTCCTGTTCCTCTTCCTTTTCCTTCCTCTCCCTCTCCTTCTCCTTCTTCCCCCTCCTTTGCTTCCTCTGCATCTTCTCCCTCTTCTCCTTTCTTTTCCACATATGGACATATAAACTTTCCAGCATTCGTTTTTAAGCCCTGTCCATTGAATTCTTTGCACATTGTTACAAATCCTCTGGCCTTGCCTGTTTAGATGTATTTCATCATTCTCCTTTCTATCCCATTGTTAGAAATGTTTACCATTTTATTATTTCCATTGTCTAGCTTTCTAGCAATTCCTGAAATCAGGCAGTACGGAACCTATTTGCACTGTTTGTAAAGTCCTCCCTCCTCTACAAGGCTCTCCTCTTTGCTGAGGTTTTTCAGACCAAGGGCAGAAGTTGGACCAGGCTCAGGGCCACTTCTGCCTTGCAGATCCTTGTGATTCAAACCTTGCCAACTCATCTCCTGACATACCTGCCTCCTAGGAATACCAATACACTTAGAGTATTCAGCTTTACCTGGCCATGTCAGGTCTCCACGCCTTTAACCACTGGTGGTCCCTGACCTGGCCTCCTCAGAAGTCACCTTGCCCAGCAGTATAGTATAATGGTCAAAGATTGAACTCAGGAATCAGACTGCCTAGACTTGAAGCCAGACCTTGGGAAACCACTTATATCCCTATTATTGGGGAAATTTAGTAGAAAAAAGAAAAGCAAAAAATAAATAGAAAGAACCAAAGTCACTTCTCTTCTATGAGTTATACTAGGGGTTACATGAGTCAATATATAAATAATACATGTACTTGTATAAATTCACATTATAAACAAATAAAATGAGATATACACCCAATGAAATGTGCAGTTTTATGTTCAGTTGACAACTGATATACCTTCAAGACCCACTGCTGTCAAGAGAACATATGAACACAGATTTTCTTCTCCAATCCCCCCCTCCACACACACACACACACACACACACACACACACACACACACACGCTCAGCCCCTGTGACAGAGCTGCTGTTCCTAGGACCCTCACTTGAAGGGATAAGTAGCAGCCAGTAAGTGCCAATCAGCCCTGAGAAGTGACCCCTGCCTCCATGTCCATGTGTGCCACTCATACACCCAACATGGGGTCCCTGCTGCTGGGACCCAGGCCAGGAGTTCACACCTGGGCTGCCTCAAGGTCCATAGACATTTCAAGGCTGAAGCAACCAAGCCTCTGAACTGCAGGAATGGAGCCCACTTGCAAGGTGGCTGGGTGTGTCCCAGGCCTGAGAGGCAGAACTGTTCATCCTTGAAGGAATGTCCCCCTGAGAAGGAAGCTAAGAGAGGACCAAGAAGATCACTTGCTTTATTTCAGAGTGGAATGGAGCCCAGCAAGCAGAGAGGGCTCCTGAATGTGAGAAGTGGATTGGGGTATGGAAGGAAGCTCACGGGAGCAGCCTGGAGGCAGAAAGGGCTTCTAGTCCGGCTCACCTTCTCCAGGCCACTTCCCTGACCTCAGGTTCCTCATCTCTCCAGACACCCCTTAACAGGAACAGGAAAGAAGTCTGCTGTGTCCAGTCCTTGCCCAGGTCCAGGCCACAAGCCAGCCGTGCTCTACCTGGGTGGGGTAGAATGTTCCCTTCCATCCACTGCAAAGCACTCTCTAGGGAGCTAAGAACCAGAAGAGGGAAAATATCTCCTACAGACCCTCACACCCTGGGCCCCGGAAAAGGGCCCTACACAGAATAACTCTTTCCTCCTTGCTCTATGGCCCCTAGCTGCCTAGATCCTTGGGCCTCCCCTCTCTAGCTCCTGGGGCAAAGCTGAGGAGAACAGTGGGAGAGAAGGCTAGACACCCACTGTGCCAGGCAGAAGAGGATGGCCTCAGGGAGGAGGCAAAGGCATTCCTGTGCCTCCCTTCCATCTCTCTGCTATTTCCTGCCCTGCTCCAAAACCAGTGCTCCACCTGCTCCTACTTAGCCATTTCCTGTTGACTGCTTGCCTTCTGCAGCTTCCATTCCAGCAGTCCAGCAAGACCTCCAACATAGGGACAGAGTGGGCTATCTCTAGAACTTGTAGAGCAAAGAGCAGCTCCTTTTCAGCCAGCTTAATCAACCTTAAGAGCACAGAACACTGGCAGGCTTCCCCCAGTAGGACATGGCCAGGGAGGGGAAGAACTTCCCAGCCCAGTCAGACTGACTCACCACACTGAGTGTTAGTCACCCCTTCATGAGAAGCAGCTGTGCCCTGTAGTGCCCTCTTCTCTCCCAAGGCCCTGCCCTACCCTACCTGCCCAAGGCTGGTTATCCATTTTGGCCTCTCCTACTCACACTAGCACTGGGAATGAGAGCCCACCAAGTCACTGGTCACTGGCACTGACTTCCTGTGGAAAAACTCTGAGAATTTTCTAATGACAGATTTGGGGGTCTAAGACTTTGTTCCAATCTCGGCACCACTTATTTCTATCTCTATGAATTGGACTAATTCTGTCATGGGGAATAATAATGCTAACTACCTAGTAGGATTGCAACAGGGAGATCATACAATGCACAAGCAGGTTGCTGCTACAAATGAAGTCAGCAGTGTATAGGAGTCTGTGCTATCGTTGTTATTTAAGGACACACAAGGGGAAAAAATAATCCTTTACACACAGCCTTTTTCACAGGTTCCTTTCTTGCTAGGCAGATGCTCTATTATTGGAACCATGCCTCCAACCACCGCCCCCCCCCCCTTTTTTTTTTTACTTTCAGGATAGAGTCTTGTGTTTTGCCTGGGGTAGCCTCAGGCTGAAATCATCCCACCTATGTCTCCTATGTCGCTGAGATTGCAGGCATGCCAGCGTTGGTTGGAATGTGATCTCCACTCTTGGAGGGTTTAGGTGGAATAGCCTGTAACTGAGATCTTCCCAATCTCTACCTCCCAAACAGCTGGGATTGCAAGTGTGCACCACTCTGCCCAGCCCATACAACCATTTTTATAAAGTAAAGGTAACACATCTGTTGACTCCATGTCTGAAACTGTAGGTGACATGGAACAAAACAAAAGAAGTAGATTTCTCATGGCAATGGGCAGAGAGGAACAAGAATCAATGCCAGCAACTGTAGCTCCATGTGAAAACCTGGAAGGTGCAGCAAAGGCTGCAGATGGGCCCAGAGAATGCTCCTACTCTCTACTCCTAGAAGCCTGTTTGTCTGGCTTGTGAACAGAAGCACCCCCACCCCCACCCCACCCCCCATGCAGCTGGTCCCAAGTCTCAGGGCTTTTCACCTCAGCATTTGACACCTGGGGTCGGGTAATTCCTGTGGGGGGCACTGAAAGAGGGTTGGCATCCACACTAGATGCCATCCCTTGTGCTAGTTGTGACAAGGATGTCTTCAGACACTGATACACACACATACACACACACACACACACACACACACACACACACACGGAGTCTCTCCTGTGCGCAGTAGCATGAACTTCCTCAATTCCCCCATTCAACCCCACATCCTTACCTTCTTCCCTGCCCTCCTTCCCAACTCACCTTTCTCCAAGCTTGGCAGGGATGTCTTCCCAACATTCTCTGGGAAAAGCAATACCCAGAAGCCCACTGCATCTTGGAAAGGCAGCTTGGTCCAGCTTCTGGCAATTGGAACCAATGGGCTGAAAGGCCAATGCTGGGCTAAGGAGTGGTCGTTATGGAAACCAAAAGAAAGATGTCGAGTCCCCCTTTTTTGAGTCGCGAGAAACAATGGACTTAGACCAGGTAGTGAGCCTGGGGAAAGGCAAACTTAAGCTGAATAACAGGAGCCAAAAGCAGCTTGACCTAGAGCTGCTGACCTTTGTAAAAGAAAGGAATGAGGAAGACCACTCCGTTTGCATGTTTTAATTTAGGGGAAGTTCCAGCAAGACAGAGATTTAAGGTTAAGAAGTTAAATAGGTAAATACCAGTCACACCCTGAACCAAGAATTGTGTTGCTTTGATTGCTTTGTTTACTGGAGTAATTGTAATCACTAACTGAAATTCTGCTTCTGTACATTCAGCTTGCTGGCTTTGCCTAACTTGCCTGATCACCTGCGTGTGGTACATGTGATTTTTGCTTTTAAAATCTCAGCCCTGCTGAAACTTGGGGCTGCACTTTGCTCCCCGAAAGGCAGAGTACAGACACCATGAGGTTAATAAAATCCTAGCCCAATTAATTGAGTGTCTTGGAGTCTCCTTTGAATTCAGGATAAAACAATTTTCGTAATGGGTTGGAGTTCCACAACTGGTCTGGCCATGGGTTAGAGTCCCACCAGCTGTCATGGGTTAGAGTCCCACTTTGGTGACCAGGATACAACAGTCATGAAGGTGTCTAGGTGGTAACAGAAGAATACAAAGCCTGAGAACAGCCAGAGTGACCACCATGAAGGGGTATAGGCCCCGGCCCTGGCCCTTTTGCTTGGTCATCAGCCCAGCTGACAAGGAGCTAAACCCCCAGCAGCTTAGCCACTGCCTCCCCCTCAACCCAAAAATACCAAGCTGATGGTGGACCCCAAGTGTTCAGGAGGTCCAAACTGAATCAGGGACCGAGTTTAAAACTTCATCTGGAAGCACCAAGTTCCATATAAGTACTCTCTGTCTCCAGAACAGGGACATAAAAGAGCCCTTAAGCAAGGGTCAAAGGGAGGAAGCAACCAACAGGCTTCACAAGGGTGTGGCTTTGAAGCAAGTTTTGGCAGATGTGCTGTGCAGCAGGTAAAGAAGCAGATGGAGGAACCTTGCCAGAGACGTGTGCACATGGCCCACACACAGACAAAGGTCCCAAGTACGCGTAGCTGGCGTAGGAGCCCTAGTGGGCAGCAGGGTGGTACACTTGGATGAGGGGAGTGCGGGTGAGGAGGGCCTATTGCCACAGAAATACGGGCTGACGGCATAAAGGTGAATGGCTATTTGTACAACGTCCACACACCTTACCACTGAAGTTACAGGTTACTTTTGAAGCCTTGGCCAACCAGCAGCTAGTGTAAGCAAGCTAGCCTTGTTCCTGCAACAGACCCAAGCCCAAGTACACATGGGGCCATGGCCAGTTCCATGGGAGAAGACAGAGTTTCCACTGTTCAGAACATGGGGTAAAAGAAAGAACAGTCATCTAAATCAAGATCTAGGCAGGAAGCTCACAGTCCTAGGTCCACGCAGGAGTCACTGAGGATTGGTACTCCGCTGAGGAGTACCAATCAGTGTGTTCCCTCTTCATAGCGCCTTCCTTCCAAGCCACTCTGGAAGGTCACCAGGGCTGTTAACCTAGCCTGGCACCCAGGGCAAAGGAGATCTGATAGGAGCCTGGCTACCCAGTCTCAACCCTGGCTGGAGGAGACTCCGCCCCCTGCCCCCACCCCGTCCCAGGAAAGACCTGAGAGATTCCATTTCCAACCTGTCTGAGCCTTGCCTTTCTTGCCAAGTGACTCCGCCAGGAAGCCCAGAACAGCTGAGCGAGCTTTTCAGGACAGGCTGGACGCCAGAGGCACACAGAAGTCACCTCCTTTGACCATAGAGGCTCTCCTAGTTTGGTGTATTTTTTGTTTTTTAATACCAGAAATAAGGGTTGGCTGAGCTGCAAGGATACAAAAAAAAAAAAAAAAGGGACAGGAGAGGGAGATGTGTCACAGCCAAGCTGGTCACAGTCTTGGCAAATGAATGGACATTTTAAATGACAGGCACCCAGAAAAGCACAAATGAAGCCCAAAAGCTAATACATCCTCAATTAAAAATTACTTGAAATAGAAACAAGAGTTCTCTTTTTTTATTAAAATCTATACAAATTTAATAAGCACAGAGTGGGCTGGTGGTGTGTGTGTGTGTGTGTGTGTGTGTGTTTCAAAAAGAAGATGCACTAGAACAAGATTTTCCTTTGATGAAAATCTTCCCTCTGAAATTCTGTACCCATGGCTCCTTCCCTGTCCCTAGACCAGTAGGATCTGGTTCTCTCACAGAGAGACACAGCTTGTATAGGCTTCCTACCCTCCAGATGGGCACCTGTCTGCTCTACCTGAAAGATGAGGACATTCCTTTGGATTGTCATTTTGGTCACACACACCCCAACAGAGACTCTGGGTTTTAGCTCCCCATCCCTTTCTACCCTCTTGCTCTGTCTGCCAGTTCTACCTGCCACCCCAAATTAACCTTCTTAAAATCCTGTTTAATTCATCCCCTACGGTTGTCCAAAGGACATTATGCAAAATCTCTATCAGGATTTCAGGATATCCAAGACCCTCCCTCATACTGACCTTCTACCTCTTGTCCTCTCCTGTAGGAATCTCCACTAGATAGCTCACCATGCCGGGTGCACTCCTGCCTCCCCACCCTCCTGGCTCTTCCCCGTGTACCCAGGAGTCTAAGCATCTCAGGGCACCTTTTGGGTTTGTGACCTGCCAACATCAGGCCACTTCCTTGGATTAAAATCCAGAACTCTCCCTTCTGCATGCAAAGGCCTCATCTGTATTTCCTACTCAGCTCTTTTTGAGCACACTGCTTGGGTTATAAGCTATCTCACCAAAGAAATTGGTTTGCAAGATTTAGCAAGTTAAAATACCAGAGTCTTGATTAAATTTGAATTTCAAGTCCACAGTAACAACCAAAATTTTATAAGAAGCCTCTGTGATATTTGAAACATACTGACATTAAAATTTTGTTGTTAGAATTCAGATTTAAATGGGATTCCTCTATTTTCTCTAGCAGCCCTATATAGAAAGCAGTAGCTCATGTCTGATGTGCTCTATCCCACTCAATCTGACATGCAGAGAAATTCCTCAGGATCTTTACTCATGTGGGGGTGGGGGGGGTTGCTGGGGTTCAAACCCAGGGCCTTCTTTGTACATGCTAAGCAAGCATTTCCACCACTGAGCTATATCACAACCCAGAACCTGTATTGTTGAGTCATTTTGATTCAGTAAAGAATCTCTAGCTTTCAACTGCTGTGGACCCACTTGAAAGCCTTTGGTCCAGCCTAACCATCGGCAGTAAGCTCTTGGCAGGACACCTAGAGTTTATCTCATTCTATATCACCTCTTTTGCTCCAAAACACTCATCTTCAGGGACTGTGCTAGGGCAAACGGGCGTCGGGCAATAGTTTCTTACCAGGGAAGGCAGAAGCTCTGGAGCTAGACTGCTTGCTTTCAAAGCTCAGCTTGCTATCCACAAGGCCTCAAACAAGTGACTTAGCATCTCTGTGTCTCAATCTCCTTATCTACTAATTAGCAATGCTATCTGTTTATAAGGTTTTATGAGAATTCAATGAGCATGGACAGACATGGGTGAATTCACTCACACTCACAGAATGCACTCAATAAATGAAGCCTAACATGGTCATGATGGCTTAAGTCTGTCAAGTGGCATCGGTCTCACTACTCACTGATACGGTAACCAGGTGTGATTTACATACATAACAGAGATCAGAGATATGGCAGAGGAATAAGGGGGATGAGGGGACAGGGGACAGGGGACTAGGTTCTTCAAGAAGCAGAACAAGACACCAATTTGCTCTCTGTCATGTGAATTAGGACAATCCTGTCCCCATTTCTCCACTTCAATGCAAACCAATGTCGTCTCTTTTCCAATTCACAAAAGTACTCAAAGACAAAGGGCTAGGTATGTGGCTCAAGGGGTCCAGTGTTTGCCTAGTTAAGCACAAGGCTCTGAGTTCAAACCTCAGTATGGCCAAAATAAAGCAAGATAAGGAAAGACTGTTTTCCTCTGTGATGAAACCAGAGCCAAGGGGCTGCAGACTGGACTGGATGAAGACAGAGGAAAACTGTCACTGGCTTTAGAGGTTATGGAAGAGCATCTTAGCCTCAAGGATAAGATTCTTTGGCATCCTTTCAGCCCTTTCTCAGCTCCCAAGCCCTCCTGCTCTTGAACCTCGCAGGGGTGAGGACCTTGGGCCTTCTGAGGGCATTCTAGGTCAAGTCTTCAAAAGTTGAATGCCTATAAGAAAAAAATGGCTGAAAAGCAATTCTTTAAGGTCACTAAATTCACAACTTCACAGTAACTCCTCAAATATTCTGAGTGAATGTGTTTTCCTGGACAGTCATTTAGGGAATATTCAATTTGTCAGAAATGTAAATGCTAGCATGATTTCATTTTCTAATTTACACAGTCTTCTTATGGACAGATTTTTTTGTTTTAAATATGTTATTTTTATATCACATATTTAATTTTCTTATGAATACATTTGTGAATATATTCAATAATGTATTGTTTTCTCATGTGTTTGTTTGTTTTCTGAAATAGGGACTCACAATATAGCCTAGGTTGGCCTTGAACTCCATACTCCTGTCTCTACATCTCAGGTGCTAGAAGTTAGACATGTACCACCACCATGTTTGACTTCAGAATATATTTCTAGTGCCTAGTTACTACCATACAAGGAAAACACAATCAGATGTTCATGAAGGATACAGTCACTAAATGTATTTGAAAAGACTGTTGTTTAAGGCAAATTTATAGAAGATTAATGAATTTGGTAAATTTGAAGAATCTACTGAATTGACTCCTGTGTGAATTGGCTTTCAGAGACTTGTCCTAATTCTCATGAAAGCATATCAGTGTTTACCTCTTGTCATCTGTTTACCACATGATTCTGAGAACTTCTAGAGCAGCAGTTCTCAAAAATGAATATGCATGAGGTCATCAGGAAGCTTAGCTGAACTCTTAGCAGGCTCTTGGCTTACAGCTCCAAAGGATTCTGTTCTAAGAGATAGGGACCTAGGAATGGATGGCTTGCTCACAATTCCAAAGCCACTCAGAGACATGAAGATCCCACAAGCCATTCTGAGAATAAGTTTGATGGTGAGGAATGGTTAATCATGAAGAGTTACTTGATATTCTAAAGATTTTTTCCCCCTTCTTTTAGCATATGTTAACGTTATATCCATTGAGAAGCGTCCCTCTTGGGCGGCGGTACCTGAGCTGGTTTCCCGCCTTGGTGGCCGCCTTGGCATCAGCCACAGTGACTGGGAGACGGCAGTGGTTGCAGCAGGACCTGCAGTGCTTGGGAGCTTCTCTTATGCTCTGACTGACCAGGGCCCCCAGCCAGCCTTGTCGGAGCCGACTAAGGCTTTGGAACAGAATCCAGATGATGCATAGTATTATTGTCAGAGAGCTTATTGTCACTTTCTTCTTGGAAAAATACTGTGATGCCATTGCTGATACAAAGTTGAGTTCAAGAGACTCAATCCAAATAATGCCACTGCTATATTGAGAAAAGGAATATGTGAATACCATGAAAAAAAAAACTATGCTGCTGCTCTAGAAAGTTTTACAGAAGGACAGAAATTAAGTGCGGATGCAGATTTCAGTGTCTGCATTGGTGTCAGGAACCTTGGAAGAGAACCGAATCTGAGGTGACTCATTCTGCACCCCACTGGACTCAGTCAAAAATCAAATATGATTGGTATTAGACAGAATGTCAAGTAATCATTACATGCATGATCAGTAGAATGATGTAAATGTGGAATTATCTGAAAAAGAGTTGTCTGCTTTGGTGAAACTTTCTTCTGGAGAGGATTATAATTTGAAACTGAGACTGTGTCATCCTATAATACCAGAACAGAGCACATTTAAAGTACTTTCAACAAAGATTGAAATTAAAATGAAAAAAACAGAGGCTGTGGGATAGGAAAAGCTAGAGAGGCAAGGAGATATGCCTACACCAAAACAGTTTATAGCTGATGTAAAGAACCTACATTTGGGGCTGGGAATATGGCCTAGTGGTAGAGTGTTTGCCTTGTATGCACGAAGCCCTGGGTTCAATTCCTCAGCATCACATATATAGAGAAAGCCAGAAGTGGCGCTGTGGCTCAAGTGGTAGAATGCTAGCCTTAAGCACAAAAGAAGCCAGAGACAGTGCTCAGGCCCTGAGTTCAAGCCCCGGGACTGACAAAAAGAACGAGGAAGAGGAAGAGGAGGAGGAGGAGGAGGAAGAGGAGGAGGAGGAGGAAGAGGAGGAGGAGGAGGAGGAGGAGGAGGAGGAGGAGGAGGAGGAAGAAGAAGCTACATGTATCATCATCTCATTATACAAAAACATGGAATAAATTCGTTGATGAGATCAAAGAAGAAGAAAAGAATGAGAAATTGGAGGGTAATGCATCTAGAAACAAATTATTTCAACAAATCTATTCAGATGGTTCTGATGAAGTGTGCCATAAACAAATCATTTATGGAGTGGTAGTTTTGACTATCAACTGGTCAGATATAGGTAAAAAGAAAGTTAAGTCAATCCTCCTGATGGTATGGAATGGAAAAAGTACTAAATAAATTTGCTATCACTGTATTGCATATATTCACTAATAGCCAGCATGTATTGATACTACATTCTTGACCTTTGAATGCTAAATATCTTTTTGAAAGATTCTACCTCTTTGTGTTTTGGAAACTATTTTCCTTCAAGTGTTCTAAGAGTCTAATGAAGAATGAAGATCACATCTTTATTTCTTCAGTCCTTAAGGATTTCAAACATGATGAACCTGAATGAAATATTATTTGCCACTAGGTAGATTCATTCATCTACTGGTTGGGAGAGTGGAGAAATCTTTAATGATGTATTTTATTTTTTTACCAGTCCTGGGGAACGGACTCAGGGCCTGAGCACTGTCCGTGGCTTCTTTTTGCTCAAGGCTAGCACCCTACCACTTGAGCCACAGCACCACTTCTGGCTTTTTCTGTTTATGTGGTGCTGAGGAATCAAACCCAGGGCTTCGTGCATACAAGGCAAGCACTCTACCACTAAGCCATATTCCCAGCCCATCTTTAATGATATATCTTGGGTTGTTGCCTTACTTTTGATCCAATATTCTGTTAATAACTTATTAGACCTGGCAACTTTGGTTGAGCATAAAATTTCCAACTTCAATGTTATGTTGTATTTTCTTTTTAAAAACTGCTTTTGAATGAGAGTTGTAAATATAGTTTTTCTAGGAAAACAAAGAAAATTACATCCATCATTCACTCTAGCTTATAAAATAACAAAATTGCCTCTATCCTACCATTCTATAGTGTCTTTAAAAAAACAAAAACAAAAACAGCCTTCAACCTTTTACTGATTGGTAAGATGTTTGTGGCTATTTATAGCCTACCTCTACCATTTATTATCATATAAAAAAACACTTTCACCTGCAAAGGCATTGTCATTATCATTGCTAATGGCTGTGTAAAATGCCAGTGCTATGGTTTGGATGTGCTTTGTCACCCAGGGGTTCCAGGGTTGGAGGACTGGTGTAGCAATGTTGAGGTAATCAAACTTTTATGGAGTAGGGTCCCATGAGAGACTCTTAAGTAAGCGGGGGGTCATGTATTCAGAAGGGATGGTGGGACCTCCATCTTGCCAGTTCCTGCCTGTGGATGTGATCCCTTCCTTCTATACATGTTCCCTCCATTTTGATGCCATGAGGTTCTCACTGAAGCTGAGTAAAATGCTGGCACTGGGCTCTTGAACTTCCAGAAACTTCCTTATAAAGTTACCTAAGCCACCAGTATTTCATTAAAATAAATAAGAAGAGACCAATATAGCTAGACAGAAGTTCACACTACTATGTTGGTTTAGTCTTTTTTTTAATCTTTCCTCTACGTTTCCAGTTTTTAGTAGCAGTGACTATCTTCAAACGTGCACATTTTGGTTGTTGTTGTTCTCTTGAATAATTTCCCCCGAGTCCATTTCCAAGGCTGGAACTAGAGGCGTGGGGAGCATCTTTCCTACAGTGACAGCATAGTAGGATAAGGACTAGAACCCACTCCTGAGATGCTGTGAGACTAGAATTTGTAACCCTCCATTAAGTCACTCTCCCAGAGCTCTAGGATAGGAATCACAGTTGGTTTTACAGATCAACTCAAGGTCAAGTCACAGGGGAAGTTGGATAAGTATGGGTTAATGAGCTTCTTCTATAATCATGATTTTAATGTAGCATGCATGGGGAAGGCCTGAGATACTACAGGTGCTGAATGTGTTCCAGTGTTTGATGCATAATAAAGATACATTAGCTCATTAACAGGCCAGCATAATTGGAATTGCATCATTAGCACTCCTGTCACACCACCCAACATGTCAGAGTACTGTCCTGAGGCAGTCCACAGAGTCTTAAGACCTTGGGAAGAAGAGTGTTTCACTCTTCCATTCTGCTCCCTTGCCATCTGCTTTGCCATTCTAAAAGGGGAAAGTGAAGCTCTGGTCATAATGAAGACAACTGACAGGGTCTCACTTCCTGCCTGTCACATGCAAGAAGGGAAAACCATCAGGAGTGAGCTGGTTGCTCTCCAGATGTATCCTGTAAGGAGATGGTTCTGGAGACAAGCATGTCTGTCCTATTGACAGCACTCAAATAGCTGATGGCTGACTAACAGAATGGATGAGTTTGCCTAGGCTCCCCAGACACTGTTCCCTAGGCTGCATCTCCCTAATGGCTCTGTAAGGAGAGCTCTTCCTCCTGCCTCTGCCGTGGCAGCAGCTGGGATGCAGGTACCTGAGTCTCCATCCTCCTCAGACTGCATTCTCTTGGGCCTTCTTTGTCTCTTGGATCTGACTCTTGGAGACTCCACAGTGCTTACTCTCACTGGTTTTTCTGAACCTGACAAAAGGCAGCCATGGGCTGAGCAGCGTCACAGCCCATACTGGGCAGCATGGTTCTTAGTTGGTTGACTTTCTTCTAGTAGCACTGAGTCCCACTTTAGTAGGCTTTGGGAATATCTCCCATCTGGAAGCTATCTTCTCCAGCCCATTAGCTTGTCTACCCTGGCTATCCAAGCAGCAGTTCTCTTCAGGACCACACACTCTTCTGAAATCCAGCTACCTAGCTAATATTATATTTGTTGTATTTATGTATTTATTTATTTGTGTCCATACTACACCTTGAGCTCAGAGCCTGGGCAGTGTCCCTTAGCTTTTTAGCTCAAGACTAGCGCTCTGCTACCACAGCCACAGATCCACTTTCAGCTTTTTGGTGGTTAACTGAAGGTAGTATTCCATAGACTGCCCTGTCCAAGTTGGCTTCAAATCTTGACTCTTAGATCTATCAGCCTCCTGAGAAGATGGGATTATAGACCTGAGTCACTGGTGCTCGGCTAAAGCACTGACTCTGATCACTACTTACCCAAAAATGCACTGGTGGCTCGTGCCTATAGTCCCCAAAGCCTCAGCTCACATCTTACAACAACCAGAAGTCAGCTCCAAAGACATTAAAGGCAGAACTTTGTTCCCACCAACCACGGACCCTGTATCCAAGTGACAGAGCCACTACCTTCCCCCCACCTAGCCCTGGCTGTGGTATTCGGAAGTTCAGGTAAGCAGTGGAGAGGAGAGCTTCCTGTCCCTATCCAGCTGTCAGAAGAGGAGCCAGGAAGACAGCCTAAATCCAGTTGGCCCAGGTGGAGGCCCAGACAATCAAACACCTCCTAGTTCCCACGCTCAGGCTGCAGGCCTGAAGCAGAATGGGTTTCATAATCCATAATCTTACCTCTGATGGTGCTCTGTGCATAATGACCTACTATTTGGTTCCCACATCACAATCATAGTATTTATCTATGCAAAACAGCACCTCATTAAAAAGAAGAAGAAGGAACACATCACTATTGGCCCAACCCCTCATTAGAGTATAATGCACAGGCCCTGGGCACACCCAGGGTGGACCAGCACCCTGGTCAGGTTTTAGGCCCATCACACCAGCTCTGTGGGCACACTCATTCTTCCTCAGCAAGCTCTGCTGCTATCAGTGGTGAGAGGTGACCCAGAGGAGCCCTGGGGACCCCTATCCTGAGTGCCCTTGTTTACTGTTCTGTTTAAGCCTTGTCCTCATGCCTTCCTGCCAGCTTGCACGATGATATTTGCCATCTGCGACTCTATTTTTACCTTTGTTTCTCCCAACAACAAAAGTACCTGAGATAATGAACCATAGTCTTCTCAGGGCCTAATCTAATAGTTAGCACATAATAGGCCTTTGTTACAGAGTTGTGTAATGCTTGAATTTTGGACATTTGCAGAAGGAATTTTGTGTTTGTTTCTCTGCTAGCTGATTCTACTCCCATTCTCATGAGAAGCACACCACAGCTCCTGTGGCCTTCAGTGGTCCTTCCATCCTTCATGTCTGGGTTCTCCACAATAGAACACAAAATGCCTTCATTTCCAACAAGAAACCTATGCTTGTGTATTGTCTGCATAACTTGAGATTCTGCTATTGAAAATAGAAAAGAAAAATGACAACCGAAGCTCCAAGCTATCCCTCACCCACTCACCTGCTCCCTGCAGAAAAACTTACATTCTAAATGTACTGAGTTTGTTCCAGTCAGTCTGTCCTGACTGCCATCAGTGTGTCCTGCCAGCCAGGGTGAGATGTGTCTTTTCAGCCTCAGTTCCACCCCCACACTGCACCTGCTCTGTGCCCCAGTTTCTCTATCTGTCAAATGGTCATAATAATACCTGTCTCTTCCCTGTTTCTGAGCATGCAGATGAATGAGATAAACATGAAGTGCTTAGAGCATCAGGTCACCCCAAGGAGAGAGAGGCCGCTCACCCAGCCCCAGCACAGCCAGCCATTGCAGGCCTCACACCCCTGAGGAGGAGCAGCGGAGTGTGCTTGCCTTCCTGTGCCCAGGGCCCCATGCCGGCCTGGGCACAGCACTACCCCAGTCCTGCCTGTTTCCATTGAAGGCCTCCATCGATGCTTCCCAGTGGTGGGGCTGTGGGCAGGGGACAACCAGCATCACACCCAGGGACTCTTCAATCCACAAAACAGGAAGCTGCTCACCAGGCCCTTCCTGTCTCCCTTCCTGTCTCCCTTCCTGTCTCCCTTCCTGCCTTTCAGTGAACCAGGACCGTGCTGCCCACACAGCAAGCCCCTCAGCCATGGGGAAGATCACAGAGAAATGGACCCAAGGAGAAGAAGACTGAAAAATCACAATGTGGACAAAAGAAAGAAAGAAAGGAAAGGAAAAGCAGCTAATTCCCACCCGAGGCTCTCTGCCCACATGGACAGAAGGCATCCATGTGGAGATCAGGTAGGGAGAAGCAGAGCGGGACCTGGGGGACCCTGAGGCTGGAGCAGGGCTGTGACGGAGGAAGGACAGTCCATGGACAGAGGCAACAGGCTGACATTTGCCTGAGATACCATCATCAGATCAAACCAGTGGAGGCTTCCAAAGCTGTGTGATGGTGTGGGTACAGAAAGTGGTGAGCTTGGTGGGTGAAAGAGTTTACGAATGCAGATGTTATCCACAGTGCAGAAGTGACTGTCATCAGAAACCATACCCCATGTGCTGAGTGCTTTCAGCCTGCTGGGCAGAGAGGCGACTCAGAATGCTGAGATTGCAGCCCAGCAAGCCAGGAGCAGCTGGAAGTCACTCCTGTCCATCCTCTAGCTCAAGATTCACTGACTCTAGGCACCTATCCTGTAGCTAGTGTTCAACACAGTTCTGGAGGCAAACAGTGCTTCATAAACTAACCCAGAGAGGTAGTCTAGAAGACTGGCCACCTCTCAGGAATATTCGATTGGAGGCTTGGATCTCCAGCCTAGGGTATCAGAAGTTGTGTGCATATGAACCCAGAAGGTCTGTAAAGCACAGCCATCATTGGGAATTTCCCTGGTAGAGGAGAAAGAGTCAATAAAGTTGAGTGATGACCTTGTCACTTACTATCTGTGTGACCTTGGGTGAGTAATTTCATCTTTCTGGTCCTCTGTTTCCTTATTTTTCATGTGATAGGATTGAAATGAATCATAGTTGTCCTCCCTTATCCACCAGCGGGTGGATTCCAAGACTTGCAGGGGACACCTGAAACAACAATAGAACCAAACCATATGCATAAACCTTACAAATACATAATCCATGGTAAAGTTTCATTTTTCAATTAGGCACAGGAAGAGATTGACAGCAATAACCAATAATAAAAGAGAACTAAAAATAAAATAAAATGAATTGTTTGATGGTTATTTCTCTCTCTCTCTTTCTTATTTTGTAGCATACTCACCCTTCTCGTGATGATATGAAATGGCACAAGGCCTATGTGATGAAATGTAGTGAGGTGAATGATGTCCATCTTTGTGACGTCACGCATCAGAAGATGATCATTTCATTTAGGAGCAGGACATGCAAGATTCTATCACGCTACTCATTACAGCCCACAATTTTTAACTTATTCATTATTCCTGGAAGTTTCCTTTCAGTATTTTTGGACCACAGTTGTCTGCTGTAGGTAACTGAATCCATGAAATGCAAAATCACAGGTAATGTACCTCCAACATACTAATATTAAAATCCTAGGGACAACACCAAAGGACAGGAAAGGGACTGACATTGGAACATTCCTAACTGTAATGTTCACGGCCACCTGGGAAAAATAGAGTGTAGAATTAGAACTTGAGTTTGAGAAGCATCAGAACAAACCACAAGCATCTTCAACCACCAGGAAACGTGCGTCCCACAGTCACATAGCACCATGACCCGGTCACTTGTGGTCAAGTTGAACAGCCCAGTTCTGGGTCCGCTGGCTGTGACACTTCAGACAAGGTAGTTATCTTTTTACCCAGCCTCATTCCTTGTTTCTAGCCATCTTTGCTTCCTCCCTGCCCCAGAATAGAGAAGCTGTGAGAATTCACTGAGTAATGTCCACAAAGCACTTAGCTTGCAAGACAGCAAGAGTCTCGCATACATAGAAGATGACGGTGATTGTTGTGACAGCTGCTTGATTCTCTTAACTCTCTCTTCTCCAGCCCTTCATTTGCTGCTGATGGAAATGAACCTGCTATGAGTCATGACTGTTTTTATCCTCAAGGTTTGATTAAGAGAACTCAGCACCTTGTTTCTATCTTGCTACCTGGCCAGCAGAGGAGATAGCAAAACAAGGCTAAGGATGGCACAACTCCCCTAACACCTGATTCCACTTTATGCTTTCTCTACTAGACCATGATGTCCTAAGAGCTGGGACATCAGGGCCACCATGGTGCACAACTGCAGGAGACACCATTCACCAGCACTTGGTTGGTATTCAATAAGTATTTGTCGAATAAATGTATGACACAGATTACCCAATCAATAGTTAGAAGAAAGTGTATATTATCAAATGCCACTATGCACCTGGATAAAATATTTTATATTCTTGGTTTCATTTATTCTTCTCAGCAGCTCCATGGATTCAAACTTACTTTCCCATTTCATGGTTGGGCAAACTGAGGCTCCAAGCATTGCAGTAGGAAGTGTAGCAAGGACTGTATGAGTGGGCTTCAGTGACAATACCTTGGACATGAGAAGTAAGCAAACTCCTTGAACCAAGGTAAGCTAACCATCTTCAACAGGTATTTGGGTTGTCCCCAAAGGGGAATAGTGGGGTGAAAGGGATAGCCTATGACCAATACAGGGCTTTATCACATCAGTTTCTTAAGAAACAAGTGCTGCTTGAGTAAGAGCCCAAGTTCCGATAAGGTCTCAGACTTTTCTGGAAAGCCAATAAAGCTGGTTGCCCTTTTCCCTTACTTCCTGCCTATCTGTACCTCCACTACCTAGCCCAATCACATACAGAAACAAAACACTATCCTGCTTGCACAAACACCTCACATCTATTCCCCTTTACTGATAAAGCTCCTCAGCCTCTAGGAGACAGGTGAGAATTGACAAGCAAGATCAAGAATTCATATCAATAACATAAAGAACACTGACATTCTTTGCCTCAACCTTCCCCAAACTCAAGAGTCTAGGTAGTGGCCTGATTTCTCCATTCCCTGTCGAGGCTCTTTTCCTGGAGTGGGCAGGGTTGGCATAGCTCCTCCAGCCCCGTGGGTTGGCCAGGTTCACTTCCATTCCTGAGCTTGGTTGACCTTCATTAGTCCTTTGATATAGGAACAATAATCTCTATAGTCTGATATGAGAAGGAACTTGTGCTTTCAAATGCCTACAATGGTGCTTGTTTGAGTAGCAATCTTTAGGAAAAGCCACAGAGAGAGGTACATATTGACACAGGCCTTTGGCACCAGTAAAGGAATTTCTGACAGTTGAGAGGCACTTCCAGCTGAATGTATATCCCACGGTGTGGTGCCTCCCCTCACCTGGGCCTGATAACGTTCAGGGCCACTGCGAGCCAGACAGCTGCCCCTGACCTCTCTAACTTCTGTCTGGAGTGAGGTGACGTGACAGGGATGTGAGCTCATAGGGTTCCTCTTATTCTTTCCGCAGATTCGCCTTACTCGGATCTTCCAACCCCCAAGACATGGATGATGTGTCCTAGGAAAATTCCCCAGAACTCTACTCACAGAGATTAGGCCTCTGGTACTCAGAAGGTAGATGCAGGAAGTGGAGAGTTCAAGGGCAGCCTGGGCTATGCAGTAAGTTCAAGACCAGCCTAGGTTAGGTAGCAAGACCTTATCCTAAACAGAAGGACAAAAGAAAGAAAGGGAAGAAGGGTGGAAAGGTGGGAAGGAAAATAGAAGCAAAAGTGAAAATAAAAGAATATTTTAAAAAGATAAAAGCCCGGGGGCTGGTGATATGGCCTAGTGGCAAGAGTGCTTGAGGCCCTGGGTTCAATTCCCCAGCACCACATATACAGAAAACGGCCAGAAGTGGCACTGTGGCTCAAGTGGCAGAGTGCCAGCCTTGAGCAAAAAGAAGCCAGGGACAGTGCTCAGACCCTGAGTCCAAGCCCCAGGACTGGCCAAAAAAAAAAGTCCAAAAAAAGATAAAAGCCAGGCATCAGTGGCTCACTTCTGTAATCCAGCTACTCAGGAGGCTGAGATCTGAGGATCATGGTTAAAGCCAGGCTCGGCAGGAAAGTTCATGAGACCCTTATCTCTAATTAATCACTAAAAGCTAGAAGTGGAGCTGTGGCTCAAATGGTAGTGCTCTAGCCTTGAACAAAAAAGCTCGGAGACATTTGCTCAGGTCCTAGGTTCAAGTCCCACAATGAGCACACATGTGCATATGCGTGTGTACAAAGGTAAATCTTCACAGACTAGAGAACTCAGATCAGGCTTGCCCTTAAAATTTTGAGCATCAATCCTAGCCCTCCCAAATACCTGCTATGTTAGTTTGCTGTGACTGCCATTAGAAAATCTCAAAGACTGGGTGGCTCAAAAAACTAAAACTTATTGTATGGCAGTTCTGGAGGCCAGAGGTCCAAAATCAAAATGTCAGTAGATTTGGTTTCTCCTGAGGCTTCTCACACGGAACTGTTAGACACAAGGCTGAGCCTAGCACCCTGTGTAATACCACTGTGTGCGAATTCCAGGAGTATCTCAGACAGCCACATCTTTGAACATTGAGCCCTTCCAGATTGCTCTCTGCCCAAGCAGGTCTGTTGAATAGAGTGCCTGGCAATACCCTGTCAGCTGTCAACAAGAGAATTCTACACTGAGGCCTCAGGGTTTAACCCAGCTCTGCCACATGCTGGCTATGTGAGCTTCTATATGCCACATCAAGTGTCTGAATCTCAGGGTCCTCTTCTACCAAATGAGTATGCCAGGCCCAATAGGGTGACACATGCCAGTAATTCCCAACTACTTGGGAGGTGGCCATCAGAAGGATCAAGGCAAAAAGTTAGTGATATACCGTCTCAACAAACAAGGTCAGCATGGAGATTTACTTCTGCAATCCCAGATACATAGAAGGTATAGAGATCTCAGACTGAGGCCAACCAAGGCCCAACCAGTATCCTATTCAAAAATAAACTGAAAAGTAAAAAGGGTTAGAGGTGTGGCTAAAGTGGTAGAACACTTGCCTAGCAAGCAGATGGCTCTGAATTTAAACCCCAGTATCGTCCCCCAAAATGAGCATGGCAGACAAGATCAGCTCAAGGCTAAACCTACCCTCAGTGGAGAGCATATGAAGGGAAAAGCAATATAATATGGGAGAAACAGCTTTGGACTCCAAGTGCTGCTATGAATGACTAAAGAAGAGCATTTCCTCTTCTATACCTTTGAAATCCACAGGCAGTAAGAGTCCTTTGACAAATAAAGGAAATAATGTACATAGAGAACCTGGTACTTGAAGAATAAAGTCTCAACCAAAACCAAACATCTCTTCTTTCTCTTTCTAACTCATACCCTGCCCATGTTTATTTTTTGCTTTTCTAATTGAGAAATTCAACTTCACTCTTCTTTACTGAGGTACACACATGGCATAAGATTCATGTTTTTCAATTGTACAGTGGAGTAGCTACTATTATATTCACAGAATTGGGCCTCTGCTACCACCACACTATCAGGTTTTTATCACACCTGAAAGCAAGCCTACACCAGTTAACAGTTTCCTCACTCCTCCCTCCCCAGCCCCCAACAACACGAATCCACTTTCTGTCTGCTATTCTGGACATCTCACAAATGGAAGTGACCAATATGGCATCTTTGGGGAACAACTCCCTTCATGTTTCCAAGTGCCATGGACTTTATTCCTTTACTATGTTTTGTTTATCCATTCATTATGTGATAGACATTTTTGGCTACTATGAATGAACTTTCTGTGAATATTCACGGACAGATTTCTGTGGGGCATGTTTGTTTGTTGTTTGTTTATCTTCTCTCTCTCAAGTATACCGAGGAATGCTACTACTAGCCATATAGAAATTCTGTAATTAACTTTCCAAGGAGCTACCAAGTTTTGCTTGTTTACTTATTTATTGGTGCCAGTCCTGGGGCTTGAACTCAGGGCCTGGGCACTATCCCTGAGCTTCTTTTGCTCAAGACTAGTTCTACCACTTGAGCCACGGCTCCCTACTGGATTTTTATGAGTCGTTGGGGATAAGAGTTTTACAGACTTTTCTGCCCAGGCTGGCTATGAACCATGATCCTCAGATCTCAGCCTCCTGAATAGCCAGGATTACAGTGGGAGCTACCTGCACCTGGCTGCCAATCTCTTTTCTAAAACATCACTCTATGACTCCTCCAATTAGATATGAGGGTTCCTTTCAATTGTCACTGTCTTAGGTATGAGGTGAATTTATCTCATTGTGGTTTGGGAGTACACAAATCTTAGCTGATAACTTGATGGATTTTTGCCTTAAAGTCACTGCATCTATCACTACCCTCTTATTCAAAGTAACAAGTATTCAACATGTTTGTATATTCATTTTCCTGTCCTTGAACTTCACATGGTAGGATTGTAGAATGTTGTGTTGTGGGATCAGTTGATCCAGTTGTTTGATCTTTTTTAATCCTGTGTAGTTTTCCATTACATAAATATAGTACCATCTATTTATTTGTCCTCCTATAGATAGATATTTGTATGGATCTAATTTAGAATTACTTGAAATAAAACTGCAAAAATCATTCCGGTACATTTCTTCTGGAAGACACAGAAACTCAATTCTCCTGGCCTATATCTAAAAGCAGGACGGCTGAATCTGGCATCACTGTAGCTTTAGAAGAGATTGCCAGTTTTCCAGAATGTTGAGCCAGTTTACACCCTACACAAGCAGTGCATGGATGTGCTGATTTTCTCTGGTACTTGAAAAATGTTGATCTTTCAAAACTTCTTTTAAGTTAAGATTTATTTGTATCTCAGGGTAGTTTTGCTTTGCCTTTCTATTGTTTTGTTTTTATAGTGCTGAGGATAGAATGAGGGCCCAGTACTTACTAGGTAAATACTCTGAAACTGAACTCTACCCCCATCCCTCAGGGTGGTGTTAAGTTTTCCTGGTGAATAGTGGGGTTGAATTGCTTTGCTCTCTGCCTTTAGTCTGAACCTAAGCTACAGAGATCTGATAGTCAATCCTTTCCTGGGTGGTTGCTAGGAGAGCTCGGCCCCAGGAGGCCTCACCAAGCGGGTAAGGTCTTAACATCCCTTGGTCCCTTGATCTTTGATCACACTCTGATCAATGATTGGCACTAATGTGGAATCATTAGGTCTGGGTTTATTTGTTCATTTTCAAAGTGTCAATGGTTTATTTCCAACTCCTAAAACTCTATTCACAACATATCTTTACCCCAAGAGAGGAAGAAAGAATACTCTTAAAGTAACTAAAAAATAAGCAGCAGCAGCAGCAACAACAACAACAAAAAGCAGGCAACTTTTAAGGCAAAGAGTTGACTATGTTTAAACAAAAGAACTTTCTACTTAAAAGTTGAAGTCAGAACTGGGTGCTGATGTCTCACATCCGTAATCCTAGCTACTTAGGAAGCCAAGACCTAAGGATCACAGTTCAAAGTCAGCCCAGGCAGGAAAATCTATGAGACTCTTATCTCCAATTAAACACCAAAAACCTGGAATTGAAGCTATGGCTCGAGTGATAAAGCACTGGTCTTGAGCAAAAAAATCTCAAGGATAGCACCTAGGCCTCGAGTTTAAGTCCCCTGACTGGCACCCAAAAAAAATTTAAAAAGTAAAGTCTGATGAAGTTATACCCTAGTATTTAATGGATATTTAATGTTTTCTTTGTTATTTAAAAAGAAAGTTCATTTCTTTATGACAATGGAAAGTCCAATTAAAAGAGGGTGAGTTATATTTCACACAGTATTCTGTTCTCAAGCTGGCAGAGGTGACTTGACAGGTGATGTTGCAGGAGATCCTTGGGGATGGTCAATGGGTCTGCTCTTTGACAGAAGGAACCATGGGGTCTGGGATCCGAGGCCATTAGTGGAAGGACCACAGAAGCTGCATCCACTGTTCACGACCACAGTAAAATGAAAGTTCTTGAGACCTTTGGGTGGAGATATTTTAGACTAGATGTGAGGCAAGATACAGAGTTCCAAGCTTTCCATTCTAGGCCTCATGCAACAAGACTCTCCACCCAACAATGAACCCCTATCACCTCGGCCCAGTAAATATCACTGATGAGTAGATTTCCTGTTAAAACATTGGGGCAAAGGAGTAAGCCCTAGGTCAGAGCAAACAGCAAACATTATCCTGCAATCCTGATCAAATACTAAAATGATTTTCAAGGTGGAAAATTTCTTCTGAAGAGGCAACTGGAAAATTACAAATATAGAATCATCTAATCTTAGAGCTGGAAGGGATTTTTGCGGGTCATCAGTTGAACCCTGTGTCTACATCTGGAATTTACATTACAACATCCCTACTGTCCTTTGCTAGGACAATCCTGGGACAGGGCTCTTTCTCAGCACCTCTACAGAAGTTTTCCATTCATTGTTGGATAATGGCTAGACAATTCTTATGTGGAACCCAACACTCCATCTGGAAACTTCCACCTTCGTTCATAGTTGGATAAGTCTGTTCCCTCTCCTCCATGCTCTTTCCTTCATGTTCTTTCTAATGCCATAAGCCTGATTGCCTCTGAGTCTTCTTACCCAGACTAAACATTCAAAGACTAAATTATCCCTTAGTTTTTCCACTCAAGGCTAGCACTCTACCACCTGAGCCACACCTCCAGTTCCAGCTTTTTGCTGGTTAGCTGGAGATAAAAGTCTCAAGGAGCTGTCTGCCTGGGTGAGCTTTGAGCTGCAATCCTCAGATCTCAGTCTCCTGAGTAGCTAGGACTATAGTGAATCACTAGTGTCTGGCTTTGTTTCTTTCTCCTCTTTTTTTTTGTTTGTTTGTCTGTTTTGACAAACAGATCCAGCCTCATCAGCGCTGTAGTAGAGACTTTGCCCCTTCCCTCAGTGGAGGCCTTCCAAAACACACACTTTGGAATAGGAAGATTTTTTTTTTTTAAGGTTTAAAAAAAAAAAAAAGCTGTGTATTTTTAGGAAATAAAAGTAACACTACTGACTCTGGTCAAGAATGAACCTGAGCAAGTTTTTTTGTTTGTTTTTTGTTTTTTCAGGAGGGCCAAGTTCTCTTCCTATTTCAGCTACATAGTCTAACTTATTTGGCGTATTTTTTTGTCATCCATGAGGACTGCAAAATAGTTCCTTCAGGAAACTACAATTCTGTCCTTACTCCTGTTTCTAGCCATCTAGGTAAAATGGTCCAGATCACAGGGGTGAAGAAGGACACAGGCAGGCACTTTAGGGCTGGAGTTGGTCAGGAAGGATCTATGCTAGAGCCTTACCTGCTGTGCTGGGATGTTAGCTCCTTGACCATCCATGCCCTACAAGCTTGATGCCCAGTATACATGCAAGCATGTGCCAAGTCGGTAGACACACATAAGCCCAAGTATATATCCTGGAAGTCTTTCCTATCAGCTCCTCAGTATATGCAGCTTTCCATCAGGAGCAAGAAATACAAAGCAAGTCTTCACAAGACGAACCCTGGCCTCTGCTTGCAGGCTGAACGATTTTATGGTAGAGGTAATTGTGAGCAGCCAGCAAAACAAGACAAAGGTCTTATTTGGTTTATCAAGCCCAGGTTAACGCCCATTGTTCAGTCAGCCAGGCAGTGTTAATCAGTACCCAAACCTTTGAGTGGAATCTCTACTAAATAAATCTGTGAAGATATTCTTGCTTCATAGCAGTACAACTTAGTATTTCTGATAGAGAGGCAAAACTCACTAAAGATAAGGCCTATCTCAGACTTGTATGAAATGTTTAATTCTTTGAAGGTGAGTCTATAACATGCTAAAACTGGTTGTCGAAAACAAAAAATGCTAAATGGGACTTTCTAGAAAGAAGACATTATGCATAGAAATACAAACAATTCATTTTGCTATTTCCATGCAAACATACAAAGGAGAGAGTTGTATTGTTTTAAAATCAAGGTATCATGGGGCTGGGAATATGGCCTAGTAGTAGAGTGCTCACCTTGTATATATGAAGCTCTGGGTTCAATTCCTCAGCACCACATATACAGATAAAAGCCAGAAGTGGCACTGTGGCTTAAGTGGTAGAGTGCTAGCCTTGAGCAAAAAGAAGCTAGGGACAGTGCTCAGGCCCTGAGTCCATGCCCCAGGACTGGCAACAAAAACAAAACAAATAAACAAATAAAATCAAGGTATCCTGCTTTTGGTAAAAAAAAAAAAAAATCATACATGAACATTTGAGAATACAGAGAATTCTCATTACAACACCCAGGAGAATGGTTATGAAATACCAATAATGGTTGATAAGTGCTCAGCCTATTCGATGAAATAAATACATAGACCTTTGATCCAAAGGCCCACTGAGGTTAGACGATCACTGTTGATGTGATAAAAAGCTGTGGGCATAGCTCTGAGAAGGAGGAAAGA